>NC_060071.1:137231060-137856060 GCF_922984935.1 Meles meles | reverse complement strand
GGGACTTAGGGTTTGGAAGAGATCCCTTGGTTAACCGTTATTTATTGAGTGCTTACTGTTCATGTTTTGCTAAATTCAGTTCCAGATACAAAAATGAGTAGGATTGTTCCTTCCTCTGGGAAGTTGAAAGTTATAAAGGGAATATAAAAATGTAATTAATGGATAAAAGTAAAATTTAAGTGTTGGAGAGTGCTATGAGTATTCAAATGCTCTATCGGGATTAGTGGGGATAATTAAAATTTGCTCTTATTTAAAAAAAAATTGGCGGGGCTTATTTTAGAGCAAACACAAGTGGGGGAGGGACAGAAGGAGATGGGGGCAGGGAGAAGTAGACTGACCTCTGAGTGTGGAGCCTGATGCAGGGCTGCATCCCAGGACCCTGAAGTCACGACCTGAGCTGAAATCAAGAGTCGGACACCTGACTGACAGCCAGCCACGTGCCCTGGAAATTTGCTTTTATATTAGTACAGAGTAAAGTTGTGAAGAAGCTCCTGATTATATTTGATAATTTTAAATGATTTATGATTAGGTCTTAAATACTAAAAAATTTCCATCCAGGTTATTTTTATTTTCTTTTCCAAGATGTTTTCAAAAGGTAATTTGAGGTGCCTGGATAGCTCAATTGGTTAAACGTCTGACTTGATTTTGGCTCAGATCATGATCTCAGGGTTGTTGGATCTCAGGGGTCGCTAGCCGCACATTGGGGCTCCAGAGGGAGTCTGCTTGAGATTCTTTCTCCCTCTCTGTCTGTCACTCCCCCCTCTTGTGCATGTGTTCTCTCAAATCTTGCTAAAAAAAAAAAAAAAAAAGAAAAAAGTAATCTAATAGTGGAACTCGTCATGAATAAATTTGCATAAATGAAAAATAATAGAAGCTTTAGATTAAATATGTAGAATCTTTAATAATGTGCTGTATATTTAGTACTTTAAAATTGTTTTTAGACTACTGTTACTTTAAACATGATAGGAACTTTAATTGCCAGTTCTAATCTTACTGCTTTTCTTCATTCTAGGTTTTAGTACCCACTGTGTCCATGGTTGGAAAGCATTTGGGAGCAAGAAAGGATCACCCAGGCTTAAAGGCTAAAGAAAATGATGAAAATTGTGGTCCCACCACTACAGTTTTTGTTGGCAACATTTCTGAGAAAGCCTCAGACATGCTTATAAGACAGCTCCTTGCTGTAAGTTAAACTGTTTCTCACTTTTAAATTTTGTTACAGATTTCAAATTTATGAAAAAGCAGGAAGAGGATTCTGATTATTATTTTGAAAAACTTCAGTTTTGCAAAATGTTGAATGAATAGTAAAATGAGCATTCTTGTAACACATTTTTGCCACATGTGCTTTCTACACACACACACACACAAGCTTTTTTTCCTCAGTAATTGGAGAGTAAGTTGTGACATGACATTTCCATCTCTGAATACTTCTTGCGTCTCCTAAGACCAAGGACATTCTCCTATATGATCATAAAACCATCATATTTAAATTTAAGGCTGATACAGTATTTTTTTTCCCCCAATAACACTATTGTTAACTAAATATACCTATTTTCTATGATTCATTCAAGGATTATACATTGCGTTGAATTGTCATACCTCTTTAGACAACTTCTGTAATACAGAATACCTTCTGTCTTTTTTTTTTTTAACTTTTTATTTATTTATTTGACCGAGAGACAGCAAAAGAGGGAATACAAGCAGGGGGAGTGGGAGAGGGAGAAGCAGACTTCTGGCAGAGTAGGGAGCCCGATGTGGGGCTCAAGCTCAGGACCCCAGGATCATGACCTGAGCTGAAGGCAGAGGCTTAATGACTGAGCCAGCCAGGTGCTCCCTGTCTTTTTTTTTTTCTTTGCTTGTTTTGTTTATGTCTTTCATGACATTAACATTTTTTGAAGCGTCCAGGTCTTTTGCAGAGTGTCCCAATTTGAATTTGACTATTTGCTCATAGATTCAGAGTAAGCATTTTTTGTACGAATGGTTCATGGGTCATGTCCTCAGTGCAGCATTATAAGAAGTATATTGTGTCTCCTGGTCCTGTGTTTGGTAATGCTCAGTTTAGATACATGGTTAAGGTGGTCACATCTCTTTCTTGTGAGGATACCATGTTTCCTTTTGTCATTAATAAGTAATAAGTAAGACCATTTGAGTTGTGTCCTGTTGCATGTCTCTCCCTGGCAGCCTTTAAAACAATGATTTTTAGCATTTAGTGGGGAATTAATTACTTTTAAGGTTTTTATTCTGAGGATAAACAATAAGTTCTTTTGAGTTCATGAAGTCATTGGTTTTCCTTTTTTTCTTCATTGAAAAATTGTTACCCTGGTGACAAATGAGCATTAACTGAAATAACACTGAATGATTTTATAATGAAAAACAAGAGTACTGGTACTCCCTCTCTCCGTAATCTCCACTGTTTTTTAGAGAAGTTATTTTAAAATCTTTTCCTCCTTGATTTTATTGCTATTTCTGTTTTGTAAGTTGTATGATTCTTGTGTTAAAACATGCTTAGGGGCGCCTGAGTGGCTCAGTCAGTTAAGCTGCTACCTTGGTCTCGGGTCATGATGGGTCCTGGGATCAAGCCCCGCATCCGGTTCCCTGCTCAGCAGAGAACCTGCTTCTCCCTCTCCCTCTGCCTGCTGCTCTGCCTACTTGTGCGCTTGCACTCTCTCTGTCAGATAAAACCTTTTTAAAAAAAAAACCAAAAACATGTTTAGGGGGCACCTGGGTGGCCCTGTTGGTTAAGCAACTGTCTTCGGCTCAGGTCATGATCCTGGAGACCTGGAATTGAGTTCTGCATTGGCTCCCTGCTCGGCAGGGAATCTGCTTCTCCCTTGAACCCTCCCCCTTCTCATTCTCTCTCTCTCATATAAATAAAATCTTAAAAAAAAAATAAAAATGTTTAGAAAATAAACACCACAAAATCTAGCTTTGTCGCATTCAATATTGTGATACTAGCTTCAGCTGTTTTCCCCAAAGAAGTAAAACAGTACAGTTGGCTCTCATTCCCACTTCTTTCTTCCACAGAGGTAATAATCAGGGTCATCCACTATCCTGAATTTGGTGTTTATCATTCCTTTGTGTATGTTTTACTTTATTTTTATTTTTTTAAAGATTTTATTGAGATTGAGTGAGAGTGAGAGAGCACCAGCAGGGGGAGTGGCAGAGGCAGAGGGAGAAACAAGCTCCACTGAGCAGGGAGCCTGACATGGGGCTTGATCCTAGGAACCTGGGATTAATACCTGAGCTGAAGGTAGATGCTTACACCCAGGTGGCCCTGTTTTTTACTTTAATTACATATTTATGTACTCATAAAAATCCATAATTCACAGGTTTTTATTCTGTACTCCATAATTTGTTTTTTTCACCTAACATATATATAGCTCTAATTATTTATTACTGCTGTATAACAGTGCATTGTAGAATGTACCATAAATTGTCAGTTTTCCAGTGATGGTTATATGGACTGTTTCTTTTTCTTGATACTATGTTTTGTTGTATTATTATTATTGGTGATATGTCTTCCTCAGTCACATGACAAAATTCTATCATGTATTGTTTTCGAAGTGGAATTTCTGAGTCTTAGGACATGTTTTCTTCAGTTTCACAAGATTATGCCAATTTTTTCCTGAAGTGGAACATTGGAAGGACATTTTTTTAAAACCATCTTTATTTTGGGGCACCTGGGTAGCTCAGATGGTTAAGCATCTGCCTTCAGCTCAGGTCATGATGCTAGGGTCCTGGGATCGAGTCCTGCATCAGGCTCCTTGTTCAGCGGGGAGCATGCCCTTTGTCTTTCATGAATAAATAAATAAAATACTATTAAAAGCCATCTGTACTGTGATACAATTCATAGACCTTAAAATTCACCCTTTTATAATGTATAATTCAGTGGGCTTTAGTATATTCAGAAACTTGTACAAACTTCACCCTGTAATAAATTCCAGAACATTTTCATCACCCCAAGTAGAAACCCTGTATTCAGTAAGTCACTTCCCGTTCTCTCTCCCCGGCATATGGCAACCACTCTTTCTGTCCGTGTAGATTTGCCTATTCTGGGCATCTTGTATAAACAAAATTGTAGAATATATGTGGCTTTTCGTGTTTTGTCTTTTTAATATAATTTTTTAATATAATTTAATATATTTTCAGGCTTCATCTATATTGTAGCATATATCATGTAGCATATATCTAATTCCTTTTATGACCAAATATTCTCTCTAACGGATATACCACATTTTATTTATCTATTCATCAGTTGATGGACAGTTGAGTTGTTTTCACTTCTTGGGTATCACGAATAATGCTGCTGTGAATATTTGTGTGCAGGTGTGTGGAGGAGATACATACATACATTTTTTTTTTTTTTTTAAAGATTTTATTTATTTATTTGACAGAGATCACAAGTAGGGAGAGAGGCAGGCAGACAGAGAGAGAGAGAGGAGGAAGCAGGCTCCCCGCCAAGCAGAGAGCCCGATGCGGGGCTCGATCCCAGGACCCCGGGATCATGACCTGAGCGAAAGGCAGAGGCTTTAACCCACTGAGCCACCCAGGCGCTCCCCATACATACATTTTTATTTCCTAGTTGAAACTCCCCTCCCCCCCTTTTTGGGTTGTTTTTCATTTTTTTTGTTTGTTTGTTTTAAGTAGGATCCATGCCCAGTGGGCCCTGTGATAAAGACCTGAGCTGAAATCAAGAGCCAGACACTTAACCAGCTGAGCCAGCCAGGCGCTGCAGAGCCACTTTTTAAACCTGTTTCTGACATACCTGCAGCGCAATGTTTTGTTTTTAAGCTTCATTCCTGAATTTGCCTCTTCCCTTCATTTCTCATTTAAGGCATTCCTTAAATGTCTGATCAAGGATTGTCTTCAGGTTTGAGTTAGGGATTGAAGTTTTTTGGGGGTACCTGGCTGGCTCAGTGAGTGGAGCGGAGCGCATGTCTCTTGATTTGGGGTTGTGAGTTTGAGACCCATTTGGGTGTAGAGATTTATTAAAATTAAAAAAAAAGGTTTTACATGCATAAAGTGGGTTTTTAAAATAGTGAGCATCATTGTAGGGTAATCTAGCCAGCAGCTAGAGGTTTTGAATGTTAGTATACGGAGTTCTTTTCCTGGGGGCTGATGGGTTTCTCTAGAAAACTTCCAGTTTCCTGCCTAATGAGTATATGATTGGCTGCCTGTATGGGGTTGGGGGGAAGAACTGCATTGAAGTGTATCGTCTACTTTTACTTTCTTCCTTTGTTACCCGTTCTGTGTCCCATCCTGATCTTTCATGTCTTACCTGCTTCTCTGTATCCGAAGCCTGTACTTTTCACTTTCTTCAGACAACTTCATTCATTCTGTCTTCGCTGAGGGTGGAGATTAAGTATAGTTGCCTGTAAAGACTGCAGGCTGTCTTCTCTAGGGGTGAGAAATGAAGTTGTTGGCTTGGAAAGAACTCTTGAGGCTTTGATTATTCCGTATTCATATTGTCAGGCAATCACCTGTTTTTTTTTGTTTGTTTTTAAGATTTTATTTGAGAAAGAGATCACGAGGGATGGGGACAGAGGGAGAAGCAGACTCCCCACTGGGCAGGAAGCCTGCTGTGTGGCTTGATCCCCGGACCCTGAGACCATGACCCGAGCCAAGGGCAGACACTGAACTGAGCCACCCAGGCACCCCACAAGCACCTGTTTTTTTCAGCCTCGTGCTTCAGCCCCATTTTCCACTGTGTGTACATTTTACCTCCAGTCCAGATGGCTTGGGGTTGTAGAATCAATTAGCCTGATTCTTATGAGTATCTTCAGCTGTAGGTACTTGGGAGTTATAGCCTTCTTTGCTCTACTAAATGAGTTCCCATCCTTCCATTTGTGTTTTTCCTTTTCAAAATTTTGTTGACTGCTACTGCGGTTAACCCAAACTGTGTTTGACCTCATGGGTTTTTATCTTTTATATTCATAGATAATCATTTTATTGGTTTCTCTGAAGGAAAATGTGAAAAATCCATGCATTCTCTAAGCTTTGACAAGCAGTCTTCAGTTAATCATTTCCCACAAATAACTTTTTTTCCTAACCTTCTAGTTCTTACTTTAATAACTAGAAATAATGTTTGGGACTCCTCAGTGGTGCAGTCGGTTGAGTGTCCAGCTCTTGGTTTCAGCCCAGGTCATGATCACAGGGTCCTAGGATCGAGCCCTGTGTCGGTCTCCCTATTCAGAGGAGTCTGCTTGAGATTTTCTCCCTCTCCCTCTGCCCCCCTCCGTACTTGTGCATTCTCTCTCAAATAAATAAATCTTTAGTAAAACAAAGAAATATTGTTTAAAAACTTTAACAGTAAACAAAATGTAATGTTTTACTCCTCAGACAACCTGCCCTATTAATATTTCTGATTTATGGAAATTTTTTTCTTTACATAGTTAAAATCTTACTATATTATCTAAAATTTTGTGTCCCATGTTATTTTTGTATCCCATGTCAAGCATTTTTCCATGTTAAAAGAGGCGCCCAGCTGGCTCAGTCAGTAGAGCATGAGACTCTTGATCTCAGAGTTGTGAATGTGAGCCCCACATTGGGTATAGAGGTTACTTTTAAAAAATCTTTAGGGAGAAAAAAAAATCTTTAGGGGTGGGACACCTACGTGGCTCAGTGGGTTAAGCCTCTGGCTCGGGTCGTTATCTCAGGGTCCTGGAATTGGGCCCTGTGCTCAACTGGGAGCCCCCCCCCCACCTGCTTGTGATCTCTCTCTCTCTGTCAAATAAATCTTAAAAAAAAAAAGATCTTTAGGGGTGCCTTGGTGGCTTAGTCGGTTAAGCGGCTGCCTTCGGCTGGGGTTGTGATGCCAGGGTCCTGGGATCGAGCCTCACGTTGGGTTCCTTGCTCAGTGGGTAGCCTGCTTTTCCCCTTCCTGCCATTCCCCCTGCTCATGCTTGCGCTCTCTCTCTCTCTCACTCACTCTGTCAAATAAATCTTAAAAAACTTTTTTTAAGAAGGATTTTATTTGACAGAGATCACAAGTAGGCAGAGAGGTGGGGGGAAGGAAGGGATGCAGACCCCCTGCTGAGCAGAGAGCCCAATTCGGGGCTTGATCCCAGGATTCTGAGATCATGACCTGAGCCGAAGGTAGAGGCTTAACCCACCCACTAAGCCACCCAGGTGCCCCAAAAAAGAAAAAAATATTTTAAAAAAGTTCTTCATAATACAAATAATATGTTTTGAAACATAATCTTTATGGACTCAGTATTTACTTGAATTTACTGTAGTTTTTTAGTAAATATTATAATATTGGTAATTTTGTTTATGTATACATTTTGGGTAGGATAAATAATGCTGTAAAATTTCTAAATTATTAAAAGGTAGTCAAGGGGTGCCTGGATAGTTCAGTTGGTTGAGTTTCTGACTCTTGTTTTTTGCTTAAGTTGTAATCTCAGTGAGATGGAGCCCTGAGTTGGACTCCTTGCCCATCTCGGAGTCTGCTTGGGATTCTCTCCCTACCACTTCCTCTCTGCCCTTCTTCCCATTCTTTTTTGCTCTCTCCCCACCCCCAAAATAAATAAAATCTAAAAGGTAGTCAATTTTCTGCAAATAAGAATTTGTAAGAATTTATATTTTTCTTTTAAATGCTGTATTATGTATTTCTTTCATATAATAGATATGTGGGAATTGAGAGAATTAAAAAAAAAATCAATAGGTATTACGATTTTTTCAAATTTTTGCTTGTATTTTTCTCCGGTGGAAATACCAGTTGTGTTCTTACATTTGTTACTGATTAGTTGATTTGTCAAATGGTGAGGATTATTTTTTATTTTATTTTTCTCTTTAAGAAATGTGGCTTGGTTTTGAGCTGGAAGAGAGTACAAGGTGCATCTGGAAAGCTTCAAGGTAGGTAATTTTTTCTTACTGAGATCATTTTAACCTGTGTGCTTAAGGCGCTTGTTGCATGTTTTGCTCTTATTGCCCTTAACCATGGGAGCATTGTGTCAGCACTTCTTGTCTTCCTCCGTATTGGAATAGGATTAAAGGCATTTGGGAAGATTTAGCTGAGTTGAGATTAGAAAATGGAAAAGTATTAACAGGAAAGAGGTAGGAGAGGAAAAATTACTCAGACTGTTTTTTTACAATGTTATTTTGAAAAGTCCTTTTCATCTCAGAGCAGGAGTATATGATCAACATTCAACAATTAGGACTTAGGAAGAAAGAAGAACAGGTGGTGAGATGACCTGTTAGTCTTAGAAGCAAATTGTTCTTTTCATACTTGTTCATAAAAGCACCTGTTTGATGTGCATTCTTTTTTTTTTTAAGATTTTATTTGTTTATTTGACACAGAGAGCGAGATCACAAGTAGGCAGATAGGCAGGCAGAGAGAGAGGGGGGGGGAAACAGGCTCTCTGCTCAAGCAGGGATGTGGGGCTTGATCCCAGGACCCTGAGATAATGATCTGAACTGAAGGCAGAGGCTTAACCCACTGAGCTACCCAGGTGCTCAGTATTCTTTTTTTTTTTTTAAAGATTTTATTTAAAAAAAAAAAGATTTTATTTATTTATTTGACAGACAGAGATCACAAGTAGGCAGAGAGGCAGGCGCAGAGAGAGAGGAGAAAGCAGGCTCCCCACTGAGCAGAGAACCTGATGTGGGGCTCGATCCAAGACCCCGGGATCATGACCTGAGCTGAAGGCAGAGGCTTTAACCCACTGAGCCACCCAGGTACCCCAGGTGCTCAGTATTCTTTAAACAGTATTTTTTATGGGAAAATTCATATGTAAAATTAAAACACAGTGAACTTCTATATACTCATCACCTACCTTTAACATTTATCAACTCAGTCCCAGTTGTGCTTAATCTGTACTCTGTCCATTTCCTCCTTATATTCTTTTAATTTAAGAAATCCAAGCATCCATCATTTTGCCTGTAAGTATTTTGGCATGTGTGCCTAAGACAGAAGCGTTTTTTAAAAACCTACTGAAAATGCTATTATAGGGCACCTGGGTGGCTCAGTGGTTTAAGCCGCTGCCTTTGGCTCAGGTCATGATCTCAGGGTCCTGGGATCAAGTCCAGCATCGGGCTCTCTGCTCAGCAGGGAGCCTGCTTCCCTCTCACTCTCTCTGCCTGCCTCTCTGCCTACTTGTGATCTGTCAAATAAATAAATAAAATCTTTAAAAAAATGCTATTATAAGACTTTTAAAAATTAACTTTTTTTTCTTAATATCATAAGTCAGTTTTCTGATGTCCAGTTGTTGCAAATGTCAAATCTTCAAGTCTTTTAATAGTTGATAGAGGAGCCATATATAGTCCACACATTGCAATTGGTTGGCATATTTTTGAGTCTCTTTTAATATTTTTTAAGTTCTTCTCTTTTCATTTGGAAATCTTTGTGGAAGAAAGTGGTTCATTTGCTCAGTAGCGTTTCTGGAGTGTGGATTTGTTGATTGCGGGTCTAATTGAATAATGTGCCAGTGCTTTTCTATCCTCTGTATTTTATGTAAACTGGTTGTATCTTGAGACTCAATCAGATTTGAGTTTGCATGTGTTATTTTTGTTTTTCATTTGTAAGAATATTTTAAAGGCAGTGTTCTTCATCATGAGACACTGTTTTTTTAATTTTTTAAAATTTTTGTTGTAGCAGCTGTTGTCTATTCCTGGACTGGTTCATTCATTGGAGGGCTGCAAAATGTGCTAGTCTGTTTTGAAGAATACTTCCTTCATTGAAGTACAAATCTTCCTTATCAGAATTAATTTATATAAGGAAAACAGGGTAAATGCTGTGGTTCTTTCATTTTTCAAAAGAATGAAGTAATGTCCTCAGCATCATTTAGCAGTGACTTTTTTTTTTTAAGATTTTATTTATTTGGCAGAGATCACAAGTGGGCAGAGAGGCAGGCAGAGAGAGAGGGGGGACGCAGGCTCCCTGCTGAGCAGAGGCTCAATCCCAGGACCCTGGGATCATGACCTGAGCCCAAGGCAATGGCTTTAACCCACTAAGCAACCCAGGCACCCCAAGCAGTGACTTATTTTTTTAAAGTAGGCTCCATGCCCAGTGTGGAACCCAGTGCGGAATCCAGTGCAGGGCTTGAATTCATGACCCTGAAATCAAGACTGAGCTGAGATCGAGAGTCGGATGTTCCACCGACTATGCCACCCAGGTGCCTCAGCAGTGACTTTTTTTTTTTTTAAGATTTTATTTATTGGGTATAGAGAGATAGATCACAAGTAAGCAAAGCAGCAGAGAGGGGAGAGAGAGGGGGAAGCAGGGTCCCCACTGAGCAGAGTGCCTAATGTGGGGCTCGATCCCAGGACCCTGAGATCATGACCTGAGCCGAAGGCAGAGGCTTAACCCAGTGAGCCACCCAGGCACCCCAGCAATGACATTTTTTAAGAAGCATTTGAACTTAAGGATTGAAGCATATTCAGTTTCTTATATTTAATAAGAATTGTCATTCTCACTAGTGAAGCTTAAATTGTCTTGTTATCTCTATAAAGTCATCTAGAAGTTTTTCCTTTTTTTCTGTTTTCTTTTTATTAAAGATTTTATTTATTTGACAGAGAGATAGCTAAAGAGGGAACAAAAGTAGGGGGAGTGGGAATGGGAGAAGCAGGCCTCCCACAGGGCAGGGAGCCTGATGCGGGGCTTGATCCCAGAAGTCTGGAATCATGACCTGAGCTAAAGGCAGAGTCCTAAGGACTGAGCCACCCAGGCACCTGTAGAAGTTTTTCTGTCCCATGCTTAGGATCAGCCATTTCTTTAAGGAACTCTGGTTCTTTTTAGTGGGAAATGCTTTAAAAACCACAGTCTGGGAATTAAGTTATACTCATTAGAAGACTTGTTTAGTATTGGTGGGCCAGGCTGGCTCAGTCAAGGAGCATGCAGCTCTTAATCTTAGGATGTGAAACTCTCAATCTTGGGGCTATGAGTTTGAGCCCCAGGTTGGGTCTAGCAATTACTTAAATAAATATTAAAAAAAAAAAAACACTTGTTTAGTCTTTGCCTTTACATTTTTCCAGTGCACATTACTTTACATTCAGGACTTAAAGGTTTTTATTTAACCTTTTCTGTAATGTATCTTTCTTTCCCCCTTCCCATACTGAGAATCCTTAGTTTCAGGGACATTGGGATGATAGACTATTAAATTAATTACTGGCTTGCTTCATCTCATATTTCATGTACAATGGTTTAAGACTACTAATTATCAACAATATGATTATAGAAATTTTCTTTTTAAGTGACAAGTCTTGTCTTAAGATACATCACTCAAAAAACCTGTGGTCAAATTTGTTGTTTTAAAATCACTCTTAATAGTTCATCTTTGTGTGTTTGTGTCCTTAACTGTACATACTTGGATTCGTTTGTTTTATTTTCAATTTTTAGGTTACTCCTTTTTTTTTTTTAAAGATTTAAAAACAATTTTTTAAATTTATTTGACAGAGAGGGAGAGATCACAAGTAGGCAAGAGGCAGGCAGAGAGAGAGGGCAAAGCAGGCTCCCCGCTGAGCAGAGAGCCCGATGCGGGACTCAATCCCAGGACCCTGAGATCATGACCTGAGCCAAAGGCAGAGGCCCAACCCACTGAGCCATCCAGGTGCCCCTAGGTTACTCCTTTAAAGTGTGTGTTCTAATATCTCTGGTTTAAAGGTATGGTAATAATGGTGAGACTAGTTATTAAAATTAAAGAGAAAAATTAAACTTACTATTAGGATGAAAGGTCAGTACATTTGTAGTTTAACTTCTCAGAATTGAAAAGTGCTTGTGGGGTGCCTGGGTGGCTCAGTTGGTAAGGCATCCATCTGTGTGTGCCTCCTCACTGAGCGAGGGGGCGTGGTTTGCCTGAGATTCTCTCCTCTCTCCCTCTGCCCCTCCTCCCATACTGCCCCTCCTCCCACACTGTCTCTAAAATAAATAGATAAATCTTAAAAAACAAAAAACAGAAGTATCCTATTAAAAAAAAAAAAGGAGGACGCCTGGGTGGCTCAGTGGGTTAAGCCGCTGCCTTCGGCTCAGGTCATGATCTCGGGGTCCTGGGATGGAGTCCTGCATCGGGCTCTCCACTCAGCAGGGAGCCTGCTTCCCTCTCTCTCTGCCTGCCTCTCTGTCTATTGTGATCTCTCTCTGTCAAATAAATAAATAAAATCTTTAAAAAAAAATAAAATAAAAAAAAGGAAGTGCTTATGATAGGTTTAAGGAGGCTGTGGTCACTAGCTCAGGAGGTCTGGATGGAATGAATTCAGGAAATAAAAGACTCAGTTATGAAATTTGCTGGTTCTGGTAAATATTAGCACTTCTAATAGGTAGCAGTTTGCTTGATTAGAATTTTTCTTTCTTTCCCCTGTTTTTGTTTTCTTTTTTTCTTGTCATGGTTTGAGGGTGCTAAAGGTAAAATTATTAAGGGTAATTGAAGGAAAGGGAGGAGTGACAACATGAGTAATTATGCTATTAGAACATTTGGTCTCTGATGATTTTAATTTTCCATAAATATTTTGTTTTCATAACTGTATTGCTATTGCACTAATTCTTTACATCCGTTTTTAGCCTTTGGCTTCTGTGAGTATAAGGAACCTGAGTCTACCCTCCGTGCACTCAGGTTATTGCATGACCTGCAGATTGGAGAAAAGAAGCTCCTTGTTAAAGTTGATGCAAAGACAAAGGCACAACTAGATGAATGGAAAGCAAAGAAGAAAGCTTCTAATGGGGTATGTTTCTACAGTGTTACCTTTTCTAGGCTGTGTTCTTCCAGTGTAAATACTGCTTATAAGTGAATCTGCCATGGGGCTTCACAAGATCGTCCTCATCATAATATGTCCTTGTGGCTAAAATGCAGGAGAGTATTTTTATAGCTTATAGTTACTTTCAATCTTGTATCTACCCATAATGGGTGGATGACTGTTGGTTTACTTGTTCCAGGTTGGTATGAAGGTAGTGAGGGAGGCTGGACAAAGTTAACTTGCCAGAGAAAACACTGGTACAGACTATTCCAAACAGAGCTAATTCATTAAGGCAGCTTTGTAAGTAAGTACAACAAAATATATTTCAACCTACACATTAATTTTAATTAGTTGCCTTCTTTTAGAAGTACGCAAGTTAACGCATCTGACTCTTGATCTCAGGTTAGGTCTCGAGCTCAGGGTCATGAGTTCAAGGTCTGTGTTGGGCTCAGTGCTGGACATGCAGCCTTGAAAAAAAAGTATATCCTTGAAAAAAAAGTATACAGGTTCTAAAATAAATGAAAGTAAGTCTTATCACTTTCCTCAGATTGGTGGCCATATTAAGTGAAGATTAAGTAAAAGAAATTTTTACATGTTGTATATATCATTACTCCTTTTCAACAAAATAAAAAATAACAAAAACCTGGGTGTATTTCCTGTTTCCTTTTGGAACTTCAAGCATGAATGTATTTAAAGTCGGTTTATTGTTACTTTCTTGTTTCTACAAAAACAAAAAATCCTTCTTGCTGCTTTCAGGTTTTCATTCTCATTGGAAACAGAAATGGCTTTCTTGGTATTATCCCTCCCTCCTTTACATATAACAGTGTATATTCTTTTTTTTTTTTTTTTTTTAGGATTTTATTTATTTATTTGCAGGCAGAGATCACAGGTAGGCAGAGAGAGAGAGAGAGAGAGGAGGAAGCAGGCTTCCCCCAGAGCAGAGAGCCCCATGCGGGGCTTGATCCCAGACCTGGGATCATGATTGGAGCCGAAGGCAGAGGCTTTAACTCACTGAGCCACCCAGGCACCCCACACTGTATATTCTTTGTAAAAAAAATTCATAAAGCAAACTATAAAGAAGAAATTAGGTACCACTTGTAATCCCGTCACCATTAGGAACCACTGTAGACATTTTTGTTGCATATTCTTCCAGAGATTTTTCTGTGTATGAATATAGTTTTTAATTGGAATATATGAATTTATTTTTCTTTCATACATACAGGATTGAGTTCTAAGTATTCTATAATTAGCTTTTTTTTTACTTGTATCTTTTTTTGACTTTTAATATTTTAACTGATTCATCTATTACAGCACTGCTTGCATTTCCTTTTTTTTTTTTTTTTCTTAAAGATTTTACTTATTAATTTGACAGAGACACAGAGAGGGAACACAGAGAGGGGGAGGTGGAGAGAGGGGGAAGCAGGCTTCTCGCCTAGCTGGGAGCCCAAGCAGGAATCCTGATACAAGGCTCGATCCTAGGACTCTGGGATCATGACCTGAACTGAAGGTAGATGCTTAACGACTGAGCCACCCAGGGGCCCCAATGCCTGTATTTCTAAAACTAATTATATCAACCCGCTTTTCATGCATCTTTAATGATTTTGAATTTCTTAGAGTATAAAGGCCATATTCTTAGTATGGCATTCAAGACTTGTTCAGTCTCCCTTTCTGGTTTTTCTCAGTCTTTCTGCATGTATCAGTCATGTATCCCTACAAACTTCTTTTGTTCTTTGCTGACATCTCATGTCCTTGGTGCCCATTCAAGCTCCCTGTTGCAATTCTGTCCTTATAGTTCTAATTGCAATGTTAATTATTTCAAATAGCCATCATCAGTCCTACCTTCGATTTCTCTCAGGCAGAATTAATTCCTCTTCCCAGGTTTTTAACTGCTGTTAGGTCAGTGATTTGTAAGAATTAATTCCTCTTCCCAGGTTTTTACTGCTGTTAGGTCAGTGATTTGTAAGAATTAATTCCTCTTTCCAGGTTTTTACTGCTGTTAGGTCAGGCTTTATAACATATATTGTTGTTATCTCTGTCTCTCATACCCCTTATATCCTGCTTTATTTCCATATCTCTGATTAAAAGATAGAAAGGGCAAGTAAGTTCACAGACTTTTTCCTCTTGAACCTGCACAGAACCTAAGACAGTGTCTTGCCCATAGCAAGAATGGAATGATCCTTCATTGAGTATCAGTTGTAGTTACATTGTTCACCTGATGATCTTATTGTCTTTACCTAGCTTTACAAAGAAATAATAAAATGCAGTTTCTGTATAGTATAAATTATATCTCAGATGAGCAGAGTAGCCTGTCACATCAAAAAAACAACTGTCTGAAATAAGAGTTTACAGATTTTCCATGTAGTGGGAGCCGAATTATTTAAAATAAAGGATGGAATTAAATGGAATTAATGTCTTCACAGTATTTATGTAATTCTCTGAGGGTCTTTTTTTCCCCCTGTTGTTTAATCATCAGCTGGTGAGGTGGTTTGATTTGTAACATTGCAAATAATGTACTCTGAACATGAAGTAAATGACTTCACTATATATGTAAATAAGGAAATGCACAATTGTGTAACTTTAATTCGTAATCACTATTAGTGAGAGGAACCATGATTTAATCTGTTTATATCTTCAAAAAATGGAATTGGGGGAAAAAATGGAATTGGAACTACCTCCAGTAAAAATAAAACAATTATTTCAAAACAGATGAAATTTAAAACATTAACAGACATGATTTCTGGGTGTGCGTGGCATGGTACCCAGAGATACTTGAAGCCACAAGGCAGACATGATGTAATCTGCTGGTATGTCCATTTAACTTAACGATATTGGTAAAAAGAAAAAGTTGAGCAGTTCTATCAGATAAAAAACTTTTTTTTCCTAATAACTTAAGCAAATATAACTGTTGTGGGACTAGATGATAGATTTGTCGTGATTTTTCAAGATAAAATATGAGAGGGTATTGTTCTTTCTTCTTGATTGTTGACTATTGGGAGAAGTCTAGAAAACAGTGACCTAAGATGGATGATGTGAGCAGAGACCTCAAGGAGCTTGTGTGGTGCTTGAGTCAGGCATTTTCCTATCAGAACAAAGAACACAAGTAGTTGTGTAGTTCTCTTTGACTAAAAAAGAAACTCAAACTTTTCCTTCTGTGATATACCTGATTATTTTTGGTTTTCTTACATTAACAATTGGTGAAGAGACTTTGGCTAATAAGCTTTCCTTCTAAAAATGTACATTTCCCCTATGGATCAAGGGGCAATAGTTATTCAGAAGGTGATGTGAATTCATTCATTCTAACTGCTTTATTTCTAATTTAGGTAAGGCTAGCTGTATTGATACTTACATTTGATTTAAGATGGTGGTGATGGGGAATTTGGGGGCTTTATGAGTATTTTTAAATGACTAGGCCTTCAGATTTATATAATCCTACTTTTATCTTTTTTTGTTTGTTTTTAACAGTTCTATTGAGAGAGCGTGTGCATGTGCAAGTGGTGGGGGAGGGGCAGAAGGAGAGGCCTACTCCCTGCTGAGCTGGAATGCAAGGCTGGGACTCCATCGTCCTGGAATTGTGACTTGCTGACTGAACCACCCAGGCACCCCACCCCATTTCTGCCTTTATGCTTAGAGAAGCATGGAGATGTTGAGGGTTCATGGAAAGGAATTTAGCATGTAGGGAAAATGCTAATGTCAGAGTTGATGCTCTCATAAAGTGTATTTTTATAATAAAGAATTTAGGTATCAATAGCTGAGGGTCTGGGTTGAATTGGCCCATGTATGCCTTAGGACCTCAGTTTCAGTGGCAAGTTAGTGTCAGGTTAAGTTTTTCATTTAAAACCACATGAATTTCGTGTTACTTTTTATAACGTTACATGTGCAGGTCATGGGAGAAATACTTGGGCAGTATTTAGAGTTGGTTCCTTCTAAGTGTGTAAGTATACAGTTTTTGTAAGTGGTGTACCCACATTCCCACAGAGCAGGAAAAAGATGTCATTGTTCAGCCCCTGGCAGGTCAGATGCTCGCCTTTTTGTTTGTGGTTTTTTGATGCTTGCGTTTTGTTGTATATAGCTGCCTTGCGTTTTACATTTGTTAACCTACACATACATTTTTAAAATTTTAAATGGTGGCTCTCACAGTGTACATAGAACTACATTTCGCTTTTTTCACATAATGAAATTTTCGACTGCATTTTGGTTACTTTAGTAACCATCATTAGTTTGTGGAAGTATTTTAGAGAAAGGATCTGAAAAACTGAAAGCTTGGCAGGTATGTTGTGTAGTGTGTTTGTATTGTGGCTTGATCTCCCTGTAACTGGTCAGAGATTAGAATATTAGCTACCAAAGGAAAAAAGGAAAAGAAAATGATGAAGTGTCAGTATCTAAGAAAAATCAGTAAATGAAATGTAGTGTTGTGAAGTCAAGAACAAAACCAAGTCTGCATTTAATAGGACTACACAGATGTTCTAGAGAAAAAAATGTTTGTTTTGTGTACTGACTTATTTTAGAATGATTTTCTTTTTTCTTTCTTTCTTTTTTTTTTTTTGGATTTCTTTTCCCTCCTCACTCCCCTGAACTTGCCTTGGTTGTTTTTTTTTTTTTTTTTCTTAAGACTGCGAGGCCAGAAACTGTCACTAATGATGATGAAGAAGCCTTAGATGAAGAAACAAAGAGAAGAGATCAGATGATCAAAGGGGCCATTGAAGTTTTAATACGAGAATACTCCAGTGAGCTCAATGCCCCCTCACAGGAATCTGACTCTCACCCCAGGAAGAAGAAGAAGGAGAAGAAGGAGGACGTATGTGTTACTGATTTCTGGCCATGGTCCTTTCTGTGGTTTACTTTTTCTGGTGTCACTCTTGTGCTTTCATTGCATTGCAACTTTCAAGGAGAAAATGACTTAAGATTTATTACAATATACTGTTAACCCAATTTGACCATGTTTTATCAAGTAACTCCCTTTTTTCACCAAAATGTTTATTTTGTATTATATAGTTTGAAATACACTGGCATGGATGCTTATGTTTATCTCTGGATTCAGATTACATAAGGAAAGAGCCCTTGACTCACAGAGTAGATGCTGATATTAAGGGGAAAAGGAAGTTTTGGTTGTTTTTATGTTTTGTTTTGGTTTGGTTTTTTGTGGTGAAGGGGCTGGCTTTGTTTTGCCTGACTCCTGGATATTCTATCTCTGCTTCAAGCAACACACCAGATATCCTTCACTGAAGATTTTCACCCATTCTTTAAATCTTGCCATCTTTTCTTCTAAACCACATCTCATTCCCTCTTATGGACAGTACTGCAGTTGAACAACTTCTTTTTTTTTTTTTTAAGATTTTATTTATTTGACAGAGAGATCACAAGTAAGCAGAGAGGCAGGCAGAGAGAGAAGAGGAAACAGGCTTCTTGCAGAGCAAAGAGCCCAATGCGGGGCTCGATCCCAGGACCCCGGGATCATGACCTGAGCCAAAGGCAGAGGCTTTAACCCACTGAGCCACCCACACGCTCCTGCAGTTGAACTTCTAATTGGAGGGCAGTTGAAGAGTAGGGCAAGATGAAACACTCCTCCCCAGTGTATTATATTTTATTGCTCTTTGCCAGCCTAAGCTTATTGAATAGTAGGGAGTCAAGGTTAAAAGGAAAAAAAAATTTTTTTAAAGATTTATTTGTTTGAGAGAGAGTGGAGGGGCACAGGCAGAGGGAGAATCTCAAGCAGATTCTGCCCCTAGCTTGGAGCCCCAAGCAGGGCTTGCCTAAGCTGAAACCAAGAGTAGAACCTTAACTGACTGTGCTACCCAGGTGCCCCAAAATGTTTTTGTTTTTTTTTTTAACATTCATTTCTTTTGGGTAAATTTAGAGAAATTGTGGGGAGTATTCTTTTTTTTTTTTTTAAATATTTTATTTATTTGACAGAGAGAGATCACAAGTAGGCAGAGAGGCAGGCATAGAGAGAGGGGGAAGCAGGCTCCCTGCTGAGCAGAGAGCCTGATGCGGGGCTTGATCCCAGGACCCTGAGATCATGACCTGAGCTGAAGGCAGAGGCTTAACCCACTGAGCCACCCAGGCGCCCCTGTGGGGAGTATTCTTTAAAAATATTGGGAGTATGTTGTGTGCATGGATTTTATGTGCCATGAAAAGTACCATGAATCATATAGTATGGTTTTTAGTATTGGGTAGTTATGGCTCATTTTATTCTGAATTTGAGTGCCTTATTAGGTTATCTTCAGTTTGCTTTGTGGCCAGATATATTTTTATTACTTGGCTTGTTTTTCCTCATGTAATAAAAACCTGTCTAGTAAAATGCCAGTCATTGGGAATGGGAATTGGTAGACCATTAGGTATAGAGTAATTGAGGTTTGTAGAGCTCGTTCTTCCTCCCCAGCATTTCCAAGAAAGGAGAAAGTAGCTAGAGTATTTGTTTGAGAGGTGTTTGGAGGAGAGGATCAAAGAGCTCCTGCTCAATGGCAGGAATTATGGGTAAATTTTGTTGGTATGATTGTTTCCAGAGAATGAAGGAAAAAGTCTAGCTAGTGTGAGACTTTCCTTATCCCTTGCCTGAGGTAGTTGGAGGGTGAGGAGGTGGGTGACAGGAGGTGTTAGAGTAATGAAATCTTCTATATTAAGTAATTTGAAATCAAGAAAATGTCACAGAAATCTTACTTTGCTTACATTATAAACATACAGTGAATTATTGTGCAGAATAATGAAAACTCTTGCTCTTTTTTAAATCTTTGTGGATTTTTCCGCAGATTTTCCGCAGATTTCCAGTGGCCCCACTGATCCCCTACCCACTCATCACTAAGGTTCGTTTACATTACAAGGCACTGACAATAAATGTTTATTGCTAATGGCCAGACTTGTGATTCTTTTTCATCTGATTTCTCACTATTTGACTTAGATCACTAGTTTTTTATACTATATAAATTATTTACTTCCTTTTTGTAAGATGGTACAGAATATCTTTTAGTATCTTTGTGTTGATGTGGATTAATTTTTAATGTATTCTCTCCTATCCCTTCTTTTTTAGGAGGATATAAATGCTATAGAAATGGAAGAAGACAAAAGAGACCTGATATCCCGAGAGATCAGCAAATTCAGAGACACGCACAAGGTAGTATTCTTGTTTTTTTACTTGATACCAATCTAGACTTTTTACAGAACCCAAAGCAAACAGACAAAAAGAAAAAAAAAATCAACCTTACATTAGAATATAATTTAAGTGCTTTTTATAGGTTAATTAATATTTAGAGACAAAGAAAACGGAAGAACAATACCATATTAAAGTGGTCCTGGACATATTGTACTTAGTTTTTTCAGTTACTGACTACTCTGCAGTCATCTCACTTTAATATGAATAAAAGTTAATTTTATTTTTAGATTTTAACATAAACATCAAGGTCAGATTTACATTAGATTCAGTGGGGCAGCAGGATAACCTACACTGTAGTTTATTTCTGGGGCAGTTATTTAACTTAATCTTAGGAAAATCTTTTCTTTAGAGCTGAGATTAAAATTTAAGATATATATTTGTGTAGATTTAAGTTGAGAGGGGGAGATTTTAAAAAGTAGGTCAGTGGTTACCAGACTTACCAAATTTTAGATGCATGGAAGAACTGTAAATTCCCATAAAGCTAATCTATTCATTGACCCCCACCATTATGATAGAGATCATATGGTGACTAATGCAAGATGAAACTCTCAGCTTGGAAAGTAACAAGGAATAGGATGTAAGTATGAGCTTCTGTTTTTTATTATATTTATGGATGCCCCCTCAGAAAAATATGCAAAGGGGTAACTGGCTTGGAAATGGGTATTTGTGCATAGTAAATCCCACTCACGAGTTTTGCCTATTGAAAGCTTCTCTCAATGACAGTGCATCTCTGAATGTTCGCTGGTGTTGAAGGTGATGCTTATGAATGGTAAAATGCAAACACAGCATGAAATGTATTTTGTTGTTAGAGCTGATAAGATGTTACTGGTTTTTACTCTAAAGACTGAGTGATCTTTAACTCAGTGAAATGTTAAGTGTTCATTTTTTCTTTATTTAATCTTAAACTTTTTCTTACTGCTTTCAAAATCCCAAGTTGACAGTGCCATTGAATCAGTGCTGCTGAACACTTATTATCCAGATGCCCAGCCCTAGCTCACATACACAGTGCTTTTTCAGGAATTAAGTATGTCTAAAAGCACAAATAAAATTTTCCCAAATTAATTTTGAGTTTAAAAGGTAGTTTGTGGGAAGTCATTTTCGAGGAATACTTTTGGTTAGGTTCTAGTACTCAAATTCAGGGCCTGAGTAAGCTTGAAAATGGTATACAGTTGTGTGTGTGGTTTACCCCCTTGTTGTCATTTGTTAAACCCTGTCATGTCATCGGTAAAGTATATGAGAAAATTGTGTTTTTAAGAATATAATTCAAAAGATGATTGCTTCAGAGTTTGAGAAGCTGTCAGGCATTTGACTGCCTTAGACTTAGTTCACTGGGGGGGGGTGGGGGGCATGTTTTTTCCAAAATGTACTTTAAAAAAAAGATGAAAATGAAAAACAGTTCTTTTTGTTGGGTGGTATGGTTAAAGGGAACATTTGAAACTCCAGTAACAAAAAATGAGCTCAGTGAACCTTTGCATGTTTTGGTATGAGTTTATTAAATAACCACGGACTGTCAGGGTATCAGCGTGGCAGGGGGCGTCCATTTACAGCACGGACGAGTCTGAAGAGAGAATAAGGTAAGATTTATGATTTTTTTTTCTGTCCTTTCCTCTCATTATTTCATTACTTTCTTACATCTTTTTAGACTCACTTTATCTTCTTTTTCTTTAGTCTTCGTCTTAAAATATATAGATGTACGTATGTGTGCATCTTCTTAACCGCATACATAGTCTTTTTTAGAAATGCATTCAGTGTGGGCCAGATTCACTCACTTATTCATTTACGTAGAATGAAACTTTTGAAATGAATTCTGAAACAAATTATTATTTACATTAAGTGGAAGTATACACTACTAAGAAATAAGTAATACAGTGAATAAGCAAAAGTAAAAATTAAATTCTATAAAACATTGGAACAGCTAAAATAAATCTGTAAGTATTATCTCAGAAATAAATATTTCTTTATAAGTGTATGACACTGAGGTAAGTTTTATGTAGTCTAGCCTCACTTTACAATACAGATTTTTATAGTTCTTTAGAACTGTTTCAGAAATTAGAATTCGCCCCTTTAAATAGCTTTCAGTTTCTGTCCTCTTTCTGTCATTTCTTTTCTCTTTTTTGTAACCTCAGTGTATTCAGTATTGGCTTTGCCTCCGTTCTCGTTTGATATAGACTGGCACAGCAGCTGAATATATTGATTTCTCATACATTAGTTTTTCTCTCATAATCCTCTATCAGTTCTCTGAGCCATGAACAAGAGAAAAAGTATAACAGGTAAGATTGCTTTTTAAAGTTGTTTTAAATGCTTTACATGACTGAGAAAAGACAAAAGAATGCACATTTTATTGTTGCAGTTTAAATTTCATTTCGGTGACACTAAACATGGAACCAAAGGGATAAATGTATTTTGTTTTTGTTTTGTTTTTCCTGTTTGGGTTTTTTTTTTGTTTTGTTTTGTTTGTTTTTTTTGTTTTTGTTTTTTTTTTTCCTGCATTTGTGTAGAAACCGTGTGGTACACTGGTAATCTTGTCAGGGTACAAACTTGGTCTGACTTTGTTATTTGGTTTATTTGTGAACCATGTACTTGCTCTTCCTCCCAGAAACATAGCTTGTAGGCAAGGTTAATCCAGTGTTGGCGATCCATGTCCTAGCACAGCATCTGTAAGTTCATATGCAATCGTTCCTTCCAAGGATGGATTTATCACTGTTGATATATTTTATTGTCTTATAGGCATAATGGGCATAAATATGTTGCTTTTAAAATGAAATGAAATGAGAATATTACAGTTATGTACATTTTTGCTTGAAGTGAGTGATTTTCAGACTTTTTGTATTTGATGGGCTATCCATCTTGTAATGGTGGGAGTAAACGTTTCCATTTAGATAATAGGGCAAATATTGGCTGAATTCAGCTCATCTTTTGGAGGGTGGGCAAACCAGTGGATAGAAGATTATTTAGTTGTATTACAGCAACCTGACTCTTCCTCCTCCACCTCCCCTTGGAAATCTTCAAGTAGTAACCTGTAGGTAATGGGAAGTCTGGGGTTATGTTTAGTATCAATAGTAAATCAGTAGTCACACTGATTTACAGAAAATTCATAATGAGGGGAATTACATTTTAGCTAAGTGATTGTATTTCTAGAAATTATTGCAAATCATCACATTCCTCATGGTCATTTAGTTACTAGATAATCATCGAGTGGCCAACCACACTTGACACAATCTCCCAGCATCCAAGATTGGAGATTCCTGGTCTGTGTAGAGTATATGGGTTTGCACGCAATCTATTTAGTGTTGTGATTGCTTCAGCTTAATTTGTCCAGTAAAACCACAAGTACTTAATATTAAAGTGCCAGTGGTTTGGTTGTTTTTGTTCCTTATATTGGGCATTGCGCCGGGAAATATCTGAATACTGGAGCTGCAGAGTTAACTCTAAAAGTACTTTTATTGGTTTCTAGAAACTGGAAGAAGAGAAAGGCAAAAAGGAGAAAGAAAGACAGGAAATTGAGAAAGAACGGAGAGAAAGAGAGAGGGAGCGTGAAAGGGAACGAGAAAGGCGAGAACGGGAACGAGAAAGGGAAAGAGAACGTGAACGAGAAAAAGAGAAGGAACGGGAGCGGGAACGAGAACGAGATAGGGATCGTGACCGGACAAAAGAGAGAGACCGGGACCGGGACCGCGAGAGAGACAGAGACCGCGATCGGGAAAGGAGCTCGGATCGGAACAAGGATCGGAGTAGATCAAGGTAAGGCTTGTTGGAAGTTACTGTTCACTGATGCTTTAGTAGAACTGTGGGTGGGCAGTCTACATTGTATTTGTGAGGAGAGGACTTCCTTAGCCCAGTCGAGTAATATTTTTCAACTTCAGGGTTAATTTCTAGCTGAAGCTAGTTTATACATAGGCCCAGAACACAGCCACTGTCCACCCAGTGTTCTGGGCAGACATGATTCCCTCTTTTCTCCCTGGGTTATTGGGCATCTTTTCTATTTACCATTTCACTGAGGTCCTGCATCCTGGGAGATCATCACTAGCACCCCTGCTTTTAGCCGGTTGTCTTTCCTTGGTCCTATAGCCCATATGGCCACGACTCACCTAGCTCTCAATTTAGGACTCCGTGTAATTTTACATAGCTTTTAAGTTTTTTCCTTTCTTATATTGACTTTGATGAATCACCTCATATTCCTCAGGAAGGAGTAAAGCAAAAATGAACAAAGGAAGAAAGTGGGGAAAGAAGAAAAGCTCACCTTTTTCTCCCAGGCTGGTTTTCAGATAATACATTTCTGTGTTGCAAATTTTCACTTGATTGTAGCTGAAAGAAGGTCCACTTTCAGGCAGTCCATCAGTTGCTGGAACTAGAAATCCAGTGTCCTTAATCTTTAGTGGGCATTAAAATCCTTGCCTTCCTTCCTCTTCTGGAAGAGCTATTACCCTCTTGAGTAACCATTATCAAGAATTTGACATATATACAATCAGTGTATGCATGCTTTTATTGTAGGTGTGAATCCATAAACACTGTATTGTATTTAATTAGATCCATGGCATCATACTTACACATATTCTGCAATTTGGTTTTACCACTCTCAAATATTTGAAAACTTTTCGTTGCCAGTAGTATAGGTCTAATTTATCCATGCAACATGCCAAAATGCTCTTTTCTCCACACCTTTGCCAACACCTTTATTCCTTGATCACTAGTGACGAAGGCTGTCTTTTAACATTTTTGTCAGCCCTTTGTATTTCTTAGGTCCAGGTGTGTTGGTTTTCTGAGATACCCATAAGCATTAACACTGAACTTAAAATGCAATTCAGAATTTGAGACTAGAGTTACATTATGTCATCCTGATAAATATAGAGAAGTTTACAATTATGCAGAAATCAGGTGCTAAATTCTGACCTATGAGTTTCTGTATTATTTTGTAATATATGTTGCCCTGCTTTCCCTTGATTTATAAAGGAAAACTGAAAGACTGACAGATTTTTTTTTTAAAGACTGACAGATTTTTAAAATCTTTTGTTTATATAGAGAAAAGAGTAGAGATCGTGAAAGGGAACGGGAGCGAGAAAGAGAGAGAGAGAGAGAACGGGAACGAGAAAGAGAACGAGAGCGAGAGAGAGAACGAGAAAGGGAACGGGAACGAGAGAGAGAGAAAGACAAGAAGCGCGACCGAGAAGAGGATGAAGAAGATGCTTATGAACGAAGAAAACTTGAAAGAAAACTCCGAGAGAAAGAAGCTGCTTACCAAGAGGTAAATTGAGGAACTGCTTTTATTCTTTATTATTATTTTTAAAGATTTTATTTTTTTGAGAGAGAGAGTAAGAGAGAAAGCATTAGAGAGGGGAGGGTCAGAGAAGCAGAATTCCTGCTGAGTAGGGAGTCTGATGTGGGATTTGATCCTGGGACTCCGGGATTATCACCTAGACTGGAGGCAGTCACCTAAGCAACTGAGCTATCCAAGCACCCCCTTTTTTTTTTAAAGATTTTATTTATTTGAGAGAGCATGCAGCCGTATGCGCAGAGGGTGAGGGAGAAAATCTCCAGCAGACTCCCACTGGTCATGGAGCACAATACATAGGGCTCAATCTCAGAACTCTGAGATCATGACCTGAGCCAAAACCAAGAGCTGTGCACCTAACTAAGCTGGGCAAGTGCCACCCAGATGCCCTAGGAAATGCTTTTATTCTTAAAGCTTGCTACTCAGTAGGTTAGTCAAAAATTGCAGAGCCCTTTGCATACATTTGTATTATTAAATTTGACAATTTCTTTTTTAGCGCCTTAAGAATTGGGAAATCAGAGAACGGAAAAAAACTCGGGAGTATGAGAAAGAGGCTGAAAGAGAAGAAGAAAGAAGAAGAGAAATGGTAATATTCTACATTATAAATCAGTGATTTTTTTAGATAATAATCAGGTCAAATTCTTGACCATTAACTAGATTAGAGGTAACTGTCATTAAAATGTATAAGTTCTCAAGGCAATTTAATTTGTTGGCAGAAGGACAAAGGAAGGGGTAGAGAGAAAATCCCAACCAGGGTCCACACCCAGTAAGGCTGCATCTCATGACCCTGAGATTGCCACTCGAGTCAAAATCAAGTGTTTGGACACCTGGCTGGCAAAGCCACCCAGACAATCCTACATAATTTAATTTTTATATATTTCAAGTAATCTTCAGACAATTCCAGTACACCAGAATCTTTTTTTATGCTTAATTTTCACTTTTTTTTTTTTTTTACTATAAACAGAATTATCTCTTGGTGTACCATTGAAGTAAGTCTGCCATAGAGTAATATATAAAATGAGAATTTGTAAAACATTCTTTGATTAAGAGTCTGTAACATTTTGAATTTAAAGAAGCATTAATAGATACTGTTCTGTATTAGTGTGGCACATGGGGATGATGGGAATAGTGTCATGAGAAGACCTCTTGTTTTTCATGACAGAATGACAGAAAGATTTTAGCATAGTCTTTGCTTGAGTAGTATATTCCATGTGTTTTCTCTTTGCCAGAATTTCATGAAAGTTTCTTTATCTCCAGTTTGGAGGTTATTCTTCCTAAAACTTCACTGACGTTAGGAATCTTCATATAGCTTTTGAACATAAGACGTAGAGGGAGTTTTTTAAGTAGCCAAAAGAGGGTGCGTGCAGCAACTACATAGATGGTATGGGTTTTCTGTATGGTAGATCTATAATGCCACAGAATTATTGACAGTAATTTCAACTCCCCTGAATTGTAGCTCCCATTGTCTTCTTCTTCTTCTTTTTAAAGATTTTATTTATTTATTTGAGGGAGAGAATGAGAGCAGAGAGGTCAGTGGGAGAAGCAGACTCCCAGCTGAGCAGGGAGCCCGATGTGGGACTCAGTCCCAGGACTCCAGGATCCTGACCCGAGCCGAAGGCACCCAGGCGCCCCCATTGTAGAATCTCTTTTTCATTCCTAGGTTAGGAAATAGGAAGAAAATAATATGATGAGAAATGATTATTTGAAGAGTTGTTTGCCATGAACAACATAGTGGGATAGATTTGAAGTGATTCTGCTTTTTACATGCAAATCTGAATTTTCCTGTTATTTTGTGTTTGAGAGCTTTAAAAAAGTCCGTTACAAAAGCAGTTAAACTTGCTTGTTTTATAAAAATACTCAAGTAACAGAAGTAAATGATGTAAAAAGTGAAGGTTTCTACTCCTCAAGACTGGTAATTTATGTTTTTATTTTAGTATGTATCTCATGGACCTTCCAGTGTTTAAATATTTGTAAGTTTTGTCATTCCTACTTAACAAATCTGCGCTTGTTCATTTGACACATTTTGAGTGTAAGTTATATCCTAGCCTTGGTACTTGTGCTAGGTACTGGGTATACAGGAGTAACTAAATGCTTCTAACTTTGAAATAAGTGGGTGGTATTGTCAGAGAGGTAGGTACTTACTGTAGTGTATGAGTGTTTAAGATATGAAAAGGTGTGTTCACAGTATTTTGGGAGTGCAGAGAAAGCTCTGGGTATGGGAACTGGTGATGGATAGATGGTTAGATTAGGGGCGTCTTTACAGAGGGGTAATATTTGAACTTTGCAATATATTAAAATCTTACTGTAGTCTATTTTTACTATATTCAGAAACTTATTATCTCCTTTGTATATTGGTATAATAGCTAGAATAGTTGGTAGAGTAGGTAAGGATATAGAGTAAATAAATACTTATCTTTATGTGTTGCATATTTGTATGTAATTGTTAGCTATAAGTGGTATTAAATATAATAGTTAATTTGCAATTCCGAAAATAAGAGAGAGTCCTATACTTTCATGTTTTGTGTACCCAAAGTTAGATAGATGCATGATTGTGACTTGACTTTCAAGTTCTGTGTTCTGTAAAAACTTTCCTCTAGCATTATCTGTCTACAAATGTAAAAGATTTTTGTTGAGTTAATAGATACAATAAAATAACTTTCAGTTTTGTTTCTTGGTATGCTCAGTTTTCATTTCTGTACTTTGAAGATTATATCCAGAAAGGAAATACTATATGCGGGTTTTTTTTTGTTTTTTGGGGTTTTTTTGCACAGATAAGTTCTAAATCTGGCTTGTTTTATGATAAAAGATAACTCTAATGCTATTTAGTATGCAGTGCACATGAGAATTATAAAATTCAAGTAGTATGGATAAGAAACATCTATCTCCAAGGAGAGGATAGTCTATATGAATTTCATGTTAATTTTGCACATTGTCTTTTATTTCCTGAAAGGCAAAAGAAGCTAAAAGACTAAAAGAATTCTTAGAAGATTATGATGATGATAGAGATGATCCCAAATATTACAGGTAAAGAACCCTTGCTTCATGAGCTCATAGTTTTGAGTATTTTACTAGGTGTATTTTCTCTACCAGAGGGTGCAAGTTTGGAGTAAAAAGGAAAATCTTAATATTCTACCTTGTAATTACCTCCATATTTGATATGTTGTTTTGGGAGTGTGGGGGAGAACTGTTAGAAAGGAATCAACAATTCTATCTTTGGTGGGGTGGTGGTCCATATAATAATATTAAAACAAATTAATTTTTTTCATGTGTTTTATAGAGGTCCAATTTTTGTAGCAAGTTATAACTAGTCTTGATAACTATTCAAGGTGGTCTAAAAATTTTTGCATTCAAGAATGTTGCAAAGCGGGGCACCTGGGTGGCTCAGTGGGTTAAGTCGCTGCCTTCGGCCCAGGTCATGATCTCAGGGTCCTGGGATCGAGTCCCACATCGGGCTCTCTGCTCAGCAGGGAGCCTGCTTCCCCCCCTCTCTCTGCCTGCCTCTCTGCCTACTTGTGATCTCTCTCTGTCAAAAAAAAAAAAGAATGTTGCAAAGCAAACACATTGCCGTCTCATCTCCTACCCTACTGATACATTATTGTAAAGTGAGAGTTGTAAAGCCTGCCTTCCCTTGTGTCTTTGTTCCCATGGCATTTTTAAACTACTCTCATTCTAGCACCTTGGCAGTCTGGTAAAATTGTTGGCTCTGTTCAGCTTCCTCTGTTCCAAACTATAACTTTTGGAAGGATATGGACAATATTTTGATTTCTCTTTTTAACCTTATGTATCTGACATGAGCCAGGGCATGTAGTGAAGGAATTTATAGTATATAATTTTAATATACTGTACTTCCACATAATCAAAACATTGGAATTAGCCACTTCAAAAGCATACCAAGGCTTTGAGTTTGTAGAAAATGGAAAAAAAAAAAAGTAAAATTACTGAATCATTAAATCAGTAGTAGTACATAATTTCAGCATTCTGAGATGTACTGCTGGCTAGAGAGAAGCTCTGCTTTCTGTTGATTATACACTACTTCGTTCAAGGATTTTTTCCGTAAGGGAAAGAATTGATTTGAATTGAAGATAGAGAACTGTTCTTTAGTGGTATTATTAACTTCTTGTAGTAGTTCTTTCACAACTTGACATCCAAGAAAACACTGTGTGTGTGTGTGTGTGTGTGTGTGTGTGTGTGTGTGTGTGTGTTGGGCTTTCCCTGTGGAATGAGAACTTTCTTTCATCAGAAAACTGTTTTCTCCTTGTGTTAGATACTTTCTTAGAATGACTTGAATGAGGCATGGTAGTAAATGACAAGACTTGCTTCCTTATTAAACATGGATGTGTAGAGAGCACACTGTCTTGGGTGTTCTCAGATACAGAACAGTAAGTCATTTTTCATTCCCTCAACGTGTAGCTTTCAGTTTTGAAAAAAGGTACTTTTGGAGATACTAGCTGTTGTAATAGTTGTCTGAGTATCAAGGCCTGTTACGATTTACTTTTTCAGAGGAAGCGCTCTTCAGAAAAGGTTGCGTGATAGGGAAAAGGAAATGGAAGCAGATGAACGGGATAGGAAGAGAGAGAAGGAAGAGCTAGAGGAAATCAGGCAGCGCCTTCTGGCTGAAGGGCATCCGGATCCAGATGCAGAGCTCCAGAGGGTGAGTTACCCTAAGTCCACAGCAATGTTCTCATAAGGGAAATGCAGTTTATGCTCCATGGATCTTGCTCTTTTGGGGGAGGATATTAGTAGTTTTTCTTTATTTTATGATACAGATCATCAGTGTTATTTGATTTACACTTTTAATTATTCTAAACATCCTTCTGTGTCTTATTCCTTTATTTCTGTGAAATGCTACCTGTGTTAAATGAATGTCATCTGATAAAACTTACCTAGAAACCTGTCCTTCCTATAATGTGTTCTGACATTTCATGACTTTTGGGACCACCTTAAATTTTTTAATTTCCTAAATAAAGGTGTTTTCATGAGCAACATGCCATTTTAAAAAAGGAAAGGACTTTGGCATAGGACATAGCATACTCCATTCTTTTTTAAGAGTATGTCAAGGGGCGCCTGGGTGGCTCAGTGTGTTAAGCCTCTGCCTTTGGCTCAGGTCATGATCTCAGGTTCCTGCGATCCAGCCCCGCATCGGGCTCTCTGCTCAGCAGGGCATCTGCTTCCCCCCCTCTCTCTGCCTGCCTCTCTGCCCACTTGTGATCTATCTCTCTGTGTCAAATAAATAAAATCTTAAAAAAAAAGAGTATGTCAAAAAAAAAAGAGTAGTGTGTCATTTTAGAAAAGTTTTTAGTTCTTAATATATCATGAATCTAATGATATTGTAAGTTCTTTATATCAACTTGAAAAAATATGTTATATCCTATTTGTCAACAGAAGCCATGTACATGCCCCTTTTATTTTTCAAAATGAAGTTGTGTTCTTTTTCCTTCTGATAAAGTACTTACATGAGTAAATAGAAGATTCAGACAATATGTAGCCACAATAGTGAAAAATTAAAAACCATCTGTTTTCTTATCAGCCTGGTACAATCATTAGAGATTTGTGATTTTTAAAATCTCATCACACAGTCATATGTATACCCTCCTCACATAAATTTTGTAAGTGGCATTATAATTTACACGCTCTTTTCTGATGTGCTTTTAACTTGGGTATAATCTTTCACTCAGAATATCGCCAGTTTATAGCTTTATGTCTTTTTTCATATCTTGACTATCATGGTATATGGTTGGTCTTTTAAATCCTTACCATTGTAACATTTAGGTTGGGTGTGTTTTTAATTCTCTACCAGTTGGTTTGAAGGCCTCACAGATTGTACTACTTTGTGAGTTGATAGATGGGGTTAAGTCATGTCATGCACCAATTTTTAATTCATACATAGTTCTGGATTTATTTATTTTTTTAACATTTTATTTATTTGAGAGAGTGAGCATGAGCAGGATGGAGGGGCAGAGGCAGAGGGAGAGGGAGAAGCAGACTCCCTACCGAGGATGGACTCAGTTCCAGGATCCTGAGGTCAGGACCTGAGCCTAAGTCAGACGTGTAACCAATTGAGCCAACCAGGCACCCCTGGGATCTTTTTGTTCCATTTTTTGTTTCATGCTCAGAAAAGTTACTGATGAATTTATTCAAGTTTTTTTTAAAGCTCTTGTTGGTTATTTTGTTGTTGTTGTTTTTTAATCTTCCTTGATTTCAGGGAGAGTGTTGATTTTAGTATAGGCTTTTGACTCCAAAAATTTTTTCCCTTCTAGTTTTTTCTTTCCCTGTTCATGAATACAAAAGTGACTACCATCCTTAGCCAAGACCTAGAAGGACCAAATAATTTCGTTTTGAAGATTTTATTTTTAAGTAATTGCTTTATACTCACATTGGGCTCAAATTCACAACCCTGAGATTGAGGGCTGCATGCTTTCCTGACTGAGCCAGCCAGGTACTACAGAACAAATAATTGTTGATGACCAAGCTGAGGATTTGAGTTGCCTCTTACGTGGTTGTCTGTGCTATTCTAAAATAAAATTTCGGGGGGCTCCTGGGTGGCTCGTCAGTTAATCATCTGCCTTCAGCTGAGGCCATGATTACAGAGTCCTGGGATTGAGCCCTGAAGCTGCATGGGGAGCCTGCTTCTCCCTTTCTCTCTGCCCTTACCCCCGCTCATGCTCGCACTCCCTTTCTCCCTCTTTCTCTCTCAAATAAATAAAATCTTTAAAAATAAATTGAAACTTTGGGATATAATTTCTTCAATAAAAATATAAAAACATACCTTTTCCTTTTAAATTAGCTACTGTTATTTATTTGCCTTTGTTATAGCTGAAGAGCTTAGTGAATTTTATATGTAAATGTTAAAAGTATAAGAAAACATTTTACAGAGTACCTAAGATACTCTATAGGCCTACTTGCTTTCTGATTATAGAAGCAAGCAGTATTTCATTATTCCTAATGAAAAATGAAGGCTTTATGAAAGATAATGGAAAACAGAAAGCTGGTTGAGTGGAGTATGGTTGTGATCTCTTGGTCACGTTATTTTTCTATTTTAGATGGAACAAGAGGCTGAAAGGCGCAGACAGCCACAAATAAAGCAAGAACCTGAATCAGAGGAAGAAGAAGAAGAAAAGCAAGAAAAAGAAGAAAAACGCGAGGAACCCATGGAAGAGGAAGAAGAGCCGGAGCAAAAGCCCTGTCTCAAACCAACTCTGAGGCCCATCAGTTCTGCCCCATCCGTTTCCTCTGCCAGTGGCAATGCAACCCCCAACACTCCTGGGGATGAGTCTCCATGTGGTATTATTATTCCTCATGAAAATTCACCAGATCAACAACAGCCTGAGGAACACAGGCCAAAAATAGGACTAAGTCTTAAACTGGGTACGTTAGTATTTTTCTTCCTTCTTTCCTTTATTTTAATCCCCCACATATACTTAAATTTTGCCTTAAGGAAAAAATAAATATGTGCTGCTTGGTAGGTAGATAGAAAATACTCAAAAATGCTTTTCTAGCTCATGATTGTTTTCGTAGTTCTACTAGTGCTCCTATATCTGCAGCTGCCTCAAGTTCTGAGAAGAAGTGAAAAGTTAAATTTTCTAGCACTTGTGAGTAGTGAGTCATTTTTTACAGTTGGGATCTTTCTCTGAGATTTGTGGAAGTATATTATGCACTGTTGTTGAGGGATGGTGGGTTGTAAAACGTAATTAACATTTGAAAATTAAGTCATCATGCTAATAGAGTATTTTTACTGTAGGTGCTTCCAATAGTCCTGGTCAGCCTAATTCTGTGAAGAGAAAGAAACTCCCCGTAGATAGTGTCTTTAACAAATTTGAGGACGAAGACAGTGATGATGTACCCCGAAAAAGGAAACTGGTTCCCTTGGATTATGGTGAAGATGATAAAAATGCTGCCAAAGGCACTGTAAACACTGAAGAAAAGCGCAAACACATTAAGAGTCTCATTGAGAAAATTCCTACAGCCAAACCTGAGCTCTTTGCTTATCCCCTGGATTGGTCTATTGTGGATTCTGTGAGTAGCAAACTGTATTTCATCATTTTTATTGGAAGTGGTTTTGAACATAGCATATAAAGTCAGCTGATTCTATTAATGACAAGTAGAGATGCTAATGTGGCTGGGGTCTTGTCCTGCCAGGGAATTTAGGTAGATGATTGAGGAAATTCTTGGTGGTACTTTGAAGTCTTCATCAGTTAGAAGTAAGTGATTATATCTTGATACATACCTGTGTTAGTTCAACTCGTGAATGGAGAACATGCTGTATTTTAGATCTAAGAAAAATCATGAGGCTATAGATGTGGTAGAAATATAATAAAAAGTTCTTTAATTTAATAACCATGCATTATTTTGCAGATATTGATGGAACGACGGATTAGACCATGGATTAATAAGAAAATTATAGAATACATAGGTGAAGAAGAAGCTACATTAGTTGATTTTGTTTGTTCTAAGGTTAGTCTTTTTCTCCATTTCCAGCATTTGTTTTATATTTTTAAAATATTAGACATTTTCTAAAATAAAAGGTCTTGCAAAGCCAAGTCTATGATAGTTTACTCTCACTTTTTAAGAGATTTCATGTACTTAACTCCTCCACTTTAAGACCCCTACGCCACATGCTTTCATTTCAGAGGGTCAAGGAGGACAGATTTGCTGCCTGCTGCCAATTTTGCTCTCTCCCTGCCTCTGAGAATGCGTTGCCACCCCATGTCTTAATGGTTAGAATGCTGCTGAAATACAGTTGAAGGGGTTTTTGTGGAGACAGCTGATAGCCTATCCCATGAATTTGTCAGTCATCCATCCTTTGGAAGAGGAGCAGAATAGTTTCCTTCACAGCATAATAATAGCCATTTTTATTGATTAATTTGCTGTGGCCCAGGCTCTGTTCTTGGGAGGTACCGTGTTAAGCATTTTATAGACTCTTACGTCCTTTAAACCTCCCAACCACCACAGCAAGTGTAAGTTACTATTATTATCCCCATTTTACACATGTAGAAATTGAGCCCTAGGGGGAGGTTGGGTCTTGACCATAGTCATTATTAATAAGTAAGAGCTAAGTCTGTGCTCTTAATCACTGAGGTATACCACATCCTTCCATTGTCTCCTGAAGGCAAAGTCTTATCTTTAATAAGACAGAATAGTAGAAGCACTGCGTATCTGTAAAGGAATAACTAATTGCATTTTAAGGAAATGCTTATTTTTCCACCACTATTGCTCTTTTAATACTAGGAATAGCAAATTTGGTCTGCCCTTTCCACTTGTAATTATTGTAGCATTGGAATTTGTAACTCTGGATTTGAATTAGAGCACATAGTATAGTGATTAAGATCCCAGGTTGTCTAAACTTCCATTGAAGAGAGTAGGATTCTGGAAATTAAGAAATTTACAGAAAGTTTCTTCAGCCACAAGAAGTTCCCATATTAGTTTGAGGGTACTTTAAACTTTTTCGTCTGCATTGCTAATTTTTAATTTATTTTGAAAATGACAGTTACTTGTTTCTTTTAGGTTATGGCTCATAGTTCACCTCAGAGCATTTTAGATGATGTTGCCATGGTAAGTCAGAAATTTACTGTTACTAGTATTCTAATATCTGCAAACAAACTAATCTGTATTTGGTTAATTTTTTACCTGTGTTGGTTCCAGAATCTTTTTCTTTTTAGAAGCCCCAATTAAGATATGAATCTCCATTAAAAGAGGTTAAAAGCACTTACATTAGGATGTCCTTAGACAACATTAACACTCTCATTCTGCCTTTGGTGTTTGTATGTATAAATACAAATCCTGGATCTATTCATACATGTAGAAAACATTAATTAAGTGCCTCCTGGGTTGAACAATGCGCTAGAAGCGTGAAAAGGTGGAACATCTGCCCTTAAAGAAGTAGCAGCGAGGCAGATATACTAAAACTGGTATTGTAATATGCTTGCAGTCATGAGGATATGGAAAAAAATGTTGAGGGCAGAGGAGATGGAGTATCTGATGGTAGGGAGGACAGTTAGGAAAGGCATCACAGGCATTACCATCTAAACTGAGACTTGAAGAGACTTGTGTAATTTTGTCACTTGGACAGGTATCCATTGAGTAAACATCAAATCCCCACTTGCATTTAATTTGGATATTAGAGTTGTGTCAGTGGTTGCATTTATCTAATGTGATTTTGTGAGGAAAGGAAGAGAATTGACTGTCGAAGTGAGAGTGGTTGAATGTACTGTGAGCTCCAAGTTAGGAAAAGAAGGCAGTAACGTCAGAATAGAGCCAGTGGTTACGTGAATCAGGCTGGTTGTTCCAGTGATGCTGTGGGAGCTGTGTTGGAAAGAGTGATTATAGTGAGAGAGTAGAACGTTTAAGAACAAGTGGTGGATTCGTCCAGACGATGGTGGGGTGCACCTTTGGCCATGGGAGAAAGTTTCTGGGATAGAGCTGATGTCATTAAGACTATAATAAACTTTCTGCCTGGGTCGTGCCCATAGAAATGGAAACTTATGTGTGTTGGGACAGGGATTGAAGAGAAATACGGGAACCAGCAGCCAAAGTGCTCATCTATTGTGGATGAAAGACTAGGTATTTGCTAGATAGCTGCTGTTGGAGTGGAAGGGGAGTGTCGTGAGTTCTCATGATTGTTAATGAAGATACGGTTCACACAGAGAAATAGGAAGGATCCGGCAGTTTCCCCTCTCCTGTGAGATTAAGGCTTTGAAAATAAGGAACTTCCTGAGTAGGCTACAGTGTCTCAGGGTCTTTCAGGGGCACAACAAGTTTTCAGTTCAGGTAAATAGATGAAAAAACTGATCAAAGAAAATTGAAAGTGGTTAGTATAAAGAGTAATGGAGGGGGGCGCCTGGGTGGCTCAGTGGGTTAAAGCTTCTGCTTTCGGCTCAGGTCATGATCCCAGCGTCCTGGGATCGAGCCCCGCATCGGGTTCTCTGCTCAGTGGGGAGCCCGTCTGGCTCTCTGCCTACTTGTGATCTCTGTCTGTCAAATAAATAAATAAAATCTTAAAAAAAAAAAAAAAGAAAGTAATGGAGGGCAGACTGGGAAGGCAGCAGAGGGCAGATGAGTCAGAAGAAACAGCAAGCATATCATAAGATGACAAGTGCCTGTGAGAGCTTGCATTCCTCACTGCAGAGTTGTCAGGGAGGGGAGGAGTGGGGACGCCTAACCAAAGGGAGCTCCAAGGTCCAGCTCTCTTGTGTCCAGGCACTTTATGATGTCTAAAGCCAGATGACATTAGTTTTCTGCTGCCCAGCCGGGCTGATGCAGCTCTTTTTTAGAATTTCTGGTTATTTGTGAAAAGTTTGTTGACTTCATAGTGCTGAGCCTCAGATGAAAGGAGAAACGTGAATAGATCCTGGTCCTTGGGGTAGAAGTATTTCTACAGTGTTCAGTAGTTTAATTTATTTTGAAAATGACAGTTACTTGTTTCTTTTAGGTTCTTTTAGGTTCTTCTGAACACCACAGTCTTCCGTTTCTTCAGGGTTCTAGTATTTGGCTTTGGTCGAGTTGCAATTTCTGTCAGTGAAGATGTCACGTGTTGTTGTTGTTAATCCATTTTGATCTGTGGAAATATTTTGATATTTGGAGTATAATTAGACTCTTTACTGGTTAATTACTTATATTATTTTAATTTTCTGGCTCATTGTTGATCAGAGTGGGAAGAAACCAGACAGTTGGCTAGTTTTGTCAACCAGTTCTGACAAAACCTCACCCTCTAAATATTTCTTTATTTGGATAAATTTAGCTCAAGTAGTACTTTGCTCTTGTTAAAAATCTGACACTTTTTTTTTTTTAAATCTGATTTTTCAAACTGTACGTTTCCTCATTTTACATGAATTAACTGGTGGTTTTTTGTGCCTAGGTCTATATTATTTCCATGTTGCAGCATAGTTCTCTCAAATTGCTGCTCAAGTCTGGCTCATAGAATTCTGAGTAAAGGTTCTTTAATTATTTGTCATTGTTTAGAAATTTAGGGAAATTTCTCAAAAAATAAAAAAAAACAAACCTCAGATTTCTGGCTTCTTTTAGGTACTTACTGAACACTTAGGTACCAGACACTCTCCAAAACACTTAGTACCTATTAACTCTTAATTCCCACAGTAGAACAGTATCATGTAGTTAACATTTCCTCCATTCTACAGGTGAGAGAACTGAGGTTGTGGGTAAGTGACTCAGCAAAGGACACATATCTAATAAGAGGTAGAAGTGGCATTTGAACCCACATGGTCTGCTTAAAGATCTGGTTTGCTTAACTTTTTTTTTTTTTTTTTTTAAGATTTTATTTATTCATTTGAGAGAGAGGGAGCACAAGCAGGAGGGTGCGGCAGAGGAAGAGAAAGAATCAGGCTCCCTGCTGAACAGCAAGCCAGATGCAGAGCTCAATCCCAGGACCCTGGGATCGTGATCTGAGCCCAAGGCAGATGCTTAACCAACTGATTGAGCCACCCACATGCCCCTGGTTTGCTTGCCTCCTAACTTAATCTGCTGCTCCAGAGACCTGGCAACACCAGGCCACATTCCATCACAGCAGCGATACCCTGGAGCTCAGTCGTAGCTGCCTCCTGTAGAAGGAAACATGCTGTTGCATTTTACCTCACTGTAACCCTGGTATAGAGGCCTAAATTTGCATGTAGTGTGAGGGCAGGTGTAGGGGGACGATACAATTCCCCTACCTCGTAAGTAGATAGAAGATGATTTACCAGTTTCCCAGGGGAGAAGATCATTTATTTATTCAGTAGCCTTATGTCCTTTTTGGTGATGATAGTGTTTACATACTGTGTTTACTGTATCCCAGAAGCAGTGTTAAATGCTTTACATAAATTCTCACTTAATATTTAATTCAGTGTCATGTATGTAATAAGGACTTGATAAGTGTTACAATTTTAAGGCTGTTTTGGGGGTAGATAAGGTACTCTCAAATAATTATGCAGTTGTATAACTACTTCTGCCTAAATTAGTATGTTTTTTATAACGTGCTTTCTTTAGGAAATAGTTTTTCAATATATGTATATATGTATTTGCAAAATTAAAAGTGAAAGAATAAAAGTTGTATAAAATATTTTGGTGTCAGTATCTAGTAAGCCATGGAGTTTGGCTGAATGCATTCTCCCCCATCCCCTTATCCTTTTTTGTAATTTCTATTTACTAAATACATTTCTCACACTAGACCGATTTCTTTCAAGTCGTTTTATTGAAAGTAAATGATTGTCACTGTCTAAAGCCTTTTAAAATACCAGTCACAAGATGTCTGGGTGGCTCAGTGGGTTAAGCCTGACCTTTGGCTCAGGTCATGATCCTCCTGCATCAGTGCTTGTTCAGTGGGGAGCCTGCTTCTCCCTCTGCCTGCCACTCCTCTTGCTTGGGTTCAGTCTCTGCCTCTGACAAATAAATAAAATCTTGAACAACAACAAAAAGTGGTAAAATACCAGTCACTATTGGGAGATGCTGATGATTGCTTATCTTACATGTGTTACTGGTTTTTTTGAGTTTTTTCATTTTCTTTTCTAGGTACTTGATGAAGAAGCAGAAGTTTTTATAGTCAAAATGTGGAGATTATTGATATATGAAACAGAAGCCAAGAAAATTGGTCTTGTGAAGTAAAACTCTTTTTACATTTAGAGTTCCGTTTCAGATTTCTTCTTCTTTCCCACCCTTCAGAGGACTTTGGCTTTTTCTTTGTCTTCAAAGACATATGTGAGATCTGTAATTTTTTTTTTTTAATGTAGAAAATGTGAATTTTTTTGTCCTCTAATTTGTTGATGCCCTGTGTACTCCCTTGGTTGTAAAGACATCTGAATCCTGCCTTGGTTTTCTTTATACTCACCAGGTACAAATTACTGGTATGTTTTATAAGCCGCAGCTACTGTACACAGCCTATCTGATATAATCTTGTTCTGCTGATTTATTTCTTGTAAATATTAAAATGACTCCCCAATTCTTTTGCAGAATTGCACTTAATGTTGAACTGTACTGTATAGGAACCTATATGAATAATTTTAATTGAAAGAATATAGATCATACCTATTACCCTTCCCATCCCTTGATCAAAAATGGCAAGCCCTCCTTGAAGGCATGGAATTTAAAATTAGAGTGGTAAGATTAGCAGACAATCCATTCCCACTGTATCTCTGTATGAATGCGTTCGTGTGAATGTATGTATAAATGTCTTTTCCCTAGTTTTCTTTGGAGGGCTCCCTTAAACATTTCCTTATTGAAGAGTAGAATCGTAAAGGAAACGTGGTGTTGTGCCAACCCAAATATCTGGGATAATTAGGTTATTAGTCTCCCAGAGCATGGTATTCTCTTGTGGCAAGCAATAGTGTGGTGAATGGAATGGGGCTTTCCTGTTGATAGCTGGCTGCTTCAGCCTCTCTTTTTTAAGGGAGTGTGAATCACAATGATTTTCCCCTTAATTTCAGTGTTCAGAAATGAGGCAGATCCTTAGATTCTGGAGAGCCTTATTAGATGCATTTTTGCACTAATTGGTCCTTAGCTTTATTTTGGTGTACTCCTTTGTTTAAAACAACAACAGCAACAAAAACTACCCCAATCTGAAAAGCATAAATGAAAAAACTCATTTTTAAAAAACAAAAGGTAAAGTTAGGCAATACAGACCAGGAAAGTTTGAAAAAATACAATAGGAATTCAGAATGGCAATTTGCAAAGTTTACATCTTATTTTTAAGGATAAAGTAAATCATTTAAGGCAGTTACCACTAATTTTTTGTTTTTAAAGGGTTTATATCTCATGAGTGATATAAATGCACGCACACAACCTTTTACCTCTGCTCATCAATGTTTAAAAATGTCTTAGAGACCTACATGGGGCTTGCTTTATTGTAGAACAGAACTTCACCAGGGAGCAAAATTACCCAAAAATGTAACAGGTTTTAAGCAGTTCTTAACATAGATTAGGTGCAGTTATGCCCAGGTCTGAGTATTTATTTAAAAGAAAGACAAAATTGGGGGAGTGGGGAGTGGAATTGTTAAAAAGCATAATTGAGCTTGAGTTACCAGATTTTTTTTTACATCTTTAAAAGGAATTTGAAACACTGTTCTTAACATTGGACCATGAGGTGGTTCCATTATGTAAATATTTCCAATATTAAAACTGTATATATTTGATCTTGGGGACCCATTCTTTCAGAGTCTTGTTAAATAAATGGCATCATGTCGTAATTGTGCAGTGCATACTAGAAACATAACTTGAAGATATGGGCTTAATTTTTGATGGAGTTGATATTTATGAGTATTAGTAACGAGGGTCAAAAGGGGCCACTTACCTTACTTTGGGTTAATCATACATTTGTGGAGAATACCCCCTTTAGTATTCTATCATTTTTTTTTTTTTTAAAGATTTTTTACTTTATTTATTTGACAGAGAGAGAGATCACAAGTAGGCAGAGAGGCAGGCAGAGAGAGAGGAGGAAGCAGGCTCCCTGCGGAGCAGAGAGCCCAATGTGGGGCTTGATCCCAGGACCCTGAGATCATGACCCGAGCCGAAGGCAGCGGCTTAATCCACTGAGCCACCCAGGCGCCCCGTATTCTATCATTTTAAAGTTCTGGTCTCGGGAAAATTTCGAAAGTTCATGCTCCTTGCCATCTGTAAATTCATTTACTAGCCTTTTCACAAATTGACACCCCCTCGCCCAGCTTCACAATTCAAGTTCAAGCAATTTATTACTCCTATCTTATTGTATTACTGCTTCTAAGGCATCATATTAGGTTTTTTGTTTTTGTTTCTTTTTCGCCAACATTAGCATGAAGATTTATTCAGGTACTTGGTTTTGTCTTCTCCAGCTCTTTCCTGTATATATCTTAAGGGACCCTTATCTGGAAGTCTTGAGGGCACATAACATATAGGGCATCACACCTCCAGTGAGATTTGTGTCAAGATCCCAAACTCCTGCCTTAACATTTCTGCATCAGAACAGGAATTATCAGAGCCCTTGGGTTAAAGACCATTTATAATAGTTTCATATCTGCTCAAGACCAGTTTTGCTACCAAGCTTAAAGTTCTAAGGTTTTCAACTTTCTTGTTTTCAGATTTGCATATAACGAACTGGACATACATAAACTGGCATATTCTAATGTCTGGGGGAATACACATAAATGGCTTGAGCTTTCTGGGCTGTCTTTACCGTTTGCCCATAGATTAATTTCAGTTTGGAAATCTTAATCTATATTGCCCATTCCAGTTGTTAAAAAGTTGTATGAAAGTCTTGAGAATCATTGCCTTTTTTTTTTTCTTCCTCTTAGATTTTATTTATTTGAGAGAGCAGGAGCAGAGGAAGGTGTTGAAGGAGAGGGAGAAGCAGATACCCTGCTGAGCATGGGAATCGATCCCAGGAGATCAGGACATGAGCCCAATTAACCGACTTGAGCCCGTCAGGTGGCCCTTGAGAATCATTCTTGATCTGGCAGTTAGAAAATGCATACACTTTTTCCTCATTTGACCTTATAATTTTAAATATGTACATTTGTTGACAGGAGGAAGGATAAGTTGAAGTTCCTCTCAAACTTACATATACCTGAATCACCTGGGGGATCTCCTTAAATGTAGACTGATGTGGGAGGGGTAAGGTGGGGCTGGACGTTTTGCATTGCTCACCAGCTTCCAGGCGAAGCCAGTTGCTAGCTGATCCAAGCACTGACTACACTTCGATTAGCAGTTGAACGTATGTACCCAGTACAGGTGTACTGTGCTATCCCAAAAGTTGAGTGTCCCTGTGAAACGTTTTGAAAGCTGAAATGGCATAAAGCGAAGCAACAATAACCATTAATTTATATGGGAATTTTGTTTGAGTTCTCCCTCACCAAAAAGTAATCTCTCCCAGGTTTACCTGGTACCTTAGAATACATCTTGCTAACAGGTGCACGAAATAAATTGAGATAAAGCACAGATGCTCACAGACCTAGTTCAAAGCTGTGGTGGCTGGATGCTAGTTCAGTCCCCGGGAAGGGACTTGCTGGCACCCCTAGATGCACGCATGGGCTGTGTGCTGCTTTTATAAGGGCTTGCTGCAAGACAAGCTGTTTTCGCTGTATTTCCCCTTCCTTTTCGTAAAAGTGAAAATCCTCTTCAGATTTTCTTTTGGTTAGCAAAACCAGGTGCTACTGTAGGTTTTTCATAAAAGTGGCGTAACTTGACTTCTGAAAAGCCAGGGGAACCTGTATTAGTATTTTATCCTAACATATTACACAAACGCGGCTCAGTTTTCTTTTTAAGTAGATTATAAAGAGAGCACTTTTTGAGACAAATACGTGCATAATATGTATGTTCATGAATATACAGCAGTCTTCCCAAAAGGTGCCTAAGAACAACTCTAATATTCTAGGCTTTATTCCCAGTCAGTACCAGAGCCATTTTCTCCTTAGAGAACTCTGTTTTTACGTATTCTGGATCTTACCATAGCACTTCTGTATGAGGTGGAGGCGAGTGTATATGAGGCTTATTTACCCCTTTTCTGATGAGCTCTATAAATGTTTCCAATTTTAACCCAAAAAGCGCTGAAAGGTTTTATGTCACAATGGTTACAGATATTTTCAGGTCATACTTCAGCCTTCTTTTAACAGTCCAATATTGAGAAGTCCTGTATTGCTCAGCAGAGGATGGTGAAATTGATGTCTGAATGTCCCGGATATAAGGGTATGAGAAAGAATCCCAAATAGGCAAAGAAACACTCAGTCTGGGTGTCAGGAAGAAAACTGGGAAATTCATATATTTCAAACCCAGGAACTATTAATATAGCATTCATACTATAGACCAAAGTAAGCTTATAATTTTTGGATAAATGGTAGATTTTTTTGAAATGTGATTATGTTGAATTATTACTATTTTTTTTTAGGTTTTATTTATTTATTTGGCACAGAGACAGCAAGAGAGGGAATGCAAGCAAGGGCGATGGGAGAGAAAGAAGCAGCCTTCCCGCTGAGCAGGGAGCTGATGCGGGGCTTGATCCCAGGATCCTGGGATTATGACCTGAGCCGAAGGCAGACACTTAACAACTGAGCTATACCCAAGCACCCCTGATTATGTTGAATTATTGAAATGATTTGTTTGCATGAGCGCTTACATTTTCATCTTTATTTGATAGGATCTTTGCCTTTGATCTTACAACTTGTCTCATATGAAGGCCAAATTAGGAATAGCAATCTAAAATCCCCAGGAATGAAAAATAATTTCTATAAGCAAAAGTAAATAAAAGTTCTTTTCAAGCCATGTTGTTTTCATTAAATCACACTCCCAAGTATGCCTACTGTGCCACATGCCATAGTAGTTGGATTTATGATCTAGCTTCTCATGCCCAGAGTGGCAGCTGAATTGTTAACAGGTAGCCCCTCTGTTTTTTTGTGTAACTTTTATTTAGCCGTTGAAGCACTTAATATGTGGCATTCATGTTTAAATGGTAGGTAGAGGGATAGACATAAGGCAAGATTCCTCTAATAGCTCTGATAGTCTAATAATGGTGGAGGGATAATAATGAGAGGAATACTAATAGACATAAAGTACTCTACCAACTGTCAAACTTGATTGTGCTAATTTGATAGTCAAGCAGGAAGGGACAGTAGGAAGATTCTCAACGGAGAACTTAGAGGTCACATTTATCTACCCAAAGCAACTCTACTACAGTGTTCTTGACAAGTGGGTGTCTGGAGGCCTATATATATATTGGATTCTAATTCATGGTCTAGATCTATGCTCCTCAAGGTTTTAAGTTTGTTAAATAATTTTGAAATTCTTCAAACACACGAGCGTATTTCAAATGTTTGGAAGTCATGTGATTAAGAAAATCCAGGGTTTTTTTGTTTTTTTATTGCAATAAAGTTCAGGTGCTCTACAGCCAAATATAGCCAATGCCTAGCAATACTATATGGACATTGCAAATTATAGAACATAATTGTGTTTGGGGCACCTGGCTGGCACAGTTGGTAGAGCATGTGACTCTTCATCTACTTCAGGGTCGTAAGTTCAGATCCTACACTGGGTATAGAGATTACTTAAAAGTCTTAAGAAAAAAATTATTATGGTTTCAGAAAGCTGTTATTGGACAGGTCTGGTCTAGATGTTGATACCAACCCAAGGGGAGAGGAAAGTGCTTGTTTATAAAATCTCATGGGAAGCACTTTTAGTAAATCTTCGTTGAAGCAAAAATTATTAGGTGTGAATTTAAAAATAGTGCTAAACAACTGTTTTTCCTGTTTTTTAATAACAAGAAAAATCAGTGAACACTTTACATTGTAGAATCCAAAAACTGAAGGTTCATTTCTTTACTGTCAATTAAATACTAGGAGGTACACCATACCAAATAGATTGGATTGTTATTGTAGAGACTGCATTGTTTCTAATTGTTACTATAGAACTGAAAGCTAAAAATACAAGATAACTAACCCTTAAGTCGGAGTCTAAGAGAATCCATGCAATGAATAAGAATGAAGTGAAAACTGGTAAGATCGTGGCCAAGCACCAAGCTCTGATGACAGTTTATTGTCATAGGTCAATTCTTTATTCCTGTAAGAAACAGGGCAGCGACATCATGTATAAATAAGGGCAGGGGCATCGGTTGATAGAGTCTGTGACTCTTGGTCTCGGGGTTGTGAGTTCAAGCCTGAAGGTAGGCAGAGTTTAAAAGAAGGTAGACTGCCTTTACGTGGGAAGTGTTGAGTTGCACTTGATTTGGAATCAAGTGTAAATAAATGGCCTTGGTTCTCTGATTGACCAGGTCTTAACTTCATATACTAGTGACTAGTGACTGAGCTAGCCTTAGTCTCTGACAGCCTCTCTTCCCGCCAAGTGGTTCTAACAGGTCTGGCACTCTGGATTTCCCATCTGCTTCATCTATCACCACTTAGTATTGGCTTATGCCACCATTTATTTTGTTTTGTTTCTCCATTCCTGCTCGCAAGTTCCAAACACTTTCGGGAAGATAAAAATGCACCACTACACGTATTTTGGACCTTGAGTGCTATATTTCTTGAGTGGTGTACTTTGCATTCTTTTACTGAACTCCAGCTCCTTTCCACACATTCTAGCTTTTATTTTTGAACCTCCAGAGCTATATAGTGGTTGTAGAAAAAAATATTCACTGAATGAGTAAAAGTCCTATGATTCTCCCTACCCCCAGCAAGTAAGTCTCAAGTTTAACAAAACCTTAACTTTAAAAATGTCATTAGGTGGAATGCCTGGGTGTTCAGTAGGTTGGGTGTCTGCCTTCTGCTTGGGTCCTGGAATCGGGTTCCACATCAGACTCCTTGCTTGTTGAGGGGCCTGCTTTTCCCTCTGCTCCTCCCCCGGTTTGTGCTTTCTTTCTGACAAACGGATAAATAAAGTCTTTTAAAAAAGAAAAAAAATGTCATTAGGCATATTCTCCAGTTCTAGCTTTCCACGTTATGGTGACATGCATCTTAAAACTTTGCTTTCTAGGGCGCCTGGGTGGCTCAGTGGGTTAAGCCGCTGCCTTCGGCTCAGGTCATGATCTCAGGGTCCTGAGATCGAGTCCCACATCGGGCTCTCTGCTCAGCAGGGAGCCTGCTTCCCCCTCTCTCTCTGCCTGCCTCTCTATCTACTTGTGATCTCTCTCTGTCAAATAAATAAATAAAATCTTAAAAAAAACAAAAACTTTGCTTTCTATAGTTAATGATAGATAACTCCATCCATCCTATCTAGAAGACCTCCCCATTCCACTGGCTCTGGTTTCTAACTTTCAGTTTCTTGATCCTTGCTCAAGTATTTTCTTACCTTCATTCTTCAGTCGGGACTAAAGAACACAAAAACTTAACCTTGGATCCTATCTGCTTTCCACTACTTTATTGAGATTCCACAAAGAGTAGCTTACATGTGCCTTCCAAATGCCTCTGGTCTCAAATGTTTGTATCACCATTCCACTGATGACTGGTGATGGCCTAAAGTAGACTCTGTGACCTTGTGAGAGGCTCAACCCTAGCTCTTAACACCATGGACATTTGCTGCTTAGTGTCTAGGATATTACTTTTGCCCTGGTCTTAACTCTGTATCTTTCCCAGTGTCTTTGCTGGCTCTTCCTCAGCAAATCCTGGGTATTTGTATTTATTTTAATTAGAAAATTTTTAATTTTTTTCTTTTAAGATTTATTTATGGGGTGCCTGGCTCAGTTGGTTAAGTAACTGACTAATGATTTGGGGTCAGGTCATGATCTCAGGGTCCTGAGATCAGTCCTGCTTTGGAGTCCAGATTCCAATTTCTGCTTGAGATTTTGCTTGAGACTCCCTCTGCTCCTCCCCACACTCTCTAGAATAAATAAATAAAATCTTCAAAAACAAATGTATTCAAGTAATCGCTACATCCAACATGGGGCTCAAACTCATGACCTGGAGATCAAGAGAGTCGCCTGCTCTGCAGATGCCCTAAAGGTGTTAGAATTTCTAAGAAAAGACACAGCAAAAACTGGTGGAAAAGTCACCTGTAGTGCAGTGACTTAAAGTCACTGGTTGCTTTTTTGTCACCTTTTGTTTACTTTTTGCAGGAATGTGTTTTGACAGTTGTATTTATACATATACATCTTATGTCTTTTTAAATTAACAATAATAATGTACATACAACCTTCATAATTTTGATAACATTCTGTGAAGTGGATGAATAATAATTTATTGTAGGATGTTTAGCTTTCCAATTTTTGTTATAAATACTTTATGAACATCTTTGCACAAATACTTTGTATTGGGATTGTATCTAAAAATAGTTGACCAGAATTTTTAAGACTCTGCTCCTGTTACCAGGTTGTATTCAAAGAGATTGAGCCAGTTCACAAATAGATGGGATTTAGCTATGCATGTTTGACAAATGTATTTAACTGTTTCATGTGCTAGACACTTTGCAGGACTTGTAATATAGAAGTGAACAAATAGGAAAAAAAATCTTACCCTTGTGAAATTTAAGGAGGGAAGGGGAAATGAGCACTTTAAAAATATCTTCGCGGTGGGCTGTCAACATTTTTATTCCCCCAACTTATCTTTTCCCTGTTAATGGAAAAAACTACTGATGTTCTTAAATATGAAGCATGTAAAACCTATTTAAATCTGTTCATGTATTGGGTTGGGAGAGGAGGGAAGGACTGGGGACTGGTGTGCAGGAATATGAGGGGCTGGCTATCTTGGGGGAGGAATTAAAAAAAAAAAGATCATTTGGCCAGATGCCAGGCATCATTGATTTCATTGTCAGTTTTGTTACCTGTGAATTTGAACATTTCCCCATTCTTCATCTTTTAGTTTTACATGATTGTATTCATTGTTTAGTTTTAGCTTTTTAAAAAAAAATTTTTTTATTTATTTGACAGAGACCACAAGTAGGCAGAGAGGCAGGCAGAGAGAGGAGGAAGCAGGCTCCCTGTAGAGCAGAGAGCCTGATGCGGGGCTCAGATCCCAGGACCCTGAGATCATGACCTGAGCTAAAGGCAGAGGCTTTAACCCACTGAGCCACCCAGGGGCCCCTAGTTTTAGCTTTCTGATGAGTGTGCTATCTTAAGTTCGTTACTGGTACGGTCTACCGCAATTTGGACGGAAAGCTGGCAGGTGCGGAAATTAAGTGATCGTTGAGTGTAATTCACTGTGTACCAGTTACTCTGGTTTTGGAATTTCAAAAATAAGACACATATTATGCTCTCTGGAACGTATCATCTAAGATCTTAAACCTGGAACCTAAGAATCCTGGGCTATGCTTGTTTAAAATGCAGTTTCTCAGGTTCCCGTTCCCCCCACCCCCCGCCGCAATAAGTTTTGGTTCATTGGGTAGGATGTGAAGGGCACAGGTATTTACAATTTTAATTAGTCTTCATGACTGTCGTGCAGCTGATTTGCAGTGATAAACATTACAAATGGGTAGTAATAAATGTTAGATTTAAGATGTCATCACTTGTAGGCCGCAAGAAGCAACGCGGGGCCTAGGTGACGTAGAAACTTTGGTCCTCAGCTCGTGAGCAGTCTCGAATCCCAGCCAATTTCAAACTCAGACTAGCACTCTGGGCAAGTTCGTCTAGGTCCCGGGGCCGCTTGAGCGCAGCGTTTGCCTCTCAATCTGCGCGCGCCACCGGAAGCTCCGCCCTCTTTCCCAAGGTCCCGCCCCTCCCCCGGCCGACCGCCAACGACACCAGAGCCGGAAATGACAACATCAGCGAAGCTTTTTGGGCGGGGCCTGGGCCGGGCAGCTATAGAGGCCGCGATTTCACATCGGAAACAAAACAGCGGCTGCTCGGGAAGGAGCTTTCCCTGCGAGCGGCGGGTGGCGGCGGCAAGGGAAGAGTAGGTGCGTAATGGGGAGTTCGGGGAGAGGGGAAGACGCCCCTCACTCGGTTTGTACACCGGCGGTCGCGGGTAGGGCCCGGCCCTTTGTCGCCGCCCGGGCGGCGCAGCTGGTGTCCTCGAGGATGAGGAGCGGGGCGCGGCCGGGCGGACACCGAGGAACCCCGTGTGGGGAACGAGCAGGGGCGGCCCGTTTCTCCGACTCCGGGCGCAGCGCGCGATCAGGTTAAAGAGCGATTCCCCTCCGGAGGCTAGGTCCGGAAGTGCTGGTTTCCCGAAGACGTTTCAGGACGCAGGTGCCGGGGGCCGGGACTGACTGTCTTGACTGGAGTGGAGCAGGAGAAAGAGGAAGCGCCTTGCCCTGGGTCTGGTTGAGCAACTGGTGAAACTCCGCGCCTCATGCCCTGAGTGTGTCCTTGTCCGAGGAAGTGAGTGGCACTCAGGGCTAAGTCCCTCATGTCTTATGTTCGAGGCGGAGAACAGGGTCTGATGCTTTTGCCTTGGTTGGGACTGTCGCGAGGCATAATGTTCAGTGCTTTGCATGTGTCTTAGATACTTGCATTTTCTTCGCGCTCAGGTTCTTTTCAAATAAATAATCTTCTATTGTAGGAGACTAATTTAATAATTTTAAAAGCATTTGCTGCCTGCTTTGGACAAGCTGAATATAGTATTCGGGGTTTACTCTGGGAGATGAGAATAGGGTGCAAAAACTATGGTATGTATAATGACAATATGACAGAGCACACTGTAAAGCTCGCAACATTTTCTGACGTTTGAGGCAGGTAGAGATCACACCTGGTCAGGGAATCTTATTGGAATTATCTTTTACAGTGGAAAGGTTTTCACCCCTGGCGTGGAAGTGGATAGGGCATCATAATCAGAGGATGTATTACCAACAGGGACTCTCTGAATCGCAAGCGTCCAGTGACCCACTCTGAACATTAACTGTTATGAAGGAAAATAAAACAGGAAAGTAGATTGGATCTAGTTGCATTTGACTAATTTAAGTCACCTGCAAAAGCCTGTTTTACTTCTTAATTCATTTGCAGAGTTCAACCAACTTAAGGTTCCTCCCACTGCCGTCTAATAAACGCTTAACTACAAGAAAAGGCTCATACTTACTGAGTGTACGGATTCCTTCCCGCCCCATCTCCCCTCCTCCCAGTAGGTAACAGAAGTGGTATCTATCCTCTGGTGTTCCATTCTGTTCCTGGTCCTTGGGTAGACAGTTCCCACAGTTCTGGGTATACTTTCTACTGAGTGGATGTGATTTATTGCTGAATTTTAAGTTAATGCCTGCAATTAGTCCTAGACTGCTGCATGAATTTCCATTTTGGGGGAACCGGAGGAGTGAAGTTGATCTCTGAAAACCACCCTAGCAGGAAAATACAGCATTTTTCTGTTGCCATAGCATATGTGGTCCTCTTCTTCTCTCAGATGCAGACTCTCTCTGCTCCTGCTTTCCCACTAATACTGCATATTACAGGGGAGCCTTTTTACGACATATTCTGAAAAACCTTTCCAAAAACTCTACTACTACTACTCCTTCATGTGATAGATGTTAGGCAGATTTGGAAGGTGTGTTAAGAGTGGGGCTTTTGTGCTCAGAACTTTAGGCACATTAATCTGATAGTGGGGGCTAGAGTGGATGAGAGAATTGAGGTGACTTTTACATAATTCAGGTGAGATAAGATGAGAGTTTGATCTTTGGTGATGACAGAGGCTTAGGAGAAAAAAAAACGCGGTACCTGGGTGGCTCAGTTGGTTAAGTGTCTGCCTTTGGCTCAGGTCATGATCCCGGGTCCTGGGATTGAGCCCTGTAGCAGGCTCCCTGCTTAGTGGGGAGTCTGCTTTTCCCTTTTCCTAAGCTCCCCCACCCCTGCTCATGCTCTCTCTCTCTGTCCTCCCCCACAAATAAATAAATAAATAAAATCGTAATAAATAACAGGAAAACCATGAACGGCTAATTGAAAAGCAAGGGCTAAACTGTAGAGTTGGCTAGAAGGCTTTAAGTTTGAGGAATGGTAGAGATGATTGTAGAAATAAGGAAGTCAGATGCAAAGAACTAGTCTAGAGAGGAAGATGAGGAAGTGGTTTGGAAGTATCACTTTTGAATTGCCAGCATGTGAAGCTGTCTCATGGACAGGCCTGGAACTGTAAATAAGTAATTTAAATAGACTTACTAGTTGATGTTGGAGCAATGGAGGAGATGCCTGCTGAAAGGAAGGAAATAAAGAGGCCCAGGCAGACCACTTACAGTGAAGGAGTGGGAGAAGGGTGAGAGGGACCGGCTGAGGAGAATTAGTGATGGGAAGAAAACCTCCGTAGTGCAGTGTCAAAGGCTCAGGAAGGAAGGGAAGCTTTGGGAAGGAAAAGACTGTAAGGGATTTTTAGTATCTGGGCGGGTATAGCTAAAAGAGTTGAAGATTTAGAGCAGCACTGTCTGATAGAAACTGTGGAGTGGGCCACCTGAGTGGCTCAGTCGGTTAAGCATCTGCCTTGGGCCCAGGTCATGATCTCAGGGTCCTGGGATCAAGCTCTGCATTAGGCTCCCCCTGCTCAGCGAGGAGTCTGCTTCTCCATCTATTCCCCCCTCCCTCGGTTTGTGCTTGCTTTCTCTCTCTCAAAAATAAATACAGTCTTAAAAAAAAAAAAACAACCAACTGTGTGAGCTACAAATGTTAATTTAAAACTTTTTAATAAACACGTTTTATTTATAATAAAAGGAAATAGATAAAATTAATTTGAATAATATAATTTATGTAACCCAGTACATTTAAAATATCTTTTAAATTATTTATTTATTTATTTTGAGAGAGCGAGCGCACGGGCAAGGGGAGGAGCAGAAGGAGAAGGATATGCAGACTCGTTTGCTAAGTGGGGAGCCCAGCTGTGGGGAACGATCTCACAGTCCTGAGATCATGACAGCTGAAATCAGGAGTTCAGGCCTCAATTGACTGAGCCACCCAGGCGCTCTACGTCTAAAATATTTCTTTTCCTTTTTTTTTTTTTTTAAGATTTTATTTATTTGAAAGAGAAAGCACAGGGGGAGGAGAGTGAGATGGAGAAGCAGACTTTCCCCTGAGCAGGGAGCCCAATATGGGACTCCATCCCAGGACCCTGGGATCATGACCTGAGCCAAAGCTAGGTACTTAACTGACTGAGCCACCCAGGCACTCCCATCTAAAATATTTTTATTGCAACATGTAATTAATATAAATATATACTTGTCTGACTCCTCCTCTAGAAAGTAAGCTTCTTAAGTAAACAAAAGTATTACCTGCTAGTAGCATCCCCAGCACCTATCACAATGTCTGGTTTTGTAGAAAAAACCCAGTTAAGTGTTGGTTGATTAAAGAGTATTAATATTTGTTTTTTATAGTGCCCTGTACAGTTCCTTAAACTGATCTAAAGCACACGAATGCAAGCATTGCTGAGTATAACCAATGATTTATAAATTAATTAGGTGTGAGTAGTCATGTTTCCTTTAAAGATTAGTTGTAGGGGCGCCTGGGTGGCTCAGTGGGTTAAAGCCTCTGCCTTGGGCTCAGGTCATGATCTCAGGGTCCTGGGATCGAGCCCCACATCGGGCTGTCTGCTTAGCGGGGAGCCTGCTTCCTCCTCTCTCTCTCTGCCTGCCTCTCTGCCTACTTGTGATCTCTCTGTCAAATAAATAAATTTAAAAAATCTTAAAAAAAAAAAAATAAAGATTGATTGTATTCAGTCCATTTCCGCAGCGAATTTGAGACAAACTGGGAGTGATCATACCTTTCATGTAGGCTTATTGAAAGTAGAGGTTTCTTGGGGCGCCTGGGTGGCTCAGTGGGTTAAATCCTCTGCCTTCAGCTCAGGTCCTGATCCCAGAGTCCTGGGATCGAGCCCCGCGTCGGGCCCTCTGCTCTGTGGGGAGCCTGCTTCCTCCTCTCTCTCTGCCTGCCTCTCTGCCTACTTGTGATCTCGTCTGTCAAATAAATAAATAAAATCTTAAAAAAAAAAAAAAAAGAAAGTTAAGGTCTCTTGGGGAAAGATTCTTTATAATTACTATATATACTGATAGTACAGGACCATAGTCTCATATTTATAATTATGAAGTCCAAAAGCAGCTGAAAAAACTGAAAGACTTTTTGTAATTCATTTGACAGAAAACTCTAACCTGAACCTATTAATGCAATTTAAGATTATTTATATGTTTCACTGTATACTTATTAATGTGTTTGATTTTGTGGTTCTATCTATGACCTTGAGAGGGCATTTTAAAACACAGTATTTATACCTGTATAAAATCTGAGAAAAATATGAATTCTAAAAACACTTAGTCCTGAGGGTTTCAGATAGAGAATCCTGGATTTGTACGTCTTCATTTTCATTGCATCTTCTGAGCTCATGTAACTATTATTACTTTAAAACAGTTATAGTAATTCCATGTAACAGACCTCCCCCAAACCCAGTGCTTTAAAGAGTGTTTGTTCTGACTTGGGGCTTTGCTTCAAGGTATAGGACTATGGATCAGCGAGGGCAATTCTGTTTTGCATCTTTTATTCTGGGGCCCAGGCTGAAGGGGCAGTGACTACCCATGGTAAGCTCATCCCAAGGCGACAGCTGAACTGAAAGAATCAGTTAAGTCCAACTGCAGAAGCACAGTTCAGGTGGCTGGGTGTGCTACATCTGCTGAGACCCCTTGGACCAAAGCAAGTCAGATTATTGTGCCAAAAGGCATGGGGTGGCTAGTAGACTGCTCCCACCTTGAAGCCAAAGCAAGTCTCAGAGCCAAGCCCAGCATCACTGGAGCGGAGAAATATATTTCTCTCTCAGGGTTGCCTGGGGAGGGAGTGAATATTTGCTGAATAATAATCTAATCTACCACAGATGGCTCACAGAAGTGGAGTGGGATGGAAGAAAGAAAAAAATCACCAAATAGATGGATCACTATCCTTGCTCTTTTTAGAGTCTACCACCTTCACAGAGCCTCTTGTAGGACTGGGGAGCTTATTTGCTCCCCAGTCTCTTGAAATTCAGAGTCCTTCCAGCATATATTCCTGAAGTTGTAAGTTAATTTCAAATTATTTTTATTTAACTAACTATGAATGCAGTTTGGGGATTGGTTACATTTATTACTGGATGTGAGCTTTTGAAAACTCAAGTAGAGGCTCTCCCAGCCCATTCGTGCAGTCAGCACTTAGGCTGTGCAGGAAGAAGCTGTCAAGGTAACACTAAGGCTGATTAAATCAACTTTCATGGAAAAAGAATAAATCACAAGTTCATTTGAAACCTAAAAACCTCTTGACATCACAATACAAAGATACTTAAACATTTCGTGGTTTTCTTTTTTTCTTTTTAATTTTTATCTATTTGTCAGAGAGAGAGTAGGCATGCTTGAGCACAAGCGCGGGGTGGGGGGAGTGGCAGGCAGAGGGAGAGCTTTGCTTCCTTGATACTTTTTGAAGTGCTGATGGATAGGTTTTTCGTAGATTAAGATTTAAATTCAGCACATCGGAAGCTTTGAGATTATTCATATTCTCCTGGGTTTTGGGGGGTTTTTGTTGTTGTTGTTGTTGTTGTTTTAGTTTCTTTGTGTATAATAGAAATTGTAGTTGCCCATCAGAGAAAGATTTCTTTTTCCTTTTATCTGATTTAGCAAGTGTCTTGACAAAAAGAAAATGGATGGCAGTGAATTCCAGTGTTATGCTCTGTCAGTCTCAGAAAATCTTTAGCAGGTGGCCAGAGAGAAAACAGCCAACTCTGGTTCTGTCTCTCCTCCCTTTGCAGTCCAGGTCACAAGATCCTCACTTCCCAGCAGCTATCTTTTGTTTTCAGGGCAAGAATGCTAAGAATGTTATAAAATCAACGAGTGTCTTTTGCCTTGCTGCCTGGACAGACAGCCTTCTGGCCTCTTCCATGCAGTCATCAATTGTTTTCAGCTGTTACTGGACCAGAATCAAATCGGGCTTTGCCTGTGCCTTTCTTTGTACCAACAATGTTTGTTTGTTTCAGGCCTGACTGAAGACCTAGCCCGTTACTTGACTCTGCTTCCTACTAAGCTCCATGTAAAGAGCAGCTCTTCCCTCCCTGGAGGGGAAGGAAAGGATCACCCTGTAGTGTTATGATCTTCAAAGCGTTAGTGGAAGCATGAGCTTTCCCTAATTGAACTGGAAAAAACGTGGGCTGGGCATCAGAACACCTGGATTCTGGAACTGATGTTACTTGCCTCATAATCCAGCACTGCCAAATTCGTTCACCTTTCCTGACCCTTAGTTTTCACATGTAAATACAGATGTGCCTTTGAAAATGCTATCAGGATATGCTAAAGTGACCACGGTATTGTTGATTTCTTCCAAAATCAATAATATCAATCAGTATGATAACCAGTTTGGGTGGTTTCTTGTGATAGCTGAACAGATCCTGTCCAGTAAGGCCTAATAATGGAAACCAAATTAAAATGACCAGATTCTCACTACAACTTATTTTTTTAAATAAATACTAGTGGGGAAGCCTGGGTGGCTCAGTCGGTTAAGCATCTGCCCTCAACTCAGGTCAGGATTCCAGGGTCCTGGGATCGGGCCCTGTTTAGCAGGGAGCCTGCTTCTCCCTCTGCCCCTGCCTGCTGCTCCCCCTGCTTGTGCTCTCTCTCTCCGTCAAATAGATAAATAAAATCCTATAAATATATAAATACTAGGACTATATATTAGGGATGCTTTTGACACTTCAATTTTTAATTGATAGATCAGTCATTGAAGTTTAAGATCTCATTTACTACTTTTTCAAAGATGTTTACTTCTAAGCAGCAATTTTAGTAGTAGTAAAAATCTCCTCGCTCTCTGTCTGTATGTACTTTTTTTCCCCTCCTAGCTCAATATAACTTAGTGCTCATTGTAAACTCCTAAAGAGCAGGGATGGTTTTACACAGAGGCAACATAGCATACTATGTGAGCCTTTACTTCGCTCCTTTGCTCACTAGATGTGACCTTGGGCAAGTGAGTAGCTTCTCTGTGCCACATTGTTTTCATATGGAAAGTGGGTGAAGCGAATATAATTAGGTAAATCCTCTCAGTGTCTGTCTGAGTTTTGATATAAATAAACATCCAGTAAACTCCTCTTTAGTCAACGGACAGTCACTTTTCTTCTATTTTATCTGTAAATGTAATGTATTTACTTTTTTTTTCTTTATTTACTTTTTATTTTTGCCTACATGCCCCTTTCTTGCTTCCTTTGCTTGTTTCATTTGGCTAACACTATCTTATTTGTTATTTTGTTTCTAAGGGATCAAATTAGGAATATTAATGACAGATTTCTAAGGGTTTTTTTGTAATAGAGGTGTACTTCAAATGATACGGTATAGTCTTCAGGGCAGCCAGTAGGAGAAACCAAGTACAGCTTTTTCTGTTTGCCATCCTATGGCATTTCTGGGTTAGCTGCAGTAGTAGGTACTGTACTAAATATTTTTATGGTAAAGAAGGGATAATATGTACTCTGTTTGCTGGCCATTAATGCTACATCAATATCAAAATTTCAATTAGATAATCAACTTTTAAAAGTCTTAGAAGCATAAGGGTGCCTTGGTGGCTCGGTGGGTTGAAGCCTCTGCCTTTGGCTCGAGTCATGGTCCTGGGGTCCTGGGATCAAGCCCTACATCGGGCTCTCTGCTCTGTGGGGAGCCTGCTTCCTCCTCTCTCTGCCTGCCTCTCTGCCTGCTTGTGATCTCTGTCTGTCAAATAAATAAATAAAACCTTAAAAAATTAAATTAAAATAAAATCTTAGAAGCGTAAATAAAATGTTTTTAAAGGGGGGGGCGCCTAGGTTGCTCAGTTGTTAAGCATCTGCCTTCCAGCTGAGGGAGCCCTGCATCAGGCTCCCTGCTCTACAAGAAGGCTGCTTCTCCCTCCCACTCCCCCTGCTTGTGTTCCCTCACTTGCTGTGTCTCTCTCTGTCAAATAAATAAATCTTTACAAAAAAAAAAATTAGAAGTGTAAGTCAGAACATTTACTCTCACTCAGTACTGTTGTACTTAGAAAATATATTTGTTCTATTGGCATTCCACCTGTCTTTTGGGTAAGTTAATATACATGCTGCCAAGACTCAATTTTATTCATTTAAAAGTTAGGACTAGGGAAGCCTGCGTGGTTCAGTTGGTTAAGTGTCTGCCTTCAGTTCAGGTCATGATCCCAGGGTTCTGGGATCGAGTCCTGTGTCCGGCTCCTTGCTCAGTGGAAAGCCTGCTTTTCCCACTGCATGCCACTCCCCCTGCTTGTGCTCCGTCTCTCTCTCTTTCTCTCTGACATATAAAGAAATAAAATCTTAAAAGAAAGTTAGGACCAATGGTATGAATAACCATACATATAGGTTTATGTCTACAAAAATCTCTGAGTATAAAATTGAAGTATATAGCAAGGTACACATCGTGGGGGTACAGCTCAGTGCATCTTCCCAGACTGAAATCCCTGTGTAACTCGCACTCAGATTGAGAAACAAAACATTACCAATACTCCCCAAAACTTCCCACATCCCCCTTTGAGCAAATAACCACCATAAAAGTAAGTGTTCTCTATTTGTATTTTTAATTCGCTTTATTTTAAAACAAACTTACATTAATTGTGTCTTAGTATTAATTTGCAGTCCCTTGATCCATGCCAGTTAACCATGGGCTGAAGCTGGAAGGGACAAGAAAGGTTGGCATGGTATAGAAAACTGTGTGGGATAGAAGGGAAGCGTACCTTGATTAAAAATTTGTCATGGTTTAAATGATCTAGACGTATGTGTAATTAAGAATTAATTTGAACTCAATACTAGAGAAAAGTTACTTTCCTTGTTTGTTTTTTAACTTGCTTTCTGTGTTTTTGATGAAAAAAAAAATCACTAGACTATAAAAATAGTATTTAGAGGATCAAGGATCCTGAAGTTGAAAGTGAAAATGAAATAGGAGTTTGACAAGATACTTTCATGTGAGTGTGTACATGGTAATGTTTTAGTCACTGTGAGTGAGAATATTGCTTAGACACACGAACAGATTTCTTTCCTTCTGTATTTCTGAAGACTTTCTATGAAAAGGAAAATTGAATGGAACTAGAGAGTATTATGCTAAGTGACATAGCCAGTCACAGAAAGACAAATGCCATATGATTTCACTAATGTGTAGAATTTAAGAAACAAAACAGATGAACATAGGGGAAGGGAAGGAAAGATAAAATAAGATGAAAATTGAGAGGGAGGCAAACCATAAAAGACTCTGAACTCTGGGGGCGCCTGCGTGGCTCAGTGGGTTAAAGCCTCTATCTTCAGCTCAGGTCATGATCCCAGGGTCCTGGGATCAAACCCTGCATCAGGCTCTCTCTGCTCAGCAGGGAGCCTTCTTCCTCCTCTCTCTCTCTCTCTATGCCTACTGGTAATCTCTGTCAAATAAATAAATAAATAAAATCTTAAAAAAAAAGACTCTGAACTCTGGGAAACAAACAAGATTATTGGAAGGGAGGTGGGGGTTGGAGGGAAGGGGTAATTGGGTGATGGGCATTAAGGAGGACACTTGATATAATGAGTACTAGGTGTTATATGCAACTGATGAATCCCTGAATTCTACCTCTAAAATGAATTTAAAAAGAAGAAAGTCAAGTTGAAATTAAGGCAGACAGCAAATGGGAATGTGTGTCGTCTCCCCTCCCCCATCTCCCACCCCACTAGGAGAGTGAACTCTGGGAGACCGAATGATGTGTGTAAATAAGGCTGTGCCAGGATGCAAGGGAGAGACCTAAGGCTCGGAGTTAGGAGTCTGTGATTTTTGTCCTGGTCTGCCCAGTTGTGTGATTTTAAGCAAGTCTGTGAACTTAGGTTCTCTTCTGCTTTTGTAAAACAGGTATGTTACATGTTTACCTGGGCTTGGGCATTTTGGTAAGGTTAAAATGAGATGACAAAATTTTGCCAAAGTAAAAGCACTAGACAGTTTTATGGAGATAGAAAACTTAGGTTGAATTAGCATAGAAAAAGGAATGTTGATGAGAACTTTCTTTAACATCATTTAGCTCCTGTTTGCTTTAAATCTGAAATCATTAGATATTTTCTGATTAAAAGTATTTGGTATCTCAAGTAGACCTACTGATTACCAAAGAGATATCTTGAGCTAACAAAAGTTTGTCACTTGAAGTTGATGGCAGATGAATACGTTTCAGGCTTACAAATTACAAATACAGAAATATTCTAAGTACTTGATTGGTGTGAATAGATTTACTCTGGGTGACCTGGTAAAATCCTATTTCAGACCTAATCCGGAAGCCCACAAGTGACAGCCTGTGAGGTCCTTAGAAAGCTTGGCCTGGAGAAGAACACATGAAAGAAAGGTTTGTTTTTGTTGAATGTAATTTACAAAAGTGTTTAAAAATGAAAGTATAATTGTAATGCACAAAGGATTATTTTCTTTTTCCCTTTTCAGAACCCCAAGAGGCTTTGTTTTCTGTGAAAAAGTATTTCTGTACGGTTGCTCCAATGACAGAGTTACCTGCACCCTTGTCCTACTTCCAGAATGCACAGATGTCCGAGGACAACCACCCGAGCAATACTGTACGTAGCCAGGTACAGTATCAGCCTCTGAAATTGCCCTTGCCCGACTTTTCTCATGTCCAAGAGAGGCTGAGGGGGCTGAGCAGACTTTCTCTACTTCTCCGAGTTTCCCTATTTGCTGAACTTAAACTGATGGTAAAGCATTGTACCATTTAGTGCTGGGGACACAAGGCTGTGTGAGACATGGGTGTTGGTACATTTCCTCCCTGCCTCGAATATTGCCTCCTCCATTAAAGCCTTCTCCAGCTTCCCCAGCTGTTTATTATTTCACCTGTATTGCTCTTACTCTACCATGGGTTGAGGACATTTTATTTGCTTTTATTTTTTCAGTGCCTTTCATGGTTCTCACTTTTTCAGTGCCTATCGTGGTTCCTGACAATGCCCAGTAAATGCTCACTGACAGAATGCACATGACAAGGCTAAGTGTAGAAATCCTAAGAGAGTTCAAGGGAGAGAATCAAGAAAGGGGCATAGGGGTGCCTGGGTGACTCAGTGGGTTAAAGCCTCTGCCTTCGGCTCAGGTCATGAGTCCAGGGTCCTGGGATCGAGCCCTGCATGGGGCTCTCTGCTCAGTAGGGAGTCTGCTTCCCCCCTCTCTCTGCCTGCCTCTCTGTCTACTTGTGATCTCTCTGTCAAATAAATAAATAAAATCTTAAAAAAAGGGGTGTGTGTGTAACCAGTGGCATGGGACACAGACATCAAATCAGCCTGCAACTCTGATAGCTAGTCATTTATAGATAGAATGTAGACCCCACAAATGGCCTGTGAGATGGCTGGCAAATGGATAGGATTTTTAGAGGTCGACCAGAATTGGGGAAAACAACAAGGCCAACTATAAACTATGCAGGCTGCAAGGGGTCGGGTTGGGTGGCCTGGGGTCACCCTTCCCTTTATTAAAACCAGAAGCAGAACCAGTGGTGGAAGGAAACCGGTTCTGGGTCAATAAAAAAAAAAGAGTTGTCTCACAATTTACCGTACATCTGAAAGGGTGTGGTGTAGTGTTATCTTGTCACTAAAAGCAGTCACAGAAGCTGGAAGACTGCCAACCAGATCTGCAAAGGATTAGTCTGGTTAGTCTGTGGAATGAGCAGTGAGCTAGAGCAGCAACTGGATAGCCTGGAAGTTCCCTTCAGACTAATATTTAGGATTCCAGTCAAGGGTCAACATGTGAGGAAGAGACTTCACAAAGTAGACTTTGATGGATGGCTAAGATTAGAACAGAGCAGACCAGGATATCACCACTGATGCAAGAAATATCACTAGTGCAGGGAGAATTTTCCTAAAATATAAATAGACAGGGAGGCTGTATCCAGAGATATGTCATCAGAGGCAGATCACACTGTACTGCCAAAACATTTTAAATCAAGTGAAATCAAGATAAAATGATTATGGGGGAAGCCCTGAAAGGGAACACAAGCTGTAAAGGGGAGCATGTAGCCTGAGGGGTGTGTGGGGGAAGCGAGAGGAGAGGAGCTGTTGCTTTCTTGGTACCTGGTGGACAATGGGTGTTACAAAGACTGGTTTTTGTGGGAACACGTTTGCAGCAGTTTCTTGATTTGCTCCTTTTTGCTATTTCCTAGGAATAGCTTTTTTTTTTTTTTAAAGATTTTATTTATTTATTTGACAGACAGAGATCACAAGTAGGCAGAGAGAGAGGAGGAAGCAGGCTCCCTGCTGAGCAGAGAGACTGATGCGGGGCTTGATCCCAGGACCCTGAGATCATGACCTGAGTGGAAGGCAGAGGCTTTAACCCACTGAGCCACCCAGGTGCCCTAGGAATAGCTTTTTTTAGGATGAGGCCAGATCATGAAGTTTTTGGTAGTTTGGATACTACAGACTTTGTAATCATCTTTAAACTGTTATTTGAGAGAGGGAAAGTGGGGACAGCCCCAACTAAGTCTCTGGGTACCGCTTCCTTAGCTAGAGAAGCTCCTGTTTTATCTTTTATCTTGTGGATCCATTTGAACAAAAGATTCCACAATTAAACAGGTATATGTCACTTATGCGTCCCAAACCTCTCACAGGGGTCTCATCTCAGAATAAAATTTGGTCTGAGGTGTTTTTTTTGTTTTTGTTTTTTTTGTTTTTGTTTTTTTTAAGGATTTTATTTATTTGACAGAGAGATCACAAATAGGCAGAGAGAGAGGAGGAAGCAGGCTCCCGGGTGAGCAGAGAGCCTGATGTGGGATCATGACCCTGGGATCATGACCCGAGCCAAAGGCAGAGGCTTTAACCCACTGAGCCACCCAGGTGACCCTGAGGTCTTATTTTAACCTCCCCATCCGGTGCCCCCTGTCTATCTTATCTTTTATCTCTCAGCACCCTTTCTCTCCCTGACTGCTTCCTCAGTTCTGTCTCTGGGTCCTGGATTATTCTCCCAATCTTCTCAGATGTCTCCCTTCATTTGATTAATTTAGGTCTCCTCCTTAGTGACATTGTCAGTGAGGCCTTGCCTTCCTCAGCAGCGCTTCCCTGCCACCCCTTACACCCTGTCTCTGCTTTCCTTGTGCGAAGCACTTATCTAGTATTTCTGGTATGCTGTCTACTTCCTTCTTGTGTTTGCCTGCCTCCCTCTGCCGTGTAAACCTGAATCCCCAGCTCCAAGAGCACTGCTTGGTACGCAGTGAGCTCCCCATTACTAATGCAGTGTTACTTACATCCCTCACCCTCAGGTTTTGTGGGGCATCCATGGTAATTTTTTGGACGGCCTTTTTTTTTTTTTTTTTTTAACACCTTAGTGACTAACATATTAAAATAAAGGGTGCTCTAGAGGAGGTACAATTGACAAAGGATTTTTACTGATAATTACATATACTTATGTAATATTAGTAAGTCTTAGTGCTAATGTTCTCAGTGGTACCTTCCAGATCTCTTAGGGCACCACTGCTCAGAATATCATGCCTGATTTATTTAATTTTAACCCTGCCATTTGATAATGTGACATTAAATAGGTTTATCTTTTATTTATCTTCTCAAAAATATCTTCTGTGGGGGTGCCTGGGTGGCTCCGTCAGTTAAGAGTCTGCCGTTGACTTGGGTCATGATCCAGGGTCCTGGGATCGAGCCCCGCATCAGGCCTTACTGGGGAGTCTGCTTCTCCCTCTCCGTCTGGCCCTTCCCACCCCAACTTGTGTTCTTTCTTGAACACTCTGCTCTCTCTCTCAAACTAAAAAAAAAAAAATGTCATCTACAACTAAAAAGATCTTCTGTATACATTCTCATACTTTCCAGTTACCATTGGATAGGTATTAGTCCTGTTTTATTTTATTTTGATTTATTTATTTATGGGGCACCTGGGGGACTCAGTTGCTTAAGCATCTGCCTTCGGCTCAGGTCATGATCCCAGGGTCCTGGGATTGAGCCCCACATCAGGCTCACTGCTCAGTGGGGAGTCCGCTTCTCCCTCTCTCTGCCTCTTTTCCAGCTTGTGCATGCTCACATGCTCGTGCTCGCTCTCACTTCTCTCTTTCAAATAAGTAAATAAAATACTAAGAAAGAGAGATCTATTTATTTGAGGGGGTTGGTGGAGAGAGAGCAGAGGGCAGGGCAGAGAGAGAGAATCCTCAAGGAGGCTAGCTGCCAAGCCTGAGCACAGAGGCTGAGGCAGGGCTCAATCCCAGGACCCTGAGATCATGACCTGAGCTGAAATCGAGAGTCAGGCACTTAACCAATTGAGCCAGCCAGGTGCCCTATTCCCCTTTTATAGTTTAAATGCTTGTCCAGGATCACATAGAAAGTTAAATGACAGACCTGGAACATAAAACTGTACTTTCTAATTTCAGACTTCCTCCAGTGTTCTTTCTGTTCTCCCAACTATCTCTTACCCCAGAAAAATGTTAGAATACTGAAAGGAGATACTACGTTCACATACGTATGAATAAAATTCTGGGGAAAGAAAGCACTAAGTGTATATTCATTTTGTACCAATGTATTTAAAAAAAGAAACCCAAAGAAAAAGGAAAAGAATCTCATTGTTAGCTTTTATGGCTATAAAGAAGCCATTGTGTATATGCTTCAGTGTTATGAAAAAATGGGGGTAATGAATGTAGATGCCTGTTTTTGTGGCTTAATTGAAAGCAGCTCTTTTATTTCTCCTCTTGGATCCTGGATTTGTTAAATACAAGTACATGAAGACAAGCCTCTGCAGGCATAAAAAAGCTTTATCAGACTTAATTCTTCATTTGCACAGTGGCTAGTTAAGAGGAATCCAGGAAATTGAGAGATATAGAAAGTTGCAATCTTTCCACACTGCTCGGGAAAGGAAACTAGCATCTTGAGTGTCTTTAGTATGTTGGACTCTCTGCAAGGTACTGTTAACAAACATTAGTTCTAGGGCCTTACATTTTGGGGACATTCACCATAAGCGAGCAGATTTTCCTTCAGTCGTCCCCTTCTTTGAATTAAAGTGCTATTAAGGTCTAATAAGGTGCATCTCTATATGAGTATATCCTCTAGAGTATACAAATAGGCTATTTTACATTAAATATTACAAAAAGAAATGAGCATTCACTTAAAAATATTTCTGAAACTGGAAAGAAAGTAACTTTCCTACAGAATTTATTCAAATATCAGTGTCAAGAAATGGACTTATTATTCCTTTCCTCTACTCAGTATCTCCCTCCAAGGTCAGTAACATCCCTAGTCTTGAATTCCTTTTATGAGGCAGTCCTTTGAGTTTGGGAAAGATATATGAGGATAACCAGATACTGAAAGCTATTCAACACTGATGAATTGGCATTTAGGGGTTATGACTGAGTGATGTACAAATAGATCCCTCACAGGAAAGAACTAACTTTGATCCAGTTGTCCTTTGAAACAGCTGTGTGTAGTTTCAGGACTTCATTTTTCCCATCTGTAAAATTAAGATAGTTTACTACATAGATTCTCTTTCAGCAGTTTTGTTGTGACCAGGAGTTAGGGTTGCCAGCTGTCCTGGTATGCCTGAGACTGACAGGTCCCTGGAACACAAGACTTTCAGTTTTAAAACTGGGACAGTCCTGGGCACCTGGGTGGCTCAGTGGGTTAGAGCCTCTGCCTTCGGCTCAGGTCATGAGTCCAGGGTCCTGGGATCGAGCCTGGCATCGGGCTGTCTGCTCAGCGGGGAGCCTGCTTCCTCCTCTCGCTCTGCCTGCCTCTCCACCTACTTGTGATCTCTTTCTCTGTCAAATAAATAAATAAAATGTTAAAACTGGGATAGTCCTGAGAAAATAGGATCAAGTTGATTACCCTGTCAGGAGTATAATGAAATCATTTTGGATCTGATTAACCCAGTCTAACTCAATTAATTAGATGACTGTTGTGTAACTTCAAGCATTATTGCAGTGATATAGTGTTAGTGTTCACGCAGATAAAACATTTTTCTCTTTCCAGAAGTGAAATGTTGCTGGCGGCTTCATTCTTCTATCCTTAGCAGATACATGATAGTCTGCCTTAGCTCAGAAAAGATGTTTTCCTTTTGTAAGCTCTTATGGGTAATCCTATTCACAGTAAAGGGAGTTGAAGTTTGATGAGATTAGAGAGCTGAAAAATAATGTGTGTGTATTTTTTAATTTAAAAGTCTAAATTTTTAAATTTAAAAATTTTTAAATTTTTAGGGGCGCCTGGGTGGCTCAGTGGGTTGGGGCCTCTGCCTTCGGCTCGGGTCATGGTCCCGGGGTCCTGGGATTGAGCCCCGCGTCGGGCTCTCTGCTCGGCGGGGAGCCTGCTTCCTCCTCTCTCTCTCTCTCTGCCTGCTTGTGATCTCTGTCTGTCAAATAAATAAAATAAAATCTTAAAAAAAAAAAAATTTAAAAAAATTTTTAAATTTTTATTGTGAAATATTTTAAGGATATAGAGAAAGTATGACAAATAATATAATAAGCACCCATGTACCTATCACCCAACTTTATTAAACTTTAATATCTTGTCTTTTTTGCTGTGTATGTTTTATTTTTGAAGATTTTCACTAAGCTTTTTCTTTTTCTGTTATATATTGATCTACAGAAACAAAATCCGAGCCAAACAAAACAAAATTTTGCAATTATTTTGAACAGATGGTCTAGTTCTATAACAAAAAAAAATTAGATAAAATTGAAGCACCTCTCTCACATTCACCTTCTTTTCCCAGAATAGTAGTTACTATCCTGAATTTAGTATTTACCATACTATATTTATGAACATAAATGATATTTAATATATCACTTTGCATGTTTTGAAAGTATATAAATATATGTATTTGTGTGTGAAAGTTGTAGTAGAAAATTTACCACATTTTTGAAATGTGTAGGTACATGTTACAGAAAAAATATGTTTTTGGAATTGATACATTGATAGATGCATATAGCTTTAGTTTTTTCATTTTCTCTTTATTTTGTGAATATGTAAAAATGTATTTTTTTGTTTGTACATATTTAGTAGTTTCCAGTTTTTTTTTACAGTAACCAACAGTGTTTCAATGACATTCTAATTCATTAAACCTGCACGTGTGAGTTTCTCAATGATAATTGCTGCCATTGGGTATATGGATCTTAAACTACATTAGAGATTGCCAGTATGCTTTCCAAAGTGGTTGTATATCAAGAGCGTACAGCAGTTTTCATTTCTCTACATCCTGGCTTGTTCTTGGTATTGTCTGACTTGGTGTGTATTAGTTAGATGGATTTGAAATGATCCCTCATGTTATTTTACTTTATTATTATTTTTTAAAGATTTTATTTGTTTAATTTGATAGAGACACAGTGAGAGGGAATACAAGCAGTGGGAGTGGGGGAGAGGGAGAAGCAGGATTCCTGCCGAGCAGGACTCAACTCCAGGACCCTGGGATCATGACCTAAGCCAAACGCACACACTTAAAGGCTGAGCCACCCAGGCGTCCCCTCCCCTTGCCCACCATGTTATTTTAATTGTATTTCCCTAATTTCTAATAAGGTTGGTGGAGCTTTTTTCCTTATGCTTATTGCCCATTTGCATTTCCTTTTCTGTGAATTCTGTTTATGTTCTTTGCCCATTTCTCTTTTGTCCTTTTTTTTTTCTTTTCTTTTTCTTTTTGGTTGTCTTTTTCTTACTGATTTTTTTGAAATGTATATTTTCGTGGGGAGGAGGGATGCTAATCTCGTGTTGGCTTTATACTTCTGAAATATTTTCTCCAGGTTTGTAGCTTCAGTTTGTTTATGGTGCATAGTTGAAATGTTTTAAGTTGGTGAATTAGTCTTTCCTTTTAAAAGTGAAATTTATTTGTATTTTTTGAATTAGAAATAGTTTAAGAGGGGCACCTGGTGGCTCAGTTGGTTAAGTGTCTGCCTTGGGCTTAGGTCATGATCCCGGCCCGGGGTCCTAGAATCAAGCCCCACATCAGGCTCCCCAGTGAATGGGAGCCTACTTCTCCCTCTCCCACTGCCTGCCACTCCCCAACGTGTTCTCTCTCTCTCTCTCAAATAAATAAAATTTTAAAAAAGAAATAGTATGAGAAAAATTTGCAGTGTAGATTATCAGTCCTGAATATGATAAAAGCTTTTCCATCTCTTATAAAGGAAGACTGAACTAAACTAGCATAGAGGACACTGCAGTGTTGTCCAGCTAGTTTAGCTGTTCCATTCATTGTCTTACATCTGCATCAGAAAAATAAAAAGAGAATATTGGTGATGTTGGTGATTTTTCCCTTTTATTTTTCTGGATGTTCTCTAATATATTTATCTCATAATTTTAAAAGAAATCTTTGTATTTTTAAAATTTTTATTATTTTTTAAAAATTTACTTATTTTAGAGCAAGCTGGGGGGAAGGGCAGAGGAGTTTTTTTTTTTTTTTTTTTTTTAAGATTTATTTATTTTAGAGGAACAGCTTGATGGGAGAAGGGACAGAGGGAGAGTGAGAATCTCAAGCAGTCTCCCTGCTGAGTGCAGAACCCGCCGTGGGGCTTGATCCCACAATCCTGAGATCATGACCTGAGCTGAAACCAAGAGTCAGATGCATAACCAACTATGCCATCCAAGCACCCCTTAAAAGATAACTTTTATTTTACGTTTAAGATTTTATTTATTTAACAGAGAGACACAGCAAGAGGGAACATAAGCAGGGGAAATGGGAGAGGGAGAAGCAGGCTTCCCGCTAAGCCATTCTTCAGCTTAAGACTGAAATGTTTTAATGCTTTTTAGAATATTTTCCTCAACAATAATAAAAGTTTTTGGAGGGGCGCCTGGGTGGCTCAGTGGGTTAAGCCACTGCCTTCGGCTCAGGTCATGATCTCAGGGTCCTGGGATCGAGTCCCGCATCGGGCTCTCTGCTCAGCAGGGAGCCTGCTTCCCTCTCTCTCTCTCTCTCTGCCTGCCTCTCTATCTACTTGTGATCTCTCTCTGTCAAATAAATAAATAAATAAATCTTTAAAAAAAAAAAAGTTTTTGGATTCAACCTTTAAGCTTTGATTATCTACAAAACTAACCCATATAAAACATCTTAATTGCTACTGATAACAGATGCTTGTTGACCCCATCTAGTCTGTAAAGTCCCTAAAAGCAGAACTTTGTTCATGTTTCTGCCTTTGGAGTTTATTGATCACCCAGTATCTCTAAACCAGTTCCCTACGAGTCTCCCAGGTTTTTCTCACATTAACAAGAACACTTGTTTTGTGTCTGTGAATAAAAATCTGAGGTGAGTCTTACTAGTTCACCTTTTGTGTGAGAGGCTTCTCTGGGCTTCGCGGTCTCTGGACACACGTCCCTTAGCCATCTTGCTTCTCGGCTGTTGCCGCCACGTTACGTCTGCGCTGCTGGCACCCTGTGCGGCAGAGCTCCAGTTTCACGTGGAACAGCTCAAACCGTAGTTCAATATGTCACAAGAACTAAGTCGAGACTTCATTCTTTTTCCCTCGACAGTGTCCCTGCTTCCTTAGAGATGGCATTCAGTCAAAAATTTTAGTTCTTTCCGTTAGTTTACTCATCCCCTCACCTGGAAGATCGCATGGACTTCATGTTTGGTTTTGCTGTTAGTTGGCTGTGTCTGTAGGGACTGGAGTCTAGAAGGTAAACTAATGACAGCTATTTCTGACAAAGGCCATAAAGCTTACAAGTTGTGAAATAGTTGAAGTTCTTGGTTTCCTAAATGTATTGTGTAGGTTGGTTATTAAAGTAGCTCTAACAAGAACATTATCTGGGCCTTTTCTGTAGTTGGTGATCCATCATAACGTTAGGTTTATTTTTACTGTACCTATTAAAATAGTTTGTATGGTTTTATTTTGAATTTGGTGCAGAATTTTAATTGGTAGAGCTCTTTTGCCTTGACCAGTCATTATTCTTTGCCAGAAGTCAGCCTCCATTTCAGCTGACATGATAGGAATATACTAAAACTAGAGGAAATTGAAAATACAAACTTCAGAAGAGTAAAAATTCATGTTTTGATTTGATGTGGACGTGCATCTTTTACGAGGATTAGCAGACGCCTTAGTTTCCTAAGAAACCAGTGGATTTTTTTTTTAAGTAAGTCTAAGATTTGCTTATATTGTTTATTAACCCTTTTTATTTTTTTTTAAGATTTTATTTATTTATTTGACAGAGAGAGATCACAAGTAGGTAGAGAAGCAGGCAGAGAGAGTGAGAGGGAAGCAGGCTCCCTGCTGAGCAGAGAGCCCGATGCGGGACTCGATCCCAGGACCCTGAGATCATGACCTGAGCTGAAGGCAGTGGCTTAAACCACTGAGCCACCCAGGCGCCCCTTTATTAACCCTTTTTAAATGTGTATTAGAGCAGTGATTTTTTAAACCTTCGTGTACGTTGGAATCCCCTGGAAGAACTGTTAATAAAAATTCTCTGGCCCCCGAGCCCAAAGTTACTGATTCTGTAAGTCTGAGAAGAGACCACAGAACTTGCATTTCTGACCCATTCCCAGATCTTGTTGGTACTTTTGGTTTAGGGTTTAAGAACCAATTTATTGGGTGAAGAAATAAAGGGAGAGTGATATCAGAGAAAAATAAATAGATTTAAAAATAGGATATTCAGTATTTTTATTCATATTAGTTTATTCTGACCCAAATTTTCTAGACCTTAAAGAAATTGTCAACAGCCTTTTTGATTTACAGTAGAAAAAAAAATCAGTCATTTTTACTAAAAAAGAAGCTTTAAAGTAGTAATCCATTGAGAGATCAATAAGGATTCTCTATATAAAGCAGTTGCTAAAGAACACTTATATAAGTCTTCTACCTTCAACGGCTAAATTTATATTAAAGTATGTTTAGTCTTGGGTTGTCTGGATGGCTCACTGGGCTAATAAGCCTCTGACTCTTGATCCCAGCTCAGATCTTGATCTCAGGGTCATGAGTTCGAGCCCTGCATTGGGCTTCATGCTGTGCATGGAGCCTACTTTAAAAAAAAAAAAAGTATGTAAAAAAGGTATATTTAGTCTTTACAAACTAAAGCTATCTGCATTATCTTTGAATTCAAAACATTAAATGGAAATAACTTTATTAAGTTGTTAGCAAATCATAGACTGGCAGAACTAACTTCGTTTTCTAAATGATGATGGGTCACTTTTTTTTGAGTGTGAGAAGTTCTATAAAATTAAACAGCAGACAGACCTATAAGCTATTTAGTGTTTAAGTACTTGGGACCTTGAGAAAATAAAGGAAAGGAGTGATCTAAATTTAAACTGAACCGGGCCCAAAAAGTCTTTGACAGTGTTATTATAGTGTATAGTAATGAGTAGTAATGAATTTTCCCAGTTATGTCAAAATGAAGTAAGGAGAAAGAAAACTTAGTCTTGATGACCTGCAGAGGAACATGCTTCCTTCTGCATGAGAGTAGTCAGAGATCTTTGCCACAGATCTTAAGAGTTTGTTAAAACAAAACAAAACAAAACAAAAACCCTCTAGGTTCAAGCCTAACACAACAGCCCCATAAATATTAAATGTTATCTTTAACCAGTTACATCAGCTGTTCAGGGAAATGACAGCCTTCTTTCACGTTAGAGTTATGGTTAAAGCTCTGACTTCAGGGAATCATGAATCTTGGCCAGATGCTGGATGGAATTCTGTGTGCTGTTGGAAACATGTTGCCTATGATTAATAAATATTTTCAAGTGTTCCACATAACTTGCCCGTTCTTCAGTTAAGCTACTCTTCTAGTTTTTCCTATACTGCCATCTCAGGAGCCGTACATTTCTCATTGTAGAAATCCAGTTTCCATAAAGTCTTATAGGATTGTTACTTTTTGCTATAAATGAATACTGACTTTAAGTAAGTAAATAATACGCAGACTGTAAGCACAACAACATAATGAAATGCATTGTAATTTTTTAGGCATGTTGATTGTTATTACATGAAAATGCATGTGTGAAATAATATTAGATTTAAAAAGCAGGACACAATATTTGTAGACATTCATTATAACTGTAAATGTGTATGTATGTTGAAAAACAGTAGATTTTGGGGTGTAGTAAGAATAAGTGTTTTCCTCATAAAATCATTTACATTCATATTCAGCAATATAAAATTATAAACTTAAGTGTGGCAGTAACTGCCATGAATAAAGTAAAAAAATAAACTGTCAGAGGCTTATAATGCATAATGACAGGTAAATCTTTATATGGAATTCTTATGAAGTCAAAAGGAACATTGCCAAAGGATATGAGCAGTATATAAGGAGGAAGAAGAAGAAATACAAATGTCAATAAATACATGAAAAGGCTAGTTGATCAACCTCCCTAATAATAAACAGAAATGAAAACTTTTTTTTAACTTATCAGTGAGCAAGGATTGAAACCCATTGCAGCTGGCTCAGTCAGTAGAACATTGGCCTCTGGATCTCTGGGTTTAAGTTCACGCCTCATGTCGAATGTAGAGATTACTTAAATTAATTAAATCTTTTTTTTTTTAAAGATTTTATTTATTTATTTGACACAGAGGGAGAGAGATCACAGGCAGGCAGAGAGAGAGAGGGGGAAGCAGGCTCCCTGCTGAGCAGACAGCCCGATCCTGGCCTCAATCCCAGGACCCTGAGATCATGACCTGGGCCGAAGGCAGAGGCTTAACCCACTGAGCCACCCAGGTGCCCCTTAAATAAAATCTTAAAAAGAAAAACACAGGGCACCTGGGTGGCTCAGTGGCTTAAGCCCCTGCCTTCAGCTTGGGTCGTGATCTCAAGGTCCTGGGATCGAGCCCCGCGTTGGGCTCTCCACTCGGAGAGCAGGCTCTCCCCCCACTCTGCCTACTGCTTTGCCTACTTGTGATCTCTCTGTCAAATAAATAAAATCATTCCAAAAAAGATTTATTAAAAAGAAAAATGCAAAAGAAAAACCCAACGCTACTTAAGGTATGGGGAAATAGGCATTCCCATGTGCTGCTCATGGGAGTTTAATTTGTGTTTATTTGGAGGTAAGTTGTCAAGTCTGCAAATGTGGAGGTCTTTTGGAAATAATTTGACAATTAAATCTAAAAAGACACATACCTTTTTTTTCCCATATATGTATATATTTATGTATTTGACACACAGAGAGCAAGCACAAGCAAGGGGAGCAGCAGGTAGAGGAAGAGGGAGAAACAGGCTCCGCATTGAGCACGGAGCCCGATGCAGGGCTCGATCCCAGAGCCCTGGGATCACCAAAGGCAGACGCTTAACCAACAGCCATCCAGGTGCCCCTAAAAATGCACATACTTTTTGACTTAACGATTTCCAGTTCTAGAAATTTATCCTATAAAAATATTAGCACAAGTGTGCCAAGAAATGTAGACAAACAGGGTCACCTGGGTGGCTCAGTGGGTTAAAGCCGCTGCCTTCGGCTCAGGTCATGATTCCGGGGTCCTGGGATCGAGCCCCATGTCGGGCTCCCTGCTCAGCAGAGTCTGCTTCCCTTCCTCTCTCTCTGCCTGCCTCTCTGCCTACTTGTGATCTCTGTCACACAAATAAATAATTAAAATCTTTAAGAAAAATGTAGACAAACATATTTGATGAGACATTATGTGTAACAATGGGAATTTTAAGATAGTTTTAATTCTGTGTTCCTTATAGTCAGTGCTATAAAATAATGGTTTATAATAGGATGACTAAACTGTCTGAATTAGAATCCCTGCTCTAGACCTCCTTAGCGCTGGTTTTTTGGTAAATTTTCTGGCCTTGAAGCTTCAGTTTCTTTTTCTGTTAAATAATGAAGTTTATAATATTAATTTATTACTCACCTGAAGTGCTTAGCACAGTGTCCCACACATATGTGGTCATTAAATCTTAGCAATTATTATCATAAGTGCCGTTAGTCTGCTGTTTTGTGAAGACAGGTGTAATCTGCTGGCATAGAAAGTTATCTGATACAGGGGCGCCTGGGTGGCTCAGTGGTTTAAGCCGCTGCCTTCGGCTCAGGTCATGATCTCAGGGTCCTGGGATCGAGTCCTGCATCGGGCTCTCTGCTCCGCAGGGAGGCTGCTTCCTCCTCTCTCTCTGCCTGCCCCTCTGCCTACTTGTGATCTCTCTCTCTCTCTGTCAAATAAATAAATAAATAAATAAATAAATAAAATCAGAAAGAATCTGTTTCTTGGTAAAAAAAAAAAAAAAGATATCTGATACATTAGTAGGTGACCAAAGCAAATATAGAATATGGCTTTAAAAAAGAAATCTAGAAGTATGGGGTGCCTGGCTGGCTCAATCAGTAGAGTGTCTGACTCATGTTGACCTCCTGTTGTGAGTTCAAGCCCCATGATGGATGTAGGGCTTACTTAAAAAAATTAAAATTTAAAAATCTAAAAGTACTTAAGATTGTTCACCATGTTCATATTGTGGGTCAAAGATTAGGGAGGACAACTTTCTATGAAACAAAAGTTTGTAACACTTTTTAAAACTTGTAAAAAATGTTTATAAACTTTATAAACACTTTTGTTTATGTATAGTCTTTTTTTTTTCTTTTTTCAAGATTTTATTTATTTGAGGGAGAGCAGGAGCAGGGCGAGGATCACAGGCAGTGGGAGAAGCAGACTCCTCGCTGAGCAGGAAGCCCTACTCAGGGCTTGATCTGAGGACCCTGGGATCGTGACCTGCGTTGAAGGCAGACGCTTAACCGACTGAGCTGCCCAGGCACCCCTGTTTATAGTGTTTTAATTACAAAAATAAAACTTAAAAAAAGGGGGGGGCAGGCAGAAAACAAGGCTTAAAAAAAAGCAACAGGCACTACACTGTATTAAAAATACCTCCACAGTTTTTGCTGCTTGAGAAATACTCTCCCTTGCTTGAGGGTCCGTATGTTTTTGGTGGTTGGAGTTGTACTTGCATCACGTTTTGAAGTAAAAAAAAAGGGAGAAAGAATTAAAATGAAGCCTCTGACTTGATGGTGTAGGAGTCCCAGAGAATCTGGCTTCATAGGAATTCACTTCCCACATACTTACCACTTCCCCTAGGACTCCACCCTCCCTGACACTTACAACATTTATATAGTGAGTAATCCTTCCTTCTGCCACCGAAATGAAATCATTTATAATGGCTACAGCATTTGTTTTTCTAAACCTTAAAAATAGCTTTTAAAGGCAAAACTGTGGAGGCAACAATAAGATCAGTGGTTGCCCAGAGTTGTAGTAGAGAGAGAGAGATATAAATAGGGAGAATACAGAGGATTTTTAGGACAGTAGAACTCTTGTATATGGTACTATGATGGATACATGTTATACATTTTTAAAAACTCATGGAATGTGTAACATGAAGAATGAACCTTAATGTAAACTAAGTAAGTTAGTTTACATACTTCAGGTATGTAATGTCCTGTTCATATAGATTCATTGATTAGAAATGTACCACTCTGGTATAGGTTGTTGATGGCAGGGGCCGGGGGGTCATTGGTGGAGGCAAGGGCATGTGAAATCTGTACTTTCTGCTCAGTTTCGCTGTGACCCCAAAACCACTCTATAAAAAGTAAAGTCTGTCTTTTTAGCAATGACCTACCAAGCTACACACACAGAATGTCTTTATATTTTTAATCTTTTAGAGGTATGCACTAAAATATTTACAAAGGAGATGATATGTCTGAATGGATCTCAGTGCTGGATGGGGTAGGGTGTATGGGAAGATAGATGGAGTGCGATTAGCCTTGAGTTGGTAGTCATTGAAGCCGAGTAAACTGTGCATGGGACTTCATTTTACGCTTCTGACGGTATTTGTCCGAACTTTTCCCATAATAAAAAATGTGTTTTAAATTAGTCTTAAAAATAATGCCAAGGCATTGTCTTAATATTTAGCTGCCAGGACTTTTCACTTTGGAAATCTCTTAGTAGTTCTAGTGTCCTCCTCTTTTTTTTTTTTTTTTTTTAACATTTTATTTATTTGAGAGAGAGCACAGTTGGGGGGGGAGAGCTGCAGAGGGAGTGGGAGAAGCAGGCTCCCTGCTAAGCAAGGAGCCCCATAAAGGGACTCGATTTCGGGAGCCTGGGATCATGACCTGAGCCAAAGGCAGATGTTTATTATTTTTTTAAGATTTTATTTTTATTTATTTGACAGAGAGAGAAAGAGAGAGAACACACAAGCAGGGGGAACAGAGAGGGAGTGAGAAGCAGACTCCCTGCTGAGCAGGGAGCCTGATGTGGGACTTGATCCCAGGGTCCTGGGATCATGACCGGAGCCAAAGGCAGACGCTTAACCATCTGAGCCACCCAGGCACCCAAAGGCAGATGTTTAACTGACTGAGCCACCCTGGTGCCCTAGTGTCATCCTCCTTTTTTTAACGGTTTCAAAGCACCTACACACTCCTTTTGAGAAAGACACTTTAGTTTGTTGTTGTTGTTGTTGTTGAGGTGTAATCAGCATACAGTAAAGTACTCACATTTAAAGTATACAATTTCTTACGCTAAATACACGTATGTTTATTTTTCACCAAACGGAATGCAATAAGCATCTTCAAATCCGATTTAAAAAAATAAAAATAGGGCACCTGGCTCAGTGGGTTAAAGCCTCTGCCTTCCGCTCAGGTCATGATCCCAAGGTCCTGGGATCGAGCCCCACGTCAGGCTCTCTGCTCCGCTGGGAGCCTGTTTCCTCCCAACCCACCTGCCTCTCTGCCTACATGTGATCTCTGTCTGTCAAATAAATAAATAAAATCTAAAAAAAATAGAAAATAAATAAAAATAAAGTATATGATTTGGTAAGTTTTGATATTTGTATATATACCCTTGAAACGACCACCACTGTCAAGATAATGAACTTAATCACCCCCCCCCAAGTTTTCCTCATGTTCCTTTGCAGTCTGTCCCTTTTGGGTCTCCCCAGCTACTCCTCATCCCCAGGCAACTACCAATCAAGTTTTTGTCCTTACACTCTAGTTTTCATTTCCTAGACATTTGTACAGATGAGCTCATGTGGTATATATTCTTTTGCCTGGCTTCTTTGATTCAGTGTAATTATTTTGAGACTCATCTATGGCATAGCACGTATCAATTATTTATTCTTTTTTACTCCTGAGTTGTATTCCATTATATGGATAGATCACAGTTTTTTATCCATTTATTTGTTGATGGATATTTGTGTTGTTTCCAGTTTGGGGTTGTTATCAATAAGGCTGTTATGGACATTCATGTGCAAATAATTGAATGAACATATGCTTTCATTTATTTTGAGTAAGCAAGAGTAGAATATGATCCAATGTAATAGGTATATATTTAACTTTTTAAGATACTGCCAGTTTTCCAAATTGGTTGTAGATTTTTGCAATAGCATTGTATAAGAGTTCTGGTTCTTCCCCTTGGTATACTTGGTACAGTCAGTCTTTTTAATTTTTTAGCCATTCAAGAGGGTGTGTAGTAATATCTCATTGTGGTTTTAATTTATATTTTTCTGAATAATGATGGCAAGTATCTTTTCATGTGTTTATTGGTCATCCTAATATCTTTGGGGAAGTGTCTGTTCCAGTCTCTTTCCCAATTTTTAAATTCAGTAGTTTGTTTTCTTAGTGAGTTTTGAGAGTTCTTTATATATTGTGGATACAAGTTCTCTATAATATGTATGCTTGGCAAACATGTTTTCCCTGTCTATGGCTTGTCTTTTTATTTTCATAACTGTTTTTTGAGAAGTGGAACTAGGTTAGTTTAGATATTAATGGAAGTCTCTTTCATCAGATTTTTCTTCTGTGGCTCTTTTTTTGTGTGTCATCTAAGAAATCTTTGCCTGGGGCGCCTGGGTGGCTCAGTGGGTTGGGTCTCTGCCTTCTACCCAGGTCATGGTCTCAGGGTCCTGGGATCGAGCCCTTCATCGGGCTCTCTGCTCAGCAGGGAGCCTGCTTTTCTCTCTCCCTCTGCTGCTCCCCCAGCTTGTGCTGTTTTGTTCTCTATGTCAATAAATAAAATTTAAAAAATAATAATAAGGGCGCCTGGGTGGCTCAGTCGTTAAGCATCTGCCTTCAGCTCAGGTCATGATCCCAGGGTACTGGGATCGAGCCCCACATTGGGCTCCCTGCTCAGCAGGGAGAGAGATCACATGCCGGCAGAGAGAAAGGGAGAAGCGGGCTCCCTGCTGAGCAGAGAGCCAGATGGGTTGCTCAATCCCAGGACCCTGGGATCTTGACCCAACCTGAATGCAGAGGCCCAACCCACTGAGCCACCCAGGTGCCCTGAAACAAAGAAGTTTTAAAATTTGATAGAGTCTTATTTGTCTCTGTCTGCTTTTGTTCTTTAATTTCTCTTAGCAAATATTTTGTAGTTTTCAGTGTACAAGTACATTAGGGTCTCCCCAGGATCATGCTTATGTTCAGTGAATAGCTAGAAGAACTGACAGAACGCAGAAAGGCTGTTATACTCACTGGCTATAGCTTATTACAGCGGAAGAATACAACAAATAAACACATTGAAGGGCAGAGTCCAAGAGATACCAGGCATGAGTTTCCAGTTTTTTCCTCCTAGCAGAGTCGTAGGAGCAGTGAGTGCTTAATTCTCTCAGGAACATGCTGACCGGGAAGCTTACTTGAGCTTTGGTGTCCAGGAGTTTTACTGGGGGCTGGCCATGCAGAAATGACTGACCATAATTCTCTAGCCCCTCCCAAGGTCAAGCAGATATTTGTGGCCCAAGACCTTCACCATAGATGAGACATTGTTAGCAGTGTGGCCCAAAGCCTCATGTAAATAAAAACATTCTTAACAGGCGGGATATTCCAAGGGCTTAGAGGTTATCTCCCAGACACCAGGCCAAATCTTTCTCTGTCATGTGTAGGATTTGGACACCCCTGACCTACTGAGTTAATCCCTTACTACACAACAGGCCTTTCACATTTTTTCATCCTTTAGGTCTTACTTAGCTCACACGTCACTTTCTCAGAGAGATATGTTCTGGCCACATTATCTGAAAGTAGTCCCATCCCACATTTCTTTAAAAAATCACATCACCCTGTTAACAGTACTATCCAACTCCAGTTTTCTTATTTATTATCCCCTGCTTGAAATCAGTTCATGAGAGCAGAGACCTTATCTATCTTTTTGACCACTATATCCCTGGCACTCGCTTTTTAAAAAATTAGTAAGCGTAGTGATTAAACCTAGAAACTAAAACAGTACAATAAGCCAAATATGGTCCTGAGTGCCATGAGCTAATGGCAAAGGATATGAATATTTAGTTCATAGAAAAAAATGCTCATCTTTTCTAATAATAAAAGAAGTTACACTATGTTAGCATATTTAGCCTATTAGATTGGTAAAAATCCAAGCATTTCATAGCTTGCTTTGTTGATAAGGGCTTGTTGAAATAGGAACTGTCCTGTACTGCTTGGGTTTTTAAATTGATACAACCCATAGGAAGGGTGATTTGGCAATACATATCAGAATTTAAAAAAAAATTTTTTGGGGGGGGCGCCTGGGTGGCTCAGTGGGTTAAAGCCTCTGCCTTCGGCTCAGGTCATGATCTCAGGGTCCTGGGATCGAGCCCCACATCGGGTTCTCTGCTCCGCGGGGAGCCTGCTTCCTCCTCTCCCTCTGCCTGCCTCTCTGCCTGGTTGTGATTTCTCTCTGTCACATAAATAAAATATTAAAAAAAATTTTTTTTTAAGATTTTATGTATTTATTAGAGAGAGAGAGTGAGCACAGGCAGACAGAGTAGCAGGCAGAGTCAGAGGGCAAAGCAGGCCCCCTGCGGAGCAAGGAGTCCGATACAGGACTCGATCCCAGGATGCTGGGATCATGACCTGAGCGGAAGGCAGCCGCTTATAACCAACTGAGCCACCCAGGCGTCCCACATATCAGAATTTTAAATGCATATATACTTTGACCCAGTAGTTTCACTTAGGAAACTTACCCTACAGATATGCTTTGCACATGTGAAATAACTTGTAGGGGACATTCACTGCAGCAGTGTTTGTAAATGGCAAAAAGTTGGAAGCATGGGTATAGCAGCAGTGTCCACAATAGCCAAAATATGGAAAGACCCAGATGCCCATTGAGAGATCAGATGAATGAATAAAGAAGATGGTGTGTGTGTGTGTGTGTGTGTGTGTGTGTGTGTGTGTGTAATGGAATTATTACTCAGCCATCAAAAAGAATGAAATTTTGCCATTTGCAACCATGTGGTTGGAACTAGAGGGTATTAGGCTAAATGAAATAAGTAGCAGAAAGACAAATGCCATATGATTTCACTCATGTGGAATTTAAGAAACAAAACAGTTGACCATAGGGAAAATGAAGGAAAATAAGATGAAACTGGAGAGGGAGGCAAACCATAAGAGATGCTTAACTCAGGGAAACAAACATTGTTGCTGGAGGGGAGTTGGGTAGGGAGATGCGATTATTGGGTGATGGGCATTAAGGAGGGTACTTGAAGTAAAGAGCACTGAGAGTGATATGCAACTGATGAATCACTAAATTCTGTCCCTGAAACTAAAATAATGCAGTATATGTTAACTAAATTGAATTGAATTGAAAAAAAGAAAAAAAGATGGATGCAAGTTAAATGTCTGTCTTTAGGGGATTGGCCTAATACATTATGATACGTTCATACACTGGTTATGTAGCTGGTTTAAAAAGGTTTTCTGGGGGGCGCCCGGGTAGCTCAGTCATGGAGCATGTGCCTTTGGCTTAGGTCATGTTCCCAGGGTCCTGGGATGGAGCCCTGAGGGCTCCTTGCTCAGTGGGGAGCCTACTTCTCCCCCTCCCTCTGCCTGTTGCTCCCCTGCTTGTGCTCACTCTCTCTATCAAATAAATAAATAAAATCTTTTAAAAAAATGATGTTTAAAAATAAGTTTTTCAGAGAATAAGGATGTACTTATGTACTGATGGGTAAAAAAATCTCTAAGATACATAGTTAAGCAAAGAAAGCAAAGTTCAGGAGAGTGCATTTATTGTACTAAAATAATATGTGTTAAAACGGGGAATGAGAATGTTTGTATTTGCTTGTATATACATCAAGAAACTGCAGAGAATAATGACAGTGGTAACCAGGAGCATTATATAATTAAATAGAGAGTTATGTGGGAGATTTTTTTAATGTTATTCCTTGTTATATTCTTTGACTTTAGAATCATGTGAAAATTTTACCTGTTTAAATAAACTGTATTTTCAAGAAATTGAAACATACAATTTTATTTTTGTTTGTTTTTTTGGAAACATATAGTCAATTTTAAAAATAGTATCTAAGGTACTGTAAAGAGGAAGGGTGCGTTAAACAGTGCTCTCCATCCCATATCAGCTTCAAGGGTGGGGCAGGGTGGGGTTGGCTCATGTTCATTAGAAACCAGAACATCCAGTTGAGTGCTGTGAATGAACATACTATGATTGCTTCTTTCATGCTAGACTTACCCAATTAAACTGTTCATGGAGCCTAATAGGACAGCTGTGGTGCCATAGAAAGAACAAAGATTTTGAAGCAAGAAACTTGAATTTGATTCCCGTGTCTACTGTTTTCTGGCCTTGAGATTTTAGAAAAATTATTTTAACATTAATCTACCAAAACTTCTCTCTATATACAAAGAATAAATGAAATAATGTGACCATGCTTTGTAAATTATCAAATACCATATAAAAAGAGCTATTGTTATGTGTATTTTGGCTTATATTGCATAGTAATCAACCCATTCAGTTGGTCATAATTGTATTGCTGAACATTAGTCACAAACAAAACATTCTTAGCATATGACTTAGTTACCTCCTTCAAAAAAAAATAGAAGTATGGATTTCCTCAACTTTCTTCAGCCGTCTGTCACACTGTGTCCCTGGCCTTCAGAGCCTACATTGCCTTCCTACTGGACTTTGGTCACTCCAAAGACTTGTGTGCAGCAAAAATTACCTTTCTTATTGAGTGGTGTATATATTTCTGCCTTTTGTGCTTTGGAATAGTTTCCTTTCCATTCCTCATAGGGTTTAAATCTTCATAAATATTTTCTGTGTGAGGTCAGAGAGTTGCTACTTCCTGACTCCAGACTGAGATAGAGGGGCTCCAGTTCCTCTGTAAAGCCAGCTTCTCTCTTCTGTTCCCCTCCACTGATACCGTGTTCCATGAGTTATCATCTCCCATTCTGGTTTCCTCAGTCTCTTCTGCTAGTCCTAACTCTTGTGCTTTGACCCGGTGAGTATGCTCAGGTCTAACACCCCTAAAATGTTTTCAAATGTGAATCCCTTCTGTTGTCACATCTTGTATTTTTTTGCTTCAAAGAATGATTGCCTTTAACTCTTAACTTCCATTCATTCCCCAGTTCATTATGATTTATGATCCCATCACCCTCTTAACTGTTTTACTTTTGCAAAAACACTGGCCAACTTTCCCCTACTAAATTCAGTGGCTTTTCAGCTCTCCTACGGCCTGACTGTTGATGACACGTCTGACATGTCCTCCTTTGGTTGCTGTCATGTATTCTTCCTGGGATTTCTTCCCTCTCCCCTATTTTTCTCTTAATCTCTTTTGGCTGATTTTTCTCCTATCAACCTGCTGCTAAAGCTTAGGGGTTATTCATTTCTCTCCTTGGTCATCATCCCACTCTGCTTTTCTTTCCACAGTTGTTGGATTATGTAATGACCAAGTCCATACTGTTCTGCTTTCAATCTATACTCTCCCTGAGATTTCATCCATTTCCATAACTAGAAACTAATGACTGCCCGACTGTACCCTTAGACTTTGCTACCTGATTGCCGGGACCGCACATTCACCTATCTCCCTCATTAAAATACTTTTCCTCTCTTCCTGCCTGCTCATCCTCTTGTGTTCCCTGTCCCTGATGCCAGAAACCTCCAGAATCATCCCTGACTCCTTCCTGACCATTCACATGTAATTTGACCCAACGCCCTGTCAGTTCTGCTCCTGAAATACCTTTTGCATACATCTCCCTGTTTTCATCGCCATGCAGTCAGGTTTCTTTCTTTCTTTCTTTTTTTTTTTTTTTTTAAGATTTTATTTATTTGACAGATACAAATTACAAGTAGGCAGAGAGGCAGGCAAAGAGAGCGAGAGAGAGAGAGAGAGAGAGAGAGGAGGAAGCAGACTTCCTGCTGAGCAGAGAGCCCATGCGGGGCTCGATCCCATGACCCTGGAATCATGGCCCAAGTTGAAGGCAGAGGCTTTAACCCACTGAGCCACCCAGGCGCCCCAGTCAGGTTTCTTTGAAATGAAATATAATTTAATGTGTCACCACCTAAACCTTATTAATTTTTATGACTTTTTATTGCCTGTAGGACAAAGTCTAAAGTCCTTGGGCATGGCAAATGAGATTTTTTACAACCTCTTCCTAACCTTTTCCTGCCACCAGCCCTGACAAACTGTGTTCCCCAGCAAGCTTAGGAGTCCTCACTGTTTATTTTTTTCTTAAGATATTATTTATTTGACAGAGAGCGAGAGAGGGAACACAAGTAGGGGGAGTGGGAGAGGGAGAAGCAGGCTTCCTGCAATCCCAGGACCCTGGGATCATGACCTGAGCTGAAGGCAGACACTTAACGACTGAGCCACCCCAGCGCCCCTCTCACTGGTTTTCTGCATAGGCCTTATTTTTCAGTTTCACACCTTTACACCTCTGTCACGTCTCTGCTTGGAGACCATTCACCTTCCACTCACTTTTCTCAGCAGTTGTATCTTTGGGGCGCCTGAATGGCTCATCATTTAAGAGTCTGGCTTTGGCTCAGGTCATGATCCCAGGGTCCTGGGATTGAGCCCTGCATTGGGCTCCCTGCTTAGCGGGAAGCTTGCTTCTCCCTCTCCCACTCCCCCTGCTTATGTTCCCTCTCTTGGTATCTCTCTCTCTCTCTGTGTGTGTCAAATAATTAAATAAAATCTTTAAAAAAAAATAGGATCATATCTTTATGCTGCCTTTTTGGACCACATAGAATGATCAGTCCTGCAGCACTTTTTTCATGTCTCTGATACACTGTTTATCCTGTATTAAAGCAAACTTATGATCTGAAGGACCTTTTTAATTTCAGTATTGCCATAGCACAGTACCTGGAATATAGAATTTTGATAATTACTTATGGGATGAATATTTTCAAAGTAAAGTGAAAGAGAACTCAGCCAGTTCTCAGTACAGACACTGAGTCTGTCAAGTTCCTGTGTTGTCTTGTGAACAGCTCATAGAGAGGTGGTTAAGAGCTTGATTTCTGGTCGGTCATGCCTGGGTTCAAACCCTCTCTGTAATGCTTCCTAGCTGTGGCCATTTCCCCACCTACAAAGTGGTGATGACGGGGTGGCTGTGAGAATTTAATGTAAAGCATGTATCACAGACCAGTACATCATAATAATTTTAAGCTGTTATTAAGAGAGTAATGTACTTTTAATGACTAATAGTAATAGTTATACTCTGTAGTCAAAAATGAGGTAAAAGAGTGGCATGTTCTCACATGATCTTCATAAGAGAACCTGTTCCTATCTTAACCAAGCTGACCACATTTTACCAGCAACAGTGGCTGTCCCTCTGCTTTCCTCTCCCATTCCGTACTTACTTAGGAGGAGTGCTGTTCTTTTCCTCCTCTTATCTGTTATTTTTATTATTCTTATTAATGCTCTTGAGATTCACTCTCTCCTTTACAAAAAGTTGAGTTTTAGATATGAACAGTGATACCAAAAAGGAAGTTGAACTTGAAAGATAAGAAAGGGTAAACCCAGGATAAGGATAAAAGTGGTGTTTGGATTAAGAAACTGAAGAAAGTAGAATCTAAGAAAGGTTCTAGTTTCATTTGGTCATTTGTCAAATATTTATTGTTCCTTCATTCTATACAGGGCAAGGTGAGCATGCCTCTGGCTAGAGGGGCATCAGAATTGTTTAAGGCCTAATTTCTCTCTCTAAAGATTTTTTAAAATCTTATAAATAATTTTTTGAAATAATTGTAGATTTACATGCAATTGTAAGAAATAATAGATCCCTTGTATATCACTACAAGGATTTTAAGTCTTATAAATAATGAAGGTTGGGGCGCCTGGCTGACTCATTTGGTGGAGCATGCAACTCTTAATCTCAGGGTCATGAGTTCCAGCCCCACACTGGATGTAAAGCCTAGTTAAAAAAAAAAAATTATGAAAGTGAGATAGTTCCTTGTATAACTGGTCTGAAACCACAGGTAGGAAGCAGTTCTTAATTTTGAAAAAGGTGAGATTACTACACTTGCAGCTGTAATAAATAAGGTTTCATGCAAGGTATCAGTTTTTAAGCCAAACCTCAGAGGATTACAATTGTATTAGGTTGAGAATGGAAGAGGAGAAAGAGGTAAAACCCAGAAAGAGCTGGGTGAGAGGGAGGACCGGGTTCCTGCACCAAAGAGCAGCAAATCGTCTAGACATACACACATACATACATACATACATTTATTTATTTGTCAGAGAGCGCACAAGAAGGGGAGCTGCAGGCAGAGGGAGAAGCAGACTTCCTGCTGGACAGGGAGCCCCATGTGGGACTCAACTGAGGACCCTGGGATCATGAGCTGAGCTGAAGACAGGTGCTTAACCTACTAAACCACCCAGATGCTCTTCATCTAGACTTTTAAATTGCACGCCTTTTGTGAATTGATTCTTTCTTGCTTTGAGGTTTTAGAACTCAGGTAATGACAGGCCTCTTCTTAATCTCAGGTCTAATTATTCCGTTTTCTGTTTTATAGAATACCTTGATTCTACTGAGAGTCTGACTTCTTGAAAAAAGTTTCTCTTGTGCTTTTAGAATGACAGTAGAGAACGGCATGAGCACAGCAGTGAAAGGCGGAGACATGGCAACCCTGGGCCATTATCTAATGGACGACCCCAGGGTAACTCGCGGCAGGTGGTGGAGCAAGAAGAAGAAGAAGATGAAGAGCTGACATTGAAATATGGCGCCAAACATGTGATCATGCTTTTTGTCCCCGTGACTCTCTGTATGGTGGTGGTCGTGGCTACCATCAAATCAGTCAGCTTCTATACCCGGAAGGATGGACAGCTGTATGTATGAGTGTTTAATTATTCCCAAGACTGGTCTGGTTTTCATTTTTAGTGTGTCGTCATCACCTTGGAGGCCTCGGCTCTGAAGGAGCACGAAGGCTGGAGAGTTCATCCTCTCTGACAGCCAGAGCAGTTGACAGAATGACGGGTTATTATTTGTTGCTTTAAGCAGAGAAAATGAGAGCTACAGAGTTCTGTTTCATGCGTGGTGTCACTGGGTGAGGCTAAATTTATTTGAAATTGAACAAGTAAAGAGTTGAATATTAATCTTTTCCACCTCAGGGCCAATGGTCCCATTGTTCTTCTGCTAGAACATTCTTCCCTTTTCTAGATTTGATGGATGAATTCTTATCATCGTTTTCATCTTTGCTTAAATGTTAAGTACTCAAAGGTAATTTTCCTGATTCTTGTAACAGAATTAGGTCCTACCCAATACTCTTTCTTATAGCAGCCTGTTCTTTTTCACTTGTCCCAATATGCAAATATTTATTGACATTATTTAAGCCTGGTTTCCTTCTGTAAGGTAAGGCCTATGAGGGCATATTGTTTCTATGACTAGTTCTGTAACAAGTGCTCAACAACAACAAAAAGTTGCTAAATGAATAGATGAAGAATCAGTGCATGCTCGAGTTCTCTAGACTCCTGGGGGGATTGTTGTATAGGTTCTATCGTGCTGTTGGTACGAGCCCTTTGCCTTCAAGAAAAATACTTTGATTCAGATTCACCTAGTTTTGTCTCTAGAACTCTGTAGGGCCCCTCTAGGGCTCAAACAAAGCTTTAAATGAATTTTGGAATTTGAATTAGCAAACTGTGTGGCGTTCTAAAAGCCAAGGTTTTAGCCTTTTGGGAGAAAGGGTAAGACAGGAGTAAGGGCAGGGGTTGGAGACCACAGTCAAAAGAGACTGGGGAGTACTATCTGTATAGCTTAGAGTTAGTTTTGGCTGTATATTATAGAACAGGGTTAGTAAGCCATAGTGCCCACAGGACAGATCTGCATGCCACCACCTATTGTTGTAAATAAAGTTTTATTGGAACATAATCATGTTCATTCATATATTGTCATATATTGTTCATTTATATGTTGTCTATAGCGGCCTTCATACTACAGTGGTAAGGGTTCAGTGGTTGCAACAGAGGCCATATAGACCACAAAATTTAAAATATGTCCTCGTTAGTCCTCAACAGAAAGTTTCCTGACTCTGTTATAAGAAATCAAAACAACTGGTTTAAATGGTATACATATTTTATCTCTCTCCCAGAGAGTGGTACAGGGTGGTCAGTCCAGATTGGTAGTATGTCTTCACATTCCTCAAGGACTCAGGCTCCTTCTTTTCTTTTCCTTTGGCTTCTGTCCTTTAGGCTATTCAAGGTTCCTTATTGGTACTGGAGCCCCAGTTCCTTATTGGCACTGAACTTCCTGTTCAATTCAGACAACAGGAAGCAGGAAGTGGTGGGGGAGAAAAGGATCTAAGACATATCTCCCAGCAGAATTAATGCCTTTCTTAGAAGTTCTACACAACACATCCGCTTATAACTCATAGGCCATACTTTGTGTCATGGTCACACCTAACTGTAAGGGAGTCAGAAATAAAGTCTCTTAGCTGGGAACGCTGGAACCTGAAATAAAAGTGTGTTTATGTGAATGGGAAACCAAGGGGAAGATGGGTATGTGACGTTATGTTAAAACAACTCCAGTTGTAGTTACCCTGTGGGTGAAAAAAATAATTGTAAGCCATTATTATATAAGCCACCTTCCTTTGACAAGTACTTATAGCTTAGGTAGTTTATGTGGTAGAATCCAGTTCTCTAAACAAATCACTAATAAGCTGTGGAGAGAGAACATTTGATAATAATGATTTCAGTGTAAAGCATCCACTAGATGGAGCCAGTGTCTGGCTCACAAAAGTCCACCTCTCCACATTTTAGATCTCTCCTTTTATTTTGAAGCACTTATTTTAGAGTATAGCTAATTTTCTTAGCTAAAATTCTTGGCTAGATTGCTGAGATGGAGCAAAGTCATAAGAAATCAGTTGAATCAAGGAACTAAAACTGGTGTTGGAGAGGGATGTGGTTTGAGATACCCATTAACACTTACTTTGCACTTTTGTATTTTGTTTTGTTACAGAATCTATACCCCATTCACGGAAGACACAGAGACCGTGGGGCAGAGAGCCCTGCACTCAATTCTGAATGCTGCTATCATGATCAGCGTCATTGTTGTCATGACTATTCTCCTGGTGGTTCTCTATAAATACAGGTGCTATAAGGTGAGCGTGAGACATGGAACTTTGCTTTCCAGCATGTTCTTTTTGTGATTGGGTTTTCCTGTCACCGTACTTGGTCCAGTAGAGAAAGGAACTTTATATTCTAGAACTGATTTTTTGCTTTTCCCCCTTATGGTAGAACATTTAAAAACACAAAAACACATTACGGGGGAAAATTTTTTTTCTTATCATATTCTAAATATTTTTAACATTTTGATTTGCAGTACGCTTAGGACATTCCAGATTAAGTCCTAAGACCTTTGTGAATTCCCTCATTTGCAAATAGTACTGTAGGATATAATTGTCCCTATAAAGTAATATAACTTAAAAACTTCAGATTTTCCTGAGTGCAGACCACTAGAGCTTTCTTCAGACACTGATGTTAAACTCATTGGTGACTGGTTATGTTCCCATTTCTACATTGGGAGCCATGCATTCCCTCACTGTCTCTCCTTCGATAGCACTAGCTCTTCCTTAGGAAATAAGGGCGGGGAGATTGTGTAGCAAAGACACAGGGCCAACCATCCCAGCCTCTGCTCCCTTAGCTCACCGTCTAGCTAAGGGATTCACTCTTATATTTTAGCCACCTGGCACATATTTCAAGTGCATGCCTCCGAGAAATCACAAATTATTACAAGCCATGAGACTTTAGGGTCTTTCTCAAATAAAAGAAATAAATGATAACTTTCCAAATATTGACGTCTCCTCTTTCCCCCGCTAGTACTTATGTCTATATATGTTTAACATAGTTAAAATAAAATGTTTAATAAGTATGTGTCCTTTCGTAACTTTTACTTTGGCATAAGCATTTTTCCGTATTTAAATCCTCAGAAGATGTGTCTAAAGGCTATGTAACACTTGACTCAATGTGTGTATTTTATTTTATTTTTTTTTATTTTTTTTTTAAAGATTTAATTCATTTATTTGACAGAGAGAGATTACAAGTAGACAGAGAGGCAGGCAGAGAGAGAAAGAGGGAAGCAGGCTCCCTGCTGAGCAGAGAGCCCGATATGGGACTCGATCCCAGGACCCTGAGATCATGATCTGAGCCGAAGGCAGCGGCTTAACACCAGAGCCACCCAGGCGCCCCAATGTGTGTATTTTAATTTACTTACCCTATTTTCTCTGACGTTGAACATTTATGTCATTTCCATTTTTTTTACTACTCTAAAAAACAATGAATGCCTTTATGGAGCTTTCTTAATTTTTCAAATTATTTCCTTAGGGTAAAATCCTCAACACAGAATTTATGGGGCAAATTATCTACATTTTAAAAATTTTATTTTACTTATTTGAGAGAGAGTGCAAGAGAGCAAGACAGCAGCAGTGGTGGGGAGGGGCAGAGAGAGAGGGAAAAGCAGACTCCCTGCAAAGCAGGGAGCCCGCCATGGGGCTTGATCCCAGGACCCTGGGATCATGACCCAAACCAAAGATGCTTAACTGACTGAGCCACCCAAGTGCCCCATCTACATTTTTTTAATTATCATGGTGTGCAAAATTCCTTTTTCCAAAATGATAGTATCAATTTGTACTTAACATTAGTAGTGAATGAGACTGTCTTACGTTAACCTTTCACAGCACTGAATTTTTAAAATTCTGTGCTAATTTTTAAAGCTAAACAAAATGCCTCAATTTGCATTTGGTTAATTACCAGTAAGATCAAATACCATTCCAGTGTTGACGAACTTTAAAATTATACACAATTTAACCTTGCTTGTTGAACGTTTGAGTGGGTGGAAGTGTTAACCCAAGTGATGACCATCTGCATTCTGACATTAGCACGCGGAAAAGATGGAAGACAAAGGTGTCTATGATCACGGGAGGTAGTCATCAATACTTAGAAAACCCAAGAGCAGATGCTGTAAACCCCTGCTGCAGAGCAGCCTCCTACCCCTGTTTAAATATCCTCATGGCAGTTACTTTTTCTGCATATATGTGTTTACCTGCTAGTTCTGCTTCTCTGCTTTATTAGACTCATTTTGTGACTTTTCTTTTTAATATTTTATTTGTGTATTAGAGAGTACAAGTGGGGAGAGGGTTAGAGAAGCAGACTTCCCACTGGGGAGGGAGCTCAATGTGGGGCTCGATTCCAGGGCCCTGGGATCATGACCTGAGCTGAAGGCAGACACTTAACCGACTGAGCCACCCAGGTGCCCTTCACTTTGTGACTCTTATCTGGATTATATGCTACTTTCGTTCTTCGCATTTTATGGGGAGTCTGTATCCTGTTTAGAGTCATACCCACACCTGCACACCTTAAGGATGAGCCCATAAATTCATACCAGTTATAAGTTTGCTTTCTTGGCCTTCCTTTCTGTGATCTCCCTGGTACTTTTTGGTTCGTTTGGACGTCCCTGTTCCATTCCTCCAGCCGGAAAGCTGGTTTTATTTTACCAACAACAGCGCCAAGAAGTGGTAGGGCAGAGAGAAAAGTAAAGCAAGTGCCATCTGCCCCACTTTTGGGGAACTACCGCTCCTGCAGATAGAGAGGAAGCTTCCCCTCCCTCTGAATTTTAGGCTCCTGCAACCCTCAGTACCACCCCCACAGGACTGTTTGATAGCTAGATGTGAGAGGATGGTGAAAGGAAAAAGCCAAAAGTGAGATTTTTGCATTCTTTTTTGGTGTTAGGAGACCCCTTTCCTGTTGTTTATCCAGAGTAGACTTCTCCTAGAGCTCCCACCATCTTGCTAATGCCCACTTGGGGTTGCAGTGAGTTTGATGGAGGAGGCTAGTACTGGAGGGGAAAACGTGCTAAACTCCCCTCCAGTTCCCCAGCCCAGCGGACTGTTCACTTGTCACAGTCCTCACCTAGCGGCTGCATGCATTCTGGCCAGCGCTCATGGTTGCATTCGGCAGGAGAGAGGGGAGATGTGCACTCGCTCCACGGCACCTCAAACCTGTCTTGATATATTTTGGTCAGTTTTGTGCATCTTTTAGTTAAATCTCATTTTAGACAGTCTAAAAAGGGTTTATTTTCAGCCACATTTCCACATTTATTTGTTCATGTTGTTTTGTTAACATGAAGTTCAAGTCTTAGCAGGCACAGCCAATTCTATAGGAACAAGTTGTTTACTTTGATTTCTACTCCAAAATAAAAGGAGCTTTTGAGTCAGAAATTCAGAAACTTGCCAGGACCTGTTTGGAAATAAACCTGGAGGATTTATTGTCAGTGGTTGGTTGTGCAATGTCTGTGAGAAACACAAGAAGTTGAAAGACCAAACAAACTTGAAAAAGGTAGAGACTGAAAAGGCGGTTAATTATTTACATATCAGGGTTAGAGACGGAACTATGTAACTTATTAAAGCCATGTGATTTCTGGCCTGGACAGTTCAGGGTTTAGAGGAGATGCTTGCTGTTCTGTACTGAAGCAGGGCTCTTTTCTTTCAGAGCCTTTAGCACAGGAAAGCTGAACTAGGGATTTTTGCAAGATGAGGAAAAAGGCTGTTTTACCACCTGATGTTCTAGAAAAAGGGGAAGTGCTATTTAGTCATCATCAGAAGAGGCTTTGAATTCAGGTAATAATTCAGAAAATCATAACATCAGTGACCAAAAACCATTATTATAGACAGAGGGCATTTAATATCTTTATAATATGAAGAGCATTTATAAATCACTCAGAAAATTATGAACATGAACATTATAGAACATTAGAGCATGTAGCTCTTGTTCTCGGGGTTGTAAGTTTGAGCCCCACATTGGGTGTAGAGATTACTTTAAAAAATATAATCGGGGCGCCTGGGTGGCTCAGTGGTTTAAGCCGCTGCCTTCGGCTCAGGTCATGATCTCGGGGTCCTGGGATCGAGTCCCGCATCGGGCTCTCTGCTCGGCAGGGAGCCTGCTTCTCTCTCACTCTCTCTGCCTGCCTCTCTGCCTACTTGTGATCTCTGTCTGTCAAATAAATAAATAAAAATCTTTAAAAAAAAAATATAATCAAAAAATATTATGAACATTCTAAGAAATTTTTAATAACCCAAGCCAGAAGAATTACAAAGGAAATATAGATGGCCAGGAGAGAGAGAGAGACAGATGTGTATATATGTTTCCTCGATGGTGAAAACAGAAACATTAAAATAACAAATTAACATATTTCACCTATTGACTTGGTGAAGATTAATATAGGGTTTTTTTTGTGAAGTCCTTAAGCCAATATGTATCAATAGTAATTAGAAAAAGTGTACACTTTTTGATTCCATAATTTGGCTTTCATGATGTATCTGAGAGAATCTGAAATGCAGAAAAATATTTGCAAGCTAGGATTTTTATCCTAGCATAAATTATAATTAGAATAAAGTAGAAAACCATAAGTTCCATAAGAAATACGGAATAAGAAAAGGTTAAATAAATAAGAAAAGTTTAAATAAATAAGAAAAAAAAGGCTAAATAAATAAGAAAAGGTAAAATTGTGGGTTCATTCATATATGTAGAATATTATAATTTAGTCATTTAGAAATCATATTTTCACCCATCAATAAGGATTGGACAGCTGGGAGGCCCCACAGGAAGGACTAAGGGCTCTCATTTTATAAAAATCATACTTTCAAAAAGTATTTTTTGGCATGAGAATGTGTCTGTAATAAAAAAAATGTTTTAAAAAGCAGAGTGCTTAACTATATTACTTGATTATAATATTGCTAAAAGGCCTTTATGCATGCAGACAGAAAACATGCCTGAAAAAAACACATTAACTGGTTGTCCCCCTGGTCAGTGGAAAGAGTTTTCTTCCTTTAGTGTTTCTTTAGCTTCTCAGTGTTATACATGTTTGTTACTTTTGTATTCAGAAAAGTGCTTTCTTGAAATAAGCACAATCCCCATGTTCCCTTGCTGAAAAAAAATAAGGTAACGAGCATTTCTCAAGAAAGATGAGAATTTCTAATACTCGAATATTTACTCTGACCTTTAAGTCGAGCTTGATATGGAGTACCAATGTACATCTTCCACTTTGTAAAGCTTTTCTGTTTTGTAATATTTCATATACTTTTTAGTTTTATAACCTGGATGATCTCTGAAGCTGAGTCTTGTGAGCACAATGGGGTGGGAAACATGCAGGCAGGTTCCTTTCTGCTTAAGCTTTATTGGGTTTTCTGCTAATAAAACAGAGTAAGGACTCCCTATAGAATATTTTGTTAAAGTTGAATATTTTGAGAGGGAAATCTGCAGGTGTCTTCAATTTACTTTGATATGTATTAAAAATAAAAAGGAGAAATGGATAGAAACGCTACAAAGTGAATATATCAAAATGTGAATGGTGGCTGTAAAATTCTTCAAACTTTGCTATGTGTTTGAAAAAAATTTTCTGTTTGAAGATTTCATTTATTTGAGAGAACAAGAGAGAAAGAGAGAGCACGCATGCGCGTACACAAGTGGGGAGGAGGGGCCGAAGGAAAAGGAGACTTGGAACTTGATCCCAGGACCCTGAGATCATGACCTAAGCTGAAGGCAGACGCTTAACTGACTGAGGCACCACTTGAAATTTTTTATAATAAATTATTAGGGGAGATTTTTGTGGAAGGACACCGGAAATTAAGTTTGTTTATTCAGATAGTCAATTTAGAATATTCAAATGTCCAAAGAATACCAACTTCCATGTAAAGGCATTCTTTTTAACTTTTCCCCTAATTGTACCACTTAAGAAGTTGTCTTTCTGTCTTGTCTTTCTTTCTCTCCCTTCCTTCCTTTCTTTCTTAAGTTTGTTTTGTTTTGTTTTGTTTTTTTGACAGAGACACAGCTAGAGAACACAAGCAGGGGGAGTGGGAGAGGGAGAAGCAGGCTTTCTGTGAAGCAGGGAGCCAGATACAGGACTCAATCCCAGGACCCTGGGATCATGACCTGAGCTAAAGGCAGATGCTTAACGACTGGGTCACCCAGGTGCCCCTGAAGTTGTTTTAAAGAAAAAGAGGCAGCAAGAATTTTTAAGAAATCTTTTCTTTCAGGGGCGCCTGGGTGGCTCAGTGGGTTAAAGCCTCTGCCTTCGGCTCAGGTCATGATCCCAGGGTCCTGGGATCGAGCCCCACATCGGGCTCTCTGCTCAACGGGGAGCCTGCTTCCTCCTCTCTCTCTGCCTACTTGTGATTTCTGTCTGTCAAGTGAATAAATAAATCTTAAAAAAAAGAAAAGAAAGAAAGAAATCCTTTCTTTCAAAGGAATTAATAATTACAGATCACCTTGGGTGACCAGAAAAAAAAAACACGAGAAAATTAACGTATATTTTGATCATAACTGGATTTTGATAGGTTAGCGCCTGATTATTGGAACAATAATTGTTCCAATTACTAATTGGATCTGGGAGGTGGGTGTGCGAGATTTTTTTTTTTAATAAAGACAAAATAATATTCCAATTTAGAGGTGATTTTTGGGGGGTGCCTGGGTGGCTCAGTCGGTTAAGCATTTGCCTTGGGCTCAGGACCCTGGGATTGAGTCCCACATCAGGCTCCTTGCTCAGCTGGGAGCTTACTTCTCTCCCCCTGCTTGCACACTCCCCCTCTCTCGCTCTGACAAATAAAATCTTAAAAAAAAAAAACTTAAAAAAAATTAAAATGGCTATATTACTTAAAAGGCCTTTTTAAAAAATACAGTTAATGTATATATATGTAAGTCACTTAATGGACTCTGATTTTCAGTTTCACTGAATTTTATTTTATTCAATTTATTTCTGTTTATTTCAGAAATAACCACAAAATTTTTCCATTGAAAATATTGCCACTTTAAGCTTTAAATGTTGACTATTGGCTCTGTTGATAATTTATTTTAGAATGCATTATTTAAAAAATTTCGCATGTTTCTAAAGGAACAAGTGTGTGTATATGTCTTGCTGAATTTTCTATTCTGAGTAGTTCAGTACCAAAGAGTTGTAGTATAAGTATGCACTGATCCCAAAGTCAGTTTGAGTTCTGCCATTGGAAAAGAGTAACATACACAGAAATAATATGTTATTTTTTTTTTTTTTAAGAGTTTATTTATTTGACAGACAGAGATCACAAGTAGGCAGAGAGGCAGGTAGAGAGAGAGGAGGAAGCAGGCTCCCTGCGGAGTAGAGAACCCGATGTGGGGCTCGATCCCAGGACCCTGAGATCATGACCTGAGCTGAAGGCAGCAGCTTAATCCACTGAGCCACCCAGGCACCCCAATATGTTATTTTTGAAGTAAGAAATTTGCCTTCCTTTAGGATGTGGGATCTCTTAATTATATTGAAATGCTTTCTTTTCTAGGTCATTCATGCCTGGCTTATTATTTCATCTCTGTTGTTGCTGTTCTTTTTCTCATTCATTTACTTGGGGTAAGTGGTGAAATACTTAGTCTGTTTTTCAGGAATTAACTCTGTTTGAGATGTAACTGTCACTTAAACCCATGTACTTTGTTGATGAAATACTCTTAAATTATGATCATTTCCATATATAGTTTGTACTTGGTATGCTTAAGACTGGTTAGTATTATAAAATATACATATTTTTTTCATGGTTGCACTAAATTGCATTTTACGAAAATAACATCCTATGTCCTAGCTAGTGGGTGTTTAATTTTTCTAATTTCAGGTATTTTAAACTAGGGTTTCTTTCCATTGTGGCATTTTATTTTATTTTTAAAGGTTTTATTCATCTAAGAGAGACAGTGTGAATGTAACAGGTGGGGAGAGACAGAGGGAGAAGCAGACTTCCTACTGAACGGGAAGCTGGACATGGGGCTTGATCCTGGGACTGGAATCAGGACCTGAGCCTAAGACAGAGGCTTAACCGACTGAGCCACCCAGGCGCCCCATCCATTGTGGCATTTTAAGTGACATGTGGCCTTTTTTTAGTTTTTATACTTACTTTAACAGCTATGACCCGTGATACTAGTTTCCTATTTATAAGAATGATAGAGTTTTCTGTTAAAGTAAGCTCAACTTGAGAGAAAAATGAATTTAAAGAAAACTGTTAAATAGCACAGGTTGATATAAGATATGATAAAAATATGAAGACAGGCTATGAATATCTAATCTGAGGGAACCATAGTTCTGAACAATGTTTTGATGAAAATTAGTGTACATAAATATTTTTAGTTTTCTGTTTAATTTTTTTCAGGGAAGTGTTTAAAACCTATAATGTTGCCATGGACTACATTACTGTTGCACTCCTGATCTGGAATTTTGGCGTGGTGGGAATGATTGCCATTCACTGGAAAGGGCCTCTGCGACTCCAGCAGGCATATCTCATCATGATCAGTGCCCTCATGGCCCTGGTATTTATCAAGTACCTTCCAGAATGGACAGCGTGGCTCATCTTGGCTGTGATTTCAGTATATGGTAAAACTCAAGACTGACATTTTGTTCATCACAGAAGTACCTCACTGGTGTGTTTCCCTTCCTTTTCCAGTTATCTTGACTTAGGAAAGTGGTAACAGTTAACATCCCATAGCTTTTCAGCAAATAATTAGCTATAGTGTCTTTTTCTTATAAAGAGTTCCTTCTTTTTTTTTTTTTTTTTTTTTTTTTGAGGTTGAGTTCTTTAAGAATGTTTAACTGCCCACAATTTAAGCCAGTGAGGGATTAGTGGAAGGATCCAGACTTCTGCTCAGAAGACTGAGGTTTAAATCCTGTCTCCACCACCAGCAGTCTTTGTGACGCTACGAAGGAGCCTCAGACTCCTTGAGCTTCGGTTTCCTCGTGTAGAAAATGAGCGCAGCGCTTCCCAGAGGTGTAAGAGTTTAGAACCTATGTTGGAAAGCACTGGCAGAGTGCTTCACACACTTAAAATGCTCCATTAGTTTAAATCAAAATTCTACCCAAGGTGCCTTATTTTATAATTTTATCATATTTTATAAGGCAACTTGGGTAGATTTATCTTTGAAAAATAAAACTTATTTGGGCTGTGTGAGATTCAAATCATTAACAACCAGTGTCACATGGGTTCCAAACAGTCCCAGAGTATCCTTGACATGAAGGACAAAAGCAGCTGTATAGGTGTGAGCTCCATGGCTGCCACCCTGCAGGAAAGCCAAAAAGGGGTCCACTTTTAGCGGTCAGAATATGTTCTCTAGATTATAATTTGTTCCTACTCAAATGCTTACTAAAATGTCAGGTGTCCTGGAGTAGGAATCCTCACCATGCCCACTTGATTGATGAAGAAAAAGTCCTTGGAAATAGAATTAAATTGGTTCTGTTCTCATATTTGATCAATCAGTCCTAGAACTGGTTGTGTCTTTCATAGACATAATCTCTGTGTCTTTCCTAGAGACCTTAGGTGATAACGGCACTTGATGGTTTACAGAGTCCTCATCTATCATTGTATCACTTTGCTCGGCCAACTCTGGCCCCCATCCAGTCAGCAACTGGTAAATACTTTGCAGTCAGAGCTTTACTTATATGTGCTTCTGTTCAGTGCCTTTTTCAACAGCTACAGTTTGCCTTCACCTTCAGAGGGACACGCTGTATCTCTGCCTGGCTGCTGGTGGAATTCTTCCACAGCCCTGTCATTGCATACAGTTCTTGTTGGCTAGACCTTAACCACATCCACCCTTTTCCAGGAGCACAGATAGAACATCACATCGATGATATTTTCCTCTGAAGAGATTCATTTCACATATTCATTGAAGACATACAAATATTCACACAGGAGCTCAAAAAAAGGGGGTGGGCATTTACCTGTACATTGTACAAGGCTTTGCCACTCCAGTTGAATTCCTGAAAATTATTTGGTAAGCTGAGGGCTTCTGTATCCCTGACACTGTCAGGAAATAGCAACAGAGCCTCCCTATACCCACAATGTTAAAACAAGCCCAGTATCTTTTAGGCCTTTTTGGGATCTGGAGGCAGCATATTCCTCATTTACAAATTTCACTTAAGCCTGTGTATACTGTTAAAAATTGGCCCATCTTGAATTGGGGTCCCCTACAATAAATGGCTCTAGAATCTGTCCAGATGTAAGCGAACAGTCACTTCCGTCAATGTCCACTTCAGAGAATCATTCACTGTAGAAGCTATAGCAACCTCCTCTCACACCTTAAATCCCTAGACCGCCCGTGATGATCAGAAGTTGCCCATGGATTCTGATGGGAGAAACTGTCCTCCTCAGTCCCGTGCTGTACACCATTAGAGAGGCAGTTGAAGGGTGCATACTGAGCTCTCCTGGAAATAGGTTCTCACAGGTCCTGAACCTGTGAAGGTCCACGTTGTTCTGTGGGTCATGGAGGCAGCATTCTATAAACCCAGGCCAGCTACCAGGGCCTCCCTGCTACAAGATAGAACTAAGTCTGGGCCTTCCGGAGTATCACACCGAAAAGAAAGGTGGCCTCTTCTGTCCTCAGTCCCTTACTAGTTGACAAAGTGCTAGAGGAGCTCACCCCCTTCTTGGACCTGTGGCTACTTGGGGAGCCCTTTGGGATCAAGTGAACGGCAGTGGGAGTTTATACCCCTCATGCACAACATCAGAATTACATGTGATGAAGCTTACTTCCTGAAGGGCTCCTCCTTTTCATTACCTAATGCAGACATCCTTGATCAGAGAGTGGGGTCCAGGGCTCAGCAAAATTAGATGAACTTCAGCCGGTCATCTTATCCTAGCCTACAGTTGGCTCCATCGGTGCATTTTTATGGACTCTCGGGCCATTGCCATGGTTTAGTCATCTGGTCTACCAATGATAGCAACAGCAATTACTTATCCAAGGTTTTCCTCTTTGAGGAAAACGGCTATGAGAACCTCTGGCTTCACAGATGCTCAAAATATGTATCAAGGTTACACACGTCTCTGTGTATATTAAAGCCACAGTACAAGCCTCACTTTCTCCATTGTGGACTTCCAGACATTGTTAATAGTGCCCATCTCACCTGTAGAAGTAAACAATGCTGGGCTCTTGACCAAGAATTTCAGTGGGACTTTCACCGTTCCCACCAGCCTTGGGCTACAGACCTCACAGAGCACCATTGTGACATACTCAAGCAAGTTAAAATTTAATTAAATGAAACATGGCATCTATATGTCAACAGTCACACATCAGACATAAAGAGTCTGGTTCTATTTTTGTATGTCCAAAAACAAAAACAGAGTGCCCGTTCTGGAGGCAGCCGTGTCTGGCTCAATCCACACTCCTCTCCTTTCATTTTTTTGGCTATTTGACTAGCACAGCAATCAACCTTTAAGTGAAGATTAAATGAGAAAATACATATAATACACTTAGAACAGTATCAGTAAATGTTAGCTGTTATTTTTTAAAATATATAATCCTGTAAAGTAGTCAAGGCAGTTCTTCCTGTGTTACTGCTAACAGACCTGAGATTTAGAGAGAGGTGTTTGCCCAAGCTTACAGCATTTTTTTTTTTTTTTTAAGCTTACAGCATTTGATCTAGAATCTGAATCCCAGGTCCAGCATTCTTTCTACTGCATTACAGTATTTCTCCCATTAACACTCCTTCTTCCATACATGATACAAATGATCATTTCCCCAGACCTTTGAATTCCTTTAAAGTAAGAGACTTTTGTGTCCATGATTTAGAGGCGTGATTCTCAAGTCCTTTTTTTACAACATCTGAAGATTTTTAAATTTGTCCCACAGGTTCTAAAATTTTTGAAACAAAATTCACTTTAATTGCTCTAAAAATAAGGTAGTTTATCATTTAGCACTTCTGTTAGGGGCAGCATGTCATAAAGCCAAGACAGTTACAGGACATGCAGCTTCAAACAGGTTGAAAAGCTCCTTATTTCAGCGCAGTATCTCCCTTTTCTCATCCCAAGCAAATCAAAGTGGAAGCAGTGAGAGCAGAAACCTCTCTGTGTGTGTGTGTGTGTTTTATTATATTAGTGGTAGTCGATGTAATGTTCAAGGAGACATGACCACTTGCGGTTATGAGGGGTTTTTTTACTTAAATACATCTGAATGATGGTGATGGCAGCTTTAGCTGTGATGTCTTCCTTCACAAATTTAGCTATACCTGTTTTAATATTTTTAAATGTTTGAGATTTTCTATACTTCTATATTGTGAATTTTTATGGCCCAGAAAATGTAAGAAAAATCGCCATTGATGGAAAGAGATGGTGGTAGAATCAAGAATAGTTTAGGCAGATTGCTCCTATTCTGAGTTGCTGTTTTTGTAAAATCAGCCACTTTTCAGTACCACATGCATTTAAGACCTGATACTGTGAAGTGCTTTTGACAGGGGTACAAAGAAATACTAAAAGGATTTTATGCAAAGATTTATTTTGTTTTGTTTAAATTTACTGTCCTTTAATTCAGGTATCCCTAAGTAGTACATACACTATTTTAAAAAGGAGAGGGAATGAGTCTCTGTTACTCTGCTCTTCATATTTTGAGAAATTCAGTCATCCCCCCCCTATTAAATTCCTCTTGTTGTAAAGCTTCCATCTGTGGCCCATAGATATGATTTGTTCAGAAATAGCTTCTCTTTGTTTTTGCTTATTGGAAGTTGACAGCTGCTCCAGAGTAGTCCTGTCTTGTCATTATCTCTGCCTTTTTCCTTCAAACTCAGAGAAGACTTGTTCCCGGAACTCTGTGATGATACACTGTAAACTAACCAAATAGGCGAAAACCAAAACAAAATTTACACGGATCCTCTGTGTGGTTTTGTATAGGTTGTTTTTTCCCCCACCAGTGTACCTCCTGTTTGTTTCATATTGGTTCAGCATCTTCCTGTGTAAAAAAAGACATTAACCCTTTTCCCTTGGTTAATTCCTCCCTGACACACCCACTTGTGAACTTAGCCAATACATTTTTGCAGACTTCTTTTTTTTTTTTTTTTTAATTTTTCTCTTTCTAGATTTAGTGGCTGTTTTGTGTCCAAAAGGCCCACTTCGTATGCTGGTTGAAACAGCTCAGGAGAGGAATGAAACTCTCTTTCCGGCTCTTATTTACTCCTGTAAGTATTTTGGAATGACGTTAAGTTACTACTCGGCTTATAAGTTATAGGAACTCAAACACATGAAATTATGGTCATTATTATACTTTTTCTCATCTTAAATGCATAACATTAAGAGAACTTCTGCACATCCCTGTTTCCTTGCAAACTATTGTCTTCTACCTGACCCTGGTTCAAGAGAGTTTTCAGTAGAGGTAGAAATAGAAGAAATATTTAGAGAGTGGGGAGCCATTAATCTCAACTAAAATCTTACTAGTTTGTGATGCCTGGATGGCTAAATCTGTTGGGCATCTGCCTTCAGCCCAGGTCACGAGCCCAGAGTCTGGAGATCGAGTCCCACGTCAGGCTCCTTGCTCAGCAGGAAGCCTGCTTCTCCCTCTGCCTGCCGCTCCCCCTGCTTGTGCCATCTCTCTCTCTCTCTCTCTGACAAATAAATAAAGTCTTAAAGAATAAATCAAATAAAATCTAATTAGTCAAGAGTTACTGAGCCACATACTACAGAGGAATCTTGCCCTAGCTTACCAAAAAAATTGTACTGTTCCTTCACAATGTGCCCCTTTTGGTTATTTTGGGATCCTGTTCTTCCTAATCATTCAGTACATATGCATTTGGGCATTGACCTTCTGCCACAGAGCACTGTGGGGGACATAAAGATGTTTAAGATGCTCTACCTTACCCAGAACTCCTTTGCTTATAGTTAGAGGTGAGATAAGACAAATGTATAAATAAGCAACATCCAGCATATTGTTGCCAGGTTCAGAGGAGGCACAATTGAAGTGTAAAGAGAGTTGAGAAGAAGGAAAATCTGGCTGGGGAAACAGGGAAGGCTTTGTGGATGAGATAGCATTGTATTAAACCTTTTAAGGATGGTGGAATTTGGGGCACCTGGTGGCTCAGTGGGTTCAAGCCTTTGCTTTAGGTCTTGGGTTCATGCCTTGTCATGGTCTCAGGGTCCTGGGATTGAGCCCCATATCAGGCTCTCTACTCACCAGGTAACCTGCTTCCCCCTCTCTCTCTGCCTGCCTCTATGCTTACTTGTGACCTCTCTCTGTCAAATAAATAAAATCCTTTAAAAAAAAAAAGGTGGGATTCCAGCAAACACAGTCGGAAGAGTTGATTCTGTAAGTGGGCTTGTCACAAAGAACGGCTTTGAGACAGAAGTGTGGGGCATCTTTATCACATTTCAGGTGTTTAGATTGACTAGAACATGGAGTAAAAAGGGGGGAGAGTTCTAGGAGGATGAGTTTGGAAAGGCAGATTAGGGCAAGATCATCAGGGATAGCTCTGGGTGGCTGGTTTAGGTATCCGTATGCTATTCGCTGATTGCTGGGGAATCAGAGGTTCTTGAGCACAAAAGTTATGTGATCAGAGCTGTGGCTCCGCAGCCTTGCAGCATTGTGCAGGCGGATTTTTGGGTGGCGAGAACTGAAGTAATGGCTAATAACTAAGCAGATACTGTTGTAATCCAGGAGGGAAGTAACGAGGGACTGAACTGTGGTGTTGTTAATGGCAGATCCAGGAAGAGGACTGATCGATGAGAGGTTGTAGAGGTAGAATCAGTAGTTCTTAGCAACTGATGAGAGAAGTTTCAGGCCTGAAGGAAAGGTGATGAAGAGGTGTGTTGTTCTTGGTTCAGGAACATTTCATTTTGTCTGTGGCCCATATCTTCCTTAGTTGGTGGGACCTGTGAGCCAGGTAGAAATTGCCAGCACGAGTTTAGAAGTGAAGTGCCAGTGCTTGGGGAAAGAATTGACAGCGTGGCAGTGGCCGTTGAAACTTCGGGAGTGGATGAGCGGTTCAGCAGAAGTGGATGAGAAGACGCCAAGGAGAGAACTTTGTCAGCTCCTATGCCCAAAGAGTGAGACAACGAAGAGACCGCGACAGTGAAGGGAAGAGAAGAAGATTGGGATAACAGGGATTTTTCACTTAACCATATCAGGACATGTTTTCCATGTCAGTACGGGAAGAGGCTGCACAGTATTCTCTATGTAGGTACTCAGAAAAGGGCGTCCTTGTTGATCTTCTTTTCTGTCACAGACAGTGCTTGCAGAGATCATCCATCTTTGTGCAATTTTTTGTATGATACATTTTTAAAAATGGAATCGCTAAGTCAAAGCATGTATGTACGTTTTGATGGGTCCAAAAGATGGGTCTAAAAAGGCTACACCGTTTACATTTCCTTTAATAGTGTGAGGTACCACTTTCCTTATACCGTCAGTATTATGTGTGTGTGAAACTAAGAGGCAAAAAATAACCTCTTGTTTCATTTTGATTTTGGCTTATTAACTAATAATTATTAATGAGTATTTGGACTTTTTTCATGTTTTTTTTTAGCTACATACTTATATTTCTTGTTTTGTGACTGGGTATAATCTTTTCTATATTTTCAAAATTTATAATTGCCTAAGTAATGCATTAATGTGTTATGCTGGAAGAAAATTAAATATTGTAAAGAAAGCTGAATTTTACTATAACCGTCCTCCTTAATCTTAATACCTTACCAAGCAGTTACCCTGTTACCAGTTTGATGTATCTTTGTAGGCTTTTCTTTTTCTTTTTTTTTTTTTTTTTGCCTAATTTTCTGTTGGGTTATTGGAAAAACTGAGTTTCAAGAAGAACATCAAATGCTCTAGAAGAAGCCAAAGATGAGGACGAAGTAAACCGTAGAGAATTTGGTGCCTTGGACGTCTTCGGTGACTTTTAAGAGAACAATTTCAGTAGAGTGGTGGGGCCAGAAGCAGTGCTCCCAAGGGAAGGCAGTGTGTCTGTGTTTTGCTGTTGCTGGCAGTGGAAGTTATGGTATAGCCAGAGAATGGGTGGTGAAGGAGGGGAGGTTCAGTAAACATCCCCTACTACAGAGATTCCTGTCGCACCCACAGGGCAGTGGTGACCTGAGGGGAGAGCAGGCCTGAGGAAAGGTGTTTCCAGGAGATAGAAGATGTAACTGTGTCTCTAAGGTTGAGGGGAAGGAGTCAGTGGAGATAGCCTTTGAAGAGACCAGCAAGAAGGAATAGTTCATGGACCAAGGTTATCAACAAAGAAGGTAGAAATTGCCCTGAGGGTCGCCTAGGTGGCTCAGTCAGTAAAGTGGCTGCTTTCAGCTCAGGTCATGATCCCAGGGTCCTGGTATCAAGCCCTGCATGGGGTTCCTTGCTCAGCGGGGAGCCTGCTTCTTCCCTACCTGCCGTTCCCTGTGCTTGTGCACTCACACTCTCTCACACACACACTCTGTGTCAAATAAATAAAAATCTTTTTTTTAAAGATTCTATTTATTTATTGGACAGAGGGAAAGAGACGTCGAGAGAGGAGATCAGGCAGGGGGAGAGGAAGGGGGAAAAGCAGGCTTCCCACAGAGCAGGGAGCCCGAAGAGGGGCCGATCCACTGGGATCATGACTGAGCCAAAGGCAGATGCTTAACCACTGAGCCATCCAGATGCTCAGTAAATAAAAATATTTTTTAAAAATATTTGAGATGCTTTGAGAGTTCAGGAAGAGGTATTAGAAGAGAACTGGGAAAGACTTGAAAGGAAGGAGAAGGAAGACAAAAGCAGAAGGTAGTGAGACATAGTGAAAGAGAGAGGTAAAGTTCGGAGCATGTGGTAGTTGGCCTTCATTTTTCTTGTGAACGTGGGGTGAGATCATTTGGGGGAAGTGGAGAGGCAAGGACTGTGCTTGTATGTGGAGAAGTCTGGTCAAATGTTAAAAAACTCAGTGTCTGGGATGCAAGGATCTTGTTTTACTCTTTTTCCGATATAAATTTATTATCATGTGCTTCCTGTGTTTTTTGGCAGAAAAAAGGTGAAGTTTTGAACATCAACATTTTCCTCTTAATCAGCATTTGGGTGTGAGCTGTTTATGTGTTATTCCTGGAAATTAAAATCGACTGCATATTTTATATTTGTGCATACAGAATGTTCCACCAAATGTTGATAGTGAATGCTCAGTGGAAGTAACTTAAGTATCCATCAGTGGGAACACTTTCAAATAATTACAGTACATTCACACAGTAGGCAGTTGTTCAACCATTAGAAAGAATGAGGTAGCCCTGTATACGACCAGTTGTTTTTTTAATGTTAAAGATTATATACTAAATGCAGAAAGCAAGATTTAGGGGAACCTGGGTGGCTCAGTTGGTTAATAAGCATCTGCCTTTGTCTCAGGTCGTGATCTCAGGGTCCTGGGATGGAGCCCTGCATCGGTTTCCCTCCTTTGCAGGGAGTCTGCTTCTCTCTCTCCCTCTGCCCCTGCTCTGCCCCCCCACCCCTGGGTGAGTGCTCTCACTGTCTCAAATATAGAAACGAAATCTTTTTAAAAAGAAGAAGAAAGCAAGATTTAAAGCAATAATGCAATATCGTATGGGAGGAAGGGAATTATGTTTGGATGTCTGTGCATATACAATCCCAATGATACATTTAAAAAACTGACAAAAGGTTAATAGTGTTCACCCCTGGGAAGTGGGATTTAGAGATGGAGGTAACTTTTACATTTTTCTTTATGCCTTTCTCCACTTGTAGAGTTTTAATTGTACTTTGTGTATTTTTAAATTTTTTATTTATTTTTATTTTTTAAAGTTTTTTTTAATTAGAGCACAAGTTGGGGGGTGGGCAGAGGGAGAAGTGGGCTCCCTGCTCAAAGGAGCCCAATGCAGGGCTGGATCCCAGGACCGTGAGATCATGCCCTGAGCAGAAGGCAGATGCTTAACCAACTGAGCCACCCAGGTGTCCCTGTACTTTGTGTTTTTTAAAAACTTAATTGTGGGTATCAAAGTGGAGGGATTTGAGGGGTTTTTTTTTTAAGGTTTTATTTATTTATTTGACAGAGAGAGATAGTGTGAGAGAGAGAGAGAGAGGACAAGCGGGAAGAGCAGCAGGCAGGGAGAGGGAGAAGCAGGCTCCCGCAGAGCAAGGAGCCCGATGTGGGGTTTGAGCCCAGGATCCTGGGATTATGACCTGAGCTGAAGGCAGCTGCCCAACCAGCTGAGCCACCCAGGCACCCTGGGGTTTTGAGTTTCAAATTATTCTTTGTGTTTTCATAACCTTACATTGTTTTACTGTTATGTCTACTGTTACTGTCACAATAATATGTAACAAAACAAATACCTTAAAACTCAGTGCCTTAAAAATAGTCATTTATCACCCGCTATCATGTCTGCAGTCATTTGACTCAGCTGGTCTGACCGGCTGTGGTCGCTCTGCCGCATGTGTTCCCTAGACTCGTTCTTACTGGGTAGAGGAACAAGAGAGCTTGATACTAGCATGCTGTCCTCTCTGCCACACCCGTTGGTTGAAGCAAACCACGGAGCTGAGGCTTCCTCCCCCAACCCCCAACAGAAGGAAAACTCCATTCCATTCACAGTGACACCATGGCAGCAGGAGGTTGAAGAATTAGCAGTAGTTTTTCAGTCTGCCACATCAAACATGTATATTGATTTTATACAGTAAATAAGCCTATACTTTTTTTTTTTTTTAAGATTTATTTATTTGACAGAGAGAGACACAAGGAGAGAGGGAGTGGGAGAGGAGAAGCAGGCTTCCCCCCCCGCCCCCCGGAGCAGGGAGCTGAATGCAGGCGGGTTTGATCCAAGGATCCTGGAATCATGATCTGAGCCCAAGGCAGACGCTTACTGACTGAGCCACCCAGGAGCCCCTACTCTGTTGTTTTAAAATATCATTTATGTATGATATTTTTACAACTCATTGAATTCTGTTGGATCTGATGGTGAGCCCCTCATCTCGGGAAACGGGGCTGCCATCTCTCCCGTCACACAACGCATGTTCTTAGGGAACCTGGTGCTAAACCATTCATAGATGACCTGCTTCTGGATGGTGTTGTGTACATAGCAGAAAGCTCCCTCACTGTAGTCTGTTGAAAGTCAGCCTTCAACACAAGGGTTTGTAAAGAAAACATAAATACAAAAACAAACAGACAAAAACCCCCACAAATATAAGCATAAACCTGTGTAGATCAGGTAAGCTCAAGAAAGTATGGTCTCATGAAATACTTAATCTGTGGTGGGATTTTATAAATCGCTGAGGTTGAGAGGGCTTTTAAAAAAAAAATGTAAGAAAGCAGGGTTTTTTTGTTTTGTTTTTTTTTTTTTTAAAGATTTTATTTATTTATTTGACAGAGAGAAATCACAAGAGAGGCAGGCAGAGAGAGAGGAAGGGAAGCAGGCACTCTGCTGAGCAGAGAGCCCGATGTGGGACTCGATCCCAGGACCCTGAGATCATGACCTGAGCTGAAGGCAGCAGCTTAACCCACTGAGCCACCCAGGCGCCCGGGGTTTTTTGTTTTTAAGATTTTATTTGTTTATCTATTTATTTGTCAGCGCATGAGCACAAGCAGGGGGAGCGGCAGGCAGAGGGAGAAGCAGGCTCCCTGCTGAGCATGAAGCCAGATGAGGGGTTCGATCCCAGGACCCTAGGATCATGACCTGAGCCGAAGGCAGGCGCTTAACTCACTGAGCCACCCAGGCCTCCCTATTATTTTTATTTTATTTTATTTTATTTTATTTTAAGATCTTATTTGTTTGACAGAGATCACAAGTAGGCAGAGAGGCAGGCAGAGAGAGAGAGGGGAGGAAGCAGGCTCCCTGCTCCCAGGACCCTGGGATCATGACCTGAGCTGAAGGCAGAGACTTTAACCCACTGAGCCACCCAGGTACCCCTCCCTATTATTTTTTTTAAAGCAGCAGTATTATTAATCAGTACTCTTTCCCTGACATGGAAATAAACACAAATATTAAAAAGTTTTAAATCAGTCTTCTTGACTATTTTCTCTTTAAAAAAAAATGCAATCTTTTGGGGGTACCAATGACCAGAGATTGGACTCTGGTTTTTGCTGGCATTTGGTTTCTGTTATAGCCCTATATGTACATGTTTATATGTATTTTTATATTATCATTGGTGTATTTTCAGGATAAATTCCCAAAAGTGGAATTTCTGGGTCAAAGATTAAGGCACAGGTAGTTTTTTATTTTTAATTGAAGTGTAGTTGACATACTGTCTATAGTAGTTTCAGACATGTAGCATAGTGATTCGATATTTATATACATTATGAAATGTGCACCATGGTAAGTGTAGTTACCATCTGTTACCTTATGAAATTATTATAATATTATTGACTGTATTCCCTTGCTGTATTTTATATCCATGATTTATTTTATAACTGGCAGTTTGGAGCACCTGCATGGCTCAGTTGGTTAAGCATCTGCCTTCGGCTCGGGTCATGGTGCTGGGGTCCTGGGATCAAGCCCCATCTCGGGCTGCCTGCTTGGTGGGGAGCCTGCTTCTCCCTCTCCTTCCGCTGTTCCTCCTGCTCGTGTTCTCTCTCTCTCTCTCTCTCTGTCAAATAAGTAAAATCTTTTAAAACAACAACAACAACAAAAAACCTGGAAGTTTGTAGCTCTTAATCCCCTTCCCCTAGTTTGCCCATGACCCCCTCTGCTCTGGCAACCACCAGACATTTGTTCCCTGTATTTATGAGTTTGCTTCTATGTTGTTTGTCTTATTTATTTGTTTTAGCATAATAGTATAAAAATGTCAAGATTTCATTTTTTTTTTTTTTTTTTTAAGATTTTATTTTAGAGATAGAGAATGAGTGAGGAGCCAGGTGGGTGGGTGGGAGGGAGGGACAGCAGACTCTGAGTGAGTGCAGAGCCCAATATGGGGTTGGATCTCACAATCCCGAGATCCTGAGCCGAAATCGAGTCAGACACTTAACCGACTGAGCCACACAGGTGCCCCAGTTTCATTCTTATGACTGAGTAATGACATACGTAGTTTTGTTAGGTGTTACCAAATTCCCTTCAATAGGGGCTATTCCATTTTTCATCCCACTTGTAATATATGAGAAGTACCATTTTGATATATTCATGTTGTCCTTTAAAATGTGAGAGGTGTGTGTGTTACACACTTAGATCTATATGGATATGTATGTATTTTTGTGAAAGGGACATGAAATAGGCCGGTTGACAATCCCCTTTATGTTTATTGCTTTTAACCTTTTTTTATTCCTTGTATATCACAGTTTAGCATTACCAAAAATCCAGAGGTCAGGCATCCTTAGAATCATAATGGTCATGTGATGCTTTTGTGAGTCCCAGTTTGTTTTCTCATTTAGTGCCAATAAGTAATTTTCATCAGCGATTTCACATTAGTTTAGAATATTCAACCCTCCAGCTGCTTTTTCAGTAGGTCTTGCTGACCCGAACAGTTTTCCCTCTGATTACATTTTAGGGACTGGAAACGATGAAATATATGGTTTTTTACAGTAGCAACTACAGTTTGAAAGCTAGAGTGAGTGCTCAGTCTTAGAATTTTTTCTTTAATCTGCCAAAATCAGAGAAAATCTTGTCTTATTTTTAATAATGCATTTGCTTCTGATTGTTAAGGATTCTTAAGGTGACATTAAGAAGATTGGTGATTTCTGTAGAAAGATAATGGCCTCTTCTCTATTCATGTACTTTCTGGGTTTCAAGTTCTTAACTGGACTTTTGTCTTTCTCAACAGCAACAATGGTGTGGTTGGTCAATATGGCAGAGGGAGATCCAGAAGCCCAAAGGAAGGTATCCAAAAACTCCAATTATAATGCACAAAGTAGGTGTCTTTTATTTGGTAATTTTCTGCCTGGTTTTTCCAGGTCGTTGTCCTGTTATATTGGCTAACAGCTGTGAAGTACTGATTTTATTTATTTATTTATTTATTTATTTATTTTTTAAAAGATTTTATTTATTTATTTGACAGACAGAGATCACAGGTAGGCAGAGAGGCAGCCAGAGAGAGAGGAAGGGAAGCAGGCTCCCTGCTGAGCAGATAGCCCGACGCGGGGCTCGATCCCAGAACCCTGGGATCACGACCTGAGCCGAAGGCAGAGGCTTTAACCCACTGAGCCACCCAGGTGCCCCTGAAGCACTGATTGTAACCTCTGTCTTTGGTCATGGACTCTTGAGAATCTCCTGGAAGCTGTGGTAATACCCAGTAAATACAGATAAATATTTAAGAAGTTCAGGTGCTCTAAACCCAGCCATACAGCCAAGGGACCCTAGGTAAAGAATTTCTGCCATTAAATGCCATTAATACCAGTATGGAAAGGTTCAAGTTGAGGCTGTGATTTAAAAAAGAAACAGTAATCTTGCTCTCCAAACATGTAAAAATGAGAGCCTCTTACCTGATATGGCCAGGGTGACTTAAATATGATTTGACTTAAGATGCAATCGTGTTTATACCAAGAAGATAAAATATTCCAGGTGGACATGATGTTCTGGAGGAGGGTAGATGATCCAGGATGATCAGGCTGGGAGATGGAAAGGCCCCTTATGGATACAGAGATGATGTCCGGGCAGGCGTAAGTTAGGAGTTGTTAGGAAGAATTGGAATAATGGCACACTAAAAATAGTCAAGAAGAGAAGAAACTTTGTAAGAAAAACGAAGAGCTAACCTTAGAGGAAGCTGGGAAATAGGCAGAGCAGTGGCGAGAGAAGAAAAAAGGGCCTTAATGGGGAAAGGAAAGTATAGGTTTAAAGAGCCATGAAATCTGCTGAGTTAGAATTTGGGTAACAGCAAAGAGCACATTTTCAACTGGGAATTTTGCAGCAGAACCAGTAGGAGACCTGATGGAGAAGAAGGAAATATATTGGAAACAATTGCTCCAGGTCTGGCTATTGTGTTGATCTGTGTTAAGCTGAAGACAATTAAAAGATGAGTTGTCTATGACTATATCTGAGTATGAGTGCAAAACATTTTATTCTTTAGACAAAAATTTTTTAAAAGATTTTTATTTATTCATTTCAGACAGAGAGAGAGAACATGAGCAGGAGGAGAGGGAGAGGGAAAACCTGACTCCCCGCTGAGCAGGGAGCCCAACATGGGGCTCAATCCCTCAACCCTGGAGATCATGACCTGAGCCGAAGGCAGATGCATAACCATCTGAGCCACCCAGGTGCCCCAAGACAAATATTAATTGAGTGCCTAACTCTGTGCCTCATATTTTAACTAGGCACTGAGAATGCAGCACTGAACAAGATAGCCTGTCCCTTCGGAACTCATGACCTATTTGGACAGACACAAATGTTCAACAAATAATTTTATAAACATTTCATACAATTGTGATACGTACTACAAAGGAGAAGTATGGTTGCTATGAAAGTTTACAGTAGAGGAATTTCATTTACTCTGGAAAGTCAGGAAGGCTTCCCTGAGGAAGTGATAATAGGTGACAACCAACGGACAAGTAGAAGAAGAACTTTCCAGAAGAGGAAACAGTGGGGAAGAGCCTTAAAGTTAGAAGGAGCTAGGTGAACTGACAGAGTTCCTCAGTGGAAGTACTGTGGTATTTGGGGGGGGGGGGGGGGCAGTTCTTCATTGTGTGGGGCTTCGCTCATTGCAGGTTTTTAGCTTTTCTGGCCCCTCACTCTAAATGTTAATTTTGGTTTCACGGTATTATGGTAGGCAAAAAAATCTCCATCCTAGATATTTCCAAACACCCCCTGGAAGGGAGGTGCTACCCACTGGCTAAAAACCACTGTGTTAGGAGAACTAGAAGTTAGATTGGAACAGAAAAACACAGGACTCCAAAAGGGGTGGCTTAAAAGGTTCGCAGGTAGGAATGAGGAGGGATGGGGCAGAGTAGGGGCTACTGTTTTTATTTATAAATCTTACGCTTATACGATTTTGTAAACTCCAAACCATGGATGATTCAGGATTTGTGAGGACTTGGTTAAGAAAAAGAATACAAGTTATAAATACAGAATTGCTGTGGCCTCTCTGAAGTATTCCATGTAAGTGAGAGGCCTGAGGCTTGCAATCTTGATGGTAAATCCACCTCTATGAACATGTTTTACTTGTATTAAATAATAAAGGAGAAAAAGTTATCAACTTCACTTCTATATTTTAATTATCTTTGAGGTATGGATGTTTCTCAGGGCTTTCATGTTATGCTTACAATTTTGAGTCTGATTGATAGTCATTATAACACAATGGCTGGCCCATAAAAAAATTCACCCCCCTCTCCTACCTCCCCCCATAATGGTCTGCTTTTTATCTTAGTCATAAAGCCACAGTTAGGCTTTCAGCTGCCAAGATCAGAAAACCCAAGTCGGTTGCTTTAAACAAAGAAGAATTAGGTCCTCTCATGTGACCAATATAGGCCTTTGTAGGGCTGGTCGGTTTTATGATCCACTGATATCATCAAGGGCCTAGGGTCTTTCCATCTTCCTGCTCTACCATTCTTAGATACCGGTTTGGTCCTCAGCCCACTGCTTCTCATGATCAGAAGATGACAACTGTTGTTCCAGACATCATATCCAGATGAGACATCATCCAGGCTTAGAAAGGGGCAATTTTATTTCTTCCTTGAGTCTCTCAAAGAGTGAGAAAAATATCCCCCAAATTCAGAGCAGACTTTGCCTCCCCACGCATTGGCTAATACCACCCCCACCTTTAGAGCTTTTATGGGGAAGAGGAATGAGATTACCATGCTTGGCTTGGCTTGGCTTGATCATGATTTACCCCCGGAGTCATGTGCATGAGAGGCGGAAACCCAAACCAATCAGGACTCTACCCTCAGGAAACGAGGGAAATGGTTATTGGTCAAGCAACTTCCAGGCACTTTTACAGCTTATGATTTGTGGTTTAAGAGCCAACTAACCTAGTTACATGACAGTTGGTAGTTATTGTTTCCATGTAGTTTTATTAAAGGTGTTAAGAAATTTTTCTAAAATGTTAGCTGTAATTTCCACTTTCTCTTGAAGGCACTGAAAGTGAGTCCCAAGACCCTGTGACAGAGAGCGACGATGGTGGCTTCAGTGAAGAGTGGGAAGCCCAGAGGGACAGTCGCCTAGGGCCTCATCATTCTACAACTGAGACACGAGCTGCTGTGCAGGAACTTTCCAGCAACATCCTCACCAGTGAGGACCCAGAAGAAAGTACGTGCATTTGTCTGTGTTGAATAGTTGTGGGTTCTTTTACGTGTTACGTTACCAAACTCTTCAAAAATAAAATGGATAGAGAGTGTTATGGTCTTATTCTGAATAACAGATTGAAGCTTTTAGTGGGACATGCTCATAATTACTGCTTTTCTTGTAGTTCAGTTTGTCAGTTGGCCAAATTCTGCTCCTTAGATTTTTGGAAATGGCTGTTTATAGCCTGAACAGTAGGCATTGGTTTTATAAGGTAAAAGATTTTTTTCAGAATTATTACTGCAGTAAGACTTCATGACTGCAATATTTGTGTACAAAAATTTCATTAATACATTTCTTCTTCCTGTGCAGAGACCTGTGGATTTAAGTGTTTCAGCCTTTTACATATTCCCTTTGCTAGCAAGCACTGTATTTTATAAATTTTAAAGAAAATCAAAGGGATTTAGGTTCTGGGGAGAAATGCAAACACTTGTTCAATGCCTAAGATATGTTGGCACTTGGATCTCCTTTAGCACTTGGGGCTTCTTGGGAACATGATCAAGAGCCCCTTTGGTTCGGGCTCAGTCATCTCTTCAGTTAGTCTTAAAGATGTGATTTATTAAGAGATTAATACAGTTCCCAACTAAATTATTCTTGGTGGGTTTTTTTTCTTTTCACAAAAGTGAAGCTCTAGATTAAAACATTATAGTAAAAATACTAAGTAATTTTAGAGAAACAAACACCTAGATTTCTTAGCTTCTTTATTTACCAATCATTGATTATTATGATCTTGATATTATCCTTCAGCTTAAGCAGAACACTTCTTACAGCTCAGCCTTACTCTTTTAACTTGGTCAAAACCTGGGCGTATCCTTGACTTTGGTGCTTGGCTGAATTTTCCAGATGTTAGAGCCAGCTACACCCTGTGACTTTCATACTCCAGGGAGACTAGACATGGTTGCCTTGTCTTACAGCGAGGCTCGATCTTGTCTTTGCTGGTGTATTCTCTGCCTGCAGAGTTACCACCGTAGTCCCATTGCCTCTTCTCTTCCTCTCATTTCTCAAGGGTGCCTACAGACGAAAGAAAGAATATATAGCTGTTGGCCAGAGTGGCAGCATGACTGTTTCATGATTGTCCTTGCGCACTCCTGATCATTTCCTCATGTGCTCTTTGTCTTTTATGTCTGTGTGTGTGTGTTGTGTTTTGTTTTATTTTTTTAAAGATCTTATTTATTTATTTGACAAAGATCATAAGTAGGCAGGAAGGCAGGCAGAGATAGAAAGGGAAGCAGGCTCCCTGCTGAGCATAGAGCCCAATGCGGAGCCGATCCCAAGACCCTGAGACCATGACCCAAGCCGAAGGCAGAGGCCTCAACCCACTGAGCCACCCAGGCACCCCTGTTGTTTTGTTTTTTAAGGAAAACTCAGGTATTGCTCCCCTAATGTCAGAATAATATTTTCTTTTTCTGGGACCAGTATAAACTAGTAGCTGACATTCTTTCATCATTTTTGCATCCAGTAACATAACTATCTTGTATTGTATTCTTACTACTATTCTTATTCTTATTATTAAATAAGCTCTACACCCATTGTCAGGCTTGAACTCAAGACCCTGAGATCAGGGATCTGATGTTCTACCGACTGAGCCAGCCAGGCACCCCTGATTACATTAATGTTTTAAACCAGACTTAAGGTTCCTTATAAAAAAAAGTCTCCGTTTACACTAGAATTCAATTTGTAAAAGCATGGATTATCTTCCAGAACAACCTTTTAAAAATCAGCATTTAATTGGAAACTGAAGAGTTCTTAATTAGAAATGTAAAATATTTTTATTCAATGCGAAGGTAGTTGGTCTTCCTTCTAGTAACTTCCAAAATATACTTCCCTCAAACATCGTGCCGGTAGCCGGCTCATCCTAAGTGTGCCAGTAATCAGTAGACTTAAGACTTAGCAACATAGTGAAATTAGCCTGGTGTTTTCAGGAGTAGAAATTTGACTCCTAGAGATTCTTTTCTGTAACCTCAAGGGAAGTGTGGAAGATGAATTTTACTATTCTCTTCAAATGGAAGAAGAGATTTTAGTAGTAAAAAGGTAAAATACATTTCAGGGAGTTTTTTGGTTTTTTTTTTTTTTTAAAGATTTTATTTATTTATTTGACAGAGAGAGAGGTCACAAGTAGGCAGAGAGGCAGGCAGAGAGAGAGGAGGAAGCAGGATCCCCGCGGAGCAGAGAGCCCGATGCGGGGCTCGATCCCAGGACCCTGAGATCATGACCTGAGCCGAAGGCAGCGGCTTAATCCACTGAGCCACTCAGGCGCCCCTCAGGGAGTTTTTTTTTTAAGATTTTATTTCTTTAGAGAGAGAGAGAGAGCATGAGTGGGTGAGCGACAGAGGGCGCAAGAGAGGGAATCTTCAAGCAGACTTCTGCTGAATGTAGAGCTCAAGGAGCTGCTGGATTCCGGCACGCTGGGGTCATTACCTGACCCCAAACCAAGAGTTAGATGCTTAACTGACTGAGCCACGCAGGCGTGGTGTCAGGCAGTGTTTTGTTTTGGTTTGGTTTTAGTAAGATTTATTTATTTATTTTCGAGAGAGCTTGAGAGAGGGAGGAGGAACAGAGGGAAAGGGAGAGAAAGAGGGTGAGAGAGAGACTCTCAAGCAGACTCCCGGCTGCTCACAGAGCCACACCTGGGGCTCGATCTTACAACCCCGAGATCATGACCTGAGCCGAAACCACGAGTCAGATGCTAAACCTACTAAGCCACCTTGGAGCCCCTCAAAGCCCCGCTTTTTAAAAAATTTTAAGTAATCTCTACACCCAACGTGGGGCTCAAGAACTCACAGTCCCGAGATCAAGAGTTGCACGCTCCGCCAACTGGGTCAGGTACCCCTCAGGCAGTTTTTAATATGTTTACATTTCTTAAACAGATAATAGGAAATATTTTTTATGTTACATTTAAGCTAGGCGAATATTACACTGATAGAGGTTGTTTAGAGAAGCCTTACAATTAAAGTAAATAGTCACCATCATTTATTGTCTTTACTATGTCTTATGTTTGGTAGACCAGCAGATGCTCCTTTTAATATTCAAGGAACACCATATTACTTGAAATGTTTTTCAGAGTTGCTAAAAACAAAACAACACAACAGAAGGCCTAGACTACTATTAGCAAATAGCAGTAAAATACTAGCAGCCAGTCCTAGCGTTAACACTTGCCGGTAGAATACTATTCCTTCATTTTGACTAACTTAAGCAGTTTCCATTGCTGTGGTTTTAGTTACTTGGCTTATGGCACATTTTGATTAAGTAAATCAAAAGGAGCTATTTAAAGAAAAATTCCTGAGCAATATAGTATTTCTTAGATTTTTATTCTGCTTCAATTTCTTCTGCTTGTAGGTGAATAAAACTTGACATTTCAGTAAATGCCTAAAGAAAAAAACTGATGGTTACTTGTGTCCTTACTCTAATTTTGCTAATAAATAATGTATATCTTTCTCTCCATTAAAATGAATTCTGTGAAGTATACCTATAGCATTTGCCATAATATTGCTGTTAAATGTAAGCCTATTTTTTTAAAATTTATTTTTATTATGTTCAGTAAACGTAAGCCTATTTTTAAATTTTTAAATATTAAGTAATCTCTGTGCCCAGTGTGGAACTTGAACTCATGACTCCAGGATCAAGAATTGGGCACTCTTCCCACTGAGCCAGCCAGGCACTCCTAAACATAAGCCTTTGAATGCAAAAGTGAGGCTGTGATTTTAAAACCTTTGATTTAATACATTATTTTCATTTACTTTTTTTTTTTTTTAAGATTTTACCCATTTATTTGAGAGAGAGAGAGTGCACAAGCAGGGGGAGCAGCAGAGGGAGAGAGAGAAGCAGGCTTCCTGCCATGCAGAAAGCCCGATGTGGGGCTCTATCCCAGGACCCCGAGATCATGACCTGAGCTGAAGGCAGAGGCTCAACTGACTGAGCCACCCAGGCGCTCCATTTTTGTTTACTTCTTGATAACTTTAGTATATTCACAGAATTGTTCAGCCATCACCACAATTAATATCGGAACTATCTCATTACCCCAAAAAGAACCCGCACTCCTTAGCTGTCCAGCTCTCTAGTCCCTCCCATCCCCCCATTTAAAACACGTAATACAGTGATTTTTATTATATTCAGAGGTGTGCAGCCATCCCCACAAGTGAATTTTAGAACATTTTCATCACCTCAAAAAGAAACCCTGAACTCATTAGCCCCCATGTCCTGCCAACACCAACAAATATACTATCTTTTTTTTTTTTTTAAGATTTTATTTATTTATTTGAGAGAGAGGGAACCCAAGCAGGAGGAGGGGGAGGAGGAGGAGGGGAAGCAGGCTTCCCGCCAGTCAGGGAACCCAGATGCGGGGCTCAGTCCCAGGACTCTGGGATCATGACCTCAGCTGAAGGCAGAGGCTTAACGACTGAGCCACCCCGGTTCCCCCACAAATGTATTCTCTTAATAGAGTTGCCTATCCTGGGCATTGCATATAGATGGAATCCTACAATATATGGTCCTTTGTACTGGTCTCTTTCCCTTAGGGTAATGTTTCCAGAGTTCATCTCTGTTGTAGTATGTGTCAGTACTTCCATTTCTTTTTATAGCCAAGTAATACTACACTCCACGCACATCCCGCATTCATTACCCATCCATCAATTAACAGACATTGGCTGTTTTCATTTTGGGCTGTTAGGCGTAATGTTGCTATCAGTATTCATGTACAAGTTTTTGTGTGGACATGTTTTTATTTCTCTTGGGTGTATACCCAGGAGTGGAATTGCTAGGTCATATGGTAATTCTGTTTAACCTTTTGAGGAACTGCCAGACTGTTTTCCAAAGCAGCCATCCTGTTTTACGTTCCCACCAGCAGTGTGTGAATGCTCCAATTTTTCCACATCCTCACCAACACTTACCTGTCTTTTTGATTATGAACATTCTAGTGGGTATAAAGTGGTATCTTACTACGGTTTTCATTTGCATTTCCCTATTGGCTAATGATGTTGAGTATTTCTGGTGTGTGCTTGTTGGCCATTTTTATATTTTCTCTGGAGAATTGTATTCAGATCCTTTGACCGTTTTTATTTGTCTCTTCATTATTGAGTTGTAATGGTTCTTTATATATTCTAGATACAAGTTTGTTTTCAGATACAATTTTTTTCCTGCATTATTTTAAAAATTTCATTTCTATAACATTTTTTCTGAAGAATTTAGTTTTAGTTCCTTATAGCACTTAACATTTGAAGTCAGTATTTCTAAGGTCATTTGTTTAGCCTTTATAGATGCCAAGAACTTTTTAAAGATTTTATTTATTTGTCAGAGAGAGAGAGGGAGAACACAAGCAGGCAGAGCAGCAGGCTCCCTGCTGAGCAAAGAGCCCGATGCGGGACTCGATCCCAGGACCCCGGGACCATGTCCTGAGCCGAAGGCTGCAGCTCAACCAACTGAGCCACCCAGGTGCCTCTGTATTTTTTTTTTTTTTTAAGATTTTATTTATTTATTTGACAGATAGAGATCACAAGTAGGCAGAGAGGAACGCAGAGAGAGAGGAAGGGAAGCAGGCTCCCTGCCGAGCAGAGAGCCTGATGTGGGGCTCGATCCCAGGACCCTGGAATCATGACCCGAGCAGAAGGCAGAGGCTTTAACCCACTGAGCCACCCAGGCGCCCCTTCTGTATTATTTTTTAACTCTTGATAACAACTCTATGAAATGGCCTATTTGTAATCCCCATCTTAGGGCTGAGGGATTTGAGGATTAGAGAAATTGAATCAGCTTGCTCTGGATCATACAAGTACTTCAGTAGTAGAGCTGGCCTGTTCTGTACACATGAAACTGGCGAGTGTATTCATCAGTCTGGGAATGTTAGCAAGTTAAAGGGTGGTTCACAGCTTCGGATTTCATGGGTCATATGTTTATCTTTTCCACTAAGGAGGAGCTCACTCTGGCTCCCACAACTCAAGAACACTGATTTCTCAGTAATATCTTATTAACCAGCACTCTGCTTCTTTCTCCCCCACATGTGGAACGGACCATACCTCTCAGGGGCCTCCACCTGTCTCCTGGGAGTGGTTCTCTAACCTTTAAGACCAGGCTCAAAGTTCAGTTGGGAATAGTTACTTAACGGAAAGGTAAAAAGGCAATTGTAAAGCTTTATGGATTAGTAGTGGGCCCCAAAGTTAAAACATATCTTTTGAATCCATTGTTTAGCCTTTCCTTATTACTTTGAAAAGAATTTGAAGGGAAAAAATGTTTGATAACAGAAAACCTAAGGCCTTTGCATTTCTTGCAAGTTTTAGGATCAGCTTGTCAGTGTCTGTAAGCTGATGGAAATATAAGGAATTTTGAATATCCAAGACAATTTTGAAAGAGAAGGGGTGCCTGGGTGGCTCAGTTAAGTGGCTGCCTTTGGCTCAGGTCATGATCCCAGGGGATCGACCTCTGCACCGGGCTCCCTGCTCAGCAGAGAGCCTGCTTCGCCCACTTCCTCTGCCTGCTGCTCTGCCTAGTTGTGCTCGCTGTCTTAGCTCTCTCAGATAAATAAATAAAATCTTAAAAAAGAAGAAGAAAAATTGGTGGACTTACACTATTTGACATCAAAACTTACTCTAAAGGCATAGTAATCAATTCAGGTGCAAGGATAGGCATATAAATCAATGGAACAGAATTACAAAACCCTTATGTTTATGGTCAGTAATTTTATAAAGGTGCTGAAATAATTCAACAGGAAAAGGATACAATCTTTTCCACAAATTGTGCGGGGACAATTAGCTGTCCTCATGCAAAAGAATGAATGGAAACCCTTGCCTCACCCTGTCCATCCATCAGGCACACGATCGAAAATGAATTCAAAATGGATCATAAACTGAAATGTAGGTAAAACTAAAAATTCTAGAAGAAAGTAGAAGAAAAACTTTCTGACTTTGGGCTGGGCAGAGTTCTTCAATACAAAACTAGTACCTGGAAGAAAAAATTGATAGACTGGACTTCAAAATTAAAAACTTGCACTTCAAAAGATGCCATTAAGAGAAGAGATGTTTGTACACCCAACTTCTTCGCATTATCCACAGTGGCAATGAGGTGGAGGCAGCCCAAGTGTCCACTGATGGATGAGTGTATAAATAAAATGTGTGTACATACATGGATATTGTTCAGCCTTGACAAGGAAGGAAATTCTTTTTTTTTTTTTTTTTAAGATTTTTAAAAATTTATTTGAGAGAGAGCAGTAGCAGGGGCAGTGGCAGGCAGGGGAGGGAGAAGCAGACTGCCTACGGAGCAGGGAGTCTACCGTGGGGCTCGATCCCAGAACCCCGATGATCATGACCTGAGCCCAAGGTGGCTCTGTCAGTTAAGCATCTGGCTTCAGCTCAGGTCATGATCCCAGGGTCTTGGGATTGGCCCCTTGTTGGACTCCCTGCTCAGCAGGGAGTCTGCTTCTCCCTCTTCCTCTCCTGTCCCTCAGTCCCCACTTGTGCTCTCTCTCTCTCACTCTCAAATAAATAAAATCTTTTAAAAAAAAAAAAAAAAGAATGCTCGTAACTCAGTAATACAAGATAACTCAAATATGCCCAGCCCTGGACAGAGGGGCCCCAGTCCAACCTTAACAGGGGCCCCCAGATGAGAACTTTGACTAAATTTCTGCAGTAAACATTTCTGGTTCACATTTAAATAGAATTTTAAAAAATAACTCCAATAAAAAATAGGGAAATCTTTGGCTAAATATTTCACCAGAGGAGAAATATAAGAGTTAATAAGCCCATGAGAAGTTACTCAACATCATTAATCAGAATGGCTATCATCATGGGACCTCTGCGTGGCTCAGTTGGTTAAGTGTCTGCCTTCAGCTGAAGTCATGATCCTGGGGTACTGGGATCGAATCCCACGTCAGGCTTCCCAGCGGGGAGCCTGCTTCTGCCTCTCCCCCTGCGTGCACTCTCTCACCCTCCCCAAATAAATAACTAAAATCTAAAAAAAAAAATAAATAAATAAAAAAAACCTATAATCAAACAGACTAGCAGAACCAGGTGCTGGTGAGGGATGTGAAGGAACCAGAATGCTCTTGAGTTGCTGCTGGCCATGTAGACTGCTAGAGCCAGTATGGAATACAATTTGGCAGTTTCTTACAAAATTAAAGATAAACTTACTGTATAACCTAGCAATTCCACTTGTAGGAATCTACCCAGTGGAAGTGAAAACTGTCCACACGAAGAAGTGTACCCTTGGTCACAGCATAATGTTCATAGCACCGTTATTCATAATAGCCCCAAACTGCAAACAAGCCAGATGTCTGTCAACTGGTAAAAAAATACAGTATTTCCATACAATGGAAAACTATTCATCAGTAAAAAGAAACAGTACAGACACATGTAATATCATGGATAAACCCCAAAATTCGTTACATGCAAGAAGTGAGTCTTGCTGATATGAGTCCATTTCTACGAGACGTCTAGAAGAGTCATATAGCGAAAACAGATCAGTGGTTGTGTAAGGCCTGGGGTGAGGGAAATGTGGATTGTGCTGATGGTTGGACAGCTCTATAAATTTTTTATAATAATTGAACCGTACATTTACAGTGGGTGTATTTTATGAAGTACATTATAGCTATCTCATAGGGGTTCTTGGGAGAATTTATGAGAGAAAATGCCATGTGTAAACGAGCCATTCTGTAGAGGACATTTATTGTTCTTTCCATATATAACAACAGCATCTACTGTTGAAGACTCCAGAGTTAGTTACCTAGAATCCGAAACTCATATTGGAGGGCCCAAAAAAGAAAAGCTAGCTAAAGCCGAATTTTATATATCATCTACTGCTTTCTCATTCAGTACAGGATGGAATGCAGCAGTGACTTTGGAGAGGGGGGGCAATAGTTACTTTTTTTTTTTTTTAAGATTTTATTTATTTATTTGACAGGTCACAAGTAAGCAAAGAGGCAGGCAGAGAGAGAGGGAAAAGCAGGCTCCCTGGTGAGCAGAGAGCCCAATGTGGGGCTGGATCCCAGGACCCTGAGATCATGACCTGAGCCGAAGGCAGACACTTAACCCACTGAGCCACCCAGATGCCCCCACATTTTTGAATTGATCGCAAAGAGTAACAAACTTCATAATTCTTCTTTTTTAGGGGGAGTAAAACTTGGATTAGGAGATTTCATTTTCTACAGTGTTCTGGTTGGTAAAGCTTCTGCAACAGCCAGTGGAGACTGGAACACAACCATAGCCTGTTTTGTAGCCATATTAATTGTAAGTACACGTTAATGAAAACATGTCCCAACTCATCTCAAATCTCTGCTTCTGTTGTCCCCTTAAGGTGGTCCATTTTCACCCTAGCTGGGCTGAGTGTGCCAGTCACCTGGAGAGCTTTAAAAAAAAAAGAAAGAAAGAAAAGAAACTTACTTGAATGGGTTGCCACCTGGCCATCCATTAAAATCATGCGTGTGCTTTTAGAACCCTTCATCCCTCCCCTGAGATTTTCTTTTTTAAGTTTTATTTATTTAATCTCTCCACCCAGCGTGGGGTTTGAACTCACAACCCTTAGATAAGAGGACCCCTGCCCTGAGATATTTAAAGTTTTACTTGTGTATTGTTGTTGTTGTTTTTAAGTTCCCTGGAGAGTTCTGATCGGCACCTCTGGTTAGGAACTGCTGCTTTAAGCCTGGCAGCGCAGACATGTAGGAGGTTAGGTGTGCTAGTCAGTCTGAAAGGGGTACTTGGATGCTTATTTAGTCCCTGAGTCTGGTGGTGATTTTGCCTTTAATAATGCAACCTGCAGCAGACGGTGCTCCTTGGGCAGCAAGTTTGAGGCAAGAAGAGCTAACGCAGTGCATGATGCCGTGTAGGTCTCGCTTTGAGTGTCACAGCATGACCCCTGCAGCTTTGAAGACTATTAAGTCATCAGAGATACCTTTACTGGTATTTTTGCTAAAGCTGGGATGTCTTTGCTGTACGTGAGTGAAGTTAGAGGAGAGCCTTGACTTCCACATTTATGATTTCGCCTGTGGTTTGTCACGATAACAAAACCAATTAACGTTTTCGTGTGTTTTATTTTTCTTTTGAGGTTAGTTTTCTGGATGTGTGATCTTTTAAGAAGGAAGTGATTTATTCTGGATAAAGCTGAAATGATGCTCGGTTTTCAGACATTGTCTCAATAGCTAGGGTATAAACATGGACTGTGTATATGACCTGACTGCTCTGTGTTGACAGGTTTGCCTCCACTTTCTGAATGTTCGCTTAGCTATTTTTGCTAACCAAAAGAAATCGGAGGAGGATTTTTGCGTATACAAAAATAAAACATTCCCGTACTAGTGAGGGTCTTTCATAAAAGTGAAGTGGCATAATTTGAACTCGGAGAAAATGGGGATACACTTCACTTTATGCCATTTTGGCTTACTTAAAAAGGTTCATAGGAACGCGCTACTTTCAGATAGAAGAGAAGCCTGTGTACGCTTCATAAATTTTGACTGGTTTGTTCTGTGAGCACCTCTTGGCCCCCGTACAACAGAGGATGCTTTTCACCTCTGGGATTTTAGCCAGCCACACTGAACTCACAGTAGCCGACTCAGTATTTTAGATAGAAATTTCTGTATTATTTAATTTAAAATAGTTTTACTTTTCTTTGGATTCTATTTCTTACCCCTTAGGATTAGGGGGTAAAATTCAACAGTGTGTGCCTCATGAACTCTGTGCTGCAAAGGCCAATAAATGTTTCAAAATTTAGATTAAAAAATTGTCGTAAAATTTAACTCAAAGGATAGTACTCAGTGAACTAAATTAAGACCAGGACTTGTGATTGGGTTGTTCTTGCATAAAATACTTCCATAACTTTGTCTGAGTTTGTGTCTTTTCCCCTCCTCTCCACAGGGTTTGTGCCTTACATTATTACTCCTCGCCATTTTCAAGAAAGCATTGCCAGCTCTTCCGATCTCTATCACTTTTGGGCTTGTTTTCTACTTCGCCACAGATTATCTTGTACAGCCCTTTATGGACCAATTAGCATTCCATCAATTTTATATTTAGCATATTTGCAGTTAGAATCCCATGGATTTTTCTCCTTTGACGATAATAAAATCTGGGGAGGAAAAGATGATTTTCCTGTGTCCACATCTAACAAAGACAAGATTCCCAGCTGGACTCTTTGCAGCTTCCTTCCAAGTCTTCCTAAAACCACCTGTACCATTGGGCGCTGGAAGGAGGTGTCTCCAGAAAACGGTTCGAACATACATCGTTGTGATGGACTGAGTCCCTCGGTGCAAAAACTACCAGATTTGAGGGACAAGGCTGAGGAAAAGGGGCAGACCACGAAGTTGCTGTGCTCGTACCAGCAGCGTAACCCTTGGTCACAGGTGGATTCTACCAACACTGCAGACTCTCAGGACTACCATCACCAAGAAATTAAACGGCGTGGTGTCAACCAAACAGGACTCTTCATCTTAAACTACATGTTGAAGATCAACCTAATGAACCTGTCTTGAATTCTGAACCTTTGCAGGAGGTACTGTAAGGAGAGTGGGCACCAGCAGCAAAATGAAAAGGTTTTTGAAACGGGGCTCCAGCTTTTCCACTTTCAGACATTTTTGCTGCAGACTTACCATTTTTAAATAAGACTTTTTTTTTTTTCTTTCCACCTTGCGTCAAGTCAGGTGTGTAGGTTGATTTCGAAAAGTCTCATTTTTAGGCACTGAAACTCAGTACCATCTGCGGTTACCATTTCTTCCCATGGACAGTCTGAACTGATACGAGGTTGCTTTATCCTAAAAGTCTTAACCTCAGGTTCCAAATTCAGTCATTTCTGGGAAGAATGGAATTATATCCAAACGGCCTATCAGCCTTAGTTGCATTCTGGATTTTCCACCAAATTCTTTGTTTTTAGACATACTTACCGGTTCTCGTGCCCCTGGATGCTTCCATTCTTCCCGTCTTTCCCTGACTCCCCCATAAGCATTGTCTTAGACACACAGCGAATGAGACAGCTCTGTTGTGGTAACAGACGATCCATTAAAATCCACAGGATTTTACTCTGTGTGGTGCAAAGAATGTTACGAATCCGCGCTGTCGGCCTCGCTGTGGTAATTCTTCAGTAGCAAATACAGTGTTGCCCAAAGACAGTGAAATTAAAGAAGAGTAAAATGGCTGGTGAAGTACTTTCTGTCCTGGTTTTTCTTTTTTGACTACAGTCCATTGTCTCTGGCCGTGCGTTGGAATTTGGACCAGCAGCCAAAAGCTGGTGGTTTATAAAGTCAGTTGTATCGGTACAAAGTAAGAGTTTGGAGAAGGCTGTGATTTTACTCGGTGAGCCGCGCGTGGGAGGACGTAGGGTCAGGAGGAGAACCAGCTGCCAAGAAGAGAAAGAAGGGGCCTCGCACAGCCGGTGGGACAAAGTGAGCTAACGGCCCGTGGGCAGATGTTAAGGAAAACCAAGTCATTCCTCAAGAACCTCACAGTGGGGGTGTCCTGCGCTTTCCCGTCTGCCTTACCTTTCCTTTCAGTGTACCTTTGATCGGGGCTGTCGGGCGGAGGCCCGGTGCCGCGCAGCTGGGGACAGAAACAGAGCACCGGCCAGCGGGCACACGGCTCCTCTAAGTGAAGCTCTGCCGGCACAACCCTCCTCTGCCACCGACGGCCCGCAGCCACGGCCATCAGACCGGAAGCATTTACGAGCAGCTTGGTCTGTCCTTGTGGCGGAACTGCACGGCCGGCTTGTCTTCCTGTTCCTGCTTTCTCTCCAGCCTGTCATGTCATCTGGTTTGTGGTTCTCCTTGCAGTTCAGAGTATCTGTTTTCTGTCACAGAATATCATAAACTAACCTGAGCAGTAGTGTGCTGGTCGTAACCAGTGTAGGTAAAAACTGGCTCGTAGTAGGCGGTTGAGAGCTGCAGGCAAAACAGAAAACAAGTGCTGCGCACAGGAAGGGCAGGGCGTGAAGTTGGAGGTTCTCTCGTCGCTTTGTTTAGCCCCTTCTTTCCAAGAGTCTTTTTCCTCAGATAGTAGCAGTGTGGGTTTTATCTTCTGGAAGGACACCTGAGTGTGTCTGTGATTTGTGGGAGTCTTGAGGGACCCCTGATCTAGGGTGGTTGATTTGTGCAAAGGTTCCAGAAATACCGTCTTTCATGAAAGGTTCATCCCGGAAGAGGGTATGTGCTGCGAGGGTGACTAAGTCCATCCTTGCTGTCGCTGTTCTGCGCAGAAAGATTGCAATAAAACTCGCTTTCTCCAAGACGGAACCACATCTCATCATAGGCAGAACACCCCTTCTTTCCTGAAACCCCCATCTCAGATGCAGAACTTGGCCTCGGAACTTTCTTCTTAGGGTCAGTTCGGCTGTTTCTGAAATACCAAATTGCGAGTCTCCCCCCATGAAAAGTAGATTGTCACCAGGGAACACAGAAGCAAGCCCATGGCAGACGTGCCCTCACACGGGACAGGGGTGGCTGTGGGCCAGGCCCAGCCGCCTGCTTAAGAAAGAGGAGGAAGAACAGTGGCCACTGATGTCTGGGCCCCGACTGGCTCACAGAACACAGTGTTTATACATGGAAGGTTGCTACAAACCAGCCTGTGGGCATACCGACCATATTTGGAAGATCTGTGGACCTTTTTTTCAAAGAGGAAGAGCTTGCTTTTCCTGTTTTTGATTCTCACTAGGTTCACATGTGGTGCTAGGATCACAGCTCTCACTGTAAATGATTAAATTTCTTGATGAGAACAAAGCTCTCTAAGCAACCCGGAAGAAAACCGTAAGTGAATGATTTATTGATTTCACTGCAGAAGCGACAACTAGAGAGGTAGTCTTCTCACTTTTAAACTCCTGGATCCCCAGTTTTTAAAGTCCCTTGATCTGAAAATCTCTCCTTCCATAACCGATGTCTATGCAGTAAGTTTAGTGCTTGTCCTCTACTTGGGCTCAAAATTTATATGGTAGTCTTGGTCATCATTTGTAGAATGTGAGACGAGAGTTAAGCTCCCACGTAAGATCTTTCAGGGTCAGGGTCTCCAGGAAGTCTCTGGTCCTAACCCCCAGGACCTGGCCTTGCATAATCGCCCATTCTTGAGCTATAGCCCTGGAAGAAAAAGAGCCCAGAAACCACTCTGAAGAGATTTATTCAGCGTCTTCCATGTTCCTGGCATGGTGCTGGAGTCCGAAGATACGAAGATGAGTAAGACCTATCCTCAGAACGCAGCTAGAGTTTCCTGTTGGCTGATAGATGCCATCTTTAACTTCTCTGCGATATCAGGTACTTGTCAGGAACCCCTTTTCGTGGTTACCCTCTGGTGTTATTAAGGTGACTTGATTCTCCCAGGAGCCACTCCTTTGAGTAAAATACTCCTTTCTCCTTGCTTTTGGATGGTCTGTAACCGTCTCACCTGCCATTCTAGAACCTCACCTCTGGAGTAACCACAAAGCTGACTCAGGGCGGAGGTGGTGGGGTGGCTCGCAAACTGGACAGTGGTTCTTGCCTTGGGATGAAACCATATCATCGTCATGAGTCTGGGCCCTGAAGAGATCCTTTTGATCTTCTTGCTTCTCTTTAAATCCCCCAAACACTGGAGATTAAAAACCGTGGTTTCAGCTCTTCACGGCCCCTGGTGAAGTCGCTGGGGGGAGTGTCGTCACGCTTACTCTCTGAATCATCTGGATGGCGTCCTCCGACAGTCCTCTCCTCTGGTAGGAAAAACCTCAGATGCGCGTATTAAAAAGTCAGCCAAGTGCTGAATGAACCCTTTTCCCTGACTGTTTTCCGGGGCCTTGGACAGCCGCGACGCCGTGGAAGTAGCGGAACCCACCCTGGGCCCTGGAGCTGGTGTTAGCACTGCAGCCCGGGTGCGTAGCAGGAGAGATTTCCCAGGGAGCAATTTCCCTTTGAGACTAAATAATTGTTGCAAAAGGGCAGCTTCAAAATCAACCGTAGCGCATAGCGAGTACAGGACTGTCTGTTTACGGGGCGACCAGAGGTGCGGGCTGCAGGGTTCAGCGGGATCGTTTCCACGCTCGGCGTCTGGCTTTGGCTTCTACAGACACTGCTTTGTACATGATTCAAACAGACTGTGATCCATCTTTTTTAAATACCTTTCAGGTTCTTGGTAAGATATAATTTTGATAGATGATTGCAGATTTTCCTGTATTTGTCAAAGTAATAAAGACTGCATGAATCCAGCTGCGCTGATTTTCTTCCATGAAAGTGTTATAACGTATAACTGGGAGAACCGTGAGCCGTCATCAGGAAACAGTTAAGAAACACAAATGCATTGTTTCTGTTGTTCACTCGTAGTGGAGGGATGTGGATCATAACAGGGCACAGAATTGAAAGTCCCAAAACAACTATTCTTAGTAGTTTCTGAAATTTTTTTTTCTAGAAAATATCTAACTCAAATTGAAGTAAGAGCTGTCAAGAACTTACGGGACGTGTGTGCTGTAGTACAATGCGGGTATTTTATGGGCTAGAGGATTATCTTTTCAAAATTATTATGGGGGTGGCTGGCTGGCTTTGCTGGTAGAGCATACAATTCTTGATCTCAGGGTTGTGAGTTCAAGTGCCCATGTCGGGTGTGGAGCACACTTTATTATTATTTTTTTTAAGATTTTATTTATTTAATTGACAGAGACACAGTGAGAGAGGGAGCACAAGCAGGGGGAGTGAGAGAGAGAGAAGGCTTCATGCTGAGCGGGGAGCCAGATGTGGGGCTTGATCCCAGGACCCTGGGCTCGTGACCTCAGCTGAAGGCAGACACTTAATAGCTAAACCACCTAGGTGCCCCTGGAGCCTACTTTAAAAAAAAAAAAAAAAAAAAAAAAGGCACCTGGCTTGCTCAGTTGGTTAAGCGTGTGCCTTCCACTCGGGTCATGATCCAAGGGTCCTGGGATCGAGCCCTGCATCGGGCTCCTTCGTAGGGAGCCTGCTTCTCCTCCTCCCTCTGCCTGCTACTTTCCCTGCTTGTGTTCTCTCTGTCTCTGTCAAATACATAAAATCTTCAGAGAAAAAAAAAATTAATGTAGGTCACATGGGTGGAAAAAAGCAACATTACTTTTATTGCCAGTCCTATCACTTTGCTAAAACTCTGCATAAACTTTTGTTTCTAAACAGTGAATAGCATATAAATATTGGGAATTATTGACCAGAAATAAGATGGTGGGCAGTGCACATGGGTGGCTCAGTCGATTAAGTGTGTCCCTTTGGCTCAGGTCATGGTCTCAGAGTCCTGGGATGAAGCCCTGTGTCAAGCTCCCTTGTCAGTGGAGAGACTGCATCTCCCTCTGCCTCTGCCCTTCCTCCCCGCCCCCCCGCCCCCCGCTGTCTCTCAAGTAAAGAAATAAAATGTTTATCTTTTTTATTTTTTTAAAAGATTTTATTTATTTAGCAGCACAAGCAGGGGGAGCAGCAAGCAGAGAGAGAGAGAAGCGGGCTCCCCGCTGGGCAAGGAGCCTGATGTAGGACTTGATCACAGGAGCCTGAGACCATGACCTGAACCAAAGGCAGAGGCTTACCTGCTGAACCACCCAGGCGCCCCAAATAAAATCTTAAAAAAAAAAGTCATGGCAGGAAAACCAAAGTTGGCTATTGTCTTCAGAAGGAGCATATTAAGAGACAGATACATTCCCAGCTACATTGGCTAAGAGCATCAACAAGCAGGGAAGGTGTTCATTTCGTCCTTTGGGAATCACAGACATCATTTGTTTTTATGAATCTTGTAGGCAGGGTCACTAGAGTCAGCCACAGAAATACCATGATTTGTTCTCATTAGCTGGGAGAGGTTTCTGATTTTTAGGGGTGTTGACAATGACGTTCTTAATGAGAATGAAGGATGTCCTCAGGCAGAGTTGAGAAACAAGCATAATGAGGTGGATTTCCTAGCATCACTAGGTAAGTACCACAGTTTTCTGTGTCCCAGCCTTTCTCTCTGGGGACTCTTCTATGTGCTCTGTATGCGTGTGATGGGGAGAATCCTTGCCCACCAATAGCTTAGGATCTGGTTAAAAGCGAAATGATAGCATACATGAGTTCAAGCAAGTAAAGTGTTGACTCTTTACATCATTTGAATGGAAGTGCAGAGCAACAGAGGGACCCACAGAACACAGGGTTAATTAAGATCAGATTGTTTTCCAGAAACAACGTTGGAATCAAGTTTGAGAAAAAGGGAAGAATCTGCATTGCCATGAAGATGAAGGACCTTCAAAAAAATCAGGAAGGAAGTGGTATGTGAGATACACCCAAGGATAATTGATTTTTGAATTAGATGATGTATCCAGAGGAAAGCCCAATTAGCTAACAAAATCTGTTTCTGTATTTACTGAGAATACACCTTCTTCATCAGATGACTTGTAGAAACCATGGAGGATGTGTTCCGGCCTGCCACAGGGGTCTTTCAGCCCTTGGTCTTAATCTTGACCAAGATTGATTCTCTTACAGGGGCTGGCCCTTCTGTACCCCATACGCCATGCCCCGTAAAGGGGAAAAATGGAAGAGCCTCAAGCCAAGTTTGCTGGAGTCCTAACTTTTTTTTTTTTTTTTAAGATTTTACTTTTAAGTCATCTCTACAGCCAACATGGGGCTCAAACTCACAACCCTGAGATCGAGAGTTGCGCGTTCTACCAGCTGAGCCAGCCAAGCGCCCCAGTGGAGTCCTAATTCTTTGGACAAGGGTTGATATACTCTTGCTGCTGCTGTTTGTCCTTCTTTTCCCCTAAAATTATTTTAATTATGTGGTAACCAAAGGTCAACTCCTCATGCAAAAGAGGAAAGGATTTTGTTACCCCTCTACCAAGAGCATATTTTGAGGTCGACGGCATGTAAGATTGTGATGAGTTTTCTTGGGTAGCAGATCTAGTCAGGTGCCACTGTACTCAGCAATATCAGGGCACCTGGGTGGCTCAGTCGGTTAAGCCTCTGCCTTTGGCTGTGGTCATGAGCCCAGAGACCTGGGATCAAGCCCCACATCCAGCTCCCTGCTTGGCAGGGAGTCTGCTTCTCCCTTGCCCTCTCCCTCTGCCTGCCACTTCCCCCGCTTGTGCGCTCCAGCCCGTGCTCTGTCAAATGGTGCATCCCCTCTGGCCCGGGCTGTCACAGGGACAGCGTGGAGTTGTCACTCAAATACTGAGACAGACTGAGGTGAGATCTCAGGGACCTGACCCCACCTCTAGATTTTCGAAGATCTTGTCTGCCGAGTACTGTAACTCATTAGGCGGTAATCTGTTTTTCTATTTACTAATTGGATTTACCTACATATGCCATAAAATAGCATTAGGCTTGTTTAGTGAGGTGACTGGGTTTTATTTACGTGACCAGAGAGATGCTAATGTATGATTTATTCAGATTTTCTCAAACGCTGAGAATGACCTCTCTGCCATCCTGACCTGGTGGGTTTTCCACGCTTCCGCTGCCCCTTTCCATCCTAGTTCAGGGCTCTTCTCTGGAATAACCCAGCCAGCCAGGAGGTCATCAGTTCAAACCCATCATTGGGCTCAAGGACTGTAAAGTGCCCGTGGAAGGGGAAGGACTCTTCTATCCCCGCTGACCTCTGCCTTCCTGCAGGTGTCTTTCCTGCCTGTGCTCTCCGGGCCTGGGCCTGCGGGAAAGGAGGGCCAGACTCCATCTGCTCTTTCTGTTCTTACCATGGCTCCGCTGGACATCCAGAAGGGAATTCCAGGAGTGTTTGTTGAGGGAACCCCACAGTGCAGCTGGCCTGCCCCCCCGGGTGAATGTGCTATTGACTGCAGGATCCTGTCCTCTAGGCCAGGGGCGCCCCCTTTGTGTCAGTGGGGCCCAAGGCAATGGCCCCGGCGCAGCCTGCCCTAGGACGACAAAGGGCCTGGTGTTCTCCCCTCCCCCTGTCCGCGTGGAGCAGGTCACCCCTTGAGGGACTTCTTGCAGGCGGCAGGGACCAGATTCTCTCCTCTCCCTCTTGTGCCGTGTATAACTTGGTGAGGTAAGTCACAGCCTTGTTCCAAGTGATTACGCAACTTTGGTCATTAAAGATGGGACTCAGGAATGCAACCAAGCCCGTGATCATTGTGGCATGAACTGATTCTCGTTTTTAAGTCAAATGCACGGTACACGTTTTTGTGAGCAGGTGATCTGACCCCAGAGGCCCGTCCCAGTTGGGGATCACAGAGTGGGGGGCGCCGGGGTATCGGGCTCCCGGCCCACGGGCCCCCGCTACTCGGAAGGCTGTCCATCTCTTCTCCCCTGGCCGAGCTCCAGCCGCCTGGCCGGGGACAAGGAGGCGAGGGGGAGGCCTGGCCGCCCCAGCACAGGGCCCTTGCCCCGCCCTGGGCGCTGGAGACGGAGCCTGGCCCCATTCCCCACCCCCTACCGGGCCCAGCCGGCCCAGCTGCTTCCGCAGAACGCCCGACTCGCCCCTGGCCCTGCCGCCCGGGGTGTGGGGACTCAGGGCTTCCTTCCACGCCCCTGGGGTCGGACGCTCCAGTGGCTCCCGCAGCCCCCGGGGCACTGAAGAGGTCTGGCTCACCCCCACGCCTCTGAGCAGGGTGAGGGGGACCAATGCGGGCAAGTGCACGCAGACCGTGGGGGTGTGCCTCCCAGCTGGCCCCCGGACCCCCACACCCTCTAGTGAGCCCCCGGGGCGGGGGGCATGGGATCACCGCCCCGTCCTGGGCCCCCGGGTGGGGGGGGGGGCATGGGATCACCGGGCCCCCTGGGAGGGAGTTGCTCAACCAGTGTTTGGTGAGTAAGTGATGTAATGGGTGGATTAGGGGTGCGCAGGAGGGGATTTCCGTGCAGGATCACATAAACAGGCGGGGGGGGGGGGGGGGGGGGGCAGGGGGGCATGTTTTAAGTAAGAGCAAACATTTACCAATTTTGCTTTTGTTTACAAGGCTGTGCTGGGGAAGACCACTTGGCCTTATCTGCTCAGAGACCCCCTATTTATAAATAGGTGGTCAGAGTGGAATCCAAACGGAATTCCTCCCCCAGGGCACGCTTGTGACATTGAGAAATATATGGGTTTGTCCCGGGTCCGTGTCACCACGTTGAATGCGGAAGGAATACAGGATAGTATTGTTCTTAATACGTTTCCTTAACCCTCATTTTTTAAAAAATTTAAATTCAATGAACCAACATGCATTACCTCACTAGTTTCAGATGTGGTGTTCAATGACTCATCAGTTTCATATGACACCCGGTGCCCATCCCAGCACCAGCTACCTCATTGCCCCCCAGCTCCCCTCCGGCAGCCCTCAGTTTCCTTCCCAGAGCCAAGAGTCTCTCCTGGTGTGTCTCCCTCTCTGATTTCTTCCCATTCAGTTTTCCCTGTGGTCTTCTGTGCTCTTTCTTATATTCCATATATGATGAACCGTCATTTAACCAAGAAAAGCCCCCAAGAAAACTACGTGCCCCATTTAGCCAATACCATTGGGCACTTCCTAACAACGCACCTCCCACTATACTGAGCCCGTCACAAGCACTGTCCCCCGGTCACCCTCATGCCATCTCCTTCCATGGTGGGAAGATGCAAGCTTGGAGACCACGAGCAGCAGCCCCACACTCACCCACAAGAAAGCAGGAGACGTGCCCGGCCCAGAGCCTCCACTTCTCACCTCCAGGATGGAGGCGCCTTGCAGACCTGTTTCTGCCAAACTGGGTCACCTCTCTGGGCCTCTGTTTTCTCCTCTGTAAAATGCAGAGTCTGACAATGTTCCTCACATTTTCTAACTAAAACTGGACAGGGGGACATGAGACCCTGAGAGCCTAGGACCTGTCCCACAGTGGCTGTCCCAGGCAGGAATGTTTGGAGTTGGAAAAAAGAGAGAGAGAGAGAGAGAAAACAGTTAATTTTAGGATGCCTGAATGTCTCCGTCTGTTAAGTTTCTGCCTTCAGCTCAGGTCATGATCTCAGGTCCTAGGACTGAGTCCTGTATCGGGCTCCCTGCTCAGCGGGGAGCCTGCTTCTCCCTCTCCTGCCTGTTCATGCTGTCTCTTGTTATCTCTGTTGCTATCTCTGTCTCTCTCAAATAAATAAATAAAATCTTTTTTTTTTAAGATTTTATTTATTTATTTGACAGACAGAGATTATAAGTAGGCCGAGAAACAGGCAGAGAGAGAGGAGGAAGCAGGCTCCCCACTGAGCAGAGAGCCCGATGCGGGGCTCCATCCCAGGACCCTGAGACCATGACCTGAGCCGAAGGCAGAGGCTTAACCCACTGAGCCACCCAGGTGCCCCTCAAATAAATAAATAAAATCTTCCTTAAGATTTTATTTACTCACTTGAGAGAAAGAGAGCATGAGAAGAGGGAGGAGCAGAGGTAGAAGCGGGGTCCACCGAAATGGGAGCCAGACGTGGGACTCCATCCCAAGACTCTGGGATCATGACCTGAACTGAAGCCAGACACCTGACCTACTGAGCCACCCGCATGTCCCCACCATCTGAACCACTTTTACATGTACGATGCAGTGGTGTTCAACACATTCATAACGTTGTGCAGCTCTCATCAGCACAGATCTTCAGGACTGACTCCTCTCCTGCCTCCCCCTGCCCCGATAACCCCCATTCTGTTTCCTGTCTCTATGTATTAGACTGTCCTGGGGACCTCCGATCAGTGGAATCATGCAAAATATGTCTGTTTCTCTCTGGCTTATTTCTCTGAGCACAGTGTTCTCAGGGTTCATCCATGCTGTTGTAGCTTTGTTTTATTATAAAAATAACCACACCTGGGTGGCTCAGTGGGCTGAACCACTGCCTTTGGCTCAGGTCATGGTCTCAGGGTCCTGGGATCGAGCCCCGCATCGGGCTCTCTGCTCAGCAGGGAGCCTGCTTCCCCCCTCTGTCTCTGCCTGCCTCTCTGCCTACTTGTGATCTCTCTATCAAATAAATAAAATAAAATCTTAAAAAAAAAACCCACAGGACCATCATAAACCAATACGAAATACATTTCACCCCAACCCCCAACATAGCATACTCCCGATTTCAAAGTGGATGTTCCCCAAATCTGTGCCTTGTGTATTCTGTGTCTTTCAGTGTCCCCAAGACCACATGCCCCACTCTGAGAAACACTTCCTTCTCCACTTGGGCCACCTGTGCGGCCCCCTCACAGCTGGGCTTGAGGGTCTGTGCTGAGTGGAGGCCTCTGTGTGTGTGTGTGTGTGTGTACACATGAGCATACCACCACCCCCCCCCCCCCCCGCTGTCCTCCTTTGTTCTCAGTCTCTAGGGCTGTTGATTCTTGGAAATTTTCCGTTTTAGCATTTTTTTAAAATTTACATTAATCGATTTTCTTCCTTTTAAAAAGGAAGAAACAGCCATGCAGGCAAGTTAACTTCCAGACCTGTCCCAGCCAGTGAGTGGAGATGCCAGACTCCAGTCCGGGGGTTGGACTCACAGACTCACGCCTTCTCCATCCCCACGGTCTCCCACACTCCCACACTCATGCCCGCCCTCCCACGGAATTCAGCAGGCCCCCAGGCATCTGTCACTGCCAGTAACATTGTGTTAATGTTGGGAACCCCACTGGTAGTTACATCGCGTTTCATTTTTACAGGTCTACAATCCATCACGTGCAATTATGAAATTTAGAGGGCTCCCAAAACTGAAAGGTCTCTCCTAAGTTTGTGAGTAAATCCTGGCCTGAACTGGCGTGAGGCTATGTAGAGTCTTAATTTAGCCTGTTTAGGTGAATATTTGTGTGTTGGCTGCGGAGCTCTAAGTAGGTGTGGTTTTGTTGTTGCTTTCGGTCCTTAGTTTGATGAAAGAGGGCTTCCAGACCGTCCGGGAGGTCGTGGTATCACATGCAGTTTAGGAATTTCTAAGAGCTGAAAAGTATTCAATCCTCCAAGAGGATTGAGCTCCAAGAGTTTCTTTTCTTTTTTTTTTTTTAAAGATTTTTATTTATTTATTTGACAGACGGAGATCACAAGTAGGCAGAGAAGCAGGCTGAGAGAGAGGAGTAAGCAGCCTCCCGGCTGAGCAGAGAGCCCGATGTGGGGCTCCATCTCAGGACTCTGGGATCATGACCCAAGCCGAAGGCAGAGGCTTTAACCCACTGAGCCACCCAGGTGCCCCCCCCAAGAGTTTCTAATAAGGAATTGGGACCTAGGTATATATCATAGGATTATAGTTATATAAAGGCTATAAAAATAAAAAGCCTAGACCTGGTATGAGGGGTCTGTCCCAGGGACCTCCGATCAGTGGTATAATACTTGAAAATAGGGTCAGGATAACAGGTCCACAAATTACAGAATTTAGAACCCCCCCCCGCCCCCGCAAAGTTAGTAGAATATCCCTCCCTCTTCATTTAACTTGAGCGTTGGGAAGTCCATTTCTGAATTGAGAGATGCTGGTCCTCTGACTTTCTGGGTGATGTTTCTAGGCTTTCAGCATAAGGCACAAACCCTCCTCGGTTTCCGGGCTGAGAATTATCCAAATCCACAGGCTGAAGCAGCAGAGGAGATAAGCAGCGCCCTGGGAGTGTGGCGGAGAGAGACCAAGAGGAAAGGCTCTACAAGCCTTGGCAGCTGGCCTGTGGGGGTCCCCATCCAGGGCCCCTCCCTGGCAGCTGGCGGGGACAGCAGTCACAGAGCAGGAGATGCTGAGCCAGGTGGGCAGGGTCTGCAACGAGGGCACGAGGATTCACCCTGTCTCTGTCACTCTTGATCATTGATCGGGGCCCCCAGGCCATCCCCACTCAACTACTCTGGAGGTTGGGGCCCCCACCCTGGGCTGAGAGGGACCCTCTAGGCTGGTCCCATACACCACACTGAGCTTTGTGGGGGCCTGAGCCCCAAATCTTTCTCCCACTCAGTAAGCAGAGGGTGGGAGAGGGGGCGCTCCTCACACCTGCCCCCCTAATGTCTTCAGGAGCTCATGCAGTTGGTTTCCGCAGGGGGTAATGTAGCCCAATCCCTACAGTGTATGTGCACGTGTGTGTGTGTGTGTTCCCGGGTGAAAGGAAAGGGATGAGCTCTCAGGGTGGAGCTGCTGGGTGGGAGGCAATCAGGGCAGGTTTTCTGGAAAGCCCCCTTGCATCTGTGTTCCGGCTGTCCGGACTCTGATCTCCCACCCTGACTCCAGTTTCCTCACCTGGGCTCCCCTCCCTCCTAGTGCCCTGTCCCAGGATCTGGATTGAGAATGGGGCCGATAGGGTGGGACATCCCAGGACCTGTCTTTCTCTCTGGATAGCCCTCATGTCTGCAGGAAGGGTCGGGGTGGGGGGGGCTCTATTTCTGTCCCAGCTTTGAGGATAAACGTCCCCTCCAAAGGCCAGCTAGCGTATCTTACGACAGCCTCGTCAGACATACTGAGCACTGGACTTCTCACTCTGGCGGTCTTGCTTGGTGTTGCAAGGTCCTGACTTAGATATGGCAGCAAGAGAGGCAGGGAAGAGATTCGTGGGAGCTGGAAGCACAGCGTCAAGTTGAGGGGCAGACGGGGAAGGAGCCTTCAGCAGCCCCCTCCCACCTTCCCCCAACTTTGTCTCCATCAAGGGAAATGGATATATGTGTGGGAGGGTGAGGAAAAAGTAGAGAGAAAAAAATGGAGAAATCTTCAAATGGGAAGTGTTCTGGTTTTGTTTTTTTTTTTTTTAAAGATTTTATTCATTTATTTGACAGAGAGAGAGAGAAGGAAGCAGGCTCCCTGCTGAGCTGAGAGTCTGATGCGGGGCTCGATCCCAGGGGCTCCATCCCAGGACCTTGGGATCATGACCTGAGCTAAAGGCAGATGCTTTAACCCACTGAGCCACCCAGGCGCTCTGGAAAGTGTTCTTTTTCTTTTAGATTCCTAGTGGGCTGTGGCATAGTGGAAATATTTGAGTATTTGCAAGATTGTTTTCTTCTGAATTCACCTGCTCCCATGCAACCAGAATGCAGCCTCCGCTAGGGCAGCACGGTGTGCCTGTCGGAGTCATGGCTTGGGAGAGCCGACTGCGGCTCTTCCCAGCTCTGTGGCTTATGACTTCTCGCTGGCAGCTTGAAAACAGAGGTGGAGTATTTACGCCATGGAAATGGACACCTGCTTTTTCCCCTCCAGATTGCTGGTTGGTAAGTGTTTAGCCGCCCTGGACAGGTCTGTCCCCAGCTTCCAGCAGCGGAGGCCCTCCAATGTTCAGGAATGAATGAACAACCACCAGAAAGAGAAGAAAGAAGACCAGCAGCACTCTCTAAATTCATTCCAACAAATGCCGGGTGGCGGGTGCTGCAGGGAGATGGCGGACGTCTGGGGGTCGCCCAGCATCTGAACGAGGTTCCCATCTGGGAAACCTGCCAGTTCTTGTTTCTCAGGTGATGGTGGTCAGGGTGCAGGCATGTCTGGTGGGCCTGGCATCTGCAAGCAGCATTCAGGCCTCTTTCCCGGGGTGAGCTGGGTCAGTGTCACCTGCACGAAAGTGGTGGGGCAGCAGTCCAGTGTCCAGCAGGACGGTCCTAACCAGAACTGTCCCTGGGCCATGGTCTATGATGCTGGCAGGGACTTCAGCCCTTGTCTGTGCCTGATTCTCTAGCCTTCCCGTCAATTCCATGAGCTCTCATGTCCTTACTCTAGCCAACTCTTCTGTGTAAGTGAACTACATCTTTTTCTGTGGATTGCAACCACGATGTCTGTGCGTCAGGTCAGATTAGATGTGCAAGACATCTACCAGGGGAAACGCTGCGAAGATAAGCAGGTGGGAGCAGGAACAGAGCTGGCCTCCAGAACGTGATACAGCCCCGATGTGAGGCAACTGGACGCTGTCATCAGCTGAGCTTCCTACACCATGGTTTTGGTTTTTTTTTTTTGATTTAACAGTTTATTATGATTTATAAGTGTCATTTTAAAAACATCAGTCCATTAAACCATGTAGAAATAAGTATGCAAAAAGTCTGCAAAACAAAACATACCTTAAGTAGAAACATACTTTGAGTAGAGGGATTATCTGAGATTCCAGATTTTTCAGTCACTCAGTTATTATGCTATGGCTGCCAAGTAATCCTTAACTTCAGTCGAAATGAGCCTCCTGAATCCGGCTTCACTGCAGATTCCAACCTCTATATTGTCTTCCGTCATTTGTCCTTCAAAGCTTTCCTTTAGGGTTAATATGGCTGTATGAATGGCATCTTCAAGTTCCAGGTCTTCATTGTATCTTTTCTCGAGGAAAGTCTTCCCATTCACATAGTTCTTTCCCATTGCTGTGGCTTTCCAGGCAAAGTAAGCTCCAGACGGATCTGACTGAAATAAATAGGGTTGCCCCTCATTCCAACCACAAATTAGTAGGGAAACTCCAAATGGACGAAGGCCACCTGACTGAGTGTATTCTTGCATCACTGATGCGACTCTCTTGCACCAGCTGAGCTGTGGGGATGGGTTCTTGGTAAAGGAGATAGTATCGCTGAGCGAGTTTCCGGGCTCTGTGCACGAGCACTCTGTAATCCGGCCCGTGCCACTATACACCAGGCCTATAGGCTTGGTAATTGGTTCCACTTTGTGTACACTTCGCTCATCATACAGAATGGATCTCTGTTTCTTCTCAGTTGCTAATACCACACCATTTGCAGCTTTAATTCCTACTGAAGGGGCTCCTCCAGCTACAGCAGCCAAGGCGTATTCAATCTGGACAAGTTTACCAGATGGGCTGAATGTAGTCAGCGAAAAGCTGTAGCCGCGCTCCGCTGTCTCTCCCTGGAGTCTATACCACGCTTTCTTGAGGGACACCCTCACGGCTGTCACCAGCCTCTGGGACAGGGCTCAAGGGTGGTGAGGGGACATATCCCTGACTTTGCAAAGTCCACAGCTGAGACAGAGACGAAGGTATCCCCGCAGCAGTTCCAAAGTGCAGACCCCGCATCACCGGAGCTCAGGGGCAGGACGAGGGAAGGGCTTCCTACAAGTAGCGCAAGCAGGGAGCCCTGGGGCTCTTGGGGTTTTACCTTCTCCCTTCCCTCTCCAGTTTTCCATCCCAACCCAGCCTTACAAAAAGATCTGGCTTCTTGTTTCTAGGTGGGGCCCCCTGATCTGCCATCTGCAGAGATAATCTGGGTATACTGGATCCAGACTGCCCGCAGGGGCAGAAGGAACTCACTTCTATGGGCGCTTAGTAGGGGCTTTAAAGAAGCCACCGACTTCCCTCCACACTCTCGGTGTGAGGCTCCAGTGAGCAAACTGAGGCTTAATGTGACATGACTTTCCTAGGTACGTCTGCGTCTGCCCCCTGCACCCGGGGCTACTCAGCCCCCCAGGTGGAAGGGAGTGTCTGGTGCCCGTGGGAGGGGAATTTAGAATGGAAGGGAAGGTCTCCCACTTTTTCCTGGAATCTTCTTTCCACATCACCATTTTAAAAAAATATGTACACCGATCATGCCCACCAGTTTTTGTTTTGTTTTTTTTTTAAAGATTTATTTATTTATTTGACAGAGAAAGAGATCACAAGTAGGCAGAGAGACAGGCAGAGAGAGAGGGGGAAGCAGGCTCCCTGCTGAGCAGAGAGCCAATGAGGGTTATGCGGGCCTTGATCCCAGGACCCTGAGATCACAACCTGAACCCAAGGCAATGGCTTAACCCACTCAGCCACCCAGGTGCCCCTTTGCCCACCAGTTTTCGGTAAACCATGGTGTGCTGGGCCCTGAACTCACCATGTCCCTCTGGGGGAGCGGAACTGAGGCGTGGAGACGGGGACTACTTGCCCAAGCCAGTAACCGTTGGGGACTAGCTGGTGGGTCCAAGCACTGTGTGTGGGCTCTGCCTCCCCACACTCAGGGTCTCCTTTGCAGCCAGGGTGGGGAGAAGCAATCACGGGCCTGGGTGTCTGAGAAGGGATCACTGAGGAAAATCACAGAGAGGCCAGGAAGGAAGGTGGTGTCAGTGGAGGCCCCGGGTGTCAGCTACTCAGCCCCAGAGCCAGAGAGGTGAAGTGGCTTCCTCCTCCTTTACGGGGACCTTTGACCAAGCTCAGAAAATTCCTGGCTGATGGGGGCAGGGAGTGGGGCTTCTTGAATGGAAGAAACTGTTTTCCTCTTCTAGACAGGCTTTGGGTAATTCCACTCCTTTTCTCTGCCAAGCTTATCTTTGCTGAAGAATTCACACCAGTCCCCGGGGGCCCCCTGCTTACACAGCTGCTCCCGCTTTTCTCTTCATTGATGGGTAAGAAATGGGGCAGATTTAAAATGTTTATGGTTTAATAAGCCTTTGTCTGAATAACAGTGACAGCCTAGAGAAATGACTTACAGGAGCTTGGCGGGGGGGGGATCTGAACAAGGGTTGGGCCTCTCACTCGTGACTTTTCTCTGTCCCCAGTGGAGGCCCCAGGGGAAGAAATGACCAGGGGCCCGGGGTAAGCAAAGGCCTGAAGCTTTAAGAGGGTGAGGGAAAGGGACCTGCCTTGTGAACTTCCCACCTCCCACGTGGCCCAGGGCCAATGCTATTTTCAATTTCAAAAAAAATTGAAATGTAGGTGATTTTCAATTTCAAAAAAGGGGTGGCAGGCAAGAAATGCCTTTGTTGTGAAAAAGGACAACTAGGAAAGGAAATTAAATTTATCACATTTCTTGAGCCCCTACCTTGCACCCTGGGCACAGGTGTTGGGGAGGCAAGATTTATGTTCCGCTGACAGCGGAGTAGAGAGACTCGGATTCCCACACTGCGTGGCACCACAATAAACCACTGCAGACAGGGACAGAGACGGAGGGAGCCGGCTGGGTACCAGCTTCGCCTGCCATGGTGCGGGGAAGGCTTCTAGAAGAGCTGACGTTTGGCCAGGGTCTTGAGGGGTGAGTAGGAGTTTGGAAGGGAGACCGGGCTTCCAGCGTGCGTTCTCCGCAGTGGGGAAAGCTGGCTAGGAGGGTAGGATGCAGCAGCGCATGCGTGGAGAAACAGCCGTGCCTGAAATTCGGGCTCATCCTGGAGATACGGCAGGTCTGGCCCCCAAACCGCCACAATAAAATGAAATCGCAATACAGTGAGTAAAATTTTTTTGGTTCCCGCTGCATATAAAACTTATGTTTACACTATACTGTAGTCTATTAAGTGTGCGATAGCATGACTAAAAAACCTTTTTTTTTTTTTAAGGTAAACTGTATGCCCAGGATGGGGCTCAAACTCACAACCTCTGAGATCAAGAGTCACATGCTGTACCCACTGAGCCAGCCACGTGCCCCTAAAAAAACCAGTTTTTCGAATTAAAAAAAGTACCTTATTGCTGAAAAATGCTAACCCTTATCTGAGCTTTCAGGACATCATAATCACTGATCACCATGAAAAATTTTGAAATATTGCAAGAATTACCAATATATGACACAGAGACACGATTTGAACGAATGTTGTCGGAAGAATGGATGCCCACAGACTTGCTCCAGGCGGGGTCGCCACAAACCTTCAGTGTGTAATAAATAAATAAATAAATAATAAATTTAAAATAAATAAATAAATAAATGCGATTTATCTGCAAAGCGGAATAAAGCAAATGGCAAAAAAGCCAAGTCCCCAAACAAACAACCCTAAGAAGACAACCCCAGGCAGGCAGAATAGAGTGAGGTCTGCCTGCATGGAATCCGGGGTGGAGGAGGAGCAGACGGCGGGACGCGGAGGTGTGCTGTGAGGAAGACGGGCGTGGAGGGGGACGATCCAGAGGTGGGGGGCTTAGCACAGAGGAAACGGGCCCGGGTGGGCGACTGCTGCCCGCCCAAGAGCGGAAACAGAGTGGGGGGAAAGCCAAGCCCTGGCACCGACCCAAGGGGATGCGGCACGGGTCCCTGTGGGGGCCCCTCCGCGGGGACTGGGGCTGCGCGTCTGCAGGGCCGGGCGGGGGGAGATGGGGCGGGGAGGCGGCCAGCCGGCGGCAGGGAAAGTCCAACCTCCGCAGGCGTTCCTCGCCGTCTGGCCAACCTCCCATTCCCGGGGCGGCACCGACGGAGCGGCACGGCGGACCCTGCGCGCACGGAGACAGGTAGGAGAGCGGAGGGACAGGGACCCGGCCGCAGGGGCGGCTTGGCCCGTGGCTGCTGCAGGAACGCGCCCCGCCCGGCCCGCAGGCTGAGCCGCGTCGGAGGAAGGGGCTGGGGGATCCTGCTGTCGGCCAGGTCGCCTCTCCGCACCGCGCGCCCTCGGGCGGGGCTGGAAGGTCACCGGCCCGCAGGAGAGGCGGGGAGACCCGGGGGCTCGTGCTGGGCAGCAGGACGCGACCCGGGGCCCCGCGCCCACGCCGCCCGCCCCCTCGGGCGTCGCCTCCGCGGGACGCCGTTCCCGCGCCGCCCGGGCACCCGCCCCGCAGGCCGAGCGCGCCCCTCCCCGAGGTGCCGCCAGGGCCAGCACGTGCCCGGTCGCCCCGGCGCCTCGCGTGGGAAGCGCACCTTCCGCCTTCGGGGGCTGCAGCGGCCGCGTTCCCGGGCGGGGGGCGGGTGGGCCAGTCCCCGAGCGAGGAGTGCGGGTCGCGGGCGCCTCCTCGCGACCGAAACCGGGAAGATTCCTGAGTAGGGGGCGGCCGGGGAAGGGCGTCGCGCGTCGCGCGGGCCTCGGGCGTCCGGATGTCCGCGGGGGGCGGTGGGGGGCTGCGCAGGGACCCCGGGCGCGGGTCCTGTCTAACCTCCCCGCGAGAAGGCGCAGACCCGCTCGGCCGCGGAGCCCTGGTCGGGCCGCGCCGTGTTCCTCGGGGACACAACGTGAGAGGAGCCCACCCTGCCGGCCCCGGCAGGGGGGCGCAGCGGGCCGGGCCCTCAGGGAGCCGTGGGAGCCCCGGGGAGTAGTCCGATCGATGCCCGAGCCGCAGGGCTGGCCCTCGTGTCGCACGGGGTCTTTTTTCTGTTTTTTCTCCCAAGCGAATTGAAATAACCTTTCTGGCTTTCGCGACCTTGGGTTTGCAGCTGTGGGTCTCGATCTGGCTCAGTTGCAGCGTGGTGGTAGAACTGGGCAGCAATCACAAGCCTTCTCTTCCGTCTTAAGTCTCTCCCTTGGCTCTGCTCACCTCCCTCCGTAACGGCGGTCTCCTCTAGAGAAGCGTCCCTTGTCGTTCATCTTGTCCTAGAACAAGACTCACAGAGCCACGCGGGCCTCCCCTCCCGCACGCTGCTCTTACAGGAGCGGCGGGCGCAGGCGACACCCCTGTCAACCGTCCCCCCCCCCCCTCAGCTAGCCCCAGGAACCTCTGATTTATTTGACTGTGAAAGTAATGGCTAAATGAATCACTGTTTGTGCTAAATTAACGAAGCATGTACGTCGGTAAATGTGCCAGATTAAATTTTGCTGAACTTGGCTTAGGTATGCTGCTTTGTCCTTGTAAAATGAAGTCATTTTAGACTTGAATAATGAATAACATTGGTAAAATTACAGATTTTAAAATTTTAACATACAAGTCAGTACTTGTTGAATGTTTTGTACTGAAGGAACATATTACGTATGTCATTCTCCAATAGTGACGTACACACATGTAGATACACACATACTGTGCAGACAGAACCCAGCACACTGCACACACACACTCCTTGCACACTCACGCCACACTGCACACATACATTGTGCACACGCACATGCTACACACACTTCTTTTCACCCGTGTCTTCCAGAGTCACCCACAGCCTGCACTCAGAAACCACAACGCATACACACACACACACACACACACACGTTACAGAACCGGCTTGTGGAGCTTTTCTTGTGCAGAGAAATGCTGGTTTGGGCTGAAGGTAGGATACAGCTGATGTCTTTAAAGCTTTTGATTTTTAAAGACATCTTGGGAGAGTTTCTTTTAAAATATATATATATGGGGCGCCTGGGTGGCTCAGTGGGTTAAAGCCTCTGCCTTTGGCTCAGGTCATGATCCTGGGGTCCTGGGATCGAGCCCCGTGTCGGGCTCTCTGCTCCATGGGGAGCCTGCTTCCTCCTCTCTCTGCCTGCCTCTCTGCCTAGTTGTGATTTCTCTCTGTCAAATAAAAAAAAAAAAAAGAAAAGAAAAAAGAAAAAATATATATTAATATATTAACGGGCGCATGGGTTAAGCGGCTGTCTTCGGCTCAGGTCATGATCCTGGGGTCCTGGGATGGAGCCCCAAGCAGGGCTCCCTGCTTAGAGGGTCATCTGCTCCCTCTCCCTCTGCCTGCCACTCCCCCTGCTTGTGCTCAAATAAATAAAATTTTTTAAAAGATTTTATTTATTTATTTGACAGCGAGAGAGAGACAGACAGACAGAAAGAGCTGAGGGAGTCGGAGAGGGAAAGCAGGCTTCCCGCTGAGCAGGGAGCCCAATGTGGAGCTCAATCCCAGGATCCTGCGGTCATGACTTGAGCGGAAGGCAGACGCTTAATGACTGAGCCAGGGAGACTAACCCAGGCGCCCCTAAATAAAATCTACTAAAAAATAACAAATTAAGAAAAAAAACTAAAAAAAAAACCCCACAAATTATGTTTTAAAACAACAGGTGTAATGGCTTTTAAAAAAAGGAATCTCTTGCTAAATTAAAACGCTTGAGACTGATTGCTTTGATTCTGAACCTGTCTTTCAACAAGTGTTTTTAATGGCCCTCTTTCTTTCCCCTTTGAAATCCCGAAAGAAGGTACTCTTGAACATTTAGAAGCCGGTAGTAGACGGGCCTTTTCTCCCGCACCTGAGTACCATGGCCTCTCGGCCTTCTGTGGCTCTGCAGTCACCTGTGGGCAACCGGGAGGAAGGGACCCGGCCCTGCCCCAACCCTTCCAATCCCGACCTCTCCCACAGGCAGAGATGCGGCTGCTCCTGCTCGTGCCCCTGCTGCTGGCCCCAGCGCCCAGGTCCTCGGTGAGTGCGGCCCTGCACACAGCTCTGCCTGGGCCCCCAGCTGGAGTGCAAGGCGGGGGTGGGGGGGGAGGGGAATTTGGGTGGTCGGGCGCAGGCCCTCAGCTGGGAGGACGCCCTGGGGTTTAGGGCGCCACAGCTTGGAGCCCCCTTTCCCAGTCGCGACCTCCTGCGGGAGGTCCTGGGACCCCCAGCTCTTTCAAAAAGGGGTGCAGCCTGAAGCTGTCTGACCAAGGGGCCCAGAGCAGCCTTCCCGGCTGTGCAAATTCCCCTCACCGTCCTCCTTCAGAAGGTGTTGGGTGCTCCCTAAGGCCGGGACTCCCCACTCCCCGTGTAGTCTTACAAGGTGGAAGGAAGGGGAGGGGGCAGGGCTGGCTCCAGCCCAGGTGCAGGGCTAAATGGCCCATCATCTGCCTGGGACCGAATTGGGCTGCCCTCAGCTTGACTCTGTTTGCTTGCGGGTCCCCCCACCGCACTAAGGATTTAGCTCTAGAGAGAGCAGGGATGGTCTAGAGAACTTTCTGAGATGATAAAAAATGTTCTGAAACTGTGCTGTCCTTAGAGACACTTGGTTCCATGGCCACTGAGCCCGGGAATCGTGGCTATTGCAACTGAAGAATTAAGTGGTTTGATTTAGTTTAATTTTAATGACCCTAAGTAGCCACGTGGGGGGGGTTGTAATACTGACCGCCGGTTACTCTGCAGGTGAAATGAGTCAAGGGGTACTGCACGCCCTAAGTCCTCTTAGGGGCTTTCTGCCTTAGAAACACCTGAGTGACCCCCCCCACCTCCTCCTGCCCACAGCATGTGAGCTGGGGGCTGGGGGCGGGTGCTGAGCTCTCCTCCGCAGCTCTCCTCGCTGGCTCTGGCTGGGGTAGGGGCAGAGGCGCCCTGGGGTCCCTCCTGGGTGCGGACAGTGGTGAGGGAGGCAGAAAGTGCAGATGCAAACCCAGGCTGGTCAGCGGTGGCTCCCTCTGCCCCCTCTCGCACCCACACCTGCTCAGGGCAGCCCTGGGAACAGCACAGCAAGGAAGAAAGAGGGTCCCTGAGTTGCCTTGCCGTGGGGAGGGTTGGGGGGAGTCGGAGGAGGAGGGGCTTGTTCGGGGAGCAGCAGGGGCAGGTGAGGACCAGGACGGGCCAGTGGAGCATGGCCTGGACGAGCTCATTCCTGCCCCACATCGGCAGCTCATGGTTGGGGTAATTACCGGGAAACAAAACATGCCTGATGCGAAATGTGCTTTCTTTCCTCAGAGAGCCAGTGTGGAGGGAATCTGGCCGGTTGGCTCGCTCCCTCCCTCCTGCCCGCTGGTAGCCCCCGCCCCCCTCCCCAAACAAGTGGCTAGCTGCCTCGCGGGTGCTGGGTGCAGGAGACCAGGGCGGTTTGTAAGGCTCTCGGCTCCTTGTGCTGAGTGTTTGGGGCGCCTGGTGTTTGCTCTGGGAGAGAGAATCCAGGCTCCCAAGCGGAGGTAGGGGGGTGTTTTTAGATAGGGGCCCTCTGAGTACCAACTCACACCTCCGAGGGTGTCTTTTCCTCCAGGCTCCCAAGGTGAGGCGGCAGAGTGACACCTGGGGACCCTGGGGTCCCTGGAGCTCCTGCAGCCGGACCTGCGGAGTGGGCGTCAGCGTCAGGGAGCGCCCCTGCTTCTCCCAGAGGTAGGGGGGCTGGGCGGGGCCAGCCTGTCAAGGGGGGGCGGAGGGGGGCAGGCTGCTCAGGTGTCTGCTGGGTCACGGAGCCGCGGGTTTGCTGTGGGAGCCGCGTGGCTGGAGTATTGAAATCGAATACACTCTGATTCTGACAGTCAGCCTCGTTTCAGGGGAGCTAGAGCTGTGCCTGCTGCCCCCAGCCCCGAGTCCCTAGCTCCCAGTGCTACGTCTGGCATGGGGCAGGTGCGGTAAATTCTTGGCAAACCAATGAACAGTCTTCAGTTCCTAACCCGCAGAGTTCCTCTACCTTCGGTCTCTGTTGAGTATAGACGTCCCCCACTGCAAGGGAAGTTTTAAGCCCCTACCATGTGCCCTGCGCTCCGAAACGTGCTAGCGAAGGCTGGGGCACAAGCAAGGTGGGGGTGACCTTTGTCAGTGGGTTGAACTCGGTCTTCCTGAGCACCTCGTGGGAGGAGGACGAGCCTCAAGCTCTTACTCCAGGCATCATGTGCTCCCTAAACTGCAGAATGACCTTGGAGGGGGGGCGGGTATATATTACATCTTACTTTTTCTCTAAAGGCCAAAGTTGGGTCTTCTCTGGAAATTTGCTTTAAGAGGCGAGGTAGCCCCAAGTTAGAGGACCTCCGGGATACGCTTCTGAGTCTGGCTTTAGTATAGACACAGGGCTCACCGCGTCTGCCTGAGGGGATCTGTGTGTGCAGGTCCCCCTCCTCTGCCCCTCGGTGGCCTGCAGGAGAGCCTGAGGAGGAGGGGGGGGTGTTGGCTCATGGGGTTCAGGTCCCTGGTGTTCTCGTCTTCAGGAGAGATGGGGGCTCCAGCTGCGTGGGCCCTGCCCGGAGCCACAGCTCTTGCCACACCGAGGTAAAGCCTGAAGGAGTGGGGACCCCAGCTTCCGGGACCCCCTCCCTTCCTCCCCTCCCAGTTCCCGGGGCATCCTCCTGCAGGTGCACAGTCTGGGCTGTGGGAAGCCCCTTGCTCCCCTCCCACCCAGAATGACAGCCTCCTCTCCAGCAGCCCGAAGCCCCTGCCGGGGAGCACTCGGGAGGTCTAGGGGCCCACACCCCCAGTCCTGAGCTGCTGGGGTGAGGGGGGAATGTTGGTGGGGATGACTCCGACCACCCCAGGTGCAGTGGGGTGGGTGGACCCCTGTGGAGGCCCCACGCGTCCCTCCCTCGCAGAGCTGCCCGGAGGGCGCCAGGGACTTCCGGGCGGAGCAGTGCTCCCAGTTCGACAGCCAGGACTTCCAGGGAAGGCGGTACAAGTGGCTGCCGTACTACGGAGGTGAGTGGCAGTCCCGGCGCCCGCACCCCTGCTGCCCGTGCCCAGCTGCTCCGGATCTCTTCTGTACACTGACTTTCCACGGCGCGTGCTTACCACCGCATTACAGACGCTCTGTCAAATGCATTTTAAAAAACTCACAGGACCCTCGAGCAGGTGCTCGTCGCTGCACAACGTGGTTGGGGGCGGTGTCATTTTGAGTCTCTCCATCCTTCTATACATTTTCAAACAAGTCCACTCGGCCATGTCTGTGCCTCTTGGAGCCCTGCTCTCTCTGGCCTGCCCCAGAGGCGTTCTTTGTGCTGCAGAGGGCGTGGGGAGTTAGAGGCCATGGGGAATTAGGGTGCCAGTCAGGGCAGGCCAGGGGAGGGCCAACTGAAGGTCAGGGCTGCCGGGGGCTTGGAACAGCAAGAGCCCATTTATTCAGGATCCCTGGGGCCCACGGGCTTGCCCTGAGTGGCTTTGCGGGTGGTTAATTTTAGAGCCATACAGTTCAAGGAAAAAACCTGTGAATGTGACTAAAGCACTTCAGATGTGTCAGAAGATTGCTTGGGCTCCTCCTCCTGAGTTTTATGGTCACTGCTCATTGCCGGCGACTCCTGGAGAGTATGGCATCTGGCTGCATGACCACTTACATTCTGTGTGTGCTGCTGGACAGGGAGCGGGGTCTTGGCTGGAGGGGTGGCCCCAGGGGAGTCTGTGGCATCCACTGCTCCTCCTGGATAATTGAAACGTATCCATATATTTTTAAAAGATTTTATTTATGTATTTGACAGACAGATAACAAGTAGGCAGAGAGGGAGAGAGAGAAGCAGGCTCCCCACTGAGCAGAGAGCCCGATGCAGAGCTCCATCCCAGGACCCTGGGATCATGACCTGAGCTGAAGGCAGAGGCTTAACCCACTGAGCCACGCTGGCACCCCGATCCATGTTTTTTAAAATATTTATTTATTTGAGAGGGAGCAAGCATGCTAGCAGAGGGAGGGAGGGAGAGAGAGAGAGAGAGAATCCCAAGCAGACGCTATGCCCCACATGGAGTCCTACTCGGGGCTCGATCCCACAACCTGAGATCACGACCAGAGCTGAAATTGAGTCAGATGCTCAACAGACTACATCCCCCCAGGTGCCCTAAATACATCCATGTAGAAAAACCAGAACACAGAGGAAAGGGTCATGGAGGGATGCCTTCTCTGTGGTGCAGGTGACTGCATTCCTACTAGGACTTTGGGCTGTTTAAACAATGTGTATATAATATTTAGATGGCTATAAAAGTGAAAACTCCTAAGTGACCTTGACCCCACGCCTCACCTAGGGTTTGGCCTAGCATTCCATCTAGCCCTTTTCACATTATTGTCTCTATAAACACATACATATTTGTAATTATTACGTAGGCCTATTCTGCGTTGTGTGGGGGAAGCGTCTCCCCATGTAACCGTATGGTCCAGTACGTTACAGCACAGCCCACAGGCCTGCTGGTCTGTTAGAAACTGACTTAGAGGATCGGATTGTTAACACATGGGCTGATTATAAGGCTGCGACACCTGGGATTTTTCTTCCACTTGATCCCCAGGGAGGCTGTGGTTTTGTGAACGTTTCCAGCAGGGGGTGGGGGGTGGAGTGGGATTCTCTCCCACTGGGAGAGCCCATGCAAGGGCTTTCTCTCCACGCCCCCCACCCCATGTGTGTGCTTCTGGCCCCGCCCACCCTTCACTGTGCCCAGGAGAGGACTTGCTGCTTGCCTGGGATCTCAGCTTCCCCCTCTGTCTGCCTCAGCCCCGAACAAGTGCGAGCTGAACTGCATTCCCAAGGGGGAGAACTTCTACTTCAAGCACAGGGAGGCTGTCGTGGATGGGACACCCTGTGAGCCTGGCACACGGGACGTCTGTGTGGATGGCAGCTGCCGGGTGCGTGGTGCTCCTGCCCCCCCGTCCCCTGCGGGCTGGCCTGGGGCGTATTGTGGGATGTCTCCCTGCCCTGCACCAGAGGCTCTCAGGAGGTTAATGTCTTCTCACGGGCAGCTTTGAGGTGTCTTTGCATCACAGATGCCCTATGACCTTCTCCCCTTTGCGACCAGGTGCCCCGATAGGAACAACCCTCTGGGTGTCAAGTTGTAGAAACCCCATGAAAACTGACAAAGGGGAAGAAAGCCCCCAAGGGCTGGGCTGGCTGGCTGCAGGGGCTGGAACGGTCTCCTCGCCTCTGGGCTTTTCTCTCCTCTGGGTCCGCTGGGATCCTGGGAGATACGTAGAGGGCCATCAGCAGCTCCCAGCTCTGGCTGGAAAGGGCACCCACTTCTCAGGGGTCCCAGCGACCCAGAGTTGCCCCAGATTTGTCTGGCCTGGGGGATTCCTATAAACCACTTGCTTGGGGCAGGGCGTGGAGCCCACTGACGTGCCCCACACTCACTGTTGGGGAGTCTGTCCAACCTGGGAGGGGCAGGGCCCCAAACGAAAACGTATTGCTGCCAGAGAAGGGGAGACGGTGTTGAGCCGGGGGAATGGTAAACTGTCAGCCACAGGCCAGATCACTCGGCCTTAGTGGGCGATGAATAGCTACTGCGCGATCTGGGTTCAGGTCCTCGTGTGTCCGTGACCTCTGGGGTCTTTCTTCTCATCTCTGCCTGGTAGGTCGTGGGCTGTGACTACAACCTCGACTCCTCAAAGGAGGAGGACAAGTGTCTGCAGTGTGGGGGTGACGGCAGGACCTGCTACCCCGTCACAGGCACCTTTGATGCCAATGACCTCAGCAGAGGTGGGGGTCGTCGGGGGCGGGGGCCCACAGGCAGTTGAGGTGAAGGTCTGTCGCCTGTCCCTTCCTTGCCTGACTTCTGCAGCTGAGTCATCCTGGTGGCCCTGCGGGCGTCTGATCTGGTCCTCCGATCGTGCCTTAGGGTGGAGGGCCAAGCCTTTCCCTGGAGCCTGTGGGCTTGGGCTAGTAAGGACCTCTGCCTCCTCACCCAATGTGAGCTCACAAAGCCAATGGCTAGGTACCCCTCCTCACCCCTTCTCCCTGGCCCCCAGCTGTCCCCTCCCCCTTCCCAGTCAGGCCCGCTACTGTCCCTGACCCTGGCTGTGCTGCCAGGGGCGTGGGTGGTCTCAGAGTGTCTCTGCTCCCCCAGGCTACAACCAGATCCTCATCATTCCCGCGGGGGCCACCAGCATCCGCGTGGAGGAGGTGGCGGCCAGCAGGAATTTCCTGGGTGAGTGCGGGCTGGGGTGAGTCCGGGCGGTGGCCCTGCGGCGGGTCCCTCCGTGGCAGCTGACCTGGGGCTCACGCGTGCGCAGCGGTGAAGAGCGTGCGGGGAGAATACTTCCTCAACGGGCACTGGACCATCGGGGACGCCTGGGCCCTGCCCGTGGCCAGCACCGTCCTGCACTACGAGCGCGGGGCCGAGGGGGACCTGGCCCCCGAGCGGCTCCTCGCTCGCGGCCCCACCTCCGAGCCCCTGGTCATCGAGGTGAGGGGCTGGCGGGCGGCGGGGGCACTCGGGAGGCCAGGCCGAGGAGGGGCGGGTCCCAGGGGGGCGGCCCGGCCTCAGTGAGGACCTTCCCGCACAGCTCCTCAGCCAGGAGCCCAACCCCGGTGTGCGCTACGAGTACCACCTGCCCCTGGGCGGCTCCCGGTCCGGCTTCCGCTGGAGCCACGGCTCATGGAGTGACTGCAGTGCCGAGTGCGGGGGAGGTGAGCCATCTCCACGTGGGGGCACCCAGGGCTCCGGGAATCCACGAAGCGTCCCCCCTGCCCACCCTCCAAGCTCAGAGAACCAGAGAAGGCTTCCCGGAGGTGGTGGCATCTCGGAGGACACTGTATTCCTTGGGCAGCAGAGGCCCAGCCCCGAGTGGATGACCAGGGGTTAGAGCAGGGCACCAGCACGTGCACATAACGCCTCTCAAGCCTCAGTTTCCTCCTCTGTAAATTGGGGATGATGATGGCACTTACCCAGGAGGTCATCTGAGGCTTGATCAAGATGACGCTTGGAATGCATGCAGAGCGGTGCCCAGCCCAGAGACTGCCTTTGGGGACTGTTGACTGCTCACCTGCCCTCGATGGCCGGGCCTCTGCAGGTCACCAGTCCCGCCCGGTGTTCTGCACCACTGACAACGAGGTCTACCCCGACCACATGTGCCAGCATCAGCTGCGGCCGGCCGACCGCCGCCCCTGCAGCACTCACCCCTGCCCGCAGACCAAGCGGTGAGGCCCTTGCCAGCGCCCCTACGGTGGGGCCCAAGCACTTGGGTGGGAAGGCACTGGGGTCTCTAGGCTACTAACTCTAGGTGTTGAGCAAACAGGTGGGTGTCCAGGGCTCCCTACAGCTGGGGCAGAGTGGGGAGGAGGCAGCTGTCACTGCGGGAGGCAGTGGGGCGGTGGCGCACGAGCGTGGGATCCGGGGCTGTTCTGTCCACCCGTGTGTGCCCACACAGGACCCACAGTGTCCAGCTGGTGGTGGGTGAGTGGGGGAAGGTACTAGAGTCCTTGTCCGAGCCGGCAGGGGACTTGGCTCGGCAGATGCCAGGAAGTGGGCCACGGACAGGCCAGGGGGCCTGTGGGCATCAGCAATGCCTTTGTTCATGCACGAAGGACCTCTTACCTGCACCGGCCCAGAGCGTGGCACCTTGCTGGGGCCCAGCGTGCACGCAGGAACAGGTAATCTGCAGGCCGCAGGTTCCCTGCTGGGCTGGCGCCGTCCTTCCGCCCTCATGGCCTCGGTGGCAGCTGGCCTTGCAGGATGGTGGTGGGCTTGGCTTCGCACGGTGCCGCTGGGGGTGTCCTTTCCTCCCCCGCCCCAGGGCCACTCCCCGCCGGGTGAGCGTGGCCCCTCTGGGAGATGCTCCCTACAAGGGCAGACACAGAGGCGACGGAGTCTGGCTGGGGATGACAGGGGCCCCGGTGAGGAGGACAGGAGATACGGGGGAGGACAGGAAAGCTAAGAGGGGGGCAGCCAGGCTCTATTGTAGGGACCAGTGCTCGGTGGCGAGAGATGGCAGGCAGAGCGGGCGCTTGGGCCTTTTATGCAGAACTTTCTACCCCCGTGCCTGTGCAGGCCCCTGTGTTAGCATGGGCCAAGCTGGGGGATCCCCAGCGCACGCCTGTGTGTGACAAGCTGGGGCTCCCTCAGGCCTGGACTCCAGCCCCTGCTGCTGGGCCAGCCTTACCGGATTCCTGCTCCCCACCAGCTGGAAGACGGGGCCCTGGTCACCCTGCTCGGCCTCCTGTGGCGGCGGCTCCCAGTCCCGCTCTGTCTACTGTGTCTCATCCGATGGGGCAAGCAGCCAGGAGGCCACCGGGGAGGCGGAGTGTGCAGGCCAGCCTGGGAGGCCCCCTGACACCCGGGCTTGCAACCTGCAGCGCTGTGCAGCCTGGAGAGCGGAGCCCTGGGGAGAGGTGAGGCCTCTGCCCACAGGGTGGGGACCGAAGCAGGCACTGGGTCTCTGGGCTGGGGCCGCAGCTGAGCTGGGCAGGGAGGCTTGGCCTCCACACGGGAGATAGATCCTGGGAGGTAAAGTGACCTGCTAGGTGGTCTTAGAAGCTGTTAGGGCTGGGACTAGCAGCAGGGGTTTGGACTCTCCCTCCTTCTCCAGGATCCCGGGCAGGGTGGGGTAGACTTTGTCTTGCCCGGCACCTTCCTGGGTGGGGGGGGAGGAGCTGGCACTGACTGGGGCTGCTGGTCTCTGCTTCCAGCACCTACATGTGTTCAAGTCTCGAAAGGGGAACGTGGAAAATGTCCCTAAGCTTGGTGACAGCAGGCGTGGTGTAGGCTATGTGACCTCAGAAGAGGGGTTCAGCTTCTCTGAGCCTGGGAGCTGGAACATGGGCTGGGGGTGGGGGAGGGGTCTGGCCGTCTGACCTGGCATGGCCCCTCCCGGGGCGGGGGAGGACAAGCAAGCTCCCGCTGACAGCCTGGTCCTTGCAGTGCTCTGTCAGCTGTGGCGCCGGGGTCCGGAGGCGGAGCGTCACCTGCCGCAGTGATGAGGGGTCTCTGCTCCACGCCGCAGCATGCCCCGCAGAGGACCGCCCCCCCATCACGGAGCCCTGTGTGCATGAAGACTGTCCCCCCATCCATGATCAGCCCTGGCGTGTGGGCGCCTGGGGTCTGGTGAGTGCTTGCCTCTCCCCCCTGTCTCCTCCCTGCCACCCAGTCCTGGTCCCTTGGGTCTCTGACAGGTGGCTGGACACGTGACCTTCCCTGGGTCTGGCCTGCCTCCCCAGGCATCTTCCTCCTCCCTCTCTTCCTTGTGGGGACCCCCGACCCCAGGGTCTCGCTCCTTTTCTGAGCCTGTCCTTTCTTCCCATGCCCACCCTGTGGGCCCCAGTGTTCCAAGAGCTGCGGCGCGGGGACCCGGAGACGCCAGGTCATCTGTGCCCTCGGGCCTCCCGGCCACTGTGGGAGCCTGCAGCTGTCCAAGCCCAGGGAGGCCGAGCCCTGTAACACGCAGCCCTGCCATCTGCCTCCAGGTAAGAGCAGGGGCGCTGGCCAGTCTCCCCATGCCACGGCCATCGTGCCTGGCTTGTCTGGCCTCCTAGCTAGTGGCTCCTGGAGGGCCAGGTCCTTGATTTCCTCCTTGCTATTGACACCCCCCTGGCCCCCCAGAGCTTAGCACGAGCTGGGTATTCAGTAAACGTTCACTGAATGACTGAGTGAGTACGTCCTGCTCCCGTCCTTGTCTTCCCCTTCTCCTACCCCCATCCCTGCTGGCAAGAAGACACTCCAGGCCTGAGGAGCTGCCGCGGGAAGGGCCCAGAGGCTGGTACTTGCTTGGTGTGAGGTTATGATATTGACAAAAAACATGGGATGGGGCTCAGCTAGGGGGGCAATGGGGATGGCGGCCTCCTGCTACCACGGGGAGGTGTGTCTGGCCCGGATGTGCTCCTGCTGGGGGCCCCGTGAGCCAAGCTGGTGAAGTTCCAAGGGAAGCACAGGGCACGGTGGCTAAGAACCAGGGGCTTGGACGCAACAGCGAACCTAAGTTTAAATCTCTGCTCCATTGCTGACCAGTGGTGTGGCCCCGTGGCAAGCGCCTCTCCTCCCCGATTGTCGGTTTGCCTGTCTGTACAGTGGGGTTGATAGTGCTTCTCAGGCCAGACTGAACTGTAAAATAAACTTAATGGCCATTTTTAATAAAATAATCTAGGTTTATTGTGGGAAATTTGGAGAAATTAGGAAAGCAGCATAGAGACAATTGAATGGCCCCGATCCCTGCTTTAGTGGGAACGTTTGTTAGCGTGCTGCTGGGGCATGCGAGCGGGGTTTCGTATGTGCTTTTCCCCCTTAAAGCCACTTGGTGTGTGAACATTCTCTAGCCCCGTGACTCCTCTACAGAAGCCCATGATGGGTGGGAAGTTAGAGTTTAGGTGGTTTCTAGGGTTCCTGGGTGGCTCAGCCGGTGAGGCATCTGACTCTTGACCTCAGCTCCGGTCTTGATTTCAGGGTCCTGAGTTCAAGCCCAGAGTTGGGCTCTGTGCTGGGGGTGGAGCCTACTTTTAAAAAGAAAGAAAAAAAGAAAAGAAAAGAATTACATTTAAGGGGCTGCCTGGCTGGCTCAGACAGAAGAGCATGCAACTCTTGATCTTAGGGTGGTGAGTTTGAGCCCCATGTCAGGTGGAGAGATTGCTTAAAAATGTTTTTTAAATTTAAATAATGTTTTATTTAACCTTAAATATTTTTAACATGTAATCAGTATAAAAATTACTGAATAGGCTATTTTATATTCTTTTTTCACAAGACTAAAAAGTCTTCTGAATTGAATATATTTATTGTTCAGAGCGTTTCTTTCTTTTTTTATTTTATTTATTTGACAGAGAGAAATCACAACTAGGCAGAGAGGCAGGCAGAGAGAGAGGAGGAAACAGGCTCCCTGTGGAGCAGAGAGCCCGATGTGGGGCTTGATCCCAGGACCCTGGGATCATGACCTGAGCTGAAGGCAGAGGCTTTAAGCCACTGAGCCACCCAGGCGCCCCTCAGAGCATTTCTTAATTCAGATGCAGAATTTCAGTGGCATACTTGATCTATATTTAGATTTTATAGGATGTGCAGTTGGAAAAGTAGATTCACATACCCAAGTTGTTCCCAACGTATTTAAGCATCTTCCACTAAATGAATCGTCAGTTTTTAAGTTTAAAATTAAATTAATTCTAATGAGAATAAGTGTAAAATGTGGTTTATCAGTCACTCTGGTCACATCTCAAGTACTCAGTTGCTCTGACGGAGGCCAGCAGGGACCCCAGAACCCGCCCTCAGCCAGGGTGTGGGGGTGGTGGCCGGAGTTCTGTCCAGGGGCTGGTGCTCTTAGGGCTGGGGACCTCAGGCTGGGCTGCAGATCAAATCGTCTGATAGGCCCAGGGGAGCCCCTGAAAGCTTTGGAGTTCAACAGGGACAGGGTGGAAAAGGTCTTGAGGAGGACAGACAGGCACCTGCCTGAGGGCCAGACTGAAGGGGAGGCAGTTGGAGCGGGAGCCTGCTGGGGAGCAGGGCTGCAGAAATCCAAGGGCCCCCAGAAGCCGTGAAAATGAAGGGCCAGGCACTCGCCCAGCAGACCCTGGTGCCCAGAGGGTGCGTGGGAAGCCGAGCAGGACTCGAAGCCGGAGAAGGTGGAAGGGAAGAGTCCCACGAGGGGAAGCTAGGAGCATACTCCCAGGCTGCTGGGGATTGGGACTGCAGCGCTGGGGGTGGGCCGTGTGGGCAGGAGATGGCGCAAGAGGGGTGGGAATGGGCCTCCGCCTTGTCCCAGGGTTTGGCCTGGGCCAGAGAGGCAGTGAGATGAAAACAGATTTTACCGTTTATCAACTAGACTTTTCCAACCCTAAATTATTTTTTAAATATTCCCTGGGGACTGGCAAGATGTTGTCCAGAGGGGGGTGGAGTTTTTCAATGTATTTGAGAGAGCGCATGAGAAAGCATCAGTGGGGGGGGAGGGGGTGCAGAGGGAGGGGGGAAGCAGGCTCCCTGCTGAGCAGGGAACCCGATGTGGGACTCGATCCCGGGACCCCGAGATCATGACCTGAGCCAAAGGCAGATGCTTCACCCACTGAGCCACCCAGGTGCCCCTTCAATTCTTTTATGTAACTTTCCTCCATTATGTAGTAGTGTGCTCACTGTGGAAAATTTGAAATGTGTTAACAAATAGAAGGAAGGGACGCCCCTGCCACCCGCTGCCTTCCCCATCCCCCCCCCCCCCCCCGGGTGTTTGGAACTGTGAGCATTTTGGGGCATGGCTTGTTATACATCATTATAAAAATTCCTGTCATCCGTGTTTAGTCTTTTGCATTTTTTTCTCCATTTTATGATGAAAAATCTCTTTACTAACTTTGAAGTGGTTAAATATAATAGACCATAAAATTCACCTATTCTTTTTTTTTTTTTTTTTTTTTTTAAAGAGAGCACAGGCAGGCAGAGTGGTAGGCAGAGGCAGAGGGAGAAGCAGGCTCCCAGCCAAGCAAGGAGCCAGATGTGGGACTTGATCCCAGGATTCTGGGATCATGACCTGAGCTGAAGGCAGCCGCTTAAGCAACTGAGCCACCCAGGTGTCCCTAAAATTCACCTATTCTAATGGTAACTCATGATTTTTAGTAAGCTTACCAAGTTGGACAATAAGATGGCGAAAAAAAATTTTTTTTCACGTTTCTGAGCAGCCCCTAATCTGATTCCCCAAACTGGGAAGACAGGCCTATTTGTTCATTTGTGTTAACTGCACTGGAATTAAACAGTGTCACATTAATTGCAGATTACAGTATAGTGACTCAGCAATTCTGTACTCAGGGCTCATCATGACAAGCGGATCTTAATCCCCTTTGCCCATCCTCCCACCCACCACTCCTCTGGTAACTACCAGTGTGTTCTCTATAGCCGAGAGTCTGGTTTTTTGGTTCTCTTTTTTCTCTGTTGGGTTTGTTTCTTATATTCCACACATGAGTGAACTCATTCAGTGTTTGTCTTGGCACGATACCCTCTAGATCCGTCTGTGTAGCTGCAAATGGCAAGATTTCATTCTTTTTCGTGGCTGAGTAATATTCCTCTCCATGTGTGTGCCTATTGTACATAAAGCTGCTATGGACATAGAGGTGCACATATTTTTTTGAATTAGTGTTTTCTTATTCTTTGGGTAAATAGTAGTGGAATCACAGTGTTACCTGGTAATTCTACTTTTAATATTTTGAGGCGGGATGGTGAAAAATCTTGAACATACAGAACAGTTGAAGAACTGTGTAGTAAGCAACCACGTATCCACACCTAAATTCCAAAATGACTGTTTTGTTATATGTGCTTTTTTAAAAGTTAGTAGTTTTTAACAATCTCTATTTATTTATTTATTTGACAGACAGAGAGAGAGAGAGAGATCACAAGCAGGCAGAGAGGCAGGCAGAGAGAGAGAGGAGGAAGCAGACTCCCTGCTGAGCAGAGAGCCTGATGCGGGGCTTGATCCCAGGACCCCGAGATCATGACCTGAGCCTAAGGCAGAGGCTTTAACCCACTGAGCTACCCAGGCGCCCCTTTATTTTATTTTTTAAAAGACTTTTAAGTAATCTCTATACCCAGCATGGGGCTCAAACTCATGACCCCAAGATCAAGAGTCACATGCTCTCCTGACTGAGCCAGCCAGGCACTCCACTTCGCCCATTTCTTTAATCGGACAGCTTATCTTTTCATTAATTTGATCAATACATATCATTTTTTGTTTTATGTAGTTGGGATCAAACATAAATACTAATTTTATATCTGGCTTTTCTTTTTGCTGAACATGTAATGTTAGCTTTTTCTAAGGAACTAAAGACTCTTGAAACTTGGGAAGGGTCGGGGCGCCTGGGTGGCTCAGTGGGTTGAGGCCTCTGCCTTTGGCTCGGGTCATGGTCCCGGGGTCCTGGGATCGAGCCCCGCATCGGGCTCTCTGCTCTGCAGAGAGCCTGCTTCCGCCTCTCTCTCTGCCTACTTGTGATCTCTGTCTGTCAAATAAATAAATAAAATCTTTAAAAAAAAAAAAATACTTGGGAAGGGTGTTTTATGGACTCACAGGTCTGCTCGTTCTCACTTCCGCTGTCCCGGGGTCCCAGGCCCCGCCTGAGCAGTGGGGTGGGGGCACGTGAAGGATTAGGTGGCCACTGCTCAGGCCCGACTGCCTGCTCCCTGCAGAAGTCCCTAGCATGGAGGATGTGCTCGCTGGCCCCAGGGATCCCCGGATGTCTTTGGGCCCTCAGGTGGCCGCCAACCCAGGTGAGCAGCTCAGCGGACATCCCCAGCCCAGAGCCCCGGAGCTGGAGGTTGAAGGTGGGGCAGGTGGTTTAGGGGGAATGGAGAAGGCAGGTCAGGTGTGGACAGATGCAGGTGAGCAGCCGGGTGGAGACCTCATGTGTCTTTTCCTTCTTCTTTCTAGATTCCAGAGACCAACGGTGGCTCCCCCAGGAGCAAACCTTAGTGCAGGGTAATCCCAGCGGAGCCCAGGGCCTCCACCTGCCAGGCCTAGCTCCCTCTCTGCCACAGTCCCCACACCAGCAGCCGCCGCGGTCTGACTTGGCACCCCGAGACTGCAGACACAGCCCCTATGGGTGCTGTCCTGATGGCCATACCGCGTCTCTTGGGCCACAGTGGCAGGGCTGCCTGGGAGCCTCGTGTCAGCAGAGCAGGTGGGGACCTCTTCCTAGTTGGCTGGGGAGGCGGTTTGCAGAGCTCCGATCGGGACTCTGCAGGGTCTGCCGGCTGCCCTGCTTGTGCCTCTTGGGGACTCAGCTTCCTGTGGCTGGTCTTCCTAATGTGCGGGGTGGGGGTGAAAATCTCTGCTCTCACTGCAGAAGTCCGCCTGAGCTCTGGGAAGGCCCTTGGGATAGAATTCTAGCGTTCAGATCCAAACCAGTCGACCAGTCTCTCGGGGGAGTGGGTGCTAAGAGCCCAGGTCAGCAGCCTGGGGGCAGGGCGGGATCAGCCACTTACCAGCCGTGTTCTGGTGATGGGGCAAGTTCCTTAACTTCTCTGATCTTGGCTTCCTCTGCTGAGAGGTGGGGACAGTGACAGCCGCCGGCTAGGGTCCTGAGCCCGGAAGGTGCCCCGATTCGTGCCTCCTTCACCTTCCGCTCCCACTCCTGGCCAGCAGTGCTGAAGCAAGCGGTGGGCTCCGTCTGCTGTGATCTTGTAAAACCTCCCTGGGACTTGCACTGTGGGCAGGCTTAGCGAGTTTCCGCCTCTGTTTTCGGGGGGCGAGGCTGGAGTCGAGGACCCGTCAGGTATCAGGACAACGGCTCTGCCTGCTCGGTTCCTGCCGCCTCCCAGGAAGCCGTCGGGTGGTTGGCGGATGCGGCAGAGCCTCGGCAGGCAGAATGGTCCGCTCCGTGTGCGGGGACACGCTGTCTCCAGCTCGGATTCTTGACTGCTCAGCCCCCAGCATGGGGAGCCTCAGAGCCTGGGTTCCAGGACACTGGTCACTTGGGGCCCTGGAAGGGTTGGGGACCAGGGGTGGGTGGTGAGGAGACAACTGTGTGATGCCTGTCTAGGTACGGGTGCTGCCCTGATGGGGTGTCTGTGGCCGAGGGGCCCCAGCATGCGGGCTGTGCAGGGTCTTACAGCAGTGACATCACCGGGAGAAGGCCGGGGTCAAGAGCGGTGGCTTCCTCGGTAAGTGTCTGGTTCACACGAGGGGGCTGGGATTCAGCCCCCAAGCCTGCTCAGGGCCACTGTGATCCAGGCTCTCTGGAACTTGGGCTTTGGAGAAAGGAGGTCCGTGAAGGCTGCTGGCCAACAGGGCCTCCAAGATGGGCCTGGGCTGGAGCGCGCGCGCGTGTGTGTGTGCGTGCGTCTTTATCTGACCTTCCCCTGGCCTCTCATCTCCCCCTGGCCTCTCATCTCCCCCTGGCCTCTCATCTCCCCTGAGGCTCTTCATCAAGGGCTCATAATTCTGTTCCTTCTTCTTCCTGTCCTTCCCCAGGCAGCCTAGAGTCCCTAGCAAGAGCCAGACCTATCCCCAACATCCCAACTCTAGGCTTCCTCCCCAGGCCCCCAAGACCCACCAGCCCCGGGCTCAGCAGAATGAGCCCAGTGAGTGCCGGGGCTCCCAGTTTGGCTGTTGCTATGACAACGTGGCCTCTGCTGCTGGTCCTCTTGGGGAAGGCTGCGTGGGCCGGCCCAGCTATGGTGAGTGGGTGTCCCTCCATCCTTCCTGGTGAGTAGGCTCTGGTCCCCCTAGGCCCCCACACCTCCGCAGAGCCCCACCTGGAGCTTCCTACCAGCTCAGTGATTCATTCATTTCTTCAGATATTTGCTGATCACTTATTAGGTGCCGGGTCAGAGAACAGTGCCACGTTGTTCTTATTTCCAACAGTTTGCCCTCGAGGCCACCTGCGAGCTTGGGAGAGTTGGGGAGAGCTGTAGGCAGGGCCCCCACAGAGAAGGAGGCTCATCCTCTCCCTGCCCCTGCCCCGTGGGGCTCCGCCCCCTCTAGGGCAGAGGTGGAATGGTGGTCAGTGCCAGGATGGACAGGGGTGTCCCCACCGGCCTGGGATGAGCCCTGGAGGGAGGTCACTGAGGCTGGAACACGGACTGTGTGGGCAGCACGGCCAGGGACTGCCACGGGGACTTCAGAAGCCAGATGGGCTGGTGGTCAGGGTCTGCAGGAGGCTGGGCCCCTGGGTGGGCTTCAAGCAGGGGCCAGCCATGGTCACGCAGAGACATGGAGTGGGCTCTGCTGGGGAGGTGGGGGCAGCTGTGGTGGGTTCGAGGCCAGTGAGGGGTCCAGGAGCCAAGGTGGGCCCCACACGGGGCGTCTTTGCAGATGTTCCTGGGAGCTGAGGGCTGGGTTCTCCTCGTGAGCTCAGCACGTCAAGGCCAAGCCCTTGGGCTGCTCGGTGCATGCGCTCTGGTGCCCTGGGTCAGGCATGGGGAGGTGAGGGGCATGAGGGGGCCAGTCCAGGTTGCTCACGGCCCTGACCTCCTGGAGGGCTCTAGTTCTGTGGGTGGAGCCCAGTAGGTCTGGGCCGGGAGCAGACTCTGCCCCCAGGGCCAGGTGAGGGGCCCGGGTAGGGGTGTAGACATGTTCCGTGAGCTGGGAAGGGCCTGGCTCCGAAGTCCGAGGCCAAGGGGATGGGGGGCCCTTGTCGGCGGGGCTCTGCTGGGCCACGTCCCTGGCTCGGTGACACTCACCCTTCTGGCCCCTCAGCCTACCCCGTGCGGTGCCTGCTGCCCAGCGCCCACGGCTCCTGCGTGGACTGGGCGGCCCGCTGGTACTTCGTCCCCTCTGTGGGCCGGTGCAACCGGTTCTGGTACGGCGGGTGCCACGGCAACGGCAACAACTTCGCCTCCGAGGAGGAGTGCATGAGCAGCTGCCCCGGGCCTCCCGCCGGGGCCCGGGGAGATGGTGACGGCAGCGGTCCCGGGGGCCAGCAAGAAGCCAGATGGCAGCGGACAGGGGCCACGGTTCAGACGAAGCCCTTGCCTTCTGGTGGCCTCTCGTGGCGAGACCGAGAGCCTAGGCCGAGGGAGGAGTCCCACGCGCAGGGCTTTGGAGAGCGGCCCTGGCGCGGGGAGCTGGGGCCCAGCGCCCCTGGCCTGGGCGGAGATGCCGGGCGGCCAGCGCCGCCTTCCCGCAGCTCTTCCTACAGGTGAGCGCCCCCCCCCGCCCCCCCCGCCCCCACCCGGGGCTGCACCTGTGGGAGCTAACACCCTGAGGTCAGCAGCACCCCCCACCTCCAGTCGTCCAGACAGCCCGCGGGGAGGGCCTCGTTCCTGTCGTTGCAACATGGGGAGGCTGCCTTTGGAGACAGGAGACCTGCCGGCAGATGGTGGCGCCATCTGGGTCAGACCTCGCTCCTACACCGCAGGCCCCATGACCTCCGGCGAGTTCTCCAACTTCTCTAAGCCCCCGTTGCCTGACGTGTGAAATGGCGACGTTCTCTCAGGTTTACTGTGGCTTCCAGTCTTGGGACTGTGTCATGAGAGCTTTGGGGAGAATAAAAGCCAAATAAGTAAAACTTTACATTCCAAAGGGGTCAAGCATGTCGTTTAGTTCCCCACACGGAGCTGGCGTGAGGGATCTCTCCGGGCCCCTCCGTGCCCTGGGCTTTGCGCCCACCCTGCAGCCGTCACAGGACCAGGCTGAGGTAGCAACGTCCAAGGGCATGAGGGGAGGAGGGAGAGGGGGCATTCCCGAGGCAGTGACTTCTGGAGCTTGGCGTCCCGGGGCATGCCCTGACCCCGACAGTGCCCGAGACAGGATGGAGGCCAAGCCTCCGGGGTGGGACAGTGATGGAGGGGAGTCCCCGGTCCCGCACAGGTCCTCCCCTCCTCCCTCCCCAGGGTCAGCTTGGCCGGCCAGGAGCCATCCCTGGTACAGGCGGCCCCGGGGCAGTTGGTGCAGCTCGTCTGCCAAGATGATGACACCTCCCTGGAGCCCCATGGCCGGTGGCAGAAAGACGGGCAGCCCGTCTCCTCCGACAGGTGTGTGTGTGGCAGCCCCCGATGTCCCCTGGGGGGGGAAGGGTGCAAGCAGGGCTCCAGCCCCCTCCGGTAGGAGCGCGGGGGGCCTCTGGCGGGCTGGGCTCGTTGTCGTCAGAAGCCAGAGCTCGGACCCCCACCCCCGCACTCAGGCACAAGCTGCAGCCGGATGGCTCCCTGGTCATCAGCCCCCTGCGGGCAGAGGACGCTGGCATCTACAGCTGTGGTGGCAGCAGGCCGGGTGGTGACTCTCGGAAGATCCAGCTTCGCGTCTCAGGTCTGTCCTGCGCCCCACCCGCAGGGGATTCCCGTGGGCCCAGGCGGGAGGGCCTGAGCCAGGGTGCGCCCGCGCTGGAGCGGCCCTTCCTGCCGGCAGGGACCCTGTGCTCCAGTTGGGCCGAGGTGGAGGTCTTGCCCCTCGGGGCACTCACTTTTCCACGTGTCCCCGGCCAGCTTCATGCCCCTCCCCCTTCCTTCCACCACATTCTGCACGCGGCTCACCTCTTCTGGCTCCTGACAGGGGGTGATGTGGCTGAGCCAAGGCACTTCCCTCGGACCAGGGACCCAGCTCAGGGCCACAGTCCTTGGGACTCCAGCCTAGTGGGGGACGGAGGGGGCCCAGCGGCCGTCTCCTCCTCGCAACCTCGGCCCAAGACCAGGTAACTCCAGCCGTGCCGTCCTGCTCCGGGCCTACCCCGCTTGAAGCCCGGGGGGATGGGGTCTTCGTGGTGAGAGGAGGGGGGGTGGGGCACAGGGGTCTGCCCGGTGAGGATGAGAGAAACGTGGCTCCCTGAGCACGGCCTCTTACGAGGAGGGGGAGCCCTCCGCCCCTCCCCAGTCGAGGAGGATCCAAGGCCCAGGGGCTGAGGGAGGGGAAGTACACCAGGAGCTAGAGGGTCTGCGACGGCCTTGAAGGAAGTTGGTAGAGGGGCTGCAGAGGGCTGGAGGGCCCAGGTCAAGGACTGAGTAGCAGAGGTGCAGGGCCGGGAGGTGACAGTCAAGATTCTGGGGCAGGGGTGGGGGCAGGCGGCAGGGAAGGCAGGAAAGTCCTGACCCGCATGAAGCAGCTGTCAGGAAGCTGAATCTGGAAGGAGAGAAGGGGGCCACGGGCTTGTGCAAAGGGTCCCCCTCATGGCTGTGGGGGTGTGTTCTGCAGGCTGCTTCTGGACAGGAACCAGCCCGGGGTGGTGGACGCCCGACCAGGCCAGCGGGTCCGGCTGACCTGCCGTGCTGAGGGCTTCCCGCCCCCCACCATTGAGTGGCAGAGAGATGGGCAGCCCCTCTCTTCCCCCAGGTTTGTGTTCAGCTGCTCTCTTAGCCCTCCTGTGCCACCGCCAGCCCCTGACCCTGTGCAGACCGAGGGGGAGGGAGTTGCCAGGCGCCACCTCTGTCAGTCCTGAGCAGGAGCCCAGCGGCTCTTGAGAGAGGCTGCTGCGGGGCCGCCGTGCTCCTGGGGCCAACTGACATTTGGGTCTCTGGGTCTTTCCAGTGGTGAGTGGGCAGGAGTAATGGGCCAGCTAAGGAGGGGTGACGGCTGAGGGACAAAACGGAGACAGACCCTTTTCTGGCTGATCACAACAGCTGACATGTACCCGTTATGAGCACGAGGCTTGTCCTCCGTGGTCCCCTCTGCCCAAGAGCCACCCTGAGGTGGATGCGCTCTTATCCCTGTTTTACACACGGGCGCTTACCACCACAAAGCTCCTAAGCGGCAGAACCAAGATTTGGGCCTACTGAATGAGTACAGCGGGAACCACAAACCCGCACCGGAATTATTTCGTATCCGGAAGCTTGAGAGGATTTTTCTATTGCCAGGCTTCAAAGTCGGGCACCTCCAAGTACATGAGAGTGCCAGCAGCTGGAGGACCTTGGGGCTTAAGGTCAGATGGCCCTTTGCTCAGACCCCACGGAATAATAGGGTCCACTCGGCCCTTCCCCAGGGAAAGGAAGACCCTGCCAGCTCCCTCGGGATGGAGCCACCTGACTGTGCTTTGTCCCTAGACACCAGCTGCAGCCCGATGGCTCTCTGGTCATCAGCCACGTGACTGTGGAAGATGGTGGCTTCTACGCCTGTGTTGCTTTCAACGGGCAGGCCCGAGACCAGAGATGGGTCCAGCTCAGAGTTCTGGGTAAGGTGGTAGTCCTGAGCGGAAGGGTGAGTGGGGCTAGTGACCTCTGAGGTCAGGCGGGGCAGGTGGGACAGAATTAGCAAGTGGCCGACCATGCTTCCTCCTTGGGCCTAGGGGAGCTGACCATCGCGGAGCTGCCCTCCACTATGATGGTGCCAGAGGGGGACACAGCCAGGCTGCTGTGTGTGGTGACAGGAGAAAGTGTGAACATCAGATGGTCCAGGTAAGGCTCTAGTCCGCACCGGCCTGGCCCTCGGACCCGCACCCCTGAGGCTGTCCAGCCCGGGAGGTGGCCCAGCTTTCTGCAGGGATAGTGCGGTTCCCACCCTTCATTCTTCAACTCCTGCCTCCGGTGGGGGGGCTGCAGCACCCTCTTCCTGACAGCAAGGCCCTGTAGGACCGTTCTCTTGGTTGGGCTACACACCAGGGTTTCTCAACCTCGGCACCATTGATATTTCAGACTGGATAATTTTTTCATTAAAATTTTATTTGAGAGCGAGCGAGTGGGTACCTAAGTCTTGTGGAGGGGAGAGGGAGAAGCAGGCTCCCCGCTGAGCAGGAAGCTGGATGTGGGGCTCAGTCCCAGGAGCCCGGGATCATGACCTGAGCCAAAGGCAGCCGCTTAACCCACTGAGGCACCCCGGCACCCAGACTGAATAATTCCTGATTGTCGGGGCTGTGTTGTGGATTGTGAGGTGTTTGGCCGCATCCAGGCCATCTACCCACTAGATGCCAAAGGACAATGTCTCCTGATGTCCTCTGGGTGGCGCACTCTCCCCCTGGGGTTGAGAACCCTGGGCTAGACTCAACTTTGAAGACTTCAGGAGTCTTTTACTCCACGTTAGTTTCTCTTTTATTCATTCCCTCAGTAAACATTCTTTTGCCCCCTTCCTCCTTGCCATGTGTCAGGAATCACCCAGGCTCTGGGGCTCTTGGTGTGCTCTGAGCCCCCCAGGCACCCCCAGGTAGGAGAGGGCCCAGTGTCCGCTGAGCTCCGGAGATCGGCCCTCAGTGCTACCGGTGCCCGGAGGATGGGGCTGCCCCCTCTCTGGAGCCATCAAGGAAGAGGGGGCCACACACGTGACTTTGTCTGGGCCCTGAAGGCTGAGGAGGGGAAGGCTGTTCCTGAACAAGCCTCAGAGGTGGGCGTTGGAGATGATGTCAGGCTGGGAAGGGGCCTGTGCGGCCGGGAGCTCTGTAGGCTCGAGCAGCTGTGCTCCGTGCAGGCCTGCCCTGACCGGGTCTGGCCTCCACTGATTCTAGCAGGCCCGTATCTCCCTCTTTGCTTCTCTTCGGTCTTCCTAGCAGCAAACATGTCCAGGATTCCCCTCCTCAAAGCAAAACGAAAGCTACCTGGCTCTGACCCCCATGTCCCCGCAGACTCTGGCCTCTTACGGAGTCTCCCCATCACAGCACGGCTGTTCGGACTGGCTGCCCGAACATCACCCCCGCTTCAGAGACACTGCCCTGTCCCTACATCCTCTGGACGAATCTCAGCCCCCACGTGACCTGCTCTTCCGCCAACCGCGTGCACTTCCTGACATGCTCCTTCTCCTCGGCTCCAGGACACTCCTGTCCTCTAGCCTTCGTCCTCTTTCTTTGGTTGCTGCTTTCGTTTCCCTGGCTGGCTCATCTTCTCACACCAGTGCCTCAGAGGCTGCTGCACCTCGGGGGCTGTCCATGGTTCTTTTTTTTTTTTTAAGATTTATTTAACAGAGAGAGAGATCACAAGCAGGCAGAGAGGCAGGCAGAGAGAGATGGGGAAGCAGACTCCCCGCTGAGCAGAGAGCCCAACATGGGGCTCAATCCCAGGACCCTGAGACCATGACCTGAGCCGAAGGCAGAGGCTTAACCCACTGAGCCACCCAGGCGCCCCCTGTCCGTGGTTCTTGATCTAACTTCACCTTGGGTAACCTTTTTGGCACGTGGTTTCCTGGGTCATGCAGTGCTGATACACTGTCTGGGTCTAGACCCCAAATCCGTCGCCTCCTGGTATCTCACGGGCACCCGGAATGCAAAATAGTGGGAGAGAGCCTCCACCGTTCAGCCCTCATCCCCACTCCGGATCTCCCCGTGGTGGAGAGGCACTGCTATTAACCAGTAACCCAAGCCCCGAACCTCTGTCATCTCTTTGCCCACCTCACAAATCAGACCCTCCCCCACGTGTGCACGTCTGCCGTGGCCACTTCCGGCTCTCTGCTTTCAGGTTTCTCCTTGACCCAGGAAGCGAGCCTTTCCAAGGGCAGATACTTGGTCCGTCCTGCTTAGCTCACACCCCCCCATTCCCTGCAGGGTCCAGGCCAAAGTCCTATCTAGGCTGTGCCCGCTTTGTTCCCTGCTCTGACCATGGCCGCTGCCCCTTGAGTTCACGAGTCCCCTTGTTGTCCCTTTCACCAGCCAGCTGTTCCTCCTCATCCTCAGGTCAGGGCTCAGCTAGGTCATCCGCAGGGAGGACCCCCTAATCACCTGTACCCTAGCCCAGTGCCCTCAAGGCAGGGAGTGCTTATGTCTCTCACCCAGCACAGGGCCTGGCCTCATGGCTGCTTAAAAGACTTTTTTTTTTTAAAAGATTTTATTTATTTGATAGACAGATCACAAGCAGGCAGAGAGAGAGGAGAAAGCAGGCTTCCCGCGAAGTGGAGAGCCCGATGTGGGGTCGATCCCAGGACCCTGGGATCATGACATGAGCTGAAGGCAGAGGCTTTAACCCACTGAGCCACCCAGGCGCCCCTTAAAAGACCTTTTTTAAAAAAAATTATTTGAGAGAGAGAGATATCACAAGGAGGCAGAGAGGCAGACAGGAGGAAGCAGGCTCCCTGCTGAGCAGAGAGCCCGAAGCAGGGCTTGATCCCAGGACCCTGAGACCATGACCTGAGCGGAAGGCAGAGGCTTAAGCTAACTGGGCCACCCACGTGCCCCTTGAAAGACCTTTGTTGATGAAAAGCGAGAGCAGGGTTCCTTTGTGGATCAAGAGGCAGATCACAGTAACTTAGATCAGTGGTGTGCTCAGAGTGGGTTCACCTCACTTTCGAGTGAATTTGCTATGAGAATGTTCTTTTCGGCACCCTGACCCCTCTTTCTTGAGGTGAGGGTCATCTGTCCATGATTACCTCCTCCCTTTGTCTCCTCCTGGGCCCTGGCCGGCTCTCCCAGTGTCCTCCCCCCCCTCCCCCAGGAATGGACTGCCGGTGCGGGCTGACGGGCGTCGCGTCCACCAGTCCCCAGATGGCACCCTGCTGATCCACAACCTGCAGGCCGGAGACGAGGGCTCGTACACGTGCAGCGCCTACCGTGGAAGCCAGGCAGTGAGCCGCAGCACCGACGTGAGGGTGGTCCCGCCGGGTAAGGGGCCTACCCCAGGGACTTGCTCGTTCCTGAGAGCTGCCTTTGTGCTGCATGGGGCGGGGAGGGCAGGCTCTGCAGTCTGGGGGACCCTAGCCTGGGTCCCGGCTCACTCTGCCAGTTCCTGGGAGCGTCACTGTGACAAGGGGCTCAACCTTCCTGAGCCTCCCTCCTCCCGGGTGCAGCAGGTGACCTCACCGCCTGGGAGAGCTGTGGTGACGGTGGAGGAGATGGTGCGGAGGGAGGCATCTGGTAACAACAGGTGATGTCAAGTATCACTAAGACTTACTGATTCCAAGAAATAGGATTGACTGGAATTTCATTATAGTCCTTAAGGCAGAGAGGCCGTTCATTCTAATCAGTGCGGCAAAAAATGGTCCTGTTTGAAAAGTGCCTTTATGGCTCTTTGACCATGTAAAGCAGAAAGGGCAGAGATTAGTGTCCCCATCTTACAGATGAGGAAGATATCCAGAGACCGTATGTGGTGTTTCTATAAGCCATACAGCCAACGAGGGGCTCAGCCGGGATTAGACCCTAGTCCTCATATTTAATATTCTTTTCCTTAAATGATTATACCAGGAACTGGCAGAATTTTACTTGCATTATTCAGCAGCTTGTGTTCTCCAGCTCTTGCTCAGAGTTGAGTATTAGTGAACCCAAGGCCCATGCTGTAAAGCAGTGTCATACCACTATCTAGGAGGGCCTCTCCCGGGCAGTCTGTCCCCATGCTCACAGCGGCCAGGGCCCCCCCGGCACCGCCCCGGGAGAGCTGCTCCCTCCCCCGCCTGCCGGGGGTGGGGGGGGAGGCGTGCGGGGGGGGGGGGGGGGCGGGTGGTCTGAGGCTGCTATGCTGCAGGTGGGGAGTGGCCAGCGCTAAAGGCTGAAAGTCGGTAGAATCGTTGCTTAGTGGATCAGACTAACATGCAGGCTTCCAGTTTCTGAGCTGCTTTTGCCCTTGGGACAGCGCTAGCTGCTCAGGCTTGGTGACTGAGTGCAGGGGTGTAGGAAGGCCTGACCTTCACTAAAGTGCTAGACTGCCGGGGCCGGTTTTCTCTCCCCCCTCTGCCCAGCAGATTGATCTCTGTCTACAAACCAACCAGATTTAACCAGACCCGAGACAAGCTGGAAGGCAGACTAGTGTGAGAGAGAGCTGTCAGAGGACCCAAGTTCGTGTTTGTGACTCACTGCAGACACGTCTACATGGGAAATGATCATCAGAAACCCATCCGACAGCACAGTCTGGCGCGGCGCCTGCTGTGTGGTCGCAGGCTGCAGGGTCTGGCTTGGGCTGTCTCCTGGACAGGACACCTTTCTCCTGCCCTCTGCTGGGGGAGTGTTGCTCCTCTCCTATTCTACGGGCACCTTTCTTGACTGGAAGCTGTCTCGCCCCTCTCTCTGTATTCATTTTGTTGATTATGCTTTCTGTAGGGTCTCACTGCTTGAGGCTGCCTCCCTGTGCCCGATCCGCGGTCTGGGGGCATACTGGAATTAGCGTCAGCGTCCTGGTAGCGGGCCTTGAGTTAGTCACGCTCTGGTGTAAGGGACTCGCTTGAGGATTTCTCAACCTTCTTGCCTAAAAGACCAGGGTGAGAAACAGAAAACACCGGAGGGATAAAAACAGAGGCTCGCTCCTTTTCTGCAGGAGAGGGAGTGGGGCTGGCACAGCATAGTTCAGCACTCAAATTCTAGCCAGTCACTGGATGCCCGAGGAGCCGTTCCCGTCTCCACACAGGCAGAGAGCTGGAGTCACTGGCCCAAAGTCACCCCGCTGGGAAGTAGGGAAGCCAGGACCGAGCTCAGGCGGTCTGGCTCCAGAGCTGCTGTTTCCTCGGGCCCGGGACAGGCCCCAGGGCTGCAACTGCTGGAAGTCGATACCAAAGTTACTGATTTTCTTTTAAATGCATAAATGGCTTGATATTTATATAAATGTGGGTATGGTTGACTCCTGAGGCACGTCTGTGCAGTCAAATCCACGTAGAACTTTGACCCCCCAAAACTTTACTAACAGCCTGTTGACTAGAGCCCTACTGGTAAGTTAGCACGGACTGTATCAGTATTACATACTGTATCCCCAGCGAAGTAAGCCAGACACATGTTAAGAAAATCCGAAGGAAAATACATTTATAGTATTGTACAGTATTTAATGAAAAAAAAAAAGTGGACCCGCACAATTCAAACCTGTTGTTTAAATGCCGGCTTAGTACTCTCATACTGATATCCCAGATCTGTATAGAATCAGGTACTGAGACCACCCAGGTATGATCTTCCTGTTGTATTCTGGGAAAAAGCAGGGGGAGAGGAGATGAAGATCAGCCCCATGAGATCTGACTTTAGGGAAGGTGCTATTCAGGCCTAACCAGGCTGAGTCAGAAGAGCCCCTTCCAGAAAGAAAAGGGAAATTAACCAGATGAGGCCACTTCAGTCCCAAGATGAAGCAGTGGGATAAAACTCAGAATTTTTTTTTTCACCTTTTTTTTTTGCCTACCCTGAGATCAAGAGTCCTTTGTTCTACAGCCCTGGCTCGCCCGGTGCCCCTCTCACGGGTTTTTTGTTTTTTTTTTTTTTAAGATTTTATTTATTTGACAGAGAGAGAGAGATCACAAGTAGGCAGAGAGGCAGGCAGAGAGAGAGGAGGAAGCAGGCTCCCCGCGGAGCAGAGAGCCCGATGCGGGGCTCGATCCCAGGACCCTGAGATCATGACCTGAGCCGAAGGCAGCGGCTTAACCCACTGAGCCACCCAGGCGCCCCTCTCACGGGGTTTTTAAGGCACCGAAGCTCCTAGCATGTTCAGAGGGGGCGGGAGCCAGCACTTTGTGCTTCGTGCAGTGTTAGAACCATGGCTCCTAAGGCTGCTCTCTCCATCACCTTGTCTAAGGGCTCGCTGCCTCTCTCTGGGGGAAGTGGGAGAACTGGGAAGACGGGGAACGAAGTGAGGAGATAAACTAGGGCTGCAGAAGGCACGAACCCTTTGAGGTTGGAGGGAATCAGCAATGAGAGAAAGGGGACAGCTCTAGCCCAACTCAGAATTTTACTTAGGGAGGATGCCCCACCTTTCCTTGCCAGTCCAAGGGTGAAGGGAATCGTCATCCAGCTCTGCAGGTCCCAAGCGCGAGGGCAGGGAGTTAACGTCAAGGGATGAGTCATCACATGGAGTCAAGGCTTAACAGTCTGTCCTGCACTGAGGCTGCAGGACCCCGGCCTGTCCCGTGAGGCCGACGGCGGGGGCGCGGGCTGCACAGAGGTGTTAAAAGAGTACAGAGTGACTGTGCTTTTGGGAAGCCTGGCGCTTCTACTGTTGCTTTCCTCTTAAGGCAAAGAAAGGGCAGGTGGGACTTCTCAGTGTCCACAGCTTCCTTACCGCCCCCCCCGCCCCCGGTTGCTTCCACAGCGCCGCCCGGCCACCCCGGGAACCTCGGCAGGGAGTGTGTGGACCAGCCCGAGCTCGCCAACTGTGATCTGATCGTGAAGGCCCAGTTCTGCGGCAACGAGTACTACTCCGGCTTCTGCTGCGCCAGCTGCTCCCGCGTCCAGCCTCCCGCTCAGCCCGTCTGGCAGCAGGGATGAAGGCTGGCTGCGGGCCCAGTCCCGAAGCAACCCTCGGCCTGTGGCCTCCGGCTGGCAAAGGGATCTGTCCTTTAGAGAAGGGGCCCTTTCAGGCCGCCCCGCCTCGCCAGCACCCACCTTGCGCTGCGCCACCACAGGCAGCTGTCAAGAGGCATCCGCTGGGAGAAGGCCACCCTTTCCGGCCTCCTCCCTTATTTCTGTTAAGCAGGATCCGTTCACTGGGTTCTAGAGCAAGTTACCAGGGTTCTCAATTCATTGAAAGCTGGGTGGGGAGGTGTGGAAGTGTTTCGAAGTTACCATGTATCGGCACGCTAACTCCTGCCGGGTCAGGCCATTTCTCTTTGCTAGAACGCCCTTGTACGCAGGGTCAGACAGCGGGTCCACTGCTCCGGTCGCGCTCACCCTTCCGGGGGGCAGCTTCAAACCCCCCCTCCCCCGCCCCGGGCGGACAGTTAACGGCGCGCTCGGGAGAGCTCCTGCCGAGGTGCAGCAGGGCACGTGCGCCCAGGACAGGGATGGGGGTGAAGGAGCAGCAGCTGGTGCCGTCAGCAAGGCCGAACTGCGGGTGCCCCTTACTTTCCTCCGGAAAGGCCTCCCCTCCTGAGGCCGACGCGCAGAGCCTGGCTATGAGGGTCACCTCACCCTGTATCGAGCTGACCCGCTCTGCACAGTGACCAGCGGGGAGCCTCTCCCCCCGCAGCAGGAATCTGTGAGGCAGAACCAGACCATTAAACGCCAGCACCAGCAGGACGGGAGGGAAGAAGGGGAAGGCGATGTATGAACAGCGAAGTGGCTTCAGACACGGCTGGAGTTGGCAGAAGTCGCCTCCATCTCTCAGAACCCCCCGTTCCTCGCTGCTGCTCAACGAGGGGCCTGGATTCAGCCCAGTCTGAGCTTCCAGGTCCCTTTCCACTTAACCTACACACCCTACAGAGGACCGGCTGGACCTGACAGGTTACTCCGGGACATCGGAAAGGCAGGCATTAGGGGAAAAGCTGACTTATTACCACCACACTGGCTGGAAAAGAGAAACTGCATCATGGGTGAGTGACCCATGACTTCTTGGTCTACCTCTCAGTCAACACAGGAAGCGTGGATTAGGGGCAGAGGCATTTTTTTTCTTTCCACTTAAAAAAAAAAAAAATAGGATCCCCTGGTAAGCAAAATTTACCATGGCTAGTTTTGCTAGACAAACTGGAAACTAAGGGCTACTTTCTTGGACTCCCCAGTTCTCCCCAACTGGTAAGTTCGAGGATAGCCAGCTCTTCTCAGAACTAGTCACAGAGTACTGGGCTAAGGTTATAGCAAAGAGTAACACTAACAAGCTGGACCAGTGGTTCTCAACCCTCTTCCATACTGGGAGCTTTTTTTTAGTTAAAAAAAAACAACTGAACTTGGGGGTCCCCCCACCACCACTCTGATTTACTGGCCTGGAGTAGGGACCAGGGTGAGGATTTTAGAAGCTCCTCAGGTGATTGTAGTATGTATCCAAGGCTGAGACTCACCGCTCCAGCAGGGCCCTTCAGGTGAACCTTGTTCCAGGGTATTTTCTGCCGACTAGGCTGGGGGCGGGGGGGGGGGGGGCAGAGCTGAGCTCTGTACCTCTACTCAGCTGCTGGGTGCAGTCCATGCTCCTGTTTCAGACCACAGCCTGAGCAGCAAGAGTCTGCCACCAGAGATATGCTTAGATCAACCAAAGCCTAAAGTATAAACAAAAAGTGAATTTTAAGAATATACCAGTCCTGATGGGCAAAACAGATGGATTAATCCAGAGGTACAATCTTCCAGTTAGGAGTCTCGGAGAGGAAGTCTAACGCAGGGACTGTGGTCAGCAATACTGTAACAGCACGTGTGGTGACAGACGGTGATCACACTTACGGTGGTGAGCACTGTGTGCTGTACGAACTGTTGGATCGGTATGTTGTACACCTGAAACTAACACTGTGTGCCAATTTTACTTCAATAGACAAAGTACACTAGTCCCAATACAAGATCTTCTAGCCACCAAACCAGAGTTCTGTAGCAGCCGCCGAACCGCAGAACAGAGCAAAAAGAAAAGGCGACATATTTGCTGATAAAGAAAAGGGGAAAGACCAGCCCTTCATGGGCAAAAGCTTCTACCACGAACATTTATTTTTGTTAAAGCAGATTATAAATTCTCATCAGTACAAATATATATAACTTACATTTGATTGTAAGGCCAACGTTCGAAAGTAAAAATGAGATGGGATCTCATGTTACCAGAGGTCAAGAGGCCGCAGCTGGCAGCGGATGCTCTGCTCACCACAGGTTTGGGGTGGGGGTCGGACGCACACACGGCTAATGAACTACACTCTCCATCCCCACGAAACTCCTGGGGACAAAACGTAAAGGACAAAACAAAACCCACCAAGACCCACATGACAAACCAACACAGTAACCTGCGCTCCCGTCAACGGACGTGATTATGTCATTGTCACCTTAGTGTTAAGTAGAGGACTAACATAAACTGCAGCAGTACGGAAAAGAAAATCCAGATTCTCTATAGAGTGTACGTAGACTGAGTCCATTAAAATAACGACATTAGAATTTCATCACAGGTTCAAAACCAGGACAATACTGCTCTTTCATTTCTTTAAAACTACAACCTAGTGACTGGATTGGTCAGATGCATGATTGTTGCCGCAATGCGCTACTTACAACGAATGATGCCAAGTAATTCGGATCCCATCTGCCCCTCCCAACCTTTCCTCTCTCCGCTTCGATGGGCATCACTGATAAATCAATCTTATGTACAATTTCTTACAGCTAACCCTTTTACCTTTGGCAAGATTACTTACAACTCATACAACTTTTTACTATTGAGAACTATTTAAAATATTCTAAATGCATAAAAATAAAGATTTTGGCTTTTTTGATATATATTTATAATATTTATTCTTACTCAAAGTGGAAGCTCAACTTTGCCCCTAAAATATAGCTCTGTTGGGCAGCTGCTGATGTGCCCTCCTGGGAATTCTGGCGGCACAGCCTGCCTCTCGTCCCCAGCCCAAGCACAGGCCACCGTGTTCTTGACCTGACAGGCCAGTACTGAGGCGGCACGTGAATGGCCTGAAAAACAAAGGGAGATTGTTTTGCTTCCCGTTGTGTTTTATATTCCAGTAAATGTGCTTTGAATACAAATTCCTGTTCAGATACTTCTGCCTCTCTATTGCCAGAGATTTGTAAGGGGCTGAGGGAGAAAGAAGGGGACAGAGGGCAACATTTCTTTGACTTCTTGAGCCTAACTGCAAGACAACTCTTCTCTAGGAATGTTTTTCCCATTTTTAAAAAAAATCACCTTTCCTAGCACACTCTGCCTGGACATGCTCCTTGGGACCTTTGGGATTAGTGAAAAGTATACTGATTGGGAACACAAAGTTCCCTTTGCTCCTTTGACCTCTGCCCCTGCCCTTGCCTAAGTACAGACAAAATACGTAAGCCATAGAGACGGCTTAAAGTTCAATTTCAAACGTCTTCTGTAAATCACTGGAGAAAGGATTGGTGGGAGAGGGGTTAGTACGCTGCTTGGACTTGCTTTCTAATGCAGCCCACTGGGCTTCGAAAGGATCCACTGGGCAGGTGCCCGCAGGAACCTCTGTGTGCTTATCTCCTGAGGCCAACCTGCCATCGTCTACACCATTGAAAGCTGCAGAACCGTTGAGGTGCTGAGCAGGCGGCTTAAAGAAGGGACTGGCAGTAGCACCGCTCGTCTCATACTGAGGGAATGTCTGCTGCTTGACCAGGCTGGGAGACTGATGGGGGTGGATGGCCTGAGGGTGGCCTGCAGTGCCAAACACGTTGGCTACCATCTGGGAGGGAGTGATGCCCACCACAGGCACGTTAGGGGCTGGATAGGGCATCCCATTGGCCACAGGATAGGACTGGGCAGGGACAAAGGCTGGCTGCAGGGGTGGGACCACACCCACTGGCACGGGCTGAGAGGCGAGGAATGCATGGCCTTGGAAAGGCGGCGCCGGCTGGGTCACGGCAGTGGGTGGAGGAGGCTGGAGAACTGGCTGCAGCGCAGCGGCGGAGGCCTGGGGCTGCTGAGCCCGGACGCTCTTGGACACCTCTTCTAACCAGCGGTCAGCTTCAGAGGGCGTGCGTCTGTGACCAGCCTGGAAGAGACCTGGAGAAGCAGCACCAGAAGATTGACCCCACTCGGTCCCTGGGAACAAACACGATGGAGAGAGACAAAAGAATCAATCTTTAGGGGCTTCTTTCCTTACCTGGTAACCTTGGTTACCTGACTGATCCTAACGTGTGGATACTTTGTGGTTCTGGCCGGTGGGAGAAAAGTCTCTTTAACCAGCTGAGGAGGTATTGTTTTAGGACTAAGGGAACGTGTCAGACCATGCTGCGTCTCAGCCATGTGGAGGAGCTGTCTAGATAGGGCTCGACTGCATGCAACGAAGGCAACTGGCTGGCATCAGAAAGCCTCTCCTACTGCTGTACTGTACTCCATGGTACAGACACCAGCTTGCACATGCTCTACAGGGCCCAAGGCGGTTCATCTTCTGCTCTAACAGAATAAAAATAGCCAGTGACTTGGCCATATGCCTCACGGCCCCTGTCTCACTTCAAGACACATGTTATCCTTCAGGTGAACTGCCTTCATTACTATTTAAAATCTGTTCTAAAAAAAAAAATTTGTTCTGATTTTAGTTAACAAATGTTCACTATAGGAAAACTGGGAAGTACAGACGAGCAAAAATGAAGGCCTTTTGGCAGCCCTTTCTGTAGGCCTGCCACCATAAGAAGTGGGGTACCCAACTGCTACAGGCATGTGCACACATATCCAAATTCAGTGGTTGCCTCAGGGTAGGGCACAGGAATCTGTATTTTATGAAAGCTCTAGGGGTTGGCTCTATTTCGTAGCCCTAGGAACTACTGAATCTAATCTCTTGAGTTTGTCTCCTTCGCCATCTATTTCTGGGGGGATCATACTGTTCCTGAAAGGATTCCTCCCTGGTTCCCACTCAGGTAAATGGTTGATTCCTGAATAGGCGTCACTCATCTGATCCCAGAATCCTCACCACCATCCATGGCCACCTTACCCGAATGTGTGGCTGCAATTCCCTTGTTAGCAGCATCAGGGGCATGGGCCCAAGGGTTGGTTTCACGCACAGGCATTGCTACGGGTGCTAGAGCGGTATGGGCTGGCTTAGCAGCAAGGACATGGAAGGCTGAGTCAGTGCCATTAGCTACAATGGGAGCAGACAACATCGATGGAGTTAATTCATGCAGGGTGGACGGGCGACCCCCGGGAGCTGGGTCGGTCAGGCCAATGTGCGATACTGGTGGAACAGATAAGACAGAAAAGCTGGTGTTGCGATAACCATGCTATCTTGCAATGGATACACAAACCTTTCGGCGAAGAAGGAATTAGAAATTGTAATTAAGATAGCTACACTGGGGGCACCTGGGTGGCTCAGTGGGTTAAGCCTCTGGCTTCGGCTCAGGTCATGATCTCAGGGTCCTGCGATCAAGCCCCGCATCGGGCTCTCTGCTCAGCAGGGAGTCTGCTTCCCCCTCCCCTCTGCCTACTTGTGATCTCTCTCTTGTCTGTCAAATAAATAAATAAAATCTTAAAAAAAAAATAGAAATAAAAAATAAAGCTACACTAAAAAAAAAAAAAAAAAAAAAAGAAGTCAAATGACCGTTCTAGGAAAATATGTGTACAGGGGGAGAGGGAATGAAACCTAGAAAAACAATTTCCAATTAAGCTGAACAAAGCTGCTTTGTCTAACAAGCAGCAAAAATTTATTCCAGATATAGCTTGGCCTTTGGTATAATGATGTAGATAAAGCATTTCCTTCTCCTACCACTCTTCCAAAAGTTCAAATGATGCCAACAATAACAATGGGTTAAATATAATGATCCCTTATGATCATTAATGTACTTCATTAACATTACTTGAGAATGCATCATCCTATCTAATTCTCTCAAAAACCCCCTAAGGCTCGTATACTCATGCTATAAATGAGAAATCAAATTTGGTATATGTTTTCATTTGGTTAATAAATTTGTAATTCCCTACAGAATTAATCTCATCTCTCTTTTCTGAAGATTTCCCCCTCAGTAATGTTCACAATATCTCAAAGTACTATTATTCTTTCCTCTCTCTTTATTAAAATCTCTTAACCTTTGCTTCTTTACTCCAGATATCTTTTCCAAGAGTTTCTGTTCCTTAGCCCAGCTCTCTATCGTATTTAGTACAGAGCAGACAAGCAGGCACTGTTTCCTGCCCTTTGCTTTTAATCACTCCCTCTTTAAGACCAGGCAACCATGCTTTCAGCATTGGTACTATTTACCCCAGGGCTTGTCTGAAAGACTAGCTCATCCACAGATCGGTAGTTCCTTAAAGGCAGGAAAAGGACTATGTTCTATTCAGTTCTGTATATCCACTGTAAACAGGCACAGAGGCAGCAGAATAAAACAGGTAGGATATTCAGAGAGACCTGGGTTTGAATCCTGGCTGTGTAATTTGGGCAATTTACTCAATCTCTCTGAGCCTCATTTTCCTTATCTGTAATGCTTACTTCAAAGGGTTGTTGTGGAGATTAAATGAGGGGAGAAAATGCACGAGTCCTTACCAAGATGTGGCAGCCACAGTGCTAATAAGTGCTCAACAAATTGTGCCTACTATAGGTATTATAAATATTTGTTTATGAAATGAAAAGCCATTTGGTGCATATGATTATAATGGACTTTTTTTTTTTTCTTTTTGTTATTAAAAAGAGACTCTGAAGGAAAGCATGTAGTAGCTTCCTCTCTTAGGAACGGGGTACTGTCTCCAACAGCAAAACTTCTTCTGGGGCACCTGGGTGGCTCCGTGGATTAAAGCCTCTGCCTTCAGCTCAGGTCATGGTCTCAGGGTCCTGGGATCGAGGCCTGTGTAGGGTTCTCTGCTCATCAGGGAGCCTGCTTCTCCCTCTCTCTCTTTGCCTGCCTCTCTGCCTACTTGTGATCTCTCTGTCAAATAAATAAAATCTTAAAAAAAAAAACAACAAAAAACTTCTGAGCTCTCTTTCAAAAGAAATAAAGAAATGGTGATTATAAGAGTTCAAATTCTCAAAGTCTATAATTTAAATTATATATAGACTCTTTGCGGACTTCAGAGTCAAAACCAACTATTAACTCGGCATCTATGAAAACAACTTTTATTAACTCTTCAATGCCTTTACAAAGGCAAATTTTAGGACACTTGTTATAGAAGATGAACTAAAGAGCCAGAAGAAGCGCCTTTTTCTTTAACAGCCTCTTGTGACAGGAGGAAGATGAGGTGAGTCCAGGGTTTCTCAGCCTTGGCACCACTGACCATTTGGGCCAGATGACTGCTTCCCTGTCACGCGGGCAGCTATTGGGTGCACTGAAGGATGTTTAGTACCATCCTCAGCCTCTATGCAGATGACAGTAGCAACCACCCCTTCCAGGTTGTAACACCCAAGAATATCACCAGTGAATGCCAAATCTTTCCTGAAGGGAGCAAATTCGCCCCGGGTTGAGAACTACTCTGCTAAGAACGCATACGCTGTGCGGCGCCTGTATGGCTCAGTTGGTTAAGCGTCTGCCTTCTGCTCGGGTCATGATCCCGGGGTCCTGGGACTGAGCCCCGCATCAGGCTTCTTGCTCAGCAGGGAGCCTGCTTCTCCATCTGCCTGCCACTCCCCTTGCTTGTGCTCTCTGACAAATAAATAAAATCTTTAAAAATTAAAAAAAAAAAAGGTATACACTGGAACCAACTCTGATGACTGCTGCTTCTAGAGAGCTAGCTGGAAACTCTCTTAACGGTTAAGTGGCAAATAAAGCAGGGCGTGGGGGACTACAAAAGCTCCTAACAGAATGGGATCAAAGATGATAGGTACATGCAGAATGATGAATGCAGACATTTTAGGAAACAGGACTGGGACAGAGAACAAAGACATTGTCGAACAGGGAAATTAAAGCATCTGAGACATCATCAGACAGGGAAATTAATGGGTCTGACCAGCTCTTGGGAAGCTCAGGGTGCCAACCAACAGTCAGTGAGCTGTGCCATAAAAATACAAGCTTCAAGGAGAACTGAGTGCGCCACGAGGGTACCAACCTTGAAAGGCAGGAGACTGCGGTGCTATCATGGTCCCTGGTTTGGTCATTGGGGCAGATGAGAAGGGATCCTCGGAGGGTGTGCTGAAGGCATTGGTGATCTGTGAGCACAGAGAGCTGATACTCTCTGCCTCTCCTTCTACTTCCGGCACTGCAAGGCAAACAAAAAATGGCTCCAGACAGGAAAACTGAGTAATTCTAAAATAGAACAGTATGACACTAGGTGGCATTTTTATAATGCATACCTTATTTGTGAAAGAAAAGTCTCAACTATCAAGTGGGGCTATAAAAACAGCTTTAAAAATTGATATAAAGGGGCGCCTGGGTGGCTCAGTGGGTTAAAGCCTCTGCCTTCAGCTCGGGTCCTGGTCTCAGGGTCGGGGGATCGAGCCCCGCATCGGGCTCTCTGCTCTCTGCTTGGCAGGGAGCCTGCTTCCCCCCTCTCTCTGTCTGCCTCTCTGCCTACTTGTGATCTCTGTCAAATAAATAAATAAAATCTTCAAAAAATTGGATATAAAATGTCAACAATTCATGTACTAAGGACTATCTTGCTCCCTGCCAATCCCCAGACTTCTTTATATCCTTTCCTTTGTGAAACTACTGAGAACTTGGTGTTCTCTTTTTCTGCCAGTTAGATCTTTCTGGAAGACATTTCCAACCTGTTTGTCTCCCAACTACTTCCCAAGGTCTGGGTACAGTTCTGGAGCCACTTATTAACTCTATCAGGAAGTGGGTTAAAGTCAGGGGCAGCAGTGCAGCTCTTTTTCTCTGTAAGAAGCTACGACCATGTCATCATTCTTTTTTCCAAAGTTGCAAGTATAGGGGCACCTTGCTGGCTCAGTCGGTTAAATGTCCAACTCTTGGTTTCAGCTCATGATTTCAGGGATGTGAGACGGAGCCCTGCATCAGGCTCCATGCTGGGCGTGGAACCTGCTTATTCTCTCTCTCCCTCTCTCTTTAACCCCTTCTCCCACCTCCCCACCCCATGCTCTAAAACCAAAAACAAAAAAAACACCAAAGTAGCAAGTATATGGACTGTGATAACATGAAAAAGCAAACTGGGGCCCAGGTCTCCAGAGGCTTTGTTCTTAATAATGACTCTGGGATACTTCTACATCACTGGGGAAGCTGATAATCTGTGAACCTTTCTTTCACTCAGCTATGAAAAGAATGCTTTCCGTTTCCCATCTGCTCCAGAGGAGAACTGAAGACAAGGTCCTGAAAGCACCTGGAATTTCTGTTTTTACAGGAGCTGAGAGCTGGTAAGACCCTCAGTAATCGTCTAGTCCAACTGCTGGGTAGGTCTAGTTTCAACAGTCAAAAAACCTGAACTCTCTGAACTTTTATATACCACCAGTGGGAGTGTCTTAGTGAAACGCACCTTCCTTATATCCTGTTATGGCACTGGCTCAACATGTCTCAGAGCAAAGTAAAAAAGAGCCCGAAAAAGCACTGACCAGATCTGACACTTTAGCTCCGGATCTTATGATGAGGATAGAGCTACCAGGGCTGGCTCAGCTGTACAGGGGCCACACAAAGGCCTGTGTGGCAGTTCTGAAAGGTAATGGATATGTGTGAGCAAGCCCACTGTCTCTGATGAACAACAGCTTTTCGATTTAAACAGGAAACCCGTTTAGAGTTTCCTCTGTATGGAGCCAACGAGCCACAAGGACAATGAGCACTTATCCGTTTCTTCTGGTACATCTGACAGTAATACCATTTGAAGAGATGTGTTTCCAAAGCCTTTTAAATTAATTCTCTGTTGGGTCCCAAATGGTAGAGTAAGAATGGAAACTCGAGACCCCTGACGATTGGAAGGAGGCTGGCTGAGAGGTAGCGTACTTCCATCAGGACAAACTGCAAGCCTTGCAGCTCGGTCCCCGAGCTCCCATCATGGCTCTGTCACCTATTTGTTGAAGAGAAATGAACAATTCACGTCCCCCTGCATCAACCTTAGTAGTCTCCTAGGGGGTAATGACACAAGATACAAATAACCAGCAACCAGCCTCAGAGTGAGAGGGGTGGCTAGTCTGATGGGATTCGTGTCTCCACCGGAAGTGATGATAACGCTTCTGTGCTGGAGCACCCGTGAGTCAGGCAGATGCTGCATTACCTGCATTTTTTATGGGGAAATCAGTCTTCCTCTGCATAGTGGAAGGCAACTCGTTGATGCGCAGGGAGAGCTGGCGTTTAAAGGGTGACATCTTCTGGCTAAGAGCAGGAAATCCTCGGAAAGAGCCTTGACGGGCAAGTTGTTCAATGGGTGCGTGCCGGCGTGGGATGGCATGAGGATTGTTCGTCTCCATGGAGGCAGTGGCATCCGAAGTGGGAGAGGTGGGAGAGGACGGGGGTGGGGCAGTATTGCCAGGGGCCACTGATGAACCAACTGTCTTATCTGTTTCAGCTCAAGAAAGTCAAGAGAAAGAGGACCTTAGCAGTCTTCAAATAATTCCAGCTTATACAGTGGAGGAACTCCAAACCCTCCTAGGTCCTTTTACCCCACTCCTTCCCAATGTGTCTTTTAAAGGACAGGTTAAAAGCAGCACTCAGATCTCCTACATTTCAGACAAATAAAAGGTTTAACATCCTACTACATGTCATGGCATATCTACTAAGACACAAATATTAGATCTTTGATTCTCATGCAGGGATTCATAACTTAAGACTTGAAGACGCTGACCAAGATTTTAAACAAAACAAAACAAAAACCCAGCACCTATGAACTCCTATGTGAGGTCCTTTAAAGAATGATGATTCATAGTTTTCAATGCTTGTTCACTCGCTCTTTTGGGGAGAGAGGACCTTGGGAGTGCCAGGGACAGAAAGGTCCAAGCAAGTGTTATTTAGATTAGATGTTAAAGAATGTCACAAAGCAGTCTTTTCAAAATCATAAATAATGTGCATTTGTGGCTCATCAGAATAAAAGCATACAGAAGTGACATTTTAAACTGGATTACACCTAAATACATAACAATCTCCATGTGAGCACCAGCTGAGTTCCATTCTGGTGGTGGTAAATCTCCATCGCCTCTGCTCATAATTCTAGATGCTAGGACTCAACCACTTCAGCAGGCGCTATATGTACTAAGGAGGAGTATTTGGTGTTATTAAGGAATATGCTTCCAGTCTGAAAAATCACTGAAGCCCACTAAATAATAGCTATACATATTAAATTTTCTGATAAGAATAGCATGGTGTTTTTTATTCTTTGGTATCTGGTACAAATGTAATGTTTATAAGACATTTTTAAAAATCATAATCAAGAATTTAATTTCAAATAAAATATATATATATATTCAGGCTTAAAATTAGAGTTGTTTGAGTCAGTAGTAGACTAATGGTATTCTCTAAAATGGCTGGTTTAGAATTAAAAGGATAGAGTAAAAAAATGAGCAAGTTTTTATTAATGTAAATATTTAAACTGAATGGTTTAATTCCAAAACATTCCTCGTCGGTTTCAACTCTAGCTGTACACAAGAATGCGAAGCATTTTTCCTAAGCCCCATCACTTAGTTCTACAATACGCTCAAACCCGACTTTGGACGAGACTCCTGAATAACTTGCACAGGCATTTCTGCTATGCTGTCATGTGTACCTGAGAAAAATTCACCAACTCTGCAAAAATCGCACACTAAAGTTAACAGAGGCTTTGGGAAGAAGATAGGTTAGCTTCTCAAAATCTATGGACTTTTTCTGCTAAAGCACTAAAACACAGCTATCATCGGGTACGAAGTGCACGGCTGTGAACTCTCTGCCCGCACCTGCACCCAGCATCACCATCAGCGGGCCCCTTGCAGCCTGAACCTGGAACCTGTACTTCCTCCTTCAAGATGTAGGTCGTTGGCAGCATTTGCTTCTCATTGAGATCAGATGCATCAGAATTAGAAGTCTGTCCTAGGATGTGGATTTCTCCCATTTTTTTTTTTTTGTCACTGTTTAAATCATTTATTTGGAAGTCGATGCTCACACACTCTACTATACAAAAGTTGGAAGCTGCAACTCCCCAGTTTTGTTTTTAAACAGGGGGGTTAACAGAAGGTTTAAAAAACTTTTTTAGAGTTACAGTACCAATAACTGCAACTTAGCCTGAACCACAAATAAGTCTGTTTGTACACAAGGCAAAATGTTAGGAACTCCAGCTTAAAACTGTAATTTAACATATAATTTTATGTATCAGTCTGGCAAATTAAATGAATAAATTATCCTAAGGAATGCTCATGATCCTTCATTGTAGTGGGCACTGTGCTTTTGTGAGCAGCCCCTGAGACCTTATCAGCCAGCCAGGCTCCCTCAATGTAGCTTCTTCAAATGTCCTCTCAGCCTCCTCCCCCGCTTCCCATAATGGAAACAGTAAACACCTCAGAAGCCACAAAACAAGCCACTCTAATGGAAAGGCCTTTGTTTAGGTTTTCAGCTTTGTTCTGAAGGTCTTCATATATTACTAAGAGTTCTCTCTGACTGTGAGAAAGCTTACCCCTGTGAGCTTCCAAATGTTAACTTGCATAAATGCGAATTGTAGCAGAACAGACTGTACCTTTCTTGGCGTCTTGGATTTGTTTCATAATCTCCTCTCTTTCTGCTTGTTCGGTGGCTGTTGTAACGCGGAAGGATCCTTCTCTTGTAAAAGTGGTCCGACTGGCATCAAAAGTAGCAGTCACTCCACATTCCTTCTCCCGCTTCTGCTTCCGTTCTAAACAGGCCGCAAAAGCACAGCCTACCGCATGACTCAATCTTTCACCCTGTACATAACAGAAGGTTTAAAAAACTTTTTTAGAGTTACAGTACCAACAACTACAAATTAGCCTGGACCACAAATAAGTCTGTTTTTTACACATGGGAAAATGTTGGAAACTCCAGCTTAAAAACTGTAACTTAACATACCAATATGGCAAATTAAATGAATAAATTATCTCAGGTCATACTGATGATACTTTACTGTGGTGGGCACTGTGCTTTTGTGTGTTGCTCCAGAGACCTCCTTATCAGTCAGGCCCCCTCTGTCACTCACGTTGGTTCTGGCCGTCAGCTTAGGAGACACTACTCAAGGTCTGAATCCCTAAGTCCTGACACAAATCCTGCATTTGCCATTTAGGGGAACAGTGGTAATAGGTACCAAGCATTTCTAAGAAACTACTGGAAAGGCAGGGTAAGTTTCAGGAGGCTAAACAGACTGTCGACAGGATGTAAACTTAAAACTTTGGCTAACTAGGGGTACCTGGGTGGCTCAATGGGTTAAAGCCTCTGCCTTCAGCTCGGGTCATGATCCCTGAGTCCTGGGATTGAGGCCCCCCCCCCCCGCCCCCCCGCATCGGGCTCTCTGCTCAGCAGAGAGCCTGCTTACCCCTCTCTCTCTGCCTGCCTCCTCTGCCTACTTGTGATCTCTGTCAAATAAATAAATAAAAATCTAAAAAACAAACAAACAAAAAAACTTTGGCTAACTAAATACAACTCCAGAGACGACTCAGGAATTATGAAAAGGAAAGCTTAGCTTTCTCAGTCTCCTCTTTCCGGATGCTCCCAGCCTAAGCACCCTTCCCCATTCTAGGCCCTCATCACTTTGATGCTTTCCCCCTTACCTTCCCTATCTTCCAGCTCTCTCTTACCTCAACTCTCCCTCCCACCCACACACAGGCAGAAGTTAAAGGAGGATTTCGTCCACACTCCCTACTTATAAAGGAATTAAATAGATAAAATTGATTTGTGTGTGGGAAGAGAGGAGAGCTTGTATAAACTAAATATTGTTTTAAAGATAAACTGGATAACCTAGAGTAAATTTAAAAAACTCAATGGATTACTTTTATCAGGGTTATCTGTATTTTAAACCATGTATCTAACTGTGGAGTAAAAAGATGAGAGAGGATACAGTAACTGCTGGTACCACTAACAGTGAAAAAAGGTGTTTGCGAACAGGGAGCCCTCCGTGGAATTTTCAAAATCACAAGTACAGGCAGCTACTCCTACATATGGTTCTGAGCAACTTCCTGCATTTTATATGCCAGTATCAGATACAATAGGAAGTCATGTATGAAGTGCCTTTTGTCACATGATTATAAACTGTAAGATTTCACATAACTGCCTACTAAGAACTGACAGTTACTTTTTAGTCATCCACGAGTTTCCATCTAACTTCTTAGGAGGATGATATCAGGAGTACAGCACTGAAGCATAAAATAGGAGAGAGTACTGGAAAAATTTCAGAACCTGTCTGCATCTGAACAGCTCTATTATAAGAATAGAGCTACAGCCCAAAGAAGGTTAATTCTCCTAGGCCTAGGGCAGAAGTTCTTGAACAAAGACCCTCTCCAGGTCCCTCCATCTGCGATCCACCCAATTTTGAAAAACTCTGAGGGTGGGGTCTAACAAACTATTTTATTTTTTTGAGATTTTATTTATTTGTCAGAGAGAGAGACAGAGAGCAAGTGCACACACAAACAGGGGCAGTGGCAGGGCAGAGGGAGAAGCAGGCTGCCAGTTGAGCAAGGAGCCCAGTGTGGGACTCAATCCCAGGGCCCTGGGATGATGACCCGAGCTGAAGGCAGATGCTTAACCGACTGAGCCACCAGGCACCCAGACATCCCAGCTAACACACTGGTTTTTTTTGTTTGTTTGTTTTTAAATCTTTCTTTTTTTTAAGATTTTATTTATTTATTTGACAGAGAGAGAGATCACAAGCAGGCAGAGAGGCAGGCAGAGAGAGTGAGAGGGAAGCAGGCTCCCCGCCGAGCAGCGAGCCCGACGCGGGACTCGATCCCAGGACCCCGAGACCATGACCCGAGCCGAAGGCAGAGGCTTTAACCCACTGAGCCACCCAGGCGCCCCACACTGTTTTAACAAGCCCTCCAGGTGATCCTGATACAGGATAACCACTGGCCAAGGAGATTCAAACAGCCTGAAGGACTAGGATTTCAAAAACAGTGTTTTAATTAATGTAAGGGAACTCTTTGGATTTTGTGTAGTAATAGCAAAATACATTGCTTTGTGACTTATTGAAGTCACAGAAGAAGAAAGTGTAACTTATTTACTTCAACTCATTCTCAAAGCACTGTGTCAAACAAAGGAGGAACATTTGACAATATTAGCCACCATTTTTAGGACAGTGACCCTGTGCCAAACTCTATACTAAAAATACTTTTACTAATTTAGTCTTCACAACTGTTATCTCCATTTTATGAAAGTGGAAAGTAAGGCTTAAAGAATGTTAAATGACTTGCCACAAATCCCACAGTTACTAAGAACCAGAACTAGACCTGAAACCCAGACCTGAGTCAGAGCCTGGACTCCTAATAGTTTATATCACTGTCTCCAAGAGCTTTTTCTTTTTTTCAAATTTTATTTATTTATTTGAGAGAGCGCGCCGCATGAGCAGGGGAAAGAGCAGTAAGAGGGAGCAGCAGACTCCTGGATGAGCAGGAAGCCTGATACAGGGCTCTAACACAGGACCCTGAGATCATGACTTGAGCTGAATATCAGATGCTTAATCAACTGAGTCACCCAGGTGCCCCTCTCCAAGAGCTTTGAAAAACATTTTGGAGGGGCACCTTGGGTGGCTCAGTGGGTTGAGCCTCTCTGCCTTCGGCTCAGGTCGTGATCTCAGGGTCCTAGGATCGAGCCACGCATTGGGCTTTCTCCTGCTCCCCCCCACCCCCCGCCTGTTTGTGATCTGTCAACTAAATAAATAAATAAATAAAAGAAAAACATTTCAGTGAATTCTACAGTATGGCCACCGCTTTCCTTTCAGATAAACCCTGGAAAGAATTTACTGATTTGTAACCTTTAGGAGTGGCTATACTGCCTTATTCTGTCTGGACTTTAAAAAACTCAGTAATTACAATGATAAACTCAATGCTCTACTATAGTTAAGATCATCATTATCTGAGATATTTGTCTTTCGTTAGAATTTTGGATACTTTATGTGAAAGATGATAGGTTAATTTTTTTTTTTAAAGATTTTATTTAGTTGACAGAGTGAGAGGGCACAAGTAGGGAGAGCAGCAGCAGGAGAGGGAGAAGCAGGCTCCCCACTGAGTAGGGAGCCCAATGCGGGGCTTGATCCCAGGACCTTCGGATCATGACCTGAGCTGAAGGCAGATGCTTAATCATCTGAACCACCCAGGCACCCCTAATTATTCATTTTTAAAAAAGACTTTATTTAGATGAGCGAGAGAGTGGGGGGGGGCAACAGAAGGAGAGAGAGAGAGAAGCAGACTCCCCACTGAGCAGGGAGCCCGACGATGGGCTATCATGACCTGAGCCGAAAGCAGATGCTTAACCAACTGAGCCACCCAGGCAGCCCCAATTTCCCCCTATTTTTAATCAAAACTAAAAGTTTCTACTATGCAACAATTTCTGCAAAGTTCACTGCACTGTAATTTCAGTATATCCTTTTTTTTTTTTTTAAAGTAATCTTTACCCAACATGGGGCTTGAACTCATGACCCTGAGATCAAGAGTCCCATATGCCACAAACTGAGCCAGCTAGGCACCCCAGTATTTCTATTTTTTAATTAACTGAAAATATATCAACTCAGTTCATTCATTTGTAGTAGAATTCCTTTGCAAATACATTTATAAGCACCTTAATGCCAATGTCTTGTTTGTTTGTTTTTGTTTTGTTAGATTTTAAAAAATATTTTGAGAGATGCCTGGGTGGCTCAGTCAGTTAAGTGTCTGCTTCAGCTCAGGCCATGATCCCGGGGTCCTGGGATCGAGTCTGGCATCGGCATCGGGCTTCTTGCTCCGTGGAGAGTCTGCTTCTCCCTCTGCCTGCAGCTCTCCCTGCTTGTGCTGTCTCTGACAAAAATAAATCAAACTGTTAAAAAAAATTTATTTGAGAGACAGAGAAAGTGAGGAGAGAGAACAGGGTGAGGGACGGAGGGAGAAGCAAACTTCCTACTGAGCAAGAAGCCCATAGCGGGGCTCAATCCCAGGATTCTGGGATCATGACCCGAGACGAAGGCAGATGTCCAACCGACTGAGCCACCTAGGCATCCCTAATGCCAATATCTTCTACCTAGATGTATTAGCAAACAAAAACATGTAAGAATCTTGAAAATAGTTCTTTTTTTTATTATACTGTAAGCCAGAATATAGTACATCATTAGTTTTCGAGGTAGGTTCAACAATTCATTAGTTGCGTATAACACTCAGCGCTCATCACAACACATGCCCTCCTTAACACCCATCACCCCAGCTCTAATAATTAAAGATTTCAAGTGAAGTTTAGCAGCCACCATCACCGGAGCACTTTTACTTTCCTTTACTGACCTCGGCTCTCAGCTAATCATTTGCTCTGTGAGCTTCAGGGTCACACCTAGAGTGTGAACTGCCTGAATAAAAGGAATGAAAGTGGCTCGTTGAGGCACTTCCAAGTGCCTGTAAGATCAGGTACTTATAAAAAACTGCAGTGGGAATTGCTTAGCTGAGCCGCCCAGAGTGAGTTTGGCCAGCTGAGGCTAGTCACGATGAAGTCTGCACTGCTGGACTCACCGTGTCCTTGACAGCCATGAAGCAGTGACAGATCCAGCGCCGAGTGGTGCCGTCGCGGCATATGTAAGAGAACGCTCTATCAAAGTTCCTATCTGGGGCACAGAAAGAAACTTTTTCTATTGTCTGGTCAACTATGAGGTCCTGGAAAAAGGGAAACACAATGGAACAGAGGACTTACCAGGTTATTCAAGGTTCTCAGAATAAACACGGATGCTCATTTCACAATATAGAGTCCCTAAAACTAAAGCATCAAGACTATGAAATAGCAAGATCTGAGGCCAGCAGTCTGAATACTAAGAATTTGATGAAGAAGAGATCCCAAGAGGCACTTTGTCCAGATGCCTTTCTCACTTCATCTTTATGTTCTAAAACAGATGCTTGCTGATTTTATCTTTATCACAGTACATTGCATGTTCAATTTGATAATATATGTAAATCAACAAATTCCATCCAATTTCCATATAGTTTACATTGACTTAGTGATCATTTGATTTTGAGTATGACTTTGTATACTTGCTGAATGGCATTGTATCTACACAGTATAAACATTACACAAAATGTTTTTTAAAATCTTGAGGCTCTTCTATGTGATACTCCCATAGCCCAGAATCCCTAGATGCTGAGGTGGGGCTGCAAATGCTCAAAAAAATGACTTTTAAAAAATGGCTTTTATAAAGCATTACTATGAGAATTTCTGTTGCTCCACAAACTTGCCAGCCAATTTTTAAAAATTCTGCAACTTTGGTGGCTCATTATGATTTTATTTTTCATAACCTTGATTATTATGAATTTCCTCTTTAGCAATATACTTCTTCAAGTCTTTTGGATTGTCTGTCATTTTTCTTATTGACATGTACGAATTCTTTACATATTATAAATATGAGCCCTTTATAGATTGTACACATTGCAAAACTTCTTTTCCATTCATGATGGGTCCAAGGGTGAAAAGCCACCAATTACTATTATCACTGAAGTGGAAAGAACCAAACTAATTAATGCCAGTGCTATACGTAGCCACCAGGGGGCAATATCACCTATGAACTGGTATAAAACAAAAACTGCCTCCACGTACATTTCATCCAAAACACTAAAGAAAACTATACAAGTTCTTAACAATAAGCTAATTAAGATGATTATGGTTTCCAATAATAGTAATAATGTACATTTAAGACTATCACTTCCTCTGAACTTAAAAAAAAAGGGGGGCCCTCAGATGAAGGTCAAAAGAACTAATGTAACTGTAATAGTCATACCTAAAATGTATCAGGTAAGTTACCCATCAAAACTGCTCTTTAGCTGCCAGACTGTCTCTCCCTTTCAGTGACATAAGTTTTTTGAAAAATTGCCTTCTTGTTAAAATTTCTCCAGACTTGAGGTCTCTTAGGAAATTTAAATTAATGATTAAATGTGCTTATATAAGACTTAATGCTCTCTAATGTCAGAGTCTCTGTCTCCGTTCTTCTTCAGGCATGTAGGATCACTTTTTTTCAAATGCAAAATGCCATCTCTGATATAAGATATTGTGTAGATTCTAAGTGTTAACCAAATGAGCCATTTACTAGTCCATAAGATTTTGCTTAAATTGGCTTTTTTAAGTTAAACAGTAGGTTAATCATTTCAAATATCACTTTCTAAGACTATAGTTCCCTTTATTAAGGAACAAGAAGATATTTCAGATGTGGTCTTTTTTTTAAAACTTTGGTAAAAGGTCATTATATTTTACATCAAATTTTTGGAAGTAAACATTTTCTTAAAATGTATAAGAACAAAATCCTAACATTAAATGCAAATGTTTACTACACTAAACATGCTGTTATGTAGAGCAAAATGTTGTGAGAATTCTGTTTTTCACAAGGTTGAATGAATAACTGAATTTGTTTTCTGAACACTAGTATCTCCAAAGACTTTGGACAAAGTGGAAGGATACAGAGTGACAACAGCAGCTTAACGGCATTATATTTTATCATTAGGGATTTAAAAAAAATGAACAGTAACATTCACACTTATAAAATTTTTACCTTGGTTTTCTCATCCACAACTCTCAGTCCATCTGCTGATACCCACAGGACTGCTTTAACTGCTTTCTTTCCAGTCTTTTAAAGAGAAAGCAAAAAGGAAGGGGGGGAGACACAAACATACGTAACATTAAAAAAAAAAAAGGTCATCTTCCATAGAAAACATTGACGTCTGCCTTCCAAAAGTCACAAGTACAGATGGAGTCCAAGTTCAGGAGGGGTGCCCAAAGCCAGATACTCAAACCAAACTGCAGAAACATTCAGGAAAAAACAAGCCAAAACCATTATTTTAGAAACACAATGCAAAACAATAAGATAAAATTAAGTAAAGGGGAAAGGACAGGTGGATTCAAAACCAAGATTATCACATTCCATAAAGGGCAAAGAATTCATAAGTAGATTCTTCACCCCTTTAAAAAGTCAACCAAGAAAACCAAGAGTCAGATAAATATGAAATACATAAGGAGTTACACCACAAGTAGCTTCTACAAATGTATTTACTGTAAAAAGTAATACACAGGTCTAAACTGAGATGTTGACCTATCCTTTGACTCATAATGCATATAGCAGAACCGCGGTCATCTGAAATTTTCATGTTAAACACCCAAGAAGTCTTCATTATTCCTTTAACAATCTTTAAAGACCATTATTTCTTCTGTCAGGATTAACACAGGGCTCATGTAGTTTTTAATTTGATACTAAATGCATGGAGACATTTTGGGGACATAGGAGGATTAAAAAACTTGAAAAATACTAATATTATTACATGAATTCTTTTTATTGGCTGAGAAAAGACTTCTTTTGGCACACAAGAATCATGTGAGAATAAGCTGATGTACGCTTTCTCCTGTGATGGAATGAAAATGGGAGAGTGGGACTTTGTAATAGTAATTTAACAGCTTCCTGTCTCTTCAACTGCTTTAAAGATACAAGCAAAATAAAACAAAAGCAAAATAAACGCTAAGAATAGGTATCAGATTATAAAAAGTATAAATCAAAAGGAACCTGGTAGTAAAACTGCAGCAGAAGCCTGTAGAAGGGACAGAAGAGGGTCAAGAAGTATCTACCACTCTCCTCTGCATGTGTCCAAGCTCAGTGTTCCTCCATATTTGTTTAAATGAACTGTGTACTCCCCTCCAGGCTCATCATCTCCACCATCACCAGGCATTTGGTAAGAGGCTATTACATGCCAAGCAGTGAAAACAGTCCACTGACAGGCAACACTTTGATAAACAAAAAATAAATAATATAATACAGTAGTTAAGTGTTATAGTAGAGCTGCAAACAATGTATGATGTCAGAAAGGAGGCATGGTCAAATCTAACTGTGGAATCAGGAAGGTTATTCAGAGGAGAAGATCAAAGTAGGTACTGAAGTAATTTTTCTAGATGCAGAAGGTAGGGGAAGGGGGGTAGGGGAGTGACAGAGGTAGTGGATATGATAGGCAGCAGCAGCAGCATAGGACACGGAAGCAAGCAACGTGGCAAATTTGCACTCCATAAATACTTCAGTATGACTCAAGAGTAGGATGGGTGAGTAAGGAGCAGTGGGAGATAGAGTAGGAAAGGCTAGTCACGGAGGGCCATGTATGCTTACTGAAGAATTCTATCTTAATTTTGTGGGCAATTAGGAGCTACTAAACGAATTTTTTTTAAAGATTTTATTTATTTATTTGACAGAGAGATCCCAAGTAGGCAAAAGACAGGCAGAGAGAGTGTGGGAAGCAGGCTCCCCGCTGAGCAGAGAGCCCGATGCGGGGCTCGATCCCAGGATCCTGAGATCATGACCTGAGCTGAAGGCAGAGGCTCAACCCACTGAGCCACCCAGGCGCCCCTACTAAACGAATTTTTAAATGCATATTTAAAACATCACTGTGGCAGCAGTGTAGATGGACTGGAAAAAGACCGACAGGAGGCAGAACAACCACAATATGATTCGAGATGATAGAAAATGAGGGTTAAGCTCTCTTCATTGAGAAAAGGATAGAAATGAGAGAGTTTTAAATGGAAAACACAAGGGAGAAGTCAGAAAATGCCTCTCAGATTCCTGGCATGGGTAATTAGGGAGAGAAAGTACTACAACTAAGAGAAGAGAAGAAATGCAGAAGTAAGTTTAAGGGGGGAAGAATAAGAGTTCAGTTTTAGATAAGCAAGTTTGCAATGCCTATGCAATATCCAGGTAGAGATGTCTAACAAGTAATTGGATACATAGATCTGAAGCTCAGCAGAGAATTCTAAGATGGAATTTTAGTTTTGGGAAACATCAATCATGGGAGTAGTAAGAAGACCAAGGACAGGAGAGATGATCAACAAATAACCGGGAGAAGATGAGTCTTTGAAATATTAGAAAAGGAAAAACCAAAAAAGACAGGAGAACAGAGAGACTAGGGTTACTGAAACTAAGGGAGAAGGGTTTCAAGAAGTAGTGGGGGTCCAAAATATCAAATGTTTCAAAGTGATCAAGCAAGAAAAGATGTGCAAAGTGTCCACTGGATTTAGCAATGAAGATGTGGTAGAGTGATAAAGCTTGTAATGGTTGATTTTATGTGTCAAATTGGCTAGGCTATGACTGCACAGGTTTTTGTTTGTTTTTGTCAAACAGCAGTCTAGATGTTGCTTTGAATATATTTTGTAGATGTGATTAACATTTACAATCAGTTGACTATAGATAAAGGAGATTACCCTTGATAATATGGGTGGGCTTTGTCCTATCTGTTGAAGACTTTAAGGGTTAAAAACAGGTTTTCCTGGGACACCTGGGTGGCTCAGTTGGTTAAGCAGCTGCCTTCGGCTCAGGTCATGATCCCAGCGTCCTGGGATCGAGTCCCACATCGGGCTCCTTGCTCGGCAGGGAGCCTGCTTCTCCCTCTGCCTCTGCCTGCCACTCTGTCTGCCTGTGCTTGCTCGCTCTCTCTCTCTCTCTCTGACAAATAAATAAATAAAATCTAAAAAAAAAAAAAAAAAAAAAAAAAAAAAAAAAAAAAAAAAAAAAACAGGTTTTCCTAAGAAGAAATTCTGCCTCAAGTCTCTGACATAGAAATTCTGCCTGAGCTTCTAGACTGCTGGCTGGCCCTACAGATTTCAGACTTGCCAGCCCCAGTAATGGCATGAGCCAATTCTTAAGTCCCTCCCTCTCTCTATATGTATAGACAGATACCTAAATGTATACACATACATATGTGTGTACACACACACACACACACACACACACACACACACAGAAACAGATGGTGGTGGTTCTGTTTCTCTGGAGGTCCTGACTAATACTAAGTCAGACTAGGATAAGTTGAAAAGTAAAAGGCAGGGCGCCTGGGTGGCTCAGTGGGTTAAGCCGCTGCCTTCGGCTCAGGTCATGATCTCAGGGTCCTGGGATCGAGGCCCACATCGGGCTCTCTGCTCGGCAGGGAGCCTGCTTCCCTCTCTCTCTCTGCCTGCCTCTCTGCCTACTTGTGATCTCTCTCTCTCGCTGTCAAATAAATAAATAAAATCTTAAAAAAAAAAAAAAAGAAAAGTAAAAGGCAGGAAGTATCTGTAAATATTACTCTCTTTAAAAAGCTTTCCTAAGCGTTTGGGCAGCAAAAGATACCATCAGCATAATGAAAGCGCAACCTACTGAATGGGAGAAGATATGTGCAAATGATATTATCTGATAAGGGGTTAATATCCAAAATACATGGAAAGAATTTATACAACTCAACACCAAAACCCCAAATAATCTGATTAGAAATGAGCTGAGGGCTTAAAAGGACACTTTTCTAAAGAAGACATACAGAAAGCCAAAAGACACATAAAAAGATGATCCACATCACTAATTATCAGGGAGATGCAAATCAAAACCACAATGAGATATCAGAAGGGCTGGAATCAAAAAGACAAAAAGTAACAAGTGTTGGTGAGGAGGCAGAGAAAAAGGAACCCTCATGCACTGTTGGTGGGGATGCAAACTGGTGCAGCCACTGTGGAAAGTAGCACGGCGGTTCCTCAAAAAATTAAGAGAACCATCATAAGATCCAGCAATGCCACTACAGGGTATTTACCCAAAGAAAATGAAAACACTAATTTGAAAAGATACATGCACTCCCACATTTATTACAGCATTATCTATAATAGCCAAGACATGGAAGCAGCCCATGTCCATCAATAGATGAATGGATAAAGAAGAGATAAGATACACACACACAATGGAATGTTACTTTGCCACAAAAAACAACAAGGTCTTGTTGTATGTGACAACATGGATACACATACAGGGTATTTTGCTAAGTGAAATAAGTCAGACAGAGAAAGACAAATACTATATGATTTCACTTATACGTGGAATTCCAAAAATAAAACAAATGGCAGAAAGAGATCCATAAATACAGAAAACAAACTGATGATCAACAGAGGGGAAGAGGATGAGGGCCTGGACAAAACGGGTAAACGGGAGTGGGAGATACAGGTTATGGAATGAGTTAGTCACAGGATAAAAGGTGCAGCGCAGGGAATATAGTCAACGGTACTGTAACAGCGCAGTAACAGATTGTAGCTACGCCTGTGGTGAGCACAGCTTAACGTAGAGATTTGCTGAACCACTGTGATGCACACCTGAAACTCAATAACACTGTGTGTCAGCTATACTTCAATGAAACACAATTTAAAAGTTGAAAAAAAAGTTATAGAAAGGTGCTGGAACCCAGCAGCCACAAAGTAGTGGGTACCTTTACAGAACACGTCAGAGTGGGGCTCGGACAGCCACCTTTGGCTCTTGCACCCAACCAGATGATTTGCCTTCAGACTCTGAGCCTTCAAAACACTTCACTTGATTTTTCTTTTAAGATTTTATTTTTAAGTAATCTCTACACCCAACATGGGGCTCAAAACCCACAACCCCGAGATCAAGAGTCGCACCCTCCACTGACAGAGCCAGCCAGGTGTGCTACACTCCCCTTGATCTTTATTTGTACTGGTCCAGGGTCCTGAGTCAAGAAAGCTCATAAGGCAGCTTTGACTAAAGATGATTTCCTTATTTGGTTAAGAAATTCTCCTTTCAGGGGCACCTGGGTGGCTCAGTGGGTTAAGCCTCTGCCTTCAGCTCAGGTCATGATCTCAGGGTCCTGGGATCGAGCCCCGCATCGGACTCTCTGCTCAGCGGGGAGCCTGCTTCCTCCTCTCTCTGCCTGCCTCTCTGCTTACTCGTGATCTCTCTCTGTCAAATAAATAAATAAATCTTTAAAAAAAAAAAAAAAAAGAAATTCTCCTTCAAAAAGACATGAAGAAACAGTATCACAAAGATTATTACTTTGACAATTGGAGAATAAATCTGTAGATGAAAACAAGGAAAAGGCATCTCAGATGCAAACAGCTGAGACTGCTTTTAAAAGGAACCTTAGGGGCGCCTGGGTGGCTCAGTGGTTTAAGCCGCTGCCTTCGGCTCAGGTCATGATCTCAGGGTCCTGGGATCGAGTCCCGCATCGGGCTCTCTGCTCGGCAGGGAGCCTGCTTCCCTCTCACTCTCTCTGCCTGCCTCTCTGCCTACTTGTGATCTCTCTCTGTCATAAATAAATAAAATCTTTAAAAAAAAAATAAAAGGAACCTTAGTCTTTTAAAGGATATAGAAGCCGCAGAGAAGAGTTTCCAGACCCAGAATGACCCAATTCCACCACCAAAGGTGGTTTCTCTTGAGACTCTTCACTGGGCATCAAAAGAGTATACTCTCAAATGGGATCAGTTTCTTTTAGGAAGAGCACCATATCCTACTGGTGCTGAAAATGAAAATGACACAGAAAGTACCATTCAAGATGAGGCGCAGTGGTAACTTCTTCACACACTCCTTCAAAAAACCTATTTAGTACAGTTGAATATTAAAGAATATGTATGTCATTTCCAGAACTTTAAGAATCAAAAGGCTCATATTGTCCCATTACCTCCTCAAGGACAATGAAGATAGGAGAATCTACTGACAAGTCTCAGGTCAGACTTTGAGACTTTGAGACTCACTACTGCTTCACGGTCATGAATTTGCTTTCTTCCAAAGCTATGGAAGTGTTAAGAGCGAATACTGAAAGGTGGACTATTTATTAAATAAGTCACGAAATGAAAAAAAACTATGGTAAAAAATAAGTTTTTCTAAAAAAAGAAGGAGAGCCATAGGGCAATGGGGGACAGGCAGAGGATCAAGTGAGATCTTTAAGAATTATGATAAACTAGCATGATATACTAGAGACAGAATGGGCTTTGGTATAAGATAAGAAGTCTGAATTCAGTGCCACTATTCATAAGCTAAGCAAGTTGTGGAGCCCTCTGAGCTTCCATTTCTTCATCTGTAAAGTATCTGTAGGATTGGTAAAAGGATCAGAGATACATACAGTACTTGAAATTGAAAGAGGGTAATAAGGAACTGGTAGCCATTTATCATCAACAGTAACTTTAAAAAACTTTTAAAAACTTCTCCCAACAAAGTGAAGCTTCTTGAAAGACACACTTTGAACAAGGACAGATCATGCTTACATGATGAGTGAGAAAAGCCAGTAGAGAATGGAGACTGAAGGCCTGAGAAGGAGAAAGCCCTCTAGGAGGTGGGATGGGGTAGGATGGGATGGGATGGGATGGGGCTAGAATACACGTTTTAGACGGGAAGAGGGATGTCCCTTCCGTGAAATGGAGTGATAGAGTGAAGCTGAAGTGAAATGACACAGATTTGTAAAGGAGTGAGTGGCAAGTTGAGGAAGTTCACTCTGGAGACAAAAATTCATCTGCAAAGGAGAGATAACCTGCTTTACTTTGCTGGGGAGAGGACGGTCGACAGGCAAAGTGAGATGGTCAACACGTATGAGAGCAGTATAGGGGCTGCACAGCATAGTAACTCAGAGCATCAACTCTGGAACCAGGCTGTTGTCTAGGTTTGAATTCTGGTTCTGCCACTTACTAGTATGACCAAGGGCACATTACTTCTCTAAGCTTCAATATCCACACCTACGTAATGATGTTAATTTCACATACCTCATGGGATGATTATGAGAATAAAAGAAGTTGATACATGTAAAAGGTTTAGAACCAGGGTGGTCATATAATGTACTGTCCAAACTGGACCCTCTGGAAGTGAAAGGGGGCACTATTAAAACCCAGAAACAGGTGTTATACTGGGACTATTACAGACAAACTGGGGCTGTAGTTACCCCATCGCCAAGACCAACTGCCCATATTTAACCAACTCTTATGCAGCATGGAGTATTTTGCTACAAGGAAACCTCCATGATGGCCAGGTTTTCCACCTTTATTGTTCACTGCGGTATCCTCGGATGCCTGCACAGCACAGGAGTTTAAGAAGTATTTCTTGAGGGGCGCCTGGGTGGCTCAGTGGCTTAAGCCGCTGCCTTCGGCTCAGGTTATGATCTCAGGGTCCTGGGATCGAGCCCCGCATCGGGCTCTCTGCTCCGCAGGGAGCCTGCTTCCCTTCCTCTCTCTCTGCCTGCCTCTCTGCCTACTTGTGATCTCTCTCTCTGTCAAATGAATAAATAAAATCTTCAAAAAAAAAAAAAAAGTATTTCTTGAAGGAATAAATTTGCCAAATATCTATTGTAGGGGATACAAGACAGTTGATCAGTGACACAGAAGACTGCCAAATGGCACTGCAAATCCTGGTAAGGAACTGATATTCGCAGCTTCATCAATCTATTCATTGTGCAATTGTTGCCTGCAGTGTTCAGCATCGGAGGCAACGGACAGGACTAATTCCAGATTGGGAGAATGAAAATGGAAAAAAAAAAAAGGTTATTTGATTATTGATTCATTTTAAAAAGTTTTTATTTAAGTAATGTCTACATCTAATGTGATCTCATGACCCCGAGATCAAGAGTTGCAGGCTCACCTGACTGAGCCAGCCAGGTGCACTTCAAAGGTCATTTCTGAATGGAACTGTTCCTCATTTAGTCTCCTTACCATATAGAGCCAAACAGACATTTTCTTGGTCCAATTATATAGCTATGAAAACATCTTTGCTTTTTGAGGTATATCTACATAATAAATTTTATGGTGTTGTACTAATGTACCACTGAGGCACTGTACTTGTCATATTTCGTGGCCTTTGATTTTCTAACTGGGGGAAGAAAACAGATAATATGAATTCTTCTTGCATTTGTTCCTACTTTGAGGGCTGATTCTTAGATGTCACAACAGTCGGCCACAATATAGTTCCACAATATACTTCCAACAGGTATTGAGATATTAACACTCAAAGATACCTGCAGTTAAATTCAAGTCAGACTTCATCATACAAATTCTACAGTAGCAATGCTCCTTCCTGTTTGTGCCCTTTACAGTCTTTCATTCCAATCACATCAACTAAGGTTCTTAAGCACTTTTCAGAAAATGATAAAAGTCATAGAAGATGAAAGTTTTTGCTTTTGTTTACCTTAAAACTGTCTATTTAAGCCAATATCTTAGGAAATAAGTTGGAGCTAACAAAAAGACTGAAATATAAAGCTAACCCAGAGTAAGTATGAAATATAGGATTTAGGTACATCTTAGTGACACAAATACCTCTTTACAAAAAAAGACTACATAATACTTCAGAAACTAATAAAATGTAGTAGCTAGGGTAATGCAGATGTGAGACATGAAGAATTATTTCATCACTTGTTCCAACACTTTTTTTTTTTTAAAGATTTTATTTATTTATTTGACAGAGAGAGACAGCAAGAGAGGGAACACAACCAAGGGGAGTGTGAGAGGGAGAAGCAGGCTTCCTGCTGAGCAGGGAGCCCGATGCGGGGCTCGATCCCAGAACCCTGGGATCGTCGCCTGAGCCAAAGGCGGATGCTTAATGCTGAGCCACCCCTCTGCCTTCGACTCAGGTCATGATCTCAGGGTCCTTGGATCGAGCCCCTCACTGGGCTCTCTGCTCAACAGGGAGCCTGCTTCCCCCCCATCTCTACCTGCCTCTGTCTACTTGTGATCTCTCTCTCTGTCAAATAAATAAATAAAATCTTTAAAAAAAGAAAGTAATTTTTCGGTTATAGGTAGAATTCACACTGACTAGTTAATTATGAAAAACACAGTTTTACAACAAAAAGGAAACCACTTATTCTTCAAGGAAAGAAGACAGATTTAACACAGACAGAACTTCAATAACTTCGAATTTAAACTGGTAGAATCTGAAAAGGATCAGGCTAACCTATGAGTGAAAGAAGATAAATGTCCAATATAAATGAGCTAGTAACCACTCAACTCTCTATATATCCAACTTAGAATTTTAAAATTAACAACTTCCATAAACACCTCTCATTTTGGGCAGACAAAAACCAATACAGAAATCAATCAGGCTCTGACACTGGAGAAAATGAAAGCAGGTAGTGGATCTATTACAAATTGCTGAATTAGTAAACTTGTACTTGCAAGTAAGAGAAGAGCACAGCTAATCTTCCAATGAAAACATCAGTGAAGAAACATAAAATAGTTGCAAAAATGACACAGGAACAGCAACTTTAGCTCAGTACACTGAAAGATCACCTTCCCTTAAGTATAAGAGGTATTCACAATAAAAGGCAATTGAAATAATTACAATAAAGAATCTGATCTCCCTACCTATCCCCAAAGTTTTGTTTTTGTTTTTTAAAGTAGATCCCGCTTAAATCAGAAATTGGCAGACTTTTTCTATGAAGGACCAGATATCAAACATTTAAAGCTTTGCAAGTTATAAGTCTATGTTATAACTACTGAACTCTGCCATTGTAGCACAAAAGGAGACAGACAATATATAAACAAATGGACACAGCTTTGTTCTAGTAAAGCTTTATTTACAAGAAGAGTGGGCCATAGTTTGCCAACCTTCGATGTAAATCTTCATAATCCCTGGAAATGAACATTAATTAAATCTTTTTGGAAAGACAATTTATTATACTGAAATAACAGACCCATTTGAAATTATGCCCCTGAATTATTCTTTCTTTTCTTCCTTCCCTCCTTCCTTCCTCTTTCCCTCTTTTCTTTTTCTCCTCTTCCTTCCCCTCCTCCTCCTCCTCCTCCTGCTCTTTTAAACAAATATGCTTATATGCTATCTAATGTTTTAAACTGCAACTCAGGGGGCTCCTGGGTGGCTCAGTTGGTTGGGTGTCTTCTTGATTTCAGCTCAGGTCATCAGCTCAGGGTTGTGAGATGGAGCCCTGCCTCAGGCTCTGTGCTGGGCATGGAGTCTACTTAAGATTCTCTCTCTCCCTTTGCCCCTCCTCCTCCCCTCCTTTAATTTATTTGTTAAAATAAATTAAAAAAATAAATAAACCACAACTAGATCTCAGTGCTTTTCAACGACAAAGTTCTCTGAGTCCCAAGGTCACCAATGAGATACGAATGTGCAATTAACATAAATAGAAGTGATATTTGGGGGCAAGATAATTCTGTTGGGCATAAGATAGATAAGAGCAAAAGGTTAAGCAGTTGTTCTAATGCTTAAACCTAAGCAAGAAATGCTATAAAACACATGGGAAGCATAGTATGGCATAACTCTGAAATGTTAAGAAGCAACTGCAGCAAACAGACCAATATGGGTAGGAGAGGCGAGCAAGTTGCTCTTTCTGAGCAACAGTGATCTGCCATTCTATAGTGCAAAATTCTTTCTGTACAAACCGAAATGATTTTCAAGTGTGCCCAATGTGTAAAGAATCACTGGTCAGTCTGCCACACCCACACACAGAGATAACCCAGTCACTACAGAGTAAAGAGATACTGACACGCTAACAGGCAACATGAGACGGTGTGCCTTATAATAAATGAACAAGAAGCTTCTTTTCTTTCACAGGAAAACTGGCTTCCTTTCTTTTTTGATCTCAGCAGGACCTTAAAGTCTATCAGTTGATATTTGAATTTCTGAACAGAATCGCGTAAGGAACAAATTTTGTTTTATAATTCCCAGATACAGTGAATACTCCCTAAAGAACAAAGCAGCAAAGGGAAAGAAACAAACTCACCAGTATTTGAGACCAGCATTATCTCTAACAGCTGCTTCATTAACACCACAGTAACCCTTTAATCTGGGACACTAAGATACACTCTATTTCCTGCACTCTAAGTAAGAGGAGACTTGAAAGGCTTTCAGGAAAAAATAAGGATGGTAGCAAATGGCATGAAAGATGAAGCAAAGAGCAAAGGAATGATTTCTGGAGGTAATTCCGCTCCTCCAGTTTGCCGCATCACTTTTAACTGAGGGGAGAGGGAACCCAGGGATCATTCTAATATAAAGTTTGTATTTCAAATATACATAATAGTAGACATGAAAATTCCACAAGTTTCTCAAGTTCAGCCTGTCCACAACCAAACTTGTCATACCCCTCCTCACAATGAAGGGTTCCCCAATCCTCTTGGTCAATCATACCCAAAAGTTGGGTCATATCTTCTGATTTTTTCTGTATATCCCTAGTTTGAATGAATGAATGAGTAGGCGCATGTTTCTCTCTCATCCCAGTGGTCCTGTGAATGGTTCCTTCTGCCTGAAATGCAGGTCTCCTCTAATTTAGTTTAACTAGAAGTCACTGCTTTGTGTCTCAGCCTTAGGTGTCACCTCCTAGAAGCCTTCATCATAACCTCTCACATTCATTCTTCCTTTCTGCTTCAGTAATACCTCTTCTTGTCACATGATTTGGTAAGCATTTCTTTACCTGTCTGGTTCCTCCCACTACCGGGTGAACTTGAAAGCGGTGCATCTGTCATTCATTCATTTGTTCATTCACTAACCCAAATATTTTGGAATAGCTACTATGGAACTCCTATCATTTTAGGCACTGAAGATTCAGCAGTGAAAATAGGTGAAGATTTCAACCTTAAGAGAGCCTATGTTTCAGTAAAGAAAGAGATGAATAAGTAAACTGTATGGTATGACAAATGTTGATAAGCCCTATCAGAGAAAAATAAGGCAGGGAAGCGAATACTGTGTGTGTGTATACGGAGGAAGGTGGTATTCAGAATTTAAAATAGGGTTCTCAGTGAATGCCGCATTCTCAGTGAATGCCTCACTGAGAATGGGGCTTTTGAACCAAGAATGGTAAGAGATGAAGTGAGCCAGGCATGTAACTGAATGAAGTGTGCTCCAGACTAGCGGTTACAGCAAGTGCAAAGGGCAGAAGCATACCTACCGTGCTCAAGGAATAGCAAGGAGGCTACTGTGGCTGCAACTGATGGAGTGAGAGCAGGAGCTAGGAAAAGAGACAGAGGGAATTCATGTACAATGGCCTATAGGACCCAAAGACTTCGGCTTTTATTCCGAGTAGGGCAGGAAGCTAATGGAGGATCTGGGGCAGTGGAGCAACATAATCAGCCCTCTGTCTTTAAAAGATCACTCGGGCTGATATCTTGAGAACAGATGGTAGAACAATGAAAGCAGGGGAAGTAGAACACCACTGCAATGACTCAGATGAGAGGAGAAGCTGGCTTGGACCAGGGCAATAGTGTAGCAGCAGTGAGACTGATGCTCATGATTGATGCGATATGGATACAGGGCATGACACAAAGACAGGATTCAAAATTAGATCCAGGATTTTTGGCTAGAGCACAGGTATAGAGTTGCTCTACACTGAGATGGGGAAGACTGGGGAGAGTAGTTTGGGAGGGACAGATTAGGAATTTGTTTTGTGACAGTGAGTGCAAGTTGTCTGGTGTAAAGTGTTTAATGATGATGATGATAACAATACCTAACACTGAGCCGCTATGGCAGGCTATTTTGCATACTTTGCTTATATTTACTTATTTATTATTCACAATAATCACATGCAGTGGGTAATAGTATTGTCCTTTTTTTGATAGGTGGGGAAAAGTAGGTAGCTGAGCCAAGATTAAATGCAAGCACCTGACTCCCTAGAGTCCAAGCCTTAACACCTATGCTATACTGCTTCTGTGACGGAAATACCACGATGGAGGTCAGAGAAGATGCCTGAAGAAGAAGTTTCAGTCATCAGTACAGCGATGGTATTTAAATCCATGACACTGGATGACATCATTAAGGGAGACATGTAAGTGGAGAAGAGTCCACAGACTGGGAAGTAGGCAGCAATATGAGGGAAAACCAAGACCATGATCTCTGAACTCCAAATGAACAGCAGCAGGAGAGGAATGGACTATGACAAATTTGCTAACAGGTCAGGTAAGGAGGCAGTAGGATCCTTGGAATAATGATACAGAAGAAAACTTAGTAAGAACAGCTTTGGTGGAGTGGTGCAGGTAAAGGCCTGATTTAATAGGTTTAACAGAGGAAGGGAGGGCAGAAACTGAGGCACCAAGAAACTTTTTTTTTTTTTTTTTTTTAAGAGGATCTGTTTTGATTCACCATAGAAAGAAAAACTGAAATGAAAAAGTGTGTGCGGGGCATTGCTGGATAAGGAGGAGCTGGAATAAGAAGAGTCTAGTGGAGGAGCTGGCCTCGGCTGGGAGCACAGACAGCTCATCCCTTGCACACGAGGGAAAACAGCGCATATGGGCATGGATATAGACAGATGTGGTGGCAGCACGTGCGAGAGTTTTCTTCTGACTGATTCTATTTTTTCAGTGAAGTAGGAAGCAAGGTCATCAGCCAAAACAGAGAACAGAGTAAAAAAAAATTCTGGAAACTTAAGGAAAAAGGAGGAGGTGTCAAATAGTTATCTAAAAATGAGAGAGTAAATGAGTTTAAGAAAAAAATGAAGATTGCCCTCCTCCTCCTTTTATCTGGGTAGCCTAGCACAGTCCCTAGTTTGTTTGAGACACTGTGACTTGAGCTTGAGAACCACTGTTTTTTATTTCTCAGGTTTTAAAAGATTTATTTGAGAGATTGCCCAAGAGAGCACATGAGTGGGAGGGCACAGAGGAGAGAGAGAGAATCTCAAGCAGACTCCATGCTGAGCAAGGAGCCTAACGTGGGGCTCAATCTCACAACCCTGAGATCAAGACCTGAGCTGAGTTCAAGAGTCAGATGCTTAAGTGACTGAGCCATCCTGGTGCCCCATTCCCTCACTTTAAAGAAGAGGATCCAGAATGAAGGTAAGCACAAAGTATGATTTGTTATAGAGAAGAAAATCTGGGAAATATAAAACAGAACGTAGATGCGAGTACACGTATTTAAGAGCAGTCATAAATATCACACAATGTTTACTCTTTAGAATTAGGTAAAAACACTATAACCACACATTACTTTTCAACCATGCATTCTCTAAAACATAACCATTTCTAATTATGCCATTTGACAATTGAAAAAGTATAAGAACATGAGAAAAATATATTTGCCAATTCATTAACAGAATCTGCTAGAACAGATATATTTTTGGTGATTTTTATAGAGTTAAAGCCCCCCCCCCCAAAGCGACATAATAACTCAGAGAAGAATTCACAAACTCAAATGCCTACAGGATTAAGAGCAGGTAACAAAATGAGTGAAACAGGCTGAGGTAAGGACAACAGGGAGTTGCAGGGATTGTGGCAAACAGGCAACTGAAGGGTACAGTGGCTACTCAGCGGAAGCCACTGTTGCCACACAGAAAGCATTCCATTTTGCCAGATCCTCTAATTCTTAAGATAGATATTCTACTTTTTATGTGAAAACTTTTGAGTATTTGAAATTTTGGCAACTAATTCAAATTTATAAACTGTGTTCAGGGCATACAAAACATGTTTGTGGGAAGCATTCAGGCCCCTGAGCTACCGGGTGTACTTCTGAATGAGAGAACATCAATATGGAGTAGGTGAAAAACGGCACTAACTTTCAGAAAAAAACTTGGTTTCAGGGTAGACGCTGCCCGTTACTACTAACCAGGTGACCTCTCCGAGCTTGTTTATTCATTTGTAAGATGCAGTTTCATGAACTCGCCTGTTTAATTCATTGAGTGGTTATGAGTGTCAGGATTACAAAGTGGGTCAAAGCATATCATAAAGCTCTGTGTACATATAAGCAAACAGCTGTGAGATAATGGAAAATATATATTGGTCTCTGCCCCGGTTCTGGGCACAAAGCTTCTGAAAATCTTATAATTTCCTAATTTCTCAAGTGAAAAGAGCACTGTGAGCATCCCTTGTTCTAATATTTGGTCTTTGACTCCATTCCTGACACAGAGCTCCTAAAACCCTTGTAAATTCCTAAGTGATAAGAGCACCAGGAACATCTTTTGTTGGATGAGACAACTCTGGGTAGGCTCCTAGATAAGTACTGGTCATCAGAGACAGAACAAGCCATGATTAAAGGCTTGGGTTTTTTGGCCCCACCTCATACTCCAGCTTTCAGAGAGGGAGAGGGGCTAGAAATGGAATTTACAGTTGGCCATGCCTATGAGAGGAAGCCCCAATAAGACCCCAACAGTACAAGGTTCAGAGAGCTTCCAAGCTGGCAAACACATCATACCAGGAGAGTGTCATACTCCCTCTCTACAGGGACAGAAACTCCTGTGCTTGGAATCCTCCCAGACCTCACCCTACGTAGCTCTTGCTCTGGCTGTTCTGTTTCTGTTATCACATATTTTAAATAAACTAGTAAACATAAGTATTTCCCTAAGTTTTGTGAACTGCTTAGGCAAATTAAACTTGAAGAGGAGGTTGTGGGAGCCTCCAATTTGTAGTCAAACTGGACAGAAGCTGTAGGTAACCTGGGGACCTATTACTTATGACTGGCATCCAAAGTAGGGTGGGAGCAGTCTTATGGGACTGAGCCCTTAACCCGTGGGCTCAGACTCTCTCTAGGAAGAAAGTGTCAGAACAGAGTTAAATTGTGTGAAAACTAGCTGATGTCACAAAAAATTGCTTGGTTTCAGGGGGAAAAAAAAGCTCTACGCATTTGGAGACCACAAATGAAGTGTTTTGTATGAGTAGTAAACACACAGAAGAAAGACTCACAGGAGGTAGACTGAATTGAATTTTTCCAGTATGATGGCTTTAAAGAGACCTAACAGGGTAGCCTGAGAACATTTCGTATCTCTGTATTCGATCAGTTCCTCATAAAATGTAAATACAGATCACTTAGCTCATGGAGTTCTTCAAATATATTAAAATTATAACATCTTTTTCAAGTGTTAAGTGCCGTGTAATTACTTGGTTAATCAAGTATTTGCTTGGTATGGCCAAATGCACTAATGAACCTGTATATAGTACTTCCTAAAAAGCTGAGTACCTTCTTGGCTCTCCTAACAACGGTGAGCAATTTAATGGAGCTAGCTTGGAAAAAGTTGTTTCGGGTTTTCAGGGTTTTTCCCTGCTTTAAGGGGAAAAGCTTACGATGGGCTAAACAGTAACAGTTCTGTAACAGACTCGGGTTTACCCATTCCCTATTGTGAACGCTTGTGCAGACACTCCTCTCATTAAATGGTGACACAGGAATAGAGAAGTGACCGGCTGGTCAGGTTCAGGAAACAACGTAGGAAAGCAAGGAAGCAGTCCTCCTAGCCATGATTTATAAATTCAAAGTCAGAGGTAAAAATCCTGCCATCCACCTACTTTTGTGCAAATATGTTTAATGGAAACACCTCTTGAAAACTGTTGTTCTCTTTATCCTGGACCATTAAATGATACATGAGGGGAAGGCTAAGAAAGTCTCACAATTTATGGGAAACTATACTGGCTAAAAACTCCCTATAATCAATCATATTGTAGTAACTTTGCATGGTTACAGATGGTTAATACACTTATCATAGTGAGTGTCTCATAATGTAATTATAAAATCACTATCTTGTACATTTGAAACTAATACACGTCAACTATATTTTAATTTAAAAAAATAATAAACTTCCTACCATATACTGTTCTATGAGATTCTTCATTTTCAGCTTTTATTAAACCACAACTGGCCTGGCAAGTTTGACAAACTAAGTCTCCTTGACCAGCCTATTTCCTGTAGCCTAATGTGGAAGTGAGCTCAACGATGGCAACTTGAAAGATTTAAAAGGCTCCATTTTAAGAAGTTTTTCAAAAAAATAAAAGTTTTTCATTTAAAAGCACATTTCTGGTAAGATTATGGGTAATGCTCTTTTCTTGATGGTTTTCCAAACTCTTAAAATGACTTACTATAATTTTAAAAATTTTATGTTAGAATAAACCTGCCATAAAAAGAATTCTCCTCCCAATAACAAAAGAATTATGACATTTGCTCATAGATGTTATAATGAGATTGTTCAGCACCATTTCCCCCCTTTCTTTAAAGTTTGGTGTTTTGTTTTTTTTTTTGAAGATTTTAGTTATTTATGTGACAGAGAGAGAGCATGCACACACACAAGCAGGGGGAGCAGCAGGCAGAGGGAGAGGGAGAAGCAGCTCCCCTGCTAAGCAAGGAGCCTGACACAGGGCTCGCCGATCCCAGGACCGAATCGGACCTGAGCCAAAGGCAGACGCTTAATCGACTGAGCCACCCAGGTGCCACTCCCCGCACACCTTTTTAAAGGTTTTTATTTAAATTCCAGTTAGTTAACATACAGTATAATATTAGTTTCAGGTCTACAATTTAGTGACTCAGCACCTCCATATGACACCCAGTGCTCATCTGCTTAGCATCTTTTGTGAGAGTAAAACTCAGTAGTATGATTTAGATATCTCCAAATTAATAAAATGCTAGTTTGAACTACTAAAAAAGACTCTTTAAAACCTTAATAAAGAGGTAAGTTGACTAGACATAAAATCCGAAATTAAATTATTAACCTCAAAGAAGTAGTAAAATGAGTTTATAGAAAGCTATTTATTAGCATCTTCTAAGGTTAAATCTTTTATTTTTTTAAAGATTTTATTTTCAAGTAATCTATATACCCAGTGACGGGCTTAATCCATAACCCAAGATCAAGAGTCACATACTCCACTGACAGAATGAGCCAGGCACCCAAGCAAGGTTAAATCTTTTAAACTTCGGTTGTAACTAATATGAAACCGGTGTAATTATATAGCACAGTGATTAAGAATGTGAGCTCTGGAGTCCAATTATCTGGGTCCAAATTTTAGCTTCTTAACTTACTCTGTGAACTTGGGTAGGTCTCTTCCGTAAACTTTCGTGTCCTCATTGTAGAACAGGGAGAATAATTATTTCAGCGTTATTTTAAGGATTAAGTGAGAGGATTCCTGATTTTCTTTCTTAGGCCATATAAATTTATGTTGCAAAATACAGTGAAACAGCTAAGAAGCACAGTGTGACCCAGTTCGGCTACACGTAGGTGAACCATGACTCCACTCTGTATAGCGATAAATATTGCCACTTTGGGGTTGATTTCAAAATGAGAGCTACCTTTGTTCCCAACACCATGTTATAATTTCTTAACAAGTCTTCTTTTGATATGTTTTTTCTATAAATTTTATCAATATTTTCTATAATCTAGTCTTTTATACAAAGTCTACACAAGATTGTTTTTACTAAAGTAGAGATGTTAAAAATTGATCACTTGGAATCTACTTTAAACTGTATAATAATTAATGATGTTAAGTTGTTTTGAGAAATTCTATTTGGGGGGCACCTGGGTGGCTCAGTGGGTTAAGCCTCTGCCTTGGGGCTCAGGTCATGATTTCAGGGTCCTGGGATCGAGCCCCACATCGGGCTCTCTGCTTGGTGGGGAGCCTGCTTCCCCCTTTATCTCTGCCTGCCTCTCTGCCCACTTGTGACCTCTCTCTCTCTGTCAAATAAATAAAAATTTAAAAAAAAAATTAAAAAAAAAAGAAAGAAATTCTATTTGGGAAAGAATAAATAGCTACCAAAGAAACTTCCTCAACAATTCTATTGAGTATTTATACAACTGACCCTTAAACACACTGCCCTGTACAAATCTACATATATATATATTTTTATAACTATAGTATGGAACTATAAATTCATTTTTTCTTAAGATTCTCTTAATAACATTTTCCTTTCTCTGGATTACTTTATCATAAAAATACAGTATGTAAAACATATAACATACAACATATGTGTTGATCAACTGTTTATGTTATTGGTAAGGTCAACAGTAGGCTATTAGAGTTAAGTTCCTGGGGAGTAAAAAAATCATATAGCACTTTCTGACTGCAGAGAGGGTTGGAAGCCCTGACTCCAGGCATTGCTCAGGGTTAACTGTAATGGTGCAAATGTCTATAGGAGTCTTTCTAGATATGGACCTGTTAATTTAACTCAAACTCAAATGTCTACTAGAAATTTTATTGTGACATGTGGGTTAATTATATGACTTTCTATTCAGATTGACAGCAGTAACTGAGTCAAGTAATTCAATCTAAAGTCTTTTCAAATTTGTTTATAAACAAATCAGGTGGGCTATATGAACACATGAAAACCAGTCACAACTAAAATATTTACTTGAGAATAAAATGGAAACTATTTGATCTTTAAAACAAAACTTCAAAGTAACAAAACCACCCAGTAAAAAACCAAAAAACCCAGAAAAACAAAAAATGATGGGATTTTTATATTCACATTAACTCTTAGTAATTTATATCCAGTGACAGTAGTGTTTTCTTATACTGCTAAATTTGAATTATTTCCTAGCACTTACTTAAACAATGATAAATTCTGACAAAAATGTTAGAAATGTGTTTACCTATTTATATATATATTCTTAATTCTAAGGAAATAGGAACATTAAATAACAAATACTTGAAAAGCATGTACAGAAGGAATAACCCATATGATGACAGATTATTTGGTAGACAACTAATTAAGATAGTTTTTTTTAGATTAGCAGCCCAGACTAAAAATGACAGAATCCCCAAAGATAAATTTATGTACTTTCACTCACTTCACCTGAAATTTAATTTAGACTGAAAAAAACCATTTGCAATGAATGTAAAATCTGAGGTACATTCAATTTCCACTTGAACTTACTAACATTTCTTCCCATTTCTGTCAATATTGAGCACTAAGTAAAACCCACTTGTTAAAAAATCCAGCTAATAAGCTAATATGAACAGCTCTGCAAGATCAAATTAAACACCTAGCCTTGAGGAAATAATACTTTTTCAACCTATTTGCTTTCTTTACTGGACTTTAGTATAAACAGACACACAGTTAATATCATAGACAGCAACTTTCCAATTAATTTCCATATATAGTCAAATCAATTCCTGTATTATAAAGAAACAAATGTCAGTGCTATACTGGGGGTGTAACTCCTTATAAAGCAAGCACGAATGTGGCATCAAACTTACTTTTCCAAAGAAGCCTTTGAAGAACTTCCTTTCCTGGAGGAACAGGGGGACAAGTCGAGCGCTATTATTGTATGGGCTAAATGTCCCAGGGTTTCACACCAGTAAGCATATACAGAAGTTGGGTAAAGGGCAAAGTAGGAGAAGGGGAGGGAGTGAGAGTTTTAAAGAGTTATCCATACCAGGAGTGACAGGGAAAAAGGAAGGGTGCATGAAAATGCAGGGATACATACTGTATGGCCTAAGAATCCATAGGAAGAGAAGAAATCAGAACCTGTATCCATGCAGAGCAACTAGTTAGTTTAGTATTCTCTATTTACTTCTGAAACAGAGGTTATCCAAATTTGGCAGCAGAGAAAAAGATTAAGACATGCTGAGATTTGTATTTTAAATTTCCTAATCGTGAGTAGTAAGTACATTTTCAACTTCCATATACATTTTTCAATTTAAAATATCAGTGGTCTACTATATGGAAGTCATCAACTTAAAAAAAAGTCCACATTTGGATAACCGCATAATCACATAAAAATGCTATACATAAAATTAAATTATGAGTGTGCAGCAAGAATCTTCGTCAGACTTTTTCTTACCAAGTTCAAGATGTCACTTAGAGAATCTTTACTCACCCACTGGGATCAATTTCTAAGTATGTATATGTGTGGGCTGATCAATGCCACAACAATCTTAGGAAAATAACAGATATGCTCTATTCTAAACAGAGAATACATTGTCCTTAAAGAACACAAAGCTAATGCTTTCACTGCAGGTGAAAAAAAAATATATCTGTGGACCACAACTGAAATTTTTAAGATAGGATTTTGTTTTCCTTTAAAATGATACTGTTTTAGAATAATGAAACTTGCATTGACAATTTTAAGTATATAACTCTGAAACTATGTAGATAAGAGACATCATCTCTGGTTCCAGTACCAATTTTTAAGCTTATAGAAATTTTGAAAGCTGACCACCATTTAAGATCAGAAGAACTTATATGAAGTAGACGGGTTCTAACTCAAGCTATCTTAACTTTACATTTCCTAACTTTGGTTGAACTATTTAAGCCTTTAGTTTTTATCATCAGTTTTTAATGTTGGATAAATGCCCAGAAAAAGACAAATGTACTGAAATTTTACTCTCTCAGACAATTTATAAACTCATTCACTACTCTCAAACACTGAAGAATTTGTTTCCTACCTAAGTTACAAACAGCACCAAATATTTCCAAAAACTGTTTGAACTTAAGCTGGAAAAACAATAAATTGGGGTAGTTACTGCAATAAGACTAAGTTTATTTCTACTGCCAAGTTTGGTGACCCTAGTTTTGTTAGACTGTGAGTGACCATCAGCTTTTAAAGATGCAGCCAAAGATAAAAGATTCACCATTCTTGAGGGATAGGGAGGTGAGGGAAAGAGATCTGTTAATATTTAGTTCAGCTCCCAGAAAATCTCTTGTTAAACATGTAGTATGCCCTCTTTTCTTCAAAGACCTCAGTTGTTAATGAAAAAAGTTGACGTGCAAAATGCATTAAAAGATAGTTATTAGAGAATATTAGTGCTTTTTTCTAAAAAAAAAAAAAAAAAGTTATGATTCTTTTACCTGCTAAAACAAGAACATATATTAAAGCAAATATATCAAATAGTGAATAAAAAAACAACATATTAGAAACTGTCAGTATAATGGAACTAGTCTAAAACCAAGACAGAGAGGGAGAGACATTTAGAGACAATGGGAAGAAAAGACCTTTAAAAGGAAAGAACATCTTGGACCAGTGTCAGCAAGGGCCTTTGGTTACCTCACTTTTTACAAAATAGACTAATAAACGATGGTACTACTCACCCTTCAACTATGTCAATAAAGGCACTGAAAATGGGCAATAGTTGTTTCTGCCATTTATCGTATATGATCGAAGTCCTAAAGTGGCTAATTTGTGCACGTATGTCACAAAGCAAATGAGTTGAAAATAGCTGTAATTAACTTTGTCATACAAAGTAAGAAGAATTTAAACATTTATGCTCTGAGAAGCAGGTTTAAAACAATCTTTAAAAAAAGGTGATCTTGTTTAGTTTTATCTTTTCATTTGAGAATATTAATTATACAGGTAACTTCTAGTTGATGTTAAAGTGATCCTAAATTGTAAGGGACTACTTTGAGGATAAATAAGAACTATATTTGCAAATTATCTGGCTTCTTCAATTATTTGCAAACTTAAAAAGCTCCAGAATGTCACATTTTTAGTTCAAACATCATTCAAGTGATAGGTTTAAGATGTTTGTTTTGCTTCTTAACTCGTACATCTGAGCTATGTAATTCTTTAATTTAAAACTCTGGCATTCAAACTAGTTCCATAAACACGTTATTTCTTCTTTAATCTGTAAGCTTGTACACTTCTACATTTGCTTCCATTTATTTGAAACTCTAAGGAAGACACAGCTTTTGGCACAATATAAGCATCTGGCACAGCAGATTTTAAATGTTAGATGAATGTTTTGTAAGGGTGGGGAGGCAACTAGAAATTTCTTCATAGTAAAAATATGAAAAGACAAAAATCTAAAACATTTGTGGACTAATATGGTCTGAGAAGAACAACATCTTGAAGACTTCCAACTTTCTGCAAACTTCTCAGTATAGCATTAGAAAGAGTATTTATAAGAGGAAGTTTCATTGAGTACAATAAACAGGAAATTGATCCCAAAATTCAATCTTATTTTTTAAATACATGTTTATCTATGTGAAACTATGCACAACATTTGCCCCAAGTCTCTTGGATAGCATTAGTCTGAAAAATTTTAAATAACTTCTTGAATGAAAAGTTCAGAAGTGGTCAATTTCCCCTCAAAGTCCAAAAGTTTAAGTATGTCCAGAAAAGCAATCAACGTACTTACAGAACTTCATATTAGTCATAAATGACCACAGGGAAGTACGAATCATTTAGAGATAAACAAAAGGTTTTCATAAACTTTAAGACATTAAATGTAAGATAGGGTTATGATAATTGTTATGAGATTTGATTTGACCATATTGACTGAATTGTTTTCTGTATATTCTAGAAATAATTTTTGAGTGACTACTATGTGCCAGATACTGTTCCAGGCATAGGTATAATTTTTTAAATGGCAATTTGGTTTCTATTTCTGGTAAAAAACCAAACTTCTTAAATTTTTTTATCTAAACAGTCCACATCTCAAGTAGGACTTGAGATATTTATAGTTTATAATCTTCATGATCAAAAAATAAAAAGAGGGGCGCCTGGGTAGCTCAGTGTTAGTTTAAGCCTCTGCCTTCAGCTCAGGTCATGATCTCAGGGTCCTGGGATCGAGCCCTGCATCAGGCTCTCTGCTCAGTGGGGAGCCTGTTTCTCCCTCTTTCTCTGCCTGCCTCTCTGCCTACTTGTGACCTCTCTCTCTGTCAAATAAATAAATAAAATATTAATAAATAAATAAATAGGTTAAAAAAATTCACTAAATTAAAAAAATTCTTTTTAAAGTTTATTTTAATTTCTACACCCAACGTGGGGCTCGAACCCATGACCCAGATAAAGAGTCACATGCATTTCTGACTGAGCCAGTCAGGTGTCCCTAAAAAAAAATTAGTTTTAAAACTAAATGGTGAATAGTGGCTATCTCTGTGATTATAAAAAATTTTTTGTACTGTTTTTATTCATTTGTATTTTAGATAATGAACATAAAATCTATATAATGAAGAGATGTTTCTATTAAATGTAGGCTAAAAAAACTAGTTAAGAGGATTCACTGCTCATTAAACTAAAATACCATTTCTTAATATCTTCTGTGCAAATTAAAATCATCCCTAGTTTTCCCTTATTTAGAGAGTGAACATGAAGCCATGCTCTGAATTAGAAGACTTTCTAAAGGCTCATTCCACAATGACCGTCTACCTGCAAGTTATGTAAGTTATAAGATTTTGGTAACTATTTGTAGTCTGTTTCAGGTCTATTGAGTCTATTCACTGATTCGCCTGTTGTTTTCAGTCATTAGTATTATGATGTTTAAATATTCTTTAATGACTAGGAGGACAAATCACTGTATTACTTTAAAAAATTTTCCAAGCTAAACTTACTTTTTTAGTGAAATTGGAATTATTCTGTAAAGAAGAGACTGAATTTATGTTTCTTGGAAAATTACATTGTCTGAGGGTGTATTTAACTGGAGAATATATTCAGATAGACATGACAAGTCTATACATTATAGCTTCACATACCATAACAGATGAAAGTAAGTCCCTTTAACATTAATGATGATTAGAATAGGAAGGGAGTCAATCATTTAAGAATTTAAATGACCATAATCTGAGGTAAATGGTATGTATGTATGTACATGTAGTATACCATATGTCTACATATTGGGGGTTTTTTTTTGTTGTTGTTCCTTGCATACTATAATCAGTTATTTCTCTCCTCCTTTCCCTTTTACAACAGATTCACAGACATTTGTTCCAAAATATAATACACTTCTCTAAGTTGCTTGCTTCTTTAATCTTATATCTTTTATAATGAGGGATTATGGATGAGAGGTCATATAAAATATACCAAGCAGAAAAGTTTTGATAAGCAAATTGAGGGGGAAAAAAAGCACTCATTAGTAACCAACTTGTGGCAGCCTACCATACCAGCAAACCCAAAGCAAACAAGTATTTAATGCTGTCTGGGGCAAGGTCATGCAGAAGTAATAGTTAAAGCTTTCACAGCAAAGAGTTTGGAAAAAGGCCACACATTGGAGAGAAGGAAGGTTGTGAAGAGGATTGTCAGAGTTTATGAGACATTTCAAACCTATCCAAAATATGGTATTAACACTTCTATGTGAACCTTTGTGAACTCTGAATCCATTCTCTCCTTTTATTAAATACACAAGGATGTGCTTGGGATTTAGTCTAAGGTATAACAGGCAAAGAAAATATTATTCATCCTGGAAAAGGACTCTCCATTTCAAGTATGCCAAAGTCTGTGAAAAAGGCAGGGGAAATACACTGTTTATGTCAGAGGGGTGTACAGAAGGAATCTGGAGAGTAGTAGTCAAGATAGTAAGTCCTGCCCCCACTGTAAACCTCACTGGCCATCATCAGAGATAACTCTACCTTCCACCGTTTCTTAGAGTAAATTTAACATCAGCAATTTATAACCCATCTATCACAGTTAGGTTAAGACACTAACTGTAACAGTTTTCTCTTGGTTTTAGAACATTATTCACCTGTAAGATTTCATACCACTTGTTTCATATGGGTTCTGAATCCGAAGTACTTTTTGGATAATGTCTGGCCTAAACTGACGAAGTTGGTCTTTATAATTTACTCCTTTGGACAGAGAGCATGAGATGCTCTTTACTAGAGGCCACATCTTTTGCCTTAAGAGAAACACTGGTCTTACTGGATAGTGAATCACTAAAATTTACTGAACAAAATCTCTTAAGAAAATATATCAGTACATAGATAAACAGTGGCAGCCATCAAATACATACAGCTTTCAATCTTTTTACAGCATCTTCACAGATGTGCATTCCTCTTGACTCATCAACTTCTACATGGCCAAGGTACTGCAGAAAGAAGAAAAAAGGGTTATTGCTATGCATATTGAGTAGCTACTACATGGTAGGTATTAGTTGGAAGAAAACTGAGTATTAAAATTTCTGCACTCAAGAAACTGCCACTGTATAAGAGTTAAGATGCTACTTTACTTACCCTCAGTATCCTCATATGAATGAAATTCAGAATAAATGTCTCAAAGAATTGTTACAGAGAAGTGGAAAAGTAATGGCAGGCACTAAACGTTACCTAAATTTATTGGATCTGAAGATAACAACAGCCTGTGTTAGACACAGTTACTGTATCTCTGAAAACAAAAATAATCCTTAAAACAAAATGTATACATATGTAAATATGTATACACACATACTGAAAAAGGCACAAATAAAAATAAGTTATTCAAAGACTGAAGAGATCACATATCCTTTTATGGGGAGCACATAAGAGCAGGGCAGAGAACTAAAAAGACAAATTTTAAGAAGACAATACATTTAAAGCTTTTAAAAGATGTGTAGAATTTGAAGAGGCAAAAACTGAAAGGCTGGGAAACCATTTTAGGTAGAAAGAATTTAAGAAAAGTTATAGGTGTGGAATAGTGTAACTATATATCCGCAAGTACTCCCGTTTGGGTAGGATTTGATATATGTACAGCTGGGAATCTGAATGCTGGAATGAGTCTCTACTTAATTCTACAGTCAATGGAGAGATAATCAAATTTTTTTTTTTTCCAAGACAGTAATGCAATTCAAATTGTACCTCTGTATGGGAATAGCCTTGGGAAAAATAAAGACAGGATGGTGAAAATATTACCAAAATGCTCTCTTTTAAAAAGGAAATTTAAGCTGGTTCTGGGTACAATTTAGTAGACTCGATCTTCCCTGTCCCACCCATTGAATGAAACCATAAAACCTGAACAGAACGTATTTCAAGCCCCTTTTGTAAAGAGCAGAAAAGCTGTCTGAGAAGAATACCAGGATCCAAATTATTTCTGAACTGGCAAGGAGTTTGCCTCCTACTCTCCTGCTCCATTTTCCCCCTTCCCCTTTCTGATACTTCCAACTTGGCCTTTATACAGCCAGAAATCCAAAACTGTGTGCTATCACAAAGAAAGAACTCTGGAAAAAGCACTCTAGCTGTGGCTCAAGGATCAAATAAGGAAATGCCTTATCTTCAGAGAGAGTATAGGAATCTCTCTCCCTTTTACTTATCTCTTATTTTTCTTCTCACACCCCAGCTCCCAAAGCTATCCTGTGGTGGTGGTAGCAGTGGAAACCTGCAAGAGCCTGAGAGGAGAACTTTCCTCTTGGTATAGTGAAATTGTGATTCCAGGAAGATGAACCAATGCCCTTTCTGCTTCTTGTATATCTCCCATCATTTGGCCCTGAGTAGATGTGAAATGGTGCGAGCTCATGGGAGAGTAGAATAACAAGAGCTCCAGGAAACACAGGCATAGAGTTTAAGTAACTTGCCCAAGGTCATTCAGCTAGTGAAAACTCAAACCCAAGCGGCTTGACCCAGAACACTCTTAAAATGCATACATGGTTATCTTTTACTTTTACTCAAATCTTTCCAATACTGAGAAAGTGCATAAAACCCATGAATTAAAATAAATTTAGGAAAGTTCTCGACTTCAGGTAACAAAATACTTGAGGAATCAATCATAAAGATCATAAACTGAGACCAAAATGTCTAAAGAATTGTAAGAGCTGTAATTCTGAATGAATATTATATAAATAGGAAGAATGCTCACTTTTTAGTGAATCAAATAATGTACTATATATATAGTTCTAGGTTGAAAGAATATAATCTCTTTAGGGCAAATCCAAGTAACATGAAATCCAATAAGATAAATATTTACATATTTTATTTTGGATTCTCAAATGCAATGAATTTGGCTACAAATTTTACACTTCCTATCTAGATCCACATTTAGTTACATTCTTTGGTTTTACAGATGATGTACAGTGGTAAAGTAATGTTTTCTCAAATTTAATATCACTGAATCCATTATGGATACTGAGTATACATAAGAACCTCAAATTTTAGAAAATTTCTATACTACTACATTAAAAATAATAAGGTTTCATATCAATAAGAAAGGATGCTAATAGCAAATTTTCATCAGTGTATCTCTGTCTGGCTCACTACAGGATAGCTTTAACACAGATTCCAAACTTAGTCATCTTTGCTTATCTTTTTCCTAATACTAACTCAAAATTATAGAAAAATACTAACTCAAAATTATAGGCTATCAGAAATGTCAAGTGTTTGGTCAACTAGTTCTAGATTTTCAGACTGATTTCACACTTAAGAAATAACAGAGTACTCCCTCACTGAAGGCTGGTTCTCAACAGTCAGATGCTATAGTGATAGGGATATCAAACTAAAATTATTGTTATTATTTTTTAGGATTTTATTTATTTCTGAGAGAGAGAGAGAGAGAACACAAGCTGAGGAAACAGCAGGCAGAGGGAGAAGCAGGCTCCCCGCTGAGCAAGGAGCCTGATGTGGGACTTGATCCCAGGACCCTGGGATCATGACCTAAGCCAAAGACAGACACTTAACCAACTGAGACACTCAGGTATCCCTAAACTCAAATTCTGGAAAGCTCTATTTTTCAGCTTAGAAGACAATGATGAATGGATGCTTCAATACCTCTCTGGATGAATTAAGCTCTAAAAAGGATTTTTTTATGTTTTGTTGATATTTGGCCTTTTTCAAACACCAAAAATATATTCTTAATTTCCTGGTCCAACAAGTAAGGAAAATAAAGCAGTGGAAAATAGTAAAACCTGCACCACTGTCCTGACATCTTAAGAAATTCTGACATCTCATTCTTAGCAACTTGTTATATATACTGTTAAATTCTTTTAGTCTGTTGTTTTGTTTTTTACTCTATCCTTAATCACTGACTTGAAATGCCAAATACATATTATTAAAAATGACATTATCCTGGACATTCTATTTTGTTTTACTGTTACTTCTATTTTTACTTATTATAGTTTAAGAATCTTTTAATATGGGGGAGGAGCAAGATGGCAGAGGAGTAGGAGATCTAAATTTCGTCTGGTCCCAGGAATTCAGCTGGTTATCAAACCATTCTGAACACCTACAAACTCAACGGGAGATCAAAGAATAGCAGCAATTCTATGAACAGAAAAGCAACTACTTTCTGGAAGACAGGGCATGTAGAGTAGTGAATAGCAGGTGATATACAGGAAGACAGACCATGGGGGCTGGTGGGGGAGGGAGTCTCCATCAGCCAGCTCCCAGCAAGTGATAGAGTGGCAGGGCACAAAATCAGAACTTTTAGAAGTCTGCTCCACAGAACGAACATTACTCCAGAGGCTAAATGGGGAGTGGAATCCTCACTGGGACAGTGGGGGGTCTCAGGTCCCTTGGGGGCAACGGAAAGACAGGGGGTACCTGAGTGTGGCAGAACTCTCGGGTATTGGAGCAGGGAAGCTGCCTGCAAAAACGGACTTGAGAAGTGGGCTCTCAGTTTGGGCTTTTCATAAATCATGATCCACAACACAACTAGGCCACTACTCTTCGATCAAGGACCCAACAAGTGGCAGATCCAGGGAGACTCCCCTATCTCCCCCTGGAGGAGCAGCATGGGAGTACACTGCAGGAATCTGCTGGGTTTGGAAATTCCAAACGGGGTTGTGTGCCAGAGACAGAAACGCTTGTTCACAGTATAGGTGAGCACAGAGTTAGCCAGAGACCAGGGAAACAGGAGTCACTGACTGCTTTTCTCTAAGGTCTCACTGAGGGGCTGGATACTGGAAGGCCGCCATTTTCATTCCCATCCTCCAAAGCTATACGCAAAGCTTTCAGGAAACAAAAGCTACCAAGAGCAAACCCGAACCTGAGCAGATTGCTTAGCCTGGCCCCTGGCAAGGGTGGTGCAATTCTACCTCAGGCAAGGACATTTGAAAATCACTGCAACAGGCCTAACTCTTGGAAGATCAGCAAGAACATCCAGCCATGACCAAGTTTACTGATCAATGAGAACACAAAACTCCAGTGCTAGGAGAATACAGCACACAGAATTTTTGGCTTTTTCCCCATGACTCTTTAGTCTTTCAAAATTAATTTTTAAAATTTTATTTATTTTCTTTTTCTATTTTTTAAAAAAATTTTATTGGGCAAAATATGCACTATATGGTGAGTGCTGAGAAGTGTGTAAACCTGGCGATTTGGAGACCTGTACCCCTGGGGCTAATAATACATTATATGTGAATAAAAAAATTTAAAGAAATTTTTTTTCATTTTTTTTCATAAGTTTTTCTCTCTTTAAAATTTTGGGATACAGTTTCTTTTTTTTAAGATTTAAAAAAAATTAATTTATTTGATAGAGAGAGAGAGATCACAAGTAGGCAGAGAGGCAGGCAGAGAGGCAGGCAGAAGGGTGGGGGAAGCAGGTTCCCCGCCAAGCAGAGAGCCCGATGTGGGGCTTGATCCCAGGACCCTGAGATCATGACCTGAGCCAAAGGCAGAGGCTGAACCCACTGAGCCACCCAGGCGCCCAGGGATAGTTTCTTCTAACAGACTAAAATATACCCTAAATCTAGTATATGGTTTGTTCTAGTTTCCTGCCTGATCACGTTCTCCTTTTCTTAACATTTTTTTTCCCAACCAACTTCTTATCAATTCCTTTTTAAAAATATTTTTAAATTTTCATATTTATAGTCATAGTTCATCCATCCATTGTATTTACTCCCTTTTTTTGGTATATATATATGTATTTTTTTTTTCCTTCCTTAAAATTTTGGGATGCAGTTTCTCCTAACAGACCAAAATACAACCAAAATCTAGAGTATAGCTCTATTCTGTTCACCACCTTGATCATTCATATATATATACATATATTCCCCCCCTATATTTCCCCCCCAATTTTGGGTCTCTTCTGATTTGGTTATGTGTATTTTCTGGGATCATTGTTACCTTTTCAGCATTTTGTTCTCTCATTCATCTAATCTTATCTGGACAAAATGACAAAAGGGAAAGACTCACCTCAAAAAAAAAAAAAAAAAAATAGAACAAGTGGCAGTACTGACTGCCAGGGACCTAATCAACATGGACATTGGTAAGATGTTGGAACTAGTGTTCAGAATGACGATTATTATAAATATACTAGTGCGGCTTGAAAAAAAAACACAGAAGATATTAGAGAATCCCTTTTTGGAGAAATAAAAGAACTAAAATCTAACCAAGTTGAAATTAAAAAGTCTATCAATGAGGAGCAATTAAAAAAACAGGCTCTAACTACTGGGTTAATGAGGCAGAAGAGAGAATCAGTGATACAAAAGACCAAATGATGGACAATAAAGAAGCTGAGAAAAAGAGAAACAAACTACTGGATCATAAGGGGAGAACTTAAGAGACAAGTGATACCATAAGACAAAACAACATTAGAATAATTGGGATCCCAGAAGCAGAAGAAAGAGAGAGGCAGAAGGTATATTGGAGCAAAATATAGCAGAGAACTTCCCTAATTTGGGGAAGGAAATAGGCATCAAAATCCAGGAGGCACAGAGAACCTTCCTCAAAATCAATAAAAATAGCTCAACATCCAGTCATCTAATAGTAAAACTTGTCTCAGAGATAAAGAGAAAATCCTGAAAGCAGCTCAGGGGACAAGAGGTCTGTAACCTACAACAACAGAAATATTAGATTAGCAGCAGACCTATCACAGAGACCTAGCAGGCCAGAAAGGACTAGGATGGTATGTTCAGAGCACTAAATGAGAAAAATATGCAGCCAAGAATACTATATCAGGCTAGGCTGTCACTGAAAATAGAAGGAGAACTAAAAATCTTCCAGTACAAACAAAAACTAAAAAAATTTGCAAACAGCAGCCCTATAGGAAATACTGAAAGGGGTCCTCTAAGCAAAGAGAGAGCCTAAAAGTAACACAGACCAGAAAGGAACAGAGACAATATACAGTAACAGTCACCTTACAGGCAATACAATAACACTAAAATCATATCTTTCAACAGTTACCCCCATGAATGTAAATGGGCTAAATGCCCCAATCAAAAGATACAAGGTATCAAGTTAGATTAAAAAACAAGACTTATCAATATGCTGTCTGCAAGAGACTCACTTAGACCCAAAGACACTTCCGAGTTTAAAATGGGGGTGGGAAACCATTGAGATGCTAATGGACAGCAAAAGAAGCTGGAGTGGCAATCCTTATCAGACAAATTAGATTTTTTTAAAAATTTCTTTTCAGTGTAACACTATTCATTGTTTTTGCACCACACCCAGTGCTCCATGCAATACGTGCCCTCCCTAATACCCACTACCTGGTTCCGCCAACCTCCCACCCCCCACCCCTTCAAAACCCTCAGGTTGTTTTTCAGAGCTGATAGTCTCTCATGGTTCATCTCCCCTTCCAATTTCCCTCAACTCTCCTTCTCCTCTCCATCTCCCCATGTCCTCCATGGTATTTGTTATGCTCCACAAATAAGTGAAACCATATGATAACTGACTCTCTCTGCTTGATTTATTTCACTCAGCATAATCTCTTCCAGTCCCATCCATGTTGATACAAAAGTTGGGTATTCATCCTTACTGATGGAGGCATAATACTCCATCGTGTATATGGACCACATCTTCCTTATCCATTCGTCTGTTGAAGGACATCTCGGTTCTTTCCACAGTTTGGCGACTGTGGCCATTGCTGCAATAAACATTGGGGTACAGATGGCCCTTCTTTTCACTACATCTGCATCTTTGGGGTAAATACCCAGCAGTGCAATTGCAGGGTCATAGGGAAGTTCTATTTTTAATTTCTTAAGGAATCTCCACATTGTTCTCCAAAGTGGCTGCACCAACTTGCATTCCCACCAACAGTGTAAGAGGGTTCCCCTTTCTCCACATCCTCTCCAACACACGTTGTTTCCTGTCTTGCTAATTTTGGCCATTCTAACTGGTGTAAGGTGGTATCTCAATGTGGTTTTAATTTGAATCTCCCTGATGGCTAGTGAAGAACATTTTTTCATGTGTCTGATAGCCATTTGTATGTCTTCATTGGAAAAGTGTCTGTTCATACCTTCTGCCCATTTTTTTTATATAATTATCTGTTTCATGTGTGTTGAGTTTGAGAAGTTCTTTATAGATCCTGGATATCAACCTTCTGTCTATACTGTCATTTGCAAATTATTTCCCATTCCGTGGGTTGCTTCTTTGTTTTGTTGACTGTTTCCTTTGCTGTGCAGAAGCTTTTGATCTTGATGACATCCCAAAAGTTCATTTTCGCTTTTGTTTCCTTGGCCTTTGGAGACATATCTTGAAAGAAGTTGCTGTGGCTGATATCGAAGAGGTTACTGCCTATGTTCTCCTCTAGGATTCTGATGGATTCCTGTCTCACATTGAGGTCTTTTATCCATTTCGAGTTTATCTTTGTGTATGGTGTAAGAGAATGGTCGATTTTCATTCTTCTGCATATAGCTGTCCAATTTTCCCAGCACCATTTATTGAAGAGACTGTCTTTTTTCCACTGTATATTTTTTCCTGTTTTGTCAAAGATTATTTGACCATAGTGTTGAGGGTCCATGGCTGGGCTCTCTACTCTGTTCCACTGGTCTATGTGTCTGTTTTTATGCCAGTACCATGCTGTCTTGGTGATCACAGCTTTGTAGTAAAGCTTGAAATCAGGTAACGTGATGCTGCCAGTTTTATTTTTGTTTTTCAACATTTCCTTAGCAATTCGGGGTCTCTTCTCATTCCATACAAATTTTAGGATTATTTGCTCCAGCTCTTTGAAAAATACTGGTGGAATTTTGATTGGAATGGCATTAAAAGTATAAATTGCTCTAGGCAGTATAGACATTTTAACAATGTTTATTCTTCTGATCCAAGAGCATGATGGTCTTCCATCTTTTTGTGTGACCCACTGCAAATATCATCCTCAATGGGAAAAAGCTCGCAGCCTTCCCGTTGAGATCAGGAACACGACAAGGACGCCCACTCTCACCACTCTTGTTCAACATAGTATTAGAAGTCCTAGCAACAGCAATCAGATAACAAAGAGAAACAAAAGGTATCCAAATTGGCAATGAAGAAGTAAAATCTCTCTTTGCAGATGACATGATTCTTTATATGGAAAACCCAAAAGAGTCCACCCCCAAACTATTAGAACTCATACAGCAATTCAGTAACGTGGCAGGATACAAAGTCAATGTACAGAAATCAGTGGCTTTCTTATACACTAACAATGAAAATACAGAAAGGGAAATTAGAGAATCGATTCCATTTACTATAGCACCAAGAACCATAAGATACCTGGGAATAAACCTAACCAAAGAGGTAAAGGATCTGTACTCGAGGAACTACAGAATACTCATGAAAGAAACTGAAGAAGACACAAAAAGATGGAAGACAAATTAGATTTTAAACCAAAGACTTTAACAAGAGAGGAGGAAGGACACTATATCATACTTAAAGGGTCTATCCAACAAGATGATCTAATAATTTTAAGTATCTATGACCCTAACATGGGAGCAGCCAATTACATAAGCCAATCAAATCAAAGAAACAAAATCAAAGAAACACATCAACAATAATACAATAATAGTAGTGGGCTTTAACATCCCCCTCATTGAAATGGGCAGATCATCTAAGCGAAAGATCAACAAGGGAATAAGGGCTTTAAATGACACACTGGATCAGATGGACTTCACAGATATATTCAGAACAACTGCATCACAAACCAACATAATACACATTCTTCTCTAGTGCACATGGAACATTCTCCAGAATAGATCACATCCTGGGACACAAATCAGGTCTCAACTGGTACCAAAAGAATGGTATCATTCCCCGCACATTTCCAGACCACAATGCTTTGAAACTAGAATTCAATCACAAGACAAAAGTTGAAAAGAACTGAAATACATGGAGGCTAAAGAGGATCCTACTAAAGAATGAATGGGTCAACCAGGAAATTAAAGAAGAATTTTAAAAAATCATGGAAACAAATGAAAACAAAACACAACTGTTCAAAACCTTTGAGATACAGCAAAGGTGGTCTGAAGAGGAAAGTATATAGCAATACAAGCCTTTCTCAAGAAGTAAGAAATGTCCCAAGTACACAATCTAACCCTATAACCAAAGGAGCTGGAGAGAGAATGGCAAAGAAAGTCTAAACCCAGCATAAAAGAAATAATAAAGATCAGAGCTGAAATCAATGAAATAGAAACCAAAAGAACAGTTGAACAGATCAACCAAAGCAGGAGGTAGTTCCCTGAAAGAATGAATAAGATTGATAAACCCGTGGCCAGACTTATCAAAAAGAAAAAAGAAAAAAAAAAAAAAAAGAAAAGAGAAAGACCCAAATTAATAAAATCATGAAAGAGGAGAGATCACAACCAATACCCAAGAAATACAAACAATTATAAAAACATATTATGAGCAACTATATGCCAGCAAATCTGACAACCTGGAAGAAATGGATGAATTCCTAGAATGCATAAACTACCAAAACTGAACCAGGAAGAAAGAGAAAACCTGAGCAGACCCATAACCAGTAAGGAAATTGAAGCAATAATAAAAAATCTCCCAACAAACAAAAAGCCAGAGCCAGATGGCTTCCCAGGGGAATTCTACCAAACATTTAAGGAAGAATTAATACCCATTTTCCTGAAACTGTTCCAAAAAATAGAAATGGAAGGAAAACTTCCAAACTCATTTTATGAGGCCAGCATTACCTTGATCCCCAAACCAGACAAAGACCCCATCAAACAGGAGAATTACAGACCACTATCCCTGATGAACATGGATGCAAAAATTCTCACCAGAAAACTAGCCAACAGGATCCAACAGTACATTGAAAGGATTATTCACCATGACCAAGTGGGATTTATTCCTGGGCTGCAAGGTTGGTTCAATATCCGCAAATTAATCAATGTGACACAGTACATTAATAAAACAAATAACAAGAACCATATGATACTCTCAGTAGATGCAGAAAAAGCATTTGACAAAGTACAACATCCTTTCTTGATCAAAACTCTTCACAGTGTAGGCAGAGAGGGTACATACCTCAATATCATAAAAGTCATCTATGAAAAACCTAAAAGTATTATTCTCAACGGGGAAAAACTGAGAGATTGTCAACCCTAAGGGCAGGAACTTGGCAGTGATGTCCACTATCACCACTGCTATTCAACATAGTACTAGAAGTCCTAACTTCAGCAATGAGATAACAACAACAACAAAATAAAAAGCTCCGAATTGGCAAAGAAAAAATCAAACTCTCTGTAGATGATATGATACTTTATGTGGAAACCCCAAAAGACTCTAACCCAAAATTGCTAGAACTCATCCAAGAATTCAGTGAAGTGTCATGATATAAATCAAAGCACAGAAATCAGTTGCATTTCTATACACCAACAACAAGATGGAAGAAAGAGAAATTAAGGATTTGATTCTATTTACAACTGCTCCCCAAACCATAAGATACCTAGGAATAAACCTAACCAAAGAGGCAAAGAATCTGTACTCAGACAACTATAGAACATTCGTAAAAGAAACTGAGGAAGACATAAAGAAATGGAAAAACATTCCATGCTGATGGACTGGAAGAATAAATATTGTGAAAAAGTCTATGCTACCTAGAGCAATCTATACATTTAATGCAATCCCTATCAAAATACCATCAACTTTTTTTTTTTTAATGGAACAAATAATCCTAAAATTTGTATGGAACCAAAAAAGACCCTGAATAACCAGAGGAATGTTGAAAAAGAAAACCAAATCTGGTAGCATCACAATTCCAGACTTAAAGCTCTATTACAAAGCTATAATCATTAAGACAGTATGGTACTGGCACAAAAACGAAAAGAGATCAATGGAAAAGAATAGAGAGCCCAGAAATGGACCCTCAACTGTATGGTCAACTAATCTTCAACAAAGCAGGAAAGAATGTCCCATGGAAAAAAGTCTCTTCGGCAAATGGTGTTGGGAAAATTGGAGGGCCACATGCTGATGAATGAAACTGGACCATTTCCTTACATCATACACAAAAATAGACACAAAATGGATGAAAGACCTCAGTGTGAGACAGGAATCCATCAAAATCCCTTAGAACACAGGCAGCAACCTCTTTAACCTCAGCCATAGCAACTTCTTCCTAGAAACATCACCAAAGGCAAGGGAAGCAAGGGCAAAAATGAACTATTGGGACTTCATCAAGATCAAAAGCTTTTGCACAGCAAAGGAAACAGTCAACAAAACCAAAAGACAACCGACAGAATGGGAGAAGATATCCGCAAATGACATATCAGATAAAGGACTAGTATCCAAAATCTATACAGAACTTAGCAAACTATACAGAACTTAGCAAAAGACAACCGACAGAATGGGAGAAGATATCTGCAAATGACATATCAGATAAAGGACTAGTATCCAAAATCTATACAGAACTTAGCAAAATCTATACAGAACTTAGCAAAGGACAAACAAGCCAATCAAGAAATGAGCAGAGGACATGAACAGACATTTCTGCAAAGAAGACATCCAAATGGCCAACAGACACATGAAAAGTGCTCCACGTCACTCGGCATCAGGGAAATACAAATCAAAACCACAATGAGATACCACCTCACACCAGTCAGAATGGCTAAAATTAACAAGTTAGGAAACGAAAGATGTTGGCAAGGACGCAGAGAAAGGGGAACCCTCCTACACTGTTGGTGGGAATGCAAGCTGGTGCAGCCACTCTGGTAAACAGTACAGAGGTTCCTTAAAAAGTTGAAATAGAGCTACCCTATGACGCAGCAATTGCACTACTGGGTATTTACCCTAAAGATACAAATGTAGTTATCCGAAGGGGCACATGCACCCAAATGTTTAGAGCAGCAATGTCCACAATAGCCAAACTATGGAAAGGCCTAGATGTCTATCGAGAGATGAATGAAAAAAGAAGATATTGGGTATATAACAATTGAATATTATGCAGCAATCAAAAAACAAAATCTTGCAATTTGCAACGATGTGGATGGAACTAAAGGGTATTAAACGGAGTGAAGTACGTCAATCAGAGAGAGACAATTATCATATGATCTCACTGATATGAGGCATCTAAGAAACAAGAAAGAGGATCATAGGGGAAGGGAGGGAAAAATAAAACAAGACAAAACCAGAGAGGGAGAGAAACCATAAGAGACTCTTAATCTCAGGAAACAAACTAAGGGTTGCTAGAGTGGAGGTGGGTGGAGGGATGGGGTGGCTGGGTGATGGACATTGGGGAGGGTATGTGTTATGGTGAGTGCTATGAATTGTGTAAGACTGATGAATCACAGACCTGTACCCCTGAAACAAATAATACATTATATGTTAATAAAATAATTAATATAAATAAATTAAGTAAGTAAGTTTTAATATGTTTTGGCATGATCACTTTAATTTTTCTCCCATAGAACTTTCTTAGTTATTTCCTGTCTTTAATCTTTGATATCAACTTTGGAATAATTCTGTTCAATTCCTGTCCAAAACACCCTTGGTGTTTTTGAGATTTTATTTATTTATTTGAGAGAGAGCAAGCAAGAGGACACAAGTGGGATGGAGGGACAGAAGGATAGGGAGAAGCAGACTTCTCGCTGAGCAGGGAGCCTGACTCAGGGCTCAATCCCAGGACCCTGGGATCATGACATGAGCCAAAGGCAGACACTAACCAACTGAGCCACTCAGGTGCTCCAAACCCTTGGTGTTTAATTAAGATTGCCCTAAGTTCACTAGCTGAGAAAAACTGATACTGTAATACTGACCTATCCCATCTACAGTATTTATTCAAGTCTTTTATGTCTCTGAAGTTTTATGGTAGCCTTCAAATACACTCTTGTACATTTCTTTCTAGATTAGCAAGTGCAATCCATAGCATTGCACTATTTAACATTCCTATCAAAATGTATGAGGGTTTCAATTTCCCCACATGCTCACCAGCACTTCATTTTCTTTCTTTTTAAATTATACCATCCTCCTAACAGGTGTAAAGTAGGTATCTTGTGTTTTTTATTTGTATGCTCCTAATCTATCTTTTCACATGCTAATTGGCCAATTGTGTATCTTCTTTGGGGAAATATCAATTTACATCCTTTGCTCATTTTTTTTCATTTTACCTATTTATATTTTATTTTTTAAGTTTATATTTAAATTCCAGTTAGTAATGTCGTATCACTTTCAGTTGTACAATACAGTGATGCAACACTTCTATACATCACCCAGTGCTCATCACAAGAAATGCATTCCTTAATCCCCAACACCCATTAAGCTCACCCCCCACCCACCTCTCCTCAGATAACCATCTGTTTGTTCTGTATAGTTAAGAGTTTGTTTCTCAGTTTGCCTCTTTTTTCCCTTTGCTTCTTTGATTCCACATTTAAGTGAAATCATATGGCATTTGTCTTTCCTTGTTTCACTTAGCATTATACTCTATAGCTCCCTGTTATTGCAAATGGCGAGTTTTCATTATTTTTTATGACTGAGTAATATTCCATTGTATATACATACCACATCTTCTTTAACAATTCATCAACTGATGGGACACTCGGGCTGCTTCCATAATTTGAATATTGTAGATAATGCTGCTATAACCATCAGGGTGCATATACGCCTCTGGATTCGTATTTCTGTATTCTTTTGGTAAATACCTAGTAGTGCAATTGCTGGATCACAGAGTCATTCTATTTTTAACTTTCTGAGGAACCTCCATACTGTTTTCCAGAATGGCTGCATCTGTTTACATTCCCGCCAACCCTGCAAGAGGGTTCCTTTTTCTCTGCAACTTTGCCAACACCTGTCATTTCTTGTGTTGTTGATTTTAGCCATTATGACAGGTGTGAGGTAATACTGTAGTTTGGATTTGATGTGCATTTCCCTGATAATAAGTTATGCTAATCACCTTTTCACGTGTCTGTTAGCCATCTGTATGTCTTCTTTGGAAAAATGTCCATTCATGTCTACTGCCCATTTTTTAATTAGATGATTTGTTTCTTGGGTTTTAAGTTCTTTTTTTTTTAAGATTTTATTTATTTATTTGACAGAGAGAGAAAGATCACAAGTAGGCAGAGAGCAAGAGGGGAAGCAGGCTCCCTGTCGAGCAGAGAGCCCGATGCAGAGCTCGATCCCAGGACCTTGAGATCATGACCCAAGCCCAAGGCAGAAGCTTAACCCACTGAGCCACCCAGGCGCCCCTTTAAGTTCTTTTTAGATTTTGAATACTAACCCTTTGTTAGATGGGTCTTTTGCAAATATCTTCTCCCATTCCACAGGTTGCCTTTTAGTTTTGTTGACTGTTTCCTTTGTTGTGCAGAAGGTTTTTATTTTGATGTAGTCCCAATAGTTCATTTTGTTTTTGTTTCCTTTGCCTCAGGAGACCTACCTAGAAGAATTTGCTATGGCCAATTTCGAAGAAGTTACCACCTGTGTTCTATTCGGGAATTTTATGGTTTCAGGTCTCATATTTAGGTCTTTAATGCATTTTTATTTTTTATATGGTATAAGAAAGTGGTCTAGTTTCATTCTTTTGCATGTTGCTGTCCAGTTTTCTCAACACCATTTGTTGAAGAGACTGTCTTTTCCCCACTGGATATTCCTTCCTGCTTTGTTGAAGATTAACTGACTATATAGCTATGGGTTCATTTCTGGGTTTTCTATTCTGTTCCATTGATCTATGATCTATTTTTATGCCAGCATCATACTGTTTTGATTACTACAGCTTTGTAATATAACTTGAAGTCTGGAATTGTGAGGCCTCCAACTTTGTTTTTCTTTTTTAAGATTGCTTTGGGTATTTGGGGTCTACTGTGGTTCCATATAAATTTCAGGACTGTTTGTTCTAGCTCTTGTTCAAAGCCTTCCTCATCTCTTTTTTGGATCTTCTCTTTATCACCTTGTGCTGCACTCTGGGGAACTTCATCAAATCTATCTCCAGTTTACCAACTCTCTTTTCAGTAAGTCTAATCTACTACTGAATCTATCCACTAAATTCAATTATAGTAACAGTATTTTTCATTTTCAGAAGCTTAGATTTGATTCTTCGTCAGATCTATCTATTCTTTCTTTTTCACTGTCTTATTTTTGCCTTATGGTTTGAATTAATAAATGATTTTATATATACATATTTTATAGTGTCCTCTATAGTCTATTAATTCAAGTTCTTACAGTGCTAATTTGTTCTTTATTGTATAATCCTTATAATAACTGCTGATCACTTCCACATATGATTTATAACTTTCTTTTTTAAATTGTAAATTCATCTTTACTGAAGCTGAACTTTTCTGGAAAAAAAAAAATCATGCCTTCTGGATTATACAGTGGTTTTACATTTGGTTCTAAAAGGTACCACAGGTGTATTTGTAGCCTAAGACCTATTGTATATTAATCTGAAGATTCTTACACCATGCAGGTTATAGCATATAAAGTCCAGATCAATGTTTAAATTTTTGGTGGGAGATGCCTCTTTTTTACCCAGGGTGTGAGCAGAGGCAAGCTTCTATTTTTTTTTTTTTTTAATTTTTGTTTTCGGTTTTTGTTTTGTTTTGTTTTTTGCTTTTTCTTTTAGTTCTCTGTTTCACTGATTATAAATCCCACTGAAGGTTCTGGTTCTATAATGGGTTCTCAGTTCTAATGCTCTGCTTTTTCTGAGTCCAGACCTTTGGAATGAATGTTAAAACATCAGGATCCATGCTCTGGGTGGAGTCTGCTTGACATTCTCTCTCCCTCTCCTTCTGCCCCTCATGCTTGTACTGTCTCTCTCAAATAAATAAATAAATAATAAAATGAGAAAGTAGGGTTTTAGGGTCTCAGAATTACCTTTAGTTGCTGAGATATGAATATAGGTTTCAAAGTGTTTGCAAAGGATTTTATTCCATCATTTTGATCAACTCAACTGGTCCCTTATGGGTATTTATGCCAACAAAAAAAAGGTGGGAGAGACTTAATGGAGAAGACAGAACAAAAATATCTCCTATATAGACTGCAATCTATTTTGGGAATGTGGAGATGGAAGTCAGTGCTGTGCCTTCCTAGATGATGAGAAAAACATGCCCACTGAAATAAACATTATTAAGGAGGTCTCTTTTCTCCTCTGAGACACTATCTCTCTGAAGAATTGCAGCTGATTTATGCTTTAATGGCTAAAATATTTGACACCAGGACTTCTTTTGTCTGTATGTCTTTTCCAAAATCCCTCTGAGTAAGGGACTTTTATTCACAAAAATGCACTTTAGAAAAACTAGTGTGTGGAATTTCATTCTTGGATGAATTAATTCATTTTTCCTTTTCTTGAAAAAATTATTTAAAAAGTAGACTTTCCCCTTGTTTTGGTAATATAGACCATGAGAAGAAATGCACAGGTCTGATGTGAGAGAACATACAGTCAACAGTTTCCAACATTGGCAAAAAAAAAGACATCATAATCAATTTATAAGGTGTAAGGCATATTATCAGATATACATAATCTGTATTATATTGCAAATACAGGATGCAGATGTGTAGAACATGATATCAAAATTTGTTTGGGGTCTTTAATTAAAGAGGAGTAGTTAAGTCAAATTATAACAGATTACTTTTCTGTATAAATTTCAAGTACGATTACATTGAACGAGTCATCCGACCTAAGTATATGTATTAAATCTAATCACAGGAGTTTAAAGTTAGAAAGAATTAAGGAGACTCAAAATCTTCACCTTTCAAATATGGCACTGGTGTCAAACAGGTTAAGTGATTTGCACAAGGTCATGTAACTAGTAAATTAACTATTCAGAGCCAGGAATAGACCTTTGATCTTTTCACTCCTAGATCTTTCTTCTTTCAACTATCTATCTTCTTTTTACTATCTCACATTACTTAGGCAACTCTCCTATTTAAGTAGTGGTTTATAGTTTATTGGTCTTACATACATTAACAATGTTACTCTTAAAAAAAAAAGCTGATCAAATGAACAGTCAACCATTTTGGTAACATTGCTTATGGCTCAATATTTCCTTCATAAATGAAATTACCCTAACTTTCTAGCTAAACTAAACCACTGCTAACCAAGCAGTAGATATGGGGATTTTGCTTTATAGAAATATTACAGCTGATAAGTGAAGAAAGGATGACAGAATTAAAGTATCACCATTCTTCAACGCTTAATAAATTAAATCTGATCAGGTGCCTAAAAACCAACTCACAAGAATTACAAGAAACAGATAAACATGTTAAAAAGAATGAATTTTTGGCATTTTCAATTTGCTGAGCAGTGAAGAATTAGAATTCCGGACCAACCAGAGGAATAGGTTCCAGTGAACACTAAAGTATCTCAGCTTAAACACACGAAAAGTACGTCACCATACCAGAAGTAAACCAGAAGTAGACAGAGTCTTGCTAAAACTGTAATCCAGCCTCAGTTCTATTAACACAAAATCTAACAAAGACAAAATGAGAAAGCAAAATTACAGTCCATTCTGACTCAAAAGCATAGATGTGAAATTTCTGAACAAAATATTACCAAAGAAAACCTAGAAATATACTAAATAAACTCAACTTGATCAGTATCTGTCTATAATGAATTGAATTTATTCCACGAATGTAAGGTTAGCTGACTATTCAAAAAAAATCACAAGTATAATTTACCAACAGAAGATAAAATTTATGTTATCATCTCAAAATTTAGTTTCCATTCATAATTTTAATAATTTTTAAACCAAGAACAGAAGGGAACTTGTTTAATCTGATAAACTGTGGTAAGACTGAGAATAAGGCAAGTATTCTTTTTATCACCAATTCTACCCAAAGTTATAAACATCAGTCTCTGACCAATGCAATGAAGGGACATACATACATATATACATAAAAGTATAAAGATTAGAATGTAAGACAAACCATAAATGACTCTTAATCTCACAAAACAAACTGGGGGTTGCTGGGGGGAGGTGGGATTGGGAGAGGGGGAGGGGGCTATGGACATTGGGGAGGTGAGGCGAACCATAAGAGACTATGGACTCTGAAAAACAACCTGAGGGTTTTGAAGGGTCAGGGGTGGGAGGTTGGGGGAACAGGTGGTGGGTAATAGGGAGGGCACGTTTTGCATGGAGCACTGGGTGTTGTGCAAAAACAATGAATACTGTTATGCTGAAAAAAATAAATAAAATGGGGAAAAAAAAAAGATTAGAATGTAAGAAATACAACAATAATTATTCATAGATTATATAACTGTATTATTAGAAAACCCAAAAGAATATACAATTATTAGAATAAGTGAGTTTAGCAAGGAAACTGGATACAATTTTAACATACAAAAGTCAACTGTAAAAAATTAATAAGTCAATTGTATCATTCTGTAATATATACAAATATCAGATCATTATGTTGTACACTTGAAACTAATATAATGTCATATGTCAATTATATCTCAATTTTTGAAAAGTCAATTTTATTTCTGTAACAGCAATAAGCAGAAAATGAAATTTTTAAAAAGTTACCGTTTATAACAGAATCAAAATTAAATGCTTGGTATTATCCTTCATTCATGAATCACTCCACTACCAACAGTCTTCCCCCAAATAATATAAGGCAAGTCTACCCTTCCAACTGCTCAGATCAAAAATCTGCACTATCCTTGACTTCTCCCTTTTGATGGACATTCACAATTTAATCCATCAATAAATACTATCAGCTCTATCTACAAAATACATCCAGAATCTGACCCCTTCTTACCACTTCTACTACCATCACCCTGATGGAAGTCATCATCATCCTTCACGTCTGGATTTTCACAATAGCCACTTAACTGATCTCTCTGCTTCCACCCTTGCTCTTCTCTACAGCTGATTCTCAGCGCAAGAATCAGAGTATCATTTAAAAATATAATTTATATAAAGTCATTCCTCTGCTCAAAATTCTCCAATGGCTTCCCATTTCACTCTAAATAAAAGCCAAAGTCCTTAAAATAATCTGTAAGGCCCTATACCAGTGGTTTCTCAAAGGGGAGTGTTTAAGAAATACATGGAGGCATTTCTGGTAATAATGACTTGGAAAATCACTCGTAGGTAGTATGCATAGAGGATATTCTGCTTCTTATATGACATCTGAACGTGCTACTAGACACTTAGAATGGATTAAAAACTTGTCATTATTTAGATTAGACTCTAACTCCATTTTATATATATAAACACACAATTAGGGTTAGGGTTAAATTAATAGTTCCCTTCCTATGTTAGGGGTGGGAGGTGGAAAAAAGGAGGTAGATAATTCTTACATATTACAGTATTTCTTCTACACAAATTAGTCTCTTTTATATTTTTAGTTTTTTGGGGGAGGCAGTTTTGGTCATTTACATAACCTAAGGGTATTACCAATTTTATCCTTATTTTCAAGTTTATTTTATAGAATTTTAGATTTTTTTTTATTTATTTATTTGACAGAGAGATACAAGTAGGCAGAGAGGCAGGCAGAGAGAGTGAGAGGGAAGCAGGCTCCCTGCCGAGCAGAGAGCCCGATGCGGGACTCGATCCCAGGACCCTGAGATCATGACCTGAGCCGAAGGCAGCGGCTTAAACCACTGAGCCACCCAGGCGCCCTAGAATTTTAATTTTAAAAATTCCATTAGTATCTGTATTTTCCCATTTTACTTTTTATTCTGTGCATTTGTGTTTTCTTGATAAAGTGCAGTTAGCAACTTTTCATTTGGCATTAACACTGTGCACCCAAAACTTCTGAAATTACAAATGATACTTGTTATATGGTAGGTAAACCAGTAGATTAGGACCTACGCTATTAGAAATACTGAAATAGTACGAGCTCTACTTTCTGTACCATGGCTATTTGGTTACATGCAAAATAAGAAAAGCCTGTGTGATACTGTGATCTGCAAGAAATAACAGATTTGGTCATTCAGATGACCACAATATATTTCTCATATATTTGATCTTTGACCAGTTTCTGACTGGCAGTTCCCCCAATCCTTGGAATTTCCTGAGTATTAGAAGTGATAAAAAGTGTCTTTTGTTATGTAAAGGGGCAACTTTGGGAAAGCATTTAAGGGAGGCAGCTGGTTGCCTGGAGGACCAAGCGGTGATTAAAGGGGTGGGCTCCAGTGTGGCTCAGTGGGTTAAAGCCTCTGCCTTCAGTTTGGGTCCTGATCCCAGAGTCCTGGGATTGCTCTGCATCAGGCTCTCTGCTCTGTGGGGAGCCTGCTTCTCCCTCTCTCTCTCTCTGCCTGCCTCTCTGCCTACTTGTGATCTTTGTCTGTCAAATAAATAAAATCTAAAAAAAAAAGATTTGAATCTGCCAGTCCCACCTCCCAACCTCTGGAGAGAGAAGAGGGACTGAAGATTCAGTCAATGATTTAGTCAATTATGACTATGTAAAGATGCCTCCAAAAGACAGTTTTGGGCCTTTCTTTTTGAAGAGCTTACCTACTTGGGGAATCAGAACACTTCTAAGTGTCACCAAGCCAAGCCCCAAGCTCCATGAGGGCAGAAGCAACTTTGTTCAGGACTTCATCCTATGTATTTCTCTCTCTTTTTAAAAAAGGTTTTATTTACTTATTTGTCACAGAGAGAGAACACAAGCAGGGGGAGCACCAAGCAGAAGGAGAAGCAGGCAGAGGGAGAAGCAGGCTCCCTGCTGAGGAGGGAGCCCAAGGCAGGACTCAATCCCAGTAACCTGGGATCATGACCTGAGCAGAAGGCAGATGCTTAATTGACTGAGCCACCCAGGGGTCCCCCTATGTATCTCTTTATCTCACCATTGATTCATACCCTTTATCATGTCCTTTCATAAATTGTTAAATATTAAGTGTTCCCCCTGAGTTCTGTGAGCTGCCTCTAGCAAATTAATTAAACCTAAGGAGATCAATGGATCTCTAATCTGTAACCATTATTCAGAAACATAGGTGACAAACAATCTGGGCCTTGTGACTGGTATCTGAAGTATGGGGTGGAGGGCAAGGGGAAAGTATTATAGGCCTGAACCCTAAAACTGAGGAATCTGTTGCTATCTGCAGGTAAGACAGTGTCACAATTAGGTTGAATTCTCAAACACTGCTGGTGTCCAAGAATTGCTTGGTGTTACTGTTCTAATGGCCAACCCCTGCAAAATCTGTTATTAAAACACTATCTCTTGTAACTTCTAGCACAATGGCAATCCTTATCTTTTAAAAAATATTGGGCCCCAGAACAACCTGGAAGAACATTTAATCAGCAATGTTAGTCCAGGAGGTAAACACATGCAATTCTAGCATTCATATGCTCAGTTCTCCATTTGGTCTACCCTATTTGTACATACTAGCACACTTCCATGTGTTTAGGATTTATAACTAAATATAAATAGCTTATATTTAGGGGCGCCTGGGTGGCTCAGTGGGTTAAGCCTCTGCCTTCGTCTCAGGTTGTGATCTCAGGGTCCTGGGATCAAGCCCTGCATCGGGCCCTCTGCTCAGCAGGGAGCCTGCTTCCTCCTCTCTCTCTGCCTGCCTCTCTGCCTACTTATGATCTCTCTCTCTCTGTCAAATAAATAAAATAAATCTTTTTAAAAAAATAAATAGTTTATATTTATATAAATTTATATATAATTATATATATTCATATGATTTATATTTATATAAATTAAATATAAATATAAATAAAAACTAAATATAAACTAGGTTTAGGAATATAACCTTAAATGGGTTATTATATTATTATAACCTTAAATGGGATAAGAAGTCCTTCCATCTCTACAGTGAGTTAAAGTAGATCAATTTATAAGCAATACTAATAAGCATGAATTCTGTATCCAGTCCCTTAAGTCTCTATCCTTCCAAATTTAAAGATACTATGAAATCCACAATCTAACCAAAAGGTTCGTTTTAGCATTCCATATATATTCTACAGAGAATATCAGAGAATATTTAATCTTTAATCAGTATTTAATTTAATTTAATTTAAAGATTAAATATTTAATCTTTAATCAAGTCTTTAATCAGAGAATAAAGATTTTAATTACAAATCAAAGGATCAATAAACTGGCTCAGATTCCACTAACTTATTTTAACAACCAAAAAAAAAATCTTTAAAGATTTTATATATTTATTTGTCAGAGAGAGAGAGAGCACAAGCAGGGGGAGTGGCAGGCAGAGGGAGAAGCAGGCTCCTTACAGAGCAAGAAGCCCAATGCGGGACTTGATTCCAGGACCCTGGGATCATGACCTGAGATAAAGGCAGATGTTTAACTGACTGAGCCACTGAGGCATCCCAACAACCAAAATTAATACTAGCATCTTAAAATATAATGTTAGTAGCTTTGCGCAGTGGCAGTATCGTAGCCAATGAGGTTTATCCGAGGCGCGATTATTGCTAATTAAAATATAATGTTAGTAAGCAATTACAAGTAGTATATTACTTTAATTGATGAAGCATACTGTTTTAATCAGAAGGTCTCACAATTTTTGATCACAGGACCCATTACACTGAAGACTCCAAAGCATTTTTTTTGGGTCAGTTATATAATTTTACTATATCAGAAATTAAAACTAAGAATCTCACTTCTAAAAATTCATTGAAAAATGATAATAAACCCCACTATATGTTAACAAAAATGACATTTAAAAATTCTTTTAAGTTTATTTAAATAAACTTTATTTAAATAAACTCTACACCTAACATAGGGCTCAAACCTATGACCCTGAGATCAAGAGTCATATGCTCCAACTGAGCCAGCCAGGCACCCCCATTTTTAAACTTTTAAAAGTTTTTATTTTTTTTAAATTTTAGTTCCAGTGTAGTTAACTACAGTGTTATATTATCTTCTACTTTTTGAATATAGGGGATATTACGTTCAAGTTTTAATGTCCTTGTCTACTAATTCTAGCATTGGTTATTTCTGGGCCTATGTCTCTTTGATTTTCCTCCTTATTACAGGTTATATTTTTCTGCTGCTTTGCATGACTGGTAATTTTGAACTGGATGCCAGACATTGCAAATTTAACCTTTTTGGATGCTGATACTCTTGTATTCCTATTAAATATACATGACCTTTGTTCTGGGATACATTTAGGCATTTTGATAATTCTGAGGCTTGATTTTAAGCTTTGTTAGGTGGAGTCAGAGCAGATTTTAGTCTAGGGCAAATTTTTATCCACAACGTAGTACCTTTCTAAGCACTTTCCACAATGTCCCATTAATTAGTGATGCAGAGGCCAGGTCCTCCCAGAGGACCAGCCAAGAGGGTCCTTGGCTTCTGGAAGAATGGAAATCTGAGACAAGCCAGCAAGAAGTGAAAGCAGAGTTTACTACATAGAGAGGGATACAGAGTATCTGGAAGACTTGTAAAGGAAAAGAGAATGAATCTCCCATAAATGACATTTTTAATGAAAAATAACTATTTTCCAAAATGAAACAATTTTGAGAGAAGAGTGGCATTGCTTCACATTTCTGAAAATCTCTCTAATATCTGGCTTAACAGAAAACTGGATTTTGAAATTTGCATCTACATTCAATCTGTCAGAACATGTTGTTCTGAAGTATATAAAGAAACAATGGGTAGGGCGCTTGTGTAGGTCAGTCGGTTAGGCATCTGCCTTCAGCTCAGGTCATGATCCCAGAATCCTGGGATGGAGCCCCAAGTCAGACTCCCTGCTCAGCGGGGAGTCTGCTTCTTCCTCTCCCTCTGCCCCTCCCCTCACTTGTGTGTGCGTGCTCCCTCTCGCACTCTCTCATGCTCTATTCTAATAAATAAATAAAATCTTAAAAAAACAAAACAAAACAAAACTATGGCTTCACACAGATACATAGTTGGAACAGAAAGTATGTCAGGATCCCACAAAAGATTTTGGGGACCTCACTTTGAGAACCACTACATTAATTTTTACAGGTAATATCTGACTTCTAACATCAAAATTCCTCCTCTATTAGAAAGATTATCTTGTTATCCTAGCAGAATTGCAAGACAAGCTCTGAAACCTACTTTATGCTAATCATTACTGTAATACTAAATTATTATAATTATATAGGCACGAGTATAATTTTTTTAAAAAGATTTTATTCATTTACTTGACAGAGAGAGAGAGAGATCACAAGTAGGCAGAGCAGTAAGCAGAGAGAGAGGGGAAAGCAGGCTTCCCCCCTAGCAGAGAGCGGGGCTCGATCCCAGGGCCCTGAGATCATGACCTGAACTGAAGGCAGAGGCTTTAATCCACTGAGCCACCCAGGCGCCCCAGGCACCAGTACACTTAAACATACATGGCAGAGATCAAATGAGTTGTTTCACTTGATTACTATCTAGTAATCGCATTTCTTTTCCTGGTAATTGCGTATTCTAGATCTCCCACTCTACGGAGTAGCTACTTCACTGTCTTTAAAACCTAACTCCACAACTTCTCTCCTCAGTCTTCTACAAATGTCTTCGTTATTTCCTTGAGAAAATATGTCTTTAAAATAGAACACCATCAGTCTTAAGCCACCAACACCATAAATTTAAGTGCATTTATTTACCCCATATCCCACCTTTGCTACTTTATAATAGAAGCAGCATCCTTCCTCTATCTAAAATTAATCCACTCTCTACATGCTTCTTTATAAAGTCCCTTTAGTTACGTTCAAGTCTCTCCTACATTAAACACAAGATTCAACATAAAATTAAACTACCAGTGATTTATAGATTTTAATGAGTAAACTTTATGGTATGTAAACTGCATCTAATAAAATTGCTAAAACAGTTTTAAAACAACACACAGTTTCTCAACCTCACACTCCCCTTGTTATTCTGCCTTTCTGTTCTCCTTTGAACAAACTCTTTCATTAAAAAAAAAAAATTAACCACCTTGTTGACATATAATGAACTATATATAAAGTTACAATTGGCTGCGTTTGTGTATATACCTGAGAAACCATCATCACAATCAATAGAATAAGCAGCCATCAACACCAAAAGTTTTCTTGTGAGCTTTGTAATACTTCCCTTCCACCCCTTCCCATACTCATATAACCTTGTCAGACAAACTTCTTGAATTAGTAATCTCTAGATTTGTCATCTTCCTCTTTATTTTGCACCCATTTACTCCTCAATCTAGATTCCATCCTCATGACTCCCCATAAGTGCTATCATCAAAGTCACCAAGACTTTCAGATTTTTTTTTTTAAAGATTTTATTTATTTATTTGACAGAGATAGAGAGATCACAAGTAGGCAGAGAGGCAGGCAGAGAGAGAGGAGGAAGCAGTCTCCCTGCAGAGCAGAGAGCCCGATGCGGGGCTCGATCCCAGGACCCTGAGATCATGACCCGAGCCGAAGGCAGCGGCTTAATCCACTGAGCCACCCAGGCGCCCCGACTTTCAGATTTTTAATCTAATGAAGTTTCATTTCTTCCTTGATCTCTTCATAGCATTTGACCACTTTCTCTTTCCTTGAAACCTTGCCTTCTGAGACCTCTCATTCTTATTCTCCTTTGAAGATACCCATTTCACTGCCTATCCCTTCTACATTTGTCCTAGGCCCTCCCCTCCTCTTACTTCCTCTAGGCAATCTCACTTACTCAGGACTTCAGTGATAAGTTATACATAGTCAACCCTCATTATTTAAGAATTCCACATTTGCAAATGTACCTACTTACTAGAATTTATTTGTAATCTCAAAATCAAAACTCATGGTGCTTGTGGTGAGTGGGGATCTGCATGCACACATCTCATTGGCACTTCAAAGGAACTCCTCTTCTCTACTCTCAAACATGTTCTTCCTCAGTGAGCATGCCCACCGCCACCCTCCTAGTTGTCTACTTGGGTAACTTTTTATGCCGACTCATTAGGTTCAGAATTCTGTGGTCCCTAAGGCAAGGACAGATAAGACATTATTTGCCCAGCTATATTTGAGTGAGGAAATTTATCTATTTTTAGGCTACCAAAAATAATTTCAGGTTCTGATTCTCCTATCCAACCATGTGTCACTTGTATATGTGTGTGGGGTGGGAAGGAAAGGCAGATAAGGGATGGGGAGCCACAACATAGCAGAGAGGATGAATGTCTTGTAGAAAGGCTTTCAAGGGCATTTGGAGAAGACCATACAAAAAACACCCTAGGGGCGCCTGGGTGACTCAGTGGGTTAAAGCCTCTGCTTTCGGCTCAGGTCATGATCTCAGGGTCCTGGGATCGAGCCCCGCATCGGGATCTCTGCTCGGCGGGGAGCCTGCTTCCTCCTCTCTCTCTGCCTGCCTCTCTGCCTACTTGTGATCTCTGTCTGTCAAATAAATAAATAAAACCTTAAAACAAAAACAAAAACAAAAAAACCCACTCTAAATAAGCTCCCCTGCCTATGTAACATGTAAATCTTACATCTTATATTTTTATCTCTAAAGTACATCCCATCAACTGTTTATTATGATAAATGACTACAGCACTGAATGATACTGAATCTTACTTGTCCCACACAAAATACTTAAAAGCTGGGGTGCCTAGGTGGTTCAGTCACTTAAATTTTCTGCCTTCAGCTCAGCTCATGATCCCAGGGTCCTAGAATCGAGGTCCACAGGGAGCCTGCTTCTCCCCACCTCTACTTGTGCTCTCTTCGTGTCAAAATAAATAAAATCTTTAAAAACAGAATACTTAAAAGCTGTATATTTCACAGCCAATTGAAAGTGCTTCAATTAACTTTACTTCAATTATTTCAATACTATAATACCAGCCTTTCAGAATCCTGTGAATGTGGTTTTTAAAACATATGCTTATTTATTACAAATATGATACATGCTCATGAGAAATATCACTAGTTCCAAAAGATAAATATTGAAAAGTAAAAAGATCCCAATTCCTTCATTTCCATTCTGTAATTCAGATTTACTTGTGTCTTCTTACAGATATTTCTTACATATATAAGCAGATATCTATATATCTGCTTTTCCTTGCTTTTTTTTTCTTTTTAACTACAAACAGAATCATATTATGTACATTGTGCTATGCCTTGCCTTTACGACCTAATAATACATTAAAGTAACCTTTCTATGTGAGCATATCACAGAATATTTTTTCAATGTGTCTTATGTCAATGATCATCACCTCTATCAGTTTGGAACAAGAAACTAGGTGTCATCCTTAACACCATTCCGTCCATTTCCAATTCTTGTTGGCTTTATCTCTTAATTATTTCTCAATTTACTTCATTTCTTTTCTTCTCCACAGTTATCACCCTAGTTCAGAGTAAATATTATCTCTCCTTTGGATTCCTGTAGTAATCTCTCACCAAACTCTTCACATCCATATGGACTACCTCCAAATGACACCACACCCAGAGTCCCAGTTTGGGAAGATGAAAAGTTCTGGAGATGGATGGTGTTGATGACTGCACAACAATATGAATGTCATTAATATTACTGTACTGTACACACAGAAATGGTTAAAATGGTAAATTTTATGTTGTATATTTTACCACAATAAAATAAATAATGAAAAAAAAAAAAAAAAACAAAACCCACACCATGTAGTAGCTTCCTATTAAAGTTCCAAATCCTTAACATGGCCTATTAGGCTACATCCTACTTCTTTCCAGGTTCATCTCATAAACTTCTTAAACTACAGCCTTCCCTTTTTAAAAAGCATTTATCTCAGTCTAAAATCATGTATTATTTTTTAATTATTTTTTTTAAAGATTTTATTTATTTATTTGATAGAGAGAGAGAGATCACAAGTAGGCAGAGCAGTAAGCAGAGAGAGAGGGGAAAGCAGGCTTCCCCCCTAGCAGAGAGCGGGGCTCGATCCCAGGACCCTGAGTTCATGACCTGAACTGAAGGCAGAGGCTTAAGCCACTGAGCCACCCAGGCGCCCCTAAAATCATATATTATTAAAGCAAATATCTAATTTAAGTTTGTACTCCCATGGGGAGACTAAGAACTCTACAAGAGCAAGAACTGTCTTTTTGTTTACCACTGAGCATATGCCCAGCACAGAGCAGGTATTCAAAAAATTTTACCAAATGTATGAATATAGGTCTACCTTGTTTCTTTTTTAAGAGTAGCGAAGAATTCCACTTAATGGATGTCATAATTTCTTTCTTTTTTTTTTTTTCCTGAGCAATAGTACAAAGTTTATGGAGTGATACAGTATAAAGCTCCCAAAAAGGGAAGGGACCTGAGAGGGCTGTCCTGGATGTCATAATTTCTTATGCGAATCCCAGAATGATGGGCATTTAACTTGTTTCCAGATTTTTGCTATCATATTTTTAAAAGACTTTATTTATTTGACACAGAGAAAGAGACAGTGAGAGAGGGAACACAAGCAGGGGGAGTAGGAGAAGGAGAAGCAGGCTTCCCCCTGAGCAGAGAGCCCGATGCGGGGCTCAATCCCAGGACCCCAGGATCATGACCTGAGCCAAAGGCAGATGCTTAATGACTGAGCCACCCAGGTGCCCCAGATTTTTGTTATCAAACAATGCTAATGACCACTTGTGCCAGTATATCTATAAATGTACTTAAATGTAATTTTGTCTCGTTTTTATTTAAATTTAAATACATTTAAATTTAAATAAATAATTTATTTAAATACACATATAGTGTAATACTGGTTTCAGGAACAGAATTAGTGATTCATCACTGATATATAATACCCAGTGCTCATTATAAGTGCCCTCCTTAATCCCCATCTAGCCCCCATTTAGCCCACCTCCCCAGGAACACCTCCTCTCCATCAACCCTCAGTTTGTTCTCTATAGTTAAGAATCTCTTATGGTTTGCCTCCTACTATTTTTTAAAGTTTATTATTATTTTTTAAAATTAATCTCCATACCCGATGTAGGGCTTGAACTCACAACCCCCAAGAGTCACATGCTCTTCTGACTGAACCAGCCAGGGGCCCCTTAAATGTAAGTCCCTTTTTCCTTTCTTTCTTTTTCTTTTCTTTTTTTTTTTTTTTTTAAGTAAGCTCCATGCCTAGCATGGAGCCCAGTGCAGGACTTGATGTCAAGAGCCTAAAGTTAAGACCTGAGCTGAGATCAGCAATTTGATGCTTAACTGACTGAGCCACCCAAGTCCCTCTAAATGTAGTTCTTAAATGTAAAATTTCTGATCAAATGAAAAGTGCGTTTAAAATTTTAACTTAGGACACCTGGGTGGTTCAGTGGGTTAAGCATCTGCCTTCAGCTCACGTCATGATCCCAGGACCCTGGATGGAGTTTACATCAGGCTCCTTGCTCTGTGGGGAGCCTGCTTCTCCCTCTGCCTGCACCACCCCCGCCATGCTCACTCTTTCTCTCTCTCCAACAAATAAATAAATCAATCTTTAAAACAAAATGTAAGCCTCAAGTTTTAAAAATTAAATAAAATTTTAATTGCTATTTTCAAATTGCCCTAAGAGGTTATAACTTATACTCTAAGTAATCAACAATGTGTAAGAGTACTCAACTTGTACAATCAAAATGAGCCTCTCTTTGGGATGAGGTTGGGGAGATAGTAGAGAACATGTTAGTATAAATGTATGAGGAGTTTTTAAATGTTTTAATATCATAACCAAAATCTTAAATTAAAATATTTAAGTTTATTATTCCTATAAAAGAAGAACAGCAAATGAGTTAAGTAGACAAAGCTCAGTGATTAGGAAAATGCTTAGTTATTGACAGACTGTGGAAAAATTTGTGTATTTTAAAAACCATGTATTCATGTGGCACTGGGTGGTGCAGCTGGATGGGCATCTGACTCTTGGTTTTGGCTCAGGTCATGATCCCATGGTTGTGGGACTGAGCCCCTGTGTTGGGCTCCTTGGTCAGCAAGGAATGTGCTTGAAATTCTCTCTCTCCCTCTGCCCCTTCCATGTGCACATGCACTCACGTTCTCTCATAAATAAATAAATCTTAAAAAAACAACAACATGTATTTATCTAACCTGTAGATTCTACAAATCACTTTTCCTGACATACAAAATTTTTCCCTTTCTGAGGCAGTACAAGGAGAAAAATCACAGTAAGAATATTCATACATAAGAATATGTAGAAAGTAGGGGAAAATGTTAACATTTTATATTAGAGTAAATTTTTTCTTGGAAGACATTAACATTTTGGTCTAGTACCCTGTACTTAACACATGTCATAGAATGCTTATATATTTATAAATTGCTTCTTCTCACTGAACAGTGTACCATGTACATTTCTTTTGTGACTTTAAATGTTACCCCTTTTCTCCAGAGTGTCAAGTAGTAGCAAGAAAAAACACCTACATGGCACCCCCTTTTTAACATATTCACTATGTTCTTAACTTCTTTGCACTTCCATTTTCTGATCTGACAAATGAAGGCATTAGTTTAAATGGCCTCTGTACAGCAAACAGTTAAAAGATTAAAGAGAAAATCCCTTTTAACTCTATTAAGATTTTCTAAAACATACTCGGCCTGTATTTAAGAAAACAGATTCCTGTTCCCTCTGCCCAACCACTGAGTAAGCTTATTACTCAAAATAATTTGATTCTTGATAATTTGGGATTTTTAGATATCTCAGGATCAGTTTCTCATCAGAAGTGATCTTATTTGTAGTGATTCCAGATTATATATCAGAAATTCTTATTTAAAATATAAAGAGAAAAAAACCATTAATTATATTTTTCTGATTAATTCTACTTTGAAGCAGGAAATGAAGGGATTAGATTTTAGAGGGTTTACTTCTGATGGTCCTAATCAATGGGATTTCACATATAATAGGCTGTCAATTCTTTTCCATGTCTAGAATTACAGAAACACGAGCTCTTACCTTAACTGGGAAGCTACATTTTCCAGTACGAACCCCTTCTTCATCTGTCTGCCACTGATGTGGACGACTGGCCTCTGGAACATAAACATCTTTCTTTCTCCTAAAACTTTGCCGTAGTTTGTTCATTTTAACTTTTACAACCTGTAGACAGAGTTAAAGAAATATGAAAAAGAGGTTATTACCTCTAACAAAGTTTGGATTACCATGCTGATATAAAACTAATGTCCCAGATGAAACATTTTGGTTAACAGAAAATGAACAACTAGTATCCCTCCTATTAGATTAACTCTAAGCTCAAATAAATCATTTCGTTTTTCAAAAAACCCCACAAAACTATAATAGCTCTTATAAAACTACAATAACCTCTAAGTTTTGGAAAAGATGTTATTCAAAGAACTTTCAAGCATTTTAATTGTAATAATCCAATGAGTGTTCCTACTGACCTGCCCCTCAAATCCATTCTAATTTCTGAATAAGGAAATTTGTACATGTAGGCCAAATTACAGACTGCTGTCAATGTCTGAAAACATTCATACTTCAGGAAAAAAAAATTCCTAAACACTAAAATTTAGGGACCTTTTGGCTTAATATTAGAAAACATTAAGCAAACCAGGGACTATAGCCTGAATATAAAACATCTTTATAAAAAGGAAACAAATAAAGTTTCTTTTAAACATAAAGAAGAGGGGCACGTGGGTGGCTCAGTCAGTTAAGTGTCTGCCTTTGGCTCAGGTCATGATCCCAGGGTACTGGGATCCAGCCCCATGTCAGGTTCCCTGCTCAGTAGGGTGTCTGCTTCTCCCTCTGCCTCTCCCCTGGCTTGTGCTCACTTGCTCTCTCAAATAAGTAAGTAAATAAACAAATCTTTTTAAAAAATAAACATAACAGGGGGCGCCTGGGTGGCTCAGTGGGTTAAAGCCTCTGCCTTCAGCTCAGGTCATGATCCCAGTGTCCTGGGATCGAGCCCCGCATCGGGCTCTCTGCTTGGCAGGGAGCCTGCTTCCTCCTCTCTCTCTCTCTCTGCCTGCCTCTCTCCCTACTTGTGATCTCTGTCAAATAAATAAATAAAATCTTTAAAAAAAAAAAATAAAAAATAAACATAACATAAAGAAGAAAAAGTTCTACTAGGATTAATTTATTCTAAGGAAAAAATTCCTTGCAAGTAGTATAACATCAGAATATACTTTCATATCTATAATCATTACAGAATGAAAGTGAGTTAACAGGTTTCAGTTATAAAGGTACAAGTCTTACCATTAATACTGTAAATTAAAAGGTATTGAACTATCGTCTATTATTGTTTTTGTTACTGGAAGAGGTAACTCTCTAATGCTTTCAAAGGTACAGAAGAAATCACATATCTACAGGGAAGGAAGACCTAACTGATAAGAAACAACAGAACATTCAAGAACCAATGAATAAACATAATGAATGTGTCCCTTTGCAGAGCAGATCTCAAAATCTGAAACCAATACCTCTAGTTTTCTGTTAAGGAGCACAGCATTGTTCATTCCTTCCTTGAGGGGATTTAACCACCTCAACAAGCCTAAGACAGATCTTAACTTTTAAAAATGATGTGACAGGGGCGCCTGGGAGGCTCAGTGGTTTAAAGCCTCTGCCTTCGGCTCAGGTCATGATCCCAGGGTCCTGGGATCAAGCCCCGCATCAGGGTCTCTGCTTGGCAGGGAGCCTGCCTCCCCTTCTCTCTGTGCCTGCCTCTCTGCCTACTTGTGATTTCTGTCTGTCAAATAAATAAAATCTTAAAAAAAAAAAAATGATGTGACAAAGCTATATACAGGAAACATCCTCTCTGTTAGAAGTGTTAAAGAGCAAGGGATTAAACATTAATTCCCACAGGACACCAATCAAAGACTTGAAAATCAAAGTTTGCATTCTGATGAAAATCATTTTATATCTTAAAATGCATAATGTCACACAAGAACTATTACTAAATTAGCTAGTTTATACAGACAACCCAATCCTACCACACATTGTCTTAAAAGGGAAAAATTCTAACAAACAAATGGAAAGGAAAAAATCCTGGATTTTCTAAAAATGAATTTATTCTCAAATCAAAATTGATTCATAAAGTATATGAAATAGATAAATAATCAAATGACTGGACAAAAGGTAGTCCATTCCTTTCCCTTTAAGTAGATTACTCATTCCTAAACTATCTTAAGTAAGAGTCTATCTTAATCTAATAGATTTGAAAAAAAAAAATTCCATAACCTTCCCTGATAATACATCCTGTTATTACTTCTTCATATACATTTGAAAAACATATGCAAATACAAATATAAAGAAATAAAAAAGCACCTATATCCTTGCTCAAGTTGGCACTCTAAGAATCTTGGGGCAAAAAGCCAATGAGATTCCTTTCTTCTTAACTTCTTTCTCTTTGTAGGGGGACAACCCTACTAAGAGTCATCCCTGAATTCACTCTTTCTCTGACTAATAACTCTACTGCTCTTTCCTCCTTAGTATATCTTGAATTCATTCCCCCACCCACATCAGTTCTACTATCCTCAGACATTTTTGTGTAAATTACTGCAAAAGTCAATTACTTAATGGTTGCTTTGCTTCCAAGAAAGGTTCATTCTAATCTGTTCTCTTGACTACTGCCAAAATGCTTTCTAAAACACAAATCTGACCATGGAATTGTTCAGCTTAAAATCCTTCACTCGTTTCACAACACTTTCAAGGTCAAGTCCAAATGTCTAAGCTTGGAAAAACACAGTCCCTTTTCATCTGGTTTCATTCACCAATCCCAATCACATGCTAAGCTCCAGCCATACTGAACTACTTACAGGTCTCCAAACAAGGCATGCCCTCTTCAGAGCCTATTTATATGTTCCTCTCTCCCTAGAAAGACCTTTCCCTATTTGCCTCCGGTTAAAGTCTACTCATCTTTTAAGTAAACTTGGGAGTCTTCAGGGAAACTAGCATTTTCCTAGTTAGGAATGGGTTAGGTCCTTTCATTTCATAGGACTTCCATTAATATCTTCTGCTTTTACTGTACTCCTCAAACCTTACAGCAATTTTCTATTTCCTTAATAGTAAACTATATCTCATTTAAATACTACTCTGCATTTTAACACAGGACCTCTCATATTTATGGCACACTATGAATTTGAAGAAATAAAAGACAACATAGATCCCCATCATATTTAAATAATATTTACTAGGTAGGATAAATGTAGACATACAAGACCAAAGAGAATCACTGGTGCTGGAAGGAGACTACAGATGTAATGGTAGTCCAGCATCACATCGAAAAAGGAACAACCTGGACAACTTCCCTTAAAGGAAGCCATACAACCTCTGTCTAAATAATTTTAGTACATTTACTTGCTCTTTGGGCAGCTATTTATTGTTGTACATTCTATTAACCAATAAGACAACAGAGTGGAAGTGCCAACTGACTCGACACCTAAGTGTCTTGTGACTTTCAATACCAATATGGTTATCAGCATTTCCACAGAGTATTATGTATCCATGATTTTCAAATTATGCTTTAAGTAGCTCTAGGATTTCCACAGAGGAGGACCACTGGCTGGAGAAAAAGAGAAGGAAGTTAGAAGGCTAGACACAACATACAAGGGACTTCAGGTCCCTGTCACAGCTTCATACAAATTCCACTTTATCTGATTCATATATTGGGATTCCATTTTTTTTTTTTTAAGATTTTATTTATTTGGGGCGCCTGGGTGGCTCAGTCGGTTGGGCCGCTGCCTTCGGCTCGGGTCATGATCTCAGGATCCTGGGATCGAGTCCCGCATCAGACTCTCTGCTCAGCAGGGAGCCTGCTTCCCCCTCCTCTCTGCCTGCCTCTCTGCCTACTTGTGATCTCTCTCTCTCTCTGTCAAAAAATAAATAAAATCTTTAAAAAAAAAAAAAAAGATTTTATTTATTTAACACAGAGAGAGAAATCACAAGTAGGCAGAAAGGCAGGCAGAGGGGGGGGGGGAAGCAGGCTCCCTACCGAGCAGAGAGCCTGATGGGCCACTGCCTGGAGACAAAGAGAAGGAAGTTAGAAGGCTAGACACAACATACGAGGGACTTCAGGTCCCTGTCACAGCTTCATACAAATTCCACTTTATCTGATTCATATATTGGGATTCCATATTTTTTTTAAAGATTTTATTTATTTAACACAGAGAGAGAAATCACAAGTAGGCAGAGAGGCAGGCAGAGAGAGAGAGGGAAGCAGGCTCCCCACCGAGCAGAGAGCCTGATGTGGGGCTCCATCCCAGGACCCTGAGATCATGACCTGGGCCGAAGGCAGAGGCTTAACCCACTGAGCCACCCAGGCGTCCCAGGATTCCATATATGTTTAAGAAAAGGGTTTGGTGGCCAAAAATTTTTTGAAAATGAGTGATATAATCACAATAATTCTAAAATGAACTTGATAAAATGAAAATACTAATGATAGTATCTTGCTTGCTACTTCTTAATGGGTAACTACCAATGGCCTGTAAATAATCTAGTAATCAAGGTAAGAATTAACCATCAAGGGAGAGACCAAACATTCTGTTTCAAGTAATCTCTCTCTCTATATATATATAATGATTTTGCTCACGAAGACAAAAGAGGTAACAACCAAAAAAAAAAAAAAAAAATAGAAAACATGTTAATTCAAAGTGGCATTTACTTCAGGCCCTCAATAAAATTAAACTTCACTCCCAAATAAAGAAAATTAAAAAAAAAAAAAAAAAAGAAAGGAAGAAAAGAAAATCACAGCCCTTGAGAAAGTCCTGGTTGAACACAGGTAAAGGATGTATTTTTGCCAGTTTAAAAACTGAGAACAAAAAACTTACTTTGTCCTACAAAAAAAGAAGGAAAAAAAAAATGAAATCCCCATTCTGCTAGCTAGATAACAGGCAAATTCAAAAAATCTTTCCACAGTTTTTTTTTTTTTTTAAGATTTTATTTATTTATTTGACAGACAGAGATCACAGGTAGGCAGAGAGGCAGCCAGAGAGAGAGGAAGGGAAGCAGGCTCCCTGCTGAGCAAAGAGCCTGATGCGGGACTCTATCCCAGGACCCTGGGATCATGACCTGAGCAGAAGGCAGAGGCTTTAACTCACTGAGCCACCCAGGTGCCCCCTTTCCACAGTTCTCATACTACTTAACTGCTCTGCAAATTTTAAAGATTTTTTTTTTTTTTTTTTTTTTTTTAAACAGAGAGAGAGAGAGAGATCACAAACAGGCAGAGAGGCAGGCCAAAGCAGGTTTCCTGCTAAGCAGAAAGCCCAATGCAGGGCTTGATCCCAGGACCCTGAGATCATGACCTGAGCTGAAGGCAGAGGCTTAACCCACTGAGCCACCCAGGTGCCCCCTGCATTGTTCTCAAAGCACAGTCTAGGTTCAGAAAACACTTCCTATAGGAGATAAAGACCAACTTAACTTTTTAAAAGACAAATGAAAATTAGCCACGTACGGTAAGAAGGAAAAGATATTCCAGGTGGAGGCGGCAGCATCAACAAATGCACAGATGCAGGAAATCAAACGTCAGACAGCAATGCACAAAGAGTGCAAACAAGGTCAGGTGCCAATTTTATCCTACAGACGACCAGAAGCCACTAAAAGGTTTTTACACACATCAGTGTTAGAGTTGCAATACAGTTACATTACTTTGGTGGCAGTATGGAAAACAAATCTGAGGACAAAAACACTACAGATGAGTTATAAGGCATTTTAAATAATCTAGGCAAGTTATGATGAAAGCTTGAACTAGGGCAGTGGTAACAGTGTAGGTAGAAAAAAGGTGACTAAAAAAAAATAAAAAGAAAAAAGGGTCTAAAGAAAAGCTTAAAACTAAGAGTAGCAGAGAGAATTAAGTCATTATGCCATAACTGTGCCCCAGGAAATTGTTTTTGCCCAGGATGGTAAGACTAAACCAGTAATTAGCTTTACTGTTTGCCTCAAGAAAATCTTACAAATAAGCTTATCTGAGCAAACAGTGTGTGCAGCAGGGCAAAGAGCTCTCCTGACAGGATAACAAATTACTTCAACAGCCTTTTTTTATTATGTCCACTAATTCCGAATACCGTGCCACATACTTTGCCCGCCCCAACCAGTTCCCCATCTTGAAGGAAGTGCCTTAAACCTTATGAATCCCAATCTCAGAACCCTAGAATTACCCTTTCCTAACTTCCCCTAACTACCAAGACTCTGACAAAGTCGTTGAAATAAGTTTAAAACCTCAGCTTTGCTGAATCAACAGGATTCTCTTTGTGGGGAAAGTCAACAGCAGGAATTGGTGACTGACTACAGAAGGTGGGGAAGAGAAAGAAATCCAAATGTGACTCCTAAACTTTAGGCCTCAGTGAACTGAACTGTTGAATTTGAGGGGCCTGTTAAGAGGGCTTTGAAATAGAGATGTGTGTAAGCCTTGAAGCTTAGGGGAGAGGTCAGAGCAACCATATGCAATAATTGTAGGTGAAAACGTTTCCTGTGATGATCTCTTTATTTTCCTCTTTTTTCCTAATAGGAGTCAGGATGCAGTAATTAGAATTAAACCCAGAATACTAAAAAAATGATAAACAGAGGTGCACACACCACCTAACTGGCTGGTATGTACTAATACAGCCATACATTCTAGATGGTAAACAGTCACTGCGCTGAGCTCCTCTCCCGGGATCACCGCTGGATCTTCCACAACTCAAGAACTAATAGGTTAACACCTGGTTTAACAGAGTACTAAGGCCACTGAAGGTTATGATTGGTCAGCAATGGTGCAAGTCAAGATTCCAAAAGAGCCATCTCTCTCAGGCACAGTTGCTGGCTCCCTTCAGGGTCCCCAGAGGGTTGCCCTAGTGGAGGAAAATGCAGTAGCCTCCATTCTGTCCACCAAGTTGGCCCCCATCTCTACATGTTACCCCATGAGATCAGGAACATACCTGTTAGAGGAGACAGCACCTTACGCAGTGACACTAGCTCCCCAGCAGTCAAACAGACCAAGCAGTTCTTCATTAAGAATGAATAAAACAGCAAGATCCAATCATATGCTGCTTATAATTAACCCACTTTAAACATAAAGACACGAACAGGTTGAAAGTAAAAGGACAGAAGACAGTACACCACATTAATACCAGTCAAAATAAAACTGGAATGGCTATATATTCCCTTCTCAATAATCAATAGAAATATAAGCAGAATAAGCAAAAATCAGCAACGATGTAAACAGCAAAACTTGAACAACAGTATCAATCAACATGACCTGACATAGAATTCTTCTCTTCAGTGGTAACAGAAATATACATTCTTCTCAAGTGCATATGGAAAGTTTACAAACATAGACCACATTCTGGGCCATAAAACAAGCTGCAAATTCAAAAGGGTTCAAATCATGCAAAGTATGATCTCTGACCACAATAGAATTAAATCACCAAATCTTTGGAAACTACACTTCAAAATAGCCCATGGGTAAAAGTACAAATCAAAAGGGAATTCAGAAAGTATTTTGAACTAAATGAAAACACAATATATAAAAGTTTACAGGATGCTGCAAAGGTACTACCTAGAAATTTACAACACTAAACCAGTGGTTCTCAATCAGGGACAATCATTGCCCATGAGGACACATTTGGCAATATCTCATATTATTATTGGTTGTTGCCAGGGGGTGCTACTGGCATCTAGTGGGTATTGACCAGGGATACTCCTAAATGTCCTATAATGTATAGGACAGCCCTCACAACAAAACATTATTCAGCTTAAAATGTCAATAGTGCCACTACTGAGAAACCCTGCACTAAATGTTCGCATTTTTTTTAAAAAAAGGTCTTACTTAAATCCATGTTCTCAGCTTCCACCTACAGAAACTAAAGGGGCAAAGAAATGCAAAGTAAGTAGAAAAAAAAGGAACTAGTAGAGATCAGAACAGAAAGCAGTAAAGTAGAAAAACAAAGACCAAGAAAAAGAAACCAAAAGCTGATTCTTTCAGAAGATTAATAAAACTGATAAACCTGTAGCCACACTAATGGGGGAAAGACACCATGAGTGTCCTTCAATGAGTGATATCAAGAATGAAAGATGTAGGGCACCTGGGTGGCTCAGTGGGTTGAGCCGCTGCTTTCGGCTCAGGTCGTGATCTCGGGGTCCTGGGATCGAGTCCCGCATCGGGCTCTCTGCTCAGCAGGGAGCCTGCTTCCCCTCTCTCTCTCTGCCTGCCTCTCTGTCTGCTTGTGATCTCTCTCTGTCAAATAAATAAATAAAATCTTTAAAAAAAAAAAAAAAGAATGAAAGATGTATCACCACTGTAAGGAATATTATGAACAAGTTTATGCTAATAAACTCATGAACAACATGGAAAAATGCCTTCCAAGACCCAAACTACCATAGCTTACTCAAGAAGAAACAGATAACCCAAACACCTACACCTAACCTATTAATGAAATTGAATTTATAGTTAAAAATCTTTCCACAAAGATAACTCCTAGGCTAAATGCATTCATTGCTGAATCCTCCTAAACATCTAAGAAATACCAATTCTATACAAACTCTTCCCAAAATGTTGAAGAGGGAATATTTTTAGATTCCTCTATCAGGCTAACAGTACTCTGATACCCAAACCAAACAAAAACATTATTTAAAAAGTAAGCTAGAGACAAGTATCTTTCATGAGTATACATGCAACAATTCTAAACAAAAATTTAGCAGATCAAACCAAACAAAACATTAAAAGGATAATACATCAAGCCCACATGGAGTTTTTCTAAGAAATGCAGTTAGCTAATATTCAAAAAGCCATGTAATTCACCTTATTAGCAAAATTTAAATGTCCCTATCAATATTTAACTTTATAGCTATATCTTTCCTTCTTTGAATTCAAAGATTATATACTGAACTGAGATTTTTTTTCAACGAATTAAAGTCAACTAAGTTTAAGCATATTTTTTCCTACATAATGTGTGTGTGTGTGTATTTTTTTCCAGAGAGTTAAGATCTAGCCCTGATGTTTTTTGTGTGAATTCCAGTCTTATACTTTCCACTCCAACTCAAGATGTCCCTAAATCAAATTTATCTTCCTTTCAAACAAGCTCTTCCTCTTCCTGATTTTCCTACTTCTACATAGCACTTTTACATCCCTCAAAGCTTTAAAATGATGACAAACTCTAGTTCATCTCTGACACTTTTCCCTTTAAGTCTTCTATACCCAGTCCATCAACTGACGCTACTGGATGACAGTATCAGTATCTCTAGCATTCAGTCATCCCTTTCTATTCCTAACAGCTCTGGTTAAATAAATAAACAAACAAACAAACATCACTTCATCCATGAACTTTTGCAACAACCCCTGGACTCCAAGCTCTCTTTCCTCTAATCTTCCTACATGGTTGTGCCAGATCAGTATTCTTAAAACTCATCCTTGTTCCTGTTCAAAAACTGTTGAAGATTCTACAGTTCAATTTGTGACTCTGGCATTCAGGAGCCTCTACAATCCCAACCCAACCTTCTTCTGGCCTCATTTCCCACCTCCCTATAAAATCCTATGAAAATCAAGCCTTTCAAATATACTGTGGCCTTTTCATTTCTCTTTGTTTCTTCACACTGTATTTTCTAATTTTAATATTTTACTTTCGTCTTCTTTCAACTAAAATTCTACACCATCGTATGATAATGAAACTTGCTTTGGGGGATGCCTGTGTGGCTCAGTCATTAAGCATCTGCCTTTGGCTCAGGTCTTGATCCCAGGGTCCTGGGATCAAGCCCTGCATCAGGCTCCCTGCTCAGCAAGAAGCCTGCTTCTCCTTCTCCCACTCCCCCTACATGTGTTCCCTCTCTTGCTGTGTCTCTCTCTGTCAAATGGATAAATAAATCTTAAGAAAAATAAATAAAAATAGGGGCGCCTGGGTGGCTCAGTGGGTTAGGCCTCTGCCTTTGGCTCAGGTCGTGGTCCCAGAGTTCTGGGATCGAGCCCCGCATCGGGCTCTCTGCTCGGTGGGAGCCTGCTTCCCCCTCTCTCTCTGTCTGCCTCTCTGCCTACTTGTGATCTTTCTCCCTCTGTCAAATAAATAGATAAAATGCTTAAAAAAAAAAAAAATTTAAAAAAAAAAGAAAAATAAATAAAAATAAAGAGAAGTTTTCGGACAGCTCTTTAGAAAGGAAGAAAGAAAGAAACAAACAAACTTGCTTTTAATTTTACCAAAGTAATAAATGTTACTTGTAAAGAGCACCAAAAAACCAAGAAGTCCAAAGAATGAAATACAAACGGCCTATACTCCCACGAAGCAGAAAAAACTTCCAGTGACACTGGAGTTTTCTCTTTGTTCTTTTCTACACATATACTTTCATTTTTTTCTTTTTATTAAAAAGGAATTGGGGTGCCTGGCTGGCACAGACAGTAGTACATGCAATTCTTGATCTCAGGGTTATAAGTTCGAGTTCCAGGGTGGGTGTTGAGATTACTCAAAAATGAAGTCTTTAAGGGATACCTGGGTGGCTCGGGCAGTTAAGGGTCTGCCTTTGGCTCAGGTCATGATCCCAGGGTCCTGGGATGGAGCCCCATGTCATCTTGGGGGGCAGGTGCCACTCAGCAGGGAGTCTGCTTCCCCTTCTCCCTCTGCCCTCCCCCCACTTGTGCTCTCTCAGTCTCAAATAAATAAAATCTTAAAAAAAAATTGTCTTTAAGAATAAGTAAATAAAAAAATTAAAAAGTGATCACATACTACCTTACTCTAAGCAAGGCAAATTTGAAAATCTTTCTGTCCTTCTCAGAGCAGCATGCTTTTGGATCTAATAATTCAGAAAAATAAGATTTATATGCTTTTGTTAAAATCAAAACTTCATATTTGAAAAGAGAAAAAAGGTTTCATATTTCTTTAAAGACAAGATTTGTTTCACTCAGCACCTAATACAGGCATTTGCTCATGTAAATTTTAATTTATGTATAAAAAGCCTCAAATAGTTTCATTAAAATGTATTCAATAGGTATTTATTGACTACCTACCATGCCATGAAACAATAAACAATATAGAACAAAAACCCTGCCTCTATGAAGGAGATAGACAGAAGATAAATAAGCAAATTATTTACACTGGTGTGCAAGTGGTAAGATGAAATGATAAATTTTCATTTACTCATTATTTCACTCTTTGCAAGTATGCAAACCAGGTGTTAAAAAATATATAAGTGTATAACTAAATAAATTATTTTAAAACAAAGGCAATAAATACTAAAAACTCATCACTTCCTAATCATTTTTCTATGTTTTATTGTATATGCTGCTTTGAAATTATTTATGATTTTTGTATCTGTATGGTGGAAGAGCTGTGCTACTGTACATCTGTCCACAACATCATATTCACGGACTTCCATGCTGGTGGCTCGAAATCGGCCATGGTGGCAGTATTTATACCATGGAACTTAGCAAAAACTACCAATCATATCTTGAGTATTTTTTGATGGTCTAGATCTAAGAAACTGCTGGAGAAAATGTTGACTAAATTCAAAAATGTGTGCTATCTATAACCATCACATTATGAATAGCACAAAAAATTTGAGAACATACTCTTCTAGTACTTGAAAACTATTATCCAGTTCCGTAAAGAAGTTTCTCACCCGACTGACACATCAGTGAAATGCTGATGCACATCTTCATTGTTTCACTTCCCCTTACTCATTACCATAAACAGAAATATCGACCATCATACCTACACTCAGAGAACTAGTAGTGGAACACTTAGTAGCACACCACTGACTTGCACGTGAGAAAATGCTAAATGTTATGCAGAAAAAGATGAACAGGGTTAAGAGGGGAATTAGAAGTGCTGGAGGCAGGGATAAAGTTTTAAGATAAGAAAGTAATATATGGGGCGCCTGGGTGGCTCAGCTGGTTAAGCACTGCCTTAGACTCAGGTCGTGATCCTGGAGTTCTGGGATCGAGTCCCGCATTGGGCTCCCAACTCCATGGGGAGTCTGTTTCTCCCTCTGACCTCCCCCTCATGCTCTCTCTCACTGTGTCTCTCTCTCTCTCAAATAAATAAATAAAATCTTTATATATATATATATATATATATGAGCAAAGAATTGAAGGAGGTAAGAAAGGGAGCATACAAGTAGGATGAGAATTCCAGGAAAAGAAAATGAGTGCAATTTCTTGAGGGGGTGGCTTGCCTAGAGTAACTGACAAACAGAAAGTTAGTCAGGGTGTTCAGTGCAAAATGAAACAATAGACTAGGAGAGATGAGACCAGACGGGTATAGGGCAAAGTCAGGGTCTTGCAGGTTAAACACTTTGATTTTTTCCTTCTGAGAGAAACAGGAAGCCATTGAAAGGTTCTAAATAGAACTTATGCTTTGTGTTTGGTTGCTATAAGGGAAGGGGTTGTGGGGAGTAGGGAAGGAAAAAAATGAAACAAGATGGGATCAGGAGGGAGACAAAGCATAAGAGACCCCTAATCTCACAAAACAAACTGAGGGTTGCTGGGGGGTGGAGGATTATGGAGAGGGTGGCTGGGTGATGGACACTGGGGAGGGTATGTGCTATGGCGAGTGCTGTGAAACGTGTAAGACTGATGATTCACACACCTGTACCCCTGGGGCCAAGTAATACATTATATGTTAATAAAAATAATTTAAAAAAAAAAAGAATGGACTAAAGATTTCCTTTTTGATTTTGTGGTTGACCCATTCATTGTTTATAGCATGTTATTTAGACTTCACTTATTTGTGTTCTTTCCAGAGTTTTTTTCTGGTCATTGATTTCTAGTTTCATACCATTCCGGTCAGAAAAGACGCATGATAGGATTTCAGTTTTTGTTAATCTGTTGAAATTTGTTTGGGGGCCTAACAGAATCTGCTCCAGAGGATGTTCCAGGTGCACTTGAAAAGAATGTGTATTCCACTGCTTTTGCATGGTATGTTGTGAATGTATCTGTCAGATCCATCTAGTCCAATGTGTTGTTAAAGTCACTGGGCACCTGGCTGGCTCAGTCAGTAGAGCGTGTCTCTCGATCTCAGAGTTTTAGGTTCAAGCCTCACTCACATTGGGTGTAGAAATTACTTTAAAAAAAAATAAAGTCTAAAAAATAAAAAGAACAAAAACTCCCAAAAAACAAAGCTACTGTTTGTTACTGATTTTCTATCTGGATGATCTATTCATAGATTTAAGCGGGGGGGTAAGATTCCCCTATTATGTTCTTACTGTCAATTTCCTTCTGTGTATCTGTTAATAGCTGCTTTTTGTATTTAGGTGCTCCCAAGTGAGTGTACAAATGTTTACAATTGTTATATCCTTTCGCTGGACTGTTCCCTTTCTGATGACTCAGTGTCCTTCTTTGTATATTGTTACAGTCTTTGTTTTAAATTCTATTTTGCTTATATAAGTATTGCCACCGGGCTTTCTTTGCACTTCTATTTGCCTTGTAAATGTTTTGTCACCCCTTCACTTTCAATCTGCATGTCTTTAAGTCTCAAGTGAATCTTGCAGGTAAACTGGTACAGCCACTGTAGAAAGAGTATGGAGTTTCCTTAAGATGTTTAAAATAGAATTACTATATGATCTAATAATGCCACAGCTAAGTATTTACCCAAAGAAAACGAAAACACTAATTCAAAAAAGATACCTGCACCCTTTTGCTTATTGCAGCATTATTTACAATAGCCAAGATAGGGAAGCAACCCAAGTGTCCATGAACAGATGAATGGATAAAGATGTGGTATATTCTACAATGGAATACTAGTCAGTCATTAAAAAAAAGAATGAAATCTTACCATTTGCAACAACATGGACCCTACAGGACATAAAGCTAAATGAAGTAAGTCAGTCAGAAACACGAATACCATATGATCTCACTCATGTGAGATTTAAGAAACAAAACAAATGAAGAAAAAAGATGACAAACAAAAAAACCCAGACTCTGTGAAGTATATAAACCTGGCGTTTCACAGACCTGTACCCGTGGAGCTAATAATCCATCCATATACATTCAATAAAATTTTTTTTTAAAAACCCAGACTCTTAAATACAGAGAACAAACCAGTGGCTGCCAGAGGGTAGGTGGTGGGGGGATGTATGAAACAGATAAAGGGATTAAGAATACACTTATCATGGGATAAGTCGGTTGAGGTTGAACGTCTGACTCTTGGATTCGGCTCAGGTCACAGTCTCAGGGTGGTGAGATTGAGCCCTGCCTTAGACTCAGAGCTCAGTAAGGAGTTTGCTTGGGATTCTCTCCCTCTCCTTTTCTCTCTTTCTCCCTCTCTCTCTCTCAAATAAATAAATAAATCTTAAAAAAAAAAAAAAGCACACTTAACATAATGAGCAATGAGTACTGTATGGAATTGCCAAGTCAGTATGCTGTACACCTGAAGCTAATCTAACACTATATGCTAATTATACTTGAATAAAACGTGTTTTGGAACTAGATAGAGGTGGTGGCTGTACAACACTGTGAATGTGCTAAATAACACGGAACTGTTCACTTAAAAAATGAAGAAGAGGAATGGGTTGATGAGAACAAGAATGAAAGCACGGAGACAATGAGAGGCTACTATTAAGTAAATCCTGTAGATGATGGTGAACTGGATCCTGATGGTTAAGAGTAGAAGTGCTCCTGAATCTTATTTCTGTAACAGCTCTAGAAAATGCACTATTCACTGATAAAATCTGTTGAAATCACATTGAGACTATTTCAGTGGGAGAGAGGTGTATGAGATTCCATTATTAATGCTGAAAAAGACACATTTTCTAAAACAAAGTAACTGCTCAACTGTTTCAAATAGGAAATCTTATCTACAATGACCAAAAAATCAGGTGACCGGGCGCCTGGGTGGCTCAGTGGGTTAAAGCCTCTGCTTTCGGCTCAGGTCATGATCTCGGGGTCCTGGGATCAAGCCCCACATCGGGCTCTCTGCTCAGCAGGGAGCCTGCTTCCCTCTCTCTCTCTGCCTGCCTCTCTATCTACTTGTGATCTCTCTCTGTCAAATAAATAATAAAAAAAAAAAGAAAATCAGGTGACCTGTCATACTTTTCATGGTAATTAAGCTCATGCTTGACAAATTTCTTTTTTTTTTTTTTTAATATTTTTTTTTAAGATTTTATTTATTTATTCGACAGAGAGAGATCACAAGTAGGCAGAGAGGCAAGCAGAGAGAGAGAGAGAGAGGAGGAAGCAGGCTCCCAGCCAAGCAGAGAGCCCGATGCGGGACTCGATCCGAGGACCCTGGGATCATGACCTGAGCCGAAGGCAGAGGCTTAAACCACTGAGCCACCCAGGCGCCCCTTGACAAATTTCTTCAACACTGTCTACGTATAGAGTATATGAAGGATTGCATGCACATACAGGTATTTGCTCTACACAGGAAAGAAAAAAGAACAAGAAGAGATATTAAATACCAGGTATCCACTGTGTGAATGGTTCCAATGTAGGAGTTTCATGTGCAAGCTTACAGATAGTTGAGATAACTGTCCCTGGGGCACCTGGGTGGTTCAGTTGGTTAAGCATCCAACTCTTTTTTTTTTTTTTTAAGATTTTATTTATTTATTTGACAGAGAGAGAGATCACAAGTAGGCAGAGAGGCAGGCACAGAGAGAGGTTCAGGAAGCAGGCTCCCTGCGGAGCAGAGAGCCCGATGCGGGGCTCGATCCCAGGACCCTGAGATCATGACCTGAGCCGAAGGCAGTGGCTTAATCCACTGAGCCACCCAGGCGCCCCAAGCATCCAACTCTTGATCTCACCTCAGGTCTTGATCTTAGGGTTGTGAGTTCAAGTACCACGTTGGGTGCCACTGGGCATGGAGCCCACTTTAAAAAAAAAAAAAAAAAAAGGAAAAGAAATAGGAAATAACTGTCCCTAACCACAGGAAGACCACATTAAAGGAAGAGACAAATTAATTATAGGATCAGCTCATAAATGCTACCTACAGACATCACAAATAAAAAACCTCAAAAATAAAACTCAAAATAAAAGAAAGCTTTCTAAGAAAAACTTAACTGGCAAACAAAGGTTTATCTGACTTGTTATATTCAACAACAAAGGAGATTAAAATTCCTAGAAGAGTCATCTTCTATGGCCAGTGCAGTCATATAAGGCACAACACTATTACGTCTTAAAACAAACAAAATTCTCTAATATAAAACAAGGAATAATAATTGTTTCACATGGTGAGCCACAAGCTGGAAATGGTCTTATCTACTGGAAAAATGTAATAAAATTTAAAAGACCAAGAATTAATGGACAAAAGGTATAATTTCTAACAATGTCTTATCAACATGGCACATGTAGTTAGCTTTATGGTTATACAACTGGATTATTTTAATATAAAAAAGTTTTAATAAAAGCTATTGAGCACTCTATAATAACTCTATAATAATGCAAGAGTTTTTCTGTAATGGTTATTTACATTGGAATGAACTAAATATAAGACTCCAAAAGCCTCACTTTTTTACAGTATGGACTAAGGATTCTGGAAACTATATTTTATACATATATCCCAAACAAGACAATAACCTAACAAAAGAATTTCCTCTAATCTGTAAATGTTTACAAAAGATCATCCACCTGAAAATGAAAGACATGCCACAAATTAGGAGAATATTTGCCATTATAAATAAGTTATTAGTATCCTGACATTTAAAGACTTCTAAAAAATAATACGCAAATCAGATTATCAGTTTAAAATAGAGTATAAATGGAAAATGAGCAAAATATACTGTATTTTACATACAAAGCTACAGAAATGACCAATGAATACATGAAGAAAATGCCCAACCTCAGCAGTAATCAGGAAGATGCGAATTAAAACACCTTATGTCATCTTACCGCTTTCAGCTTAGCAAATATTAAAGAATTTAACAGTAAGATATGAGGCGACAGGCATTCATTCTTATTCTCTTAATAGGAGCATAAACTGGGGCAACCATTTTGAAAAGGAATTTGGCATTGTATAGCCAAGTTGAAGACACAAATACCCTCACAACTCAGCAATTCCACTTCTAGGTATACATCCCTGAGAAACTCTTAGACATGTACACAGGAAGGCATATAGCATATCTGTGTAGCATTGTTTGTGGTTAGTAACAGTAAAAGAACAGTAACACTGGAATCTAATTATACATTCACATAAGAAATACAGAATATTCACACACTGGAATACTACCCAGAAGTAAAAAAAAAAAAAAAGAATAAAAAATAAATCTCAGGGGCGCCTGGGTGGCTCAGTGGGTTAAGCCTCTGCCTTCAGCTCAGGTCGAGATCTCAGGGTCCTGGGATCGAGCCCCACATCGGGCTCTCTGCACAGCGGAGAGCCTGCTTCCTTCCCCCCTCTCTCTGCCTGTCTCTGCCTACTTGTGATCTCTCTGTGTCAAATAAATGCATAAAATCTTTAAATCAATCAATCAATCAATCAATCAATCAATCTCAGGGGTATCTGGGTGGCTCAGTCAGTTAAGGGTCTGCCTTCAACTCAGGTAATGATCCCAGGGTCCTGGGATTGAGCCCGGAGTCAGGCTCCCTGCTCAATGGGGAGTCTGCTTCTCCCTCTCTCTCTGCCTTCCTCCTGCTTGTTCTCTTTCTGTGTTTCAAATAAATAAAATCTTTTAAAAAAATAATTAAGAGAAAAAGAAGTAAAAATGAATGATTTACAGCATATATCATGGATGACTCTCACAATGTTGAAGGAGGGAAGCAAACTGCTTATGTTATGATTCCTTTATATAGATACTAACAACTAACACTCAGACAATACTGCCTCTATGATAGGCACTGTACACTATGCACTTTGCATACAATGACTCCTTTAATCCTTGTATCAGCCCTATCAGGTAAATTTTATTTTTTTTAATTTTATTTATTTATTTTATTTATTTGACAGAGAGAGATCACAAGTAGGGAGAGAGGCAGGCAGAGAGAGAGAGAGGAGGAAGCAGGCTCCCTGCCAAGCAGAGAGCCCGATGCGGGGCTCGATCCCAGGACTCTGGGATCATGACCTGAGAGAAAGGCAGAGGCTTTAACCCACTGAGCCACCCAGGCGCCCCTTATTTATTTATTTTAGATAGAGAGACAGAAAGAAATAGAGATACAGAGAGAGAGAGAGAGATGGGAGAGGCAGAGGCAGAGGGACAAGCAGACTCCCTGCTGAGCACAGAGCCCCACATGAGGGTGGATCCCACAACACTGAGATCATGACCTGAGCCAAAACCAAGAGTTGGACACTCAACCAACTGAGCCACCCAGGTGCCCCAGATAAATTCTACTTTTAATCTCTATTTCATACAGAAAGAAACAGGCATGGAGAATTAATATGCCCTAATCACATGATGGCATAACCACTTGTCATGAGACTGTGCTCTTAGACTGACATTACACTCTCAAGAATATGCAGAACTAAACAATACCTAGGGATACATACATAATTACCAAAACAATAAAGAAAATACAAACATAATTAGGGGCAGTGTGACTGAGGGAAAAGAAAGGGGGACAACATAATTGGGAAAGGTTCACATGGGACTTCAAAGTTTCAATAATGTTCTAATTATTTTTTTCCCCTTAATTCCAGTAACAGTTAACACACATTCTTACATGAGTTTCTGGTGTTACAATACAAGGATTCAACAGTTATACACATTACTCAGTGCTTATCATGATAAGTATACTCTTAATCCCCTTCTCCTATTTCACCCATCCCCCCACCTATCTTCTCTCTGGTAACCACCAGCTTGATCTCTATAGAGAAATCTATGTTTTTGTCTTTTTTTTTTTTTTAAAGATTTTATTTATTTATTTGACAGGCAGATGTCACAAGTAGGCAGAGAGGCAGGCAGAGAGAGGAGGAAGCAGGCTCCATGCTGAGCAGGGCTCGATCCCAGGACCCCGGGACCATGACCCGAGCTGAAGGCAGAGACCTTAACCCACTGAGCCACCCAGGTGTCCGTTGTCTCTTTTTTAATATGTTCATTTCTTTCATTTCTTAAATTCCACGAGTGAGATCATACGGTATCTGTCTTTCTCTGATGGACTTATTTCTCTTAGCTTTATACCCTCTAGATCCATCCATGTTGTTGCAAATGACAAGATTCCATTTGTTTTCCTGGCTGAATAATATTCCATTGTAGAAAACATTACAGCTTCTTCCATTCATCTATAGATGGACACTTGTGCTGCTTCCATAATTGTAGATAATGCTGCAATAAAGACAGGGCTGAATGTATCCTTCTGAATTAGTGTTTTTATATTCTTTGGGTAGTAAATATCTAGCAGTCCAATTGCTGGATCACTGGGTAATTCTATTTTTAACTTTCTGAGGAACTTCCATACTATTTTCCAAAGTGGCTACACCAGTTCACATTCCCACCAACACAGCAAAAGGGTTCCCTTTTCCCCACATCCTTGCCAACACCTGTTGTTCCTTGTGTTGTTGATTTTAACCAGTCTGACAGATGTGAGGTGATCTCTCATTTGTGATTTTTGATTTGTATTTCCCTCATGATGAGTGACACTGATCATCCTTTCCTGCGCTTGTTGGCCATCTGTGTATTTTCGATGAAGAAATGTCTGTTTATGTCTTCTGCCCATTTTTAATTGGATTATTTGTTTTTTGGAGTGTTGAGTTATATACATTTATTTTTAAAATATTTTATTTATTTGTCAGAGAGAGAGAGAGAGAGAGCGCGCGTACACACATCCAAGCAGGCAGAGTGGCAGGCAGAGGCGGAGAGAGCAGCAGGCTCCCTGCTGAGCAAGGAGCCCGATATGGGACTTGATCCCAGGACCCTGGGATCATGACCTGAGCCAAAAGCAGTGGATTAACTGACTGAGCCACCCAGGTGTCCCTATATATGGTTTGTTTTTTTTTTAAAGAGATTTATTTATTTGACAGAGAGAGCATGTGTGTGTGCACAAGTGGGAGGAGGGACAGAAGGAGGAGAAAATCCTTAAGTAGACACCCTGCTGAGCATGGAGCCTGACATGGGGCTCAATCCCAGGACCCCAGGATCATGACCTGAGCCTCTATCACGAGTCAGATACTCAACTGACTGAGCCACTCAGCTAGCTCCCCATGGATTTTCTATTCTATTCCACTGATCTATGTGTCTCACTTTTGTGCCATTTTTATTACTACAGCTTTGCAGCATATCTTGAAGTCTGGGTTTGTGATATTTTCAGTTTTGTTCTTCCTCTTCAAGGCTGCTTTGGCTATTCAGGGTCTTTTGTGGTTCCATACAAATTTTAGGATTAATTGTTCTAGTTCTGTGACAAATGCTGTTGGTATTTTGATAGGGATTGCATCAAATCTGTATGTTGCTTTGGGTAGTGTGGCAATATTTGTTCTTCTACTCTGTAAGCATGGAACGTCCATCTATTGCATTGTGTCATCTTCAATTTCTTTCATCAGTGTATTATAGTTTTCAGAGTACTGATCTTTCACCTCTTTGGTTAAGTTATTCCTAGGTATTTTATTATTTTTGGTATAATTCTAAATGGGACTGTTTTCTTAATTTCTCTTTCTGCTGCTTCATTATTTGTGTATAGATAAGCAAAGGACCTCTGTATATTGATTTTGTATCCCATTACCTTACCGAATTCGTTTTATCAGTTCTAGTAGTTTTTTGGTGGAATCTTTATGGTTTTCTATATATAGGATCACGTCATCTGCAGAGTGAAAGTTTTACTTCTTCCTTACCAATTTGGATGCCTTTTATTTCTTCTTCTTGGCTCGTTGTTGTGGCTGGGACTTCCAATACTATGTTGAATAAAAGTGGTGAGAGTGGACATCCTTGTCTTGTTCCTGATCTTAAGGGAAAAGCTCTCAGTTTTCCACCATACAGTATGATGTCAGATCTGGGTTTTAGCGTATATGGCCTCTTATATACTGAGGTGTGTTCCCTCTAAACCTGCTTTATTGAGGGTTTTGTCATGAATGGATGTTGTGCTTTGTCAAATGCTTTTTCTGCATCTATTGAAATGATCATGGGTTTTTTTTATCCTTTCTCTTGTTGATGTGAAGTATCATGTTGATTGATTTGTGGATACTGAAGCACTCCTGCATCCCAGGAATAGATCCCACTTGATCATGGTGAATGATTTTTTTCATGTACTGTTGGATTTGCTAATGTTTTGTTGAGGATTATTGCATCTATGTTCATGAGAGATACTGGCCTGTAGTCCCCCCGCCCTTTTTTTGTAGTGTCTTTATCTAGTTTTGGTATCAATAACGTTAGCTTCACAGAATGAATTTGGAAGCTTTCCCACCTCTTCTGTGTTGTGGAATAGTTTGAGAAGAATAGGTCGTAATTCTTCTTTAAATGTTTAGTAGAATTCACCTGTGAAGTCGTCTGGTCCTAGACTTTTTTTTTTTCCTTGGGAGTATTTTATTACTGATTCAATTTCATTGCTGGTAAATGGTCTGTTCAAACTTTCTATTTCTTCCTGATTCAGTATTGGGAGGTTATATGCATCTAGGAATTTATCCATTTCTTCTAGACTTCCAAATTGTTTGCATATAATTTTTCAGAATATTCTCTTATAGTCCTTTGTATTTCTGTATTACTGTTATTTCTCCTCTTCAATTTCTGATTTTGTTTAAGTTCTCCCCCTCTTTTTGGTGAGTCTGGCTAAAGGTTTATAAATTTTGTTGATCTTTCTGAAGAACCAGCTCCTGGTTTCATTGATCTGCTCTGTTTTGTTTTTGTTTTTTTTTAGTTTCTATTTTGTTCATTTCTGCTCTAATCTTTATTATTTCCTTCCTTCTATTGGTTTTGAGTTTCCTTTGTTCTTTTTCTAGCTCTTTAAGGTATAAGAGCTATAAGGTTAGGTTGTTTGAAATTCTTCTTGCTTCTTGAGGGAGGCCTATATTCCTATAAACTTCCCTCTTAAAACAACTTTTGCTGTGTCGCAAAGATTTTTGACCATTGTGTTTTGTTTTCATTTATCTCCATGTATTTGTCATTTCCTCCTTGATTTCCTGGTTGACCCAGTCAGTGTTTAGTAGCATGTTATTTAACCTCCATGTAACTGTATTGTTTTCCAGATATTTTTATTTATTTATTTGTTTTTGGTGGCTGATTTCTAGTTTCATAGCACTGTGGTCAGAAGATGCCTAGTATGACTTCAGCTTTTTCAATTTGTTCGGACTTGTTTGGAGGCCTAATATGTGATATATTCTGTAGAATGTTCCATGTATGTGTACTTCAAAAGATGTGTATTCTGTTCTTTTAGGATAGAATGTTCTGAAAATATCTGTCAATTCCATCTGGTCCAATGTGTCATTCAAGCCGTAATTTCCTTATTGATTTTCTGATTGGATGACCTATCCATTGATGTAAGTTGGGTGTTAAAGTCCCCTATTACCATATGACTATCAATTACTTCCTTTATATTTGCTATTAGCTTCTTTATGTATCTGAGTGCTCGCATCATAAATACTTAAAATTGTTATATCTTCTTCCTGGATTATTCCTTTTATGCTTATGTAATGTCCTTCCTTGTCTCTTGTTACATTCTTTGTGTTAAAGTCTATTTTGTCCAACATAAATATTGCTACCCTGGCTTTCTTTTCACTTCTATTTTCATGACAAACTCTTTCCTATCTCTTTCCTTTCAATTTGCATGTATTCTTTAGGTCTGAAATGAGTCTCCTATAGGCAGCATATAATTGGGTCTTGCTCTTTTGTGCATTCCGTCACCCTATGTCTTTGAGTGTTTAGTCCCTCTAAATTCCAAGTAATTATTGGTAGCTATGTACTTATTGCCATTTTGTTACTTATTTTATGGTTGCTTTTGTAGTTCTTCTCTGTTCCTTTTTTCTCTTGCTCTCTTATGATTTGCTGGCTTTCTTTAGCTATATACTTGGATTCCTTTCTCTTTATAACCATTAGGTTTGTATATAATCTCTTAGGCACATAGCAGTCTATATTAAGTTGATGGTCACTTAAGTTTAAACCCATTCTTTACTACCCACCACCCACCATGCTTTAGGTAAATGGTGTCATACTTTACATCCTTTTATTTTGTGAATTCCTTGACTGATTTTTATAGATATACTTAATATCACTGCTTTGGTGCTTCCTGCTTTTCTTAATCCTGTTTATGGTCTTTCCTTTCCACTTAAAGATTCCCATTTAATATTTCTTGTAGGGCTGGTTTAGTGATCATGGATTCCTTTAACTTTTGTTTGGGAAACTCTCTTTCTGTTCTGAATGATAGCCTTGCTAGAAAGAGTGTTCTTCGCTGTTTTTTGTTGTTGTGTTTTTTTTTTTTAATTTAAATTCAATTAGCCAATATATAGTAAATCATTGTTTCAGATGTCGACTTTAATAATTCATCAGTTGCATATAACACCCAGTGTTATATCATCATGTGCCCTCCTTAATGCCCATCGCCCAATTACCCCATCTCCTCACCAACTCTCACTCCGGTAACCCTCAGTTTGTTTCCTGTAGTTATGAGTTTGTCTCCCTCCCTGATGACTTCCTTTTCAGTTTTCCCTCCTTTCCCCTATGATCCTCTGCACTGTTTCATATATTCCACATGAGTGAAACCATGTAATTGTCTTTCTCTGATTGACTTATTTTGCTCAGCATAATACCTCCAGCAGTTCCATCCACATCAATGTAAATGATGGTAAGTATTCGTCCTTTCTGATGGCCAAGTAATATTCCATTGTGTGTGTGTACCACATCTTCTTTATCCATTCATCTGTTGATGGACATCTTGGTTCTTTCCATTGTTTGGCTATTGTGGACATTACTGCTATAAACACTGGGTACATGTGCCCCTCTGGATCACTACATTTGTATCTCTGGGGTAAATACCTAGTACTACAATTGCTGAGTCATAAAGGAGCTCTATTTTCAACTTTTTGAGGAACCTCTGTATGTAGTGTTTTCCAGAGTAGCCAAACCAGTCTGCATTCCCACAAATGGCATAAGATGATTTGCTTTTCTCCCCATCCTTGCCAACATTTGTTGTTTCGTGACTTGTTAATTTTAGCCATTCTGACTGGTGTGAGATGGTGTCTCATTATGGTTTGATTTGTATTTCCCTGATGCCAAGAGGTGCTGAGCATTTTTTAATGTGTCTGTTGGTCATTTGTATGTCTGTTCATAGACATACGAGGAGACAGAGGAGAAACGTCTGTTCATGTCTTCTGCCCATTTCTTGACTGGATTATTTGTTTTTTAGGTGTGGAGTTTGGTAAGTTCTTTATACATCTTGGATACTAGTCCCCCTTTAATAAAAGATTTATTTATTTGAGAGAGAGAGAGAGTGCGCTCACACGCGTGAGTGGGAGGAAAAGGAGAAGCAGGCCCTCCATGAACAGGGAGCCCCATGCAGGGATCAATCCCAGGACCCTGGCATCACAACCTGAGCCAGAGGCACATGCTCAAGCAACAAAGCCACCCAGGTGCCCCTGATACTAGTCCTTCATTTGATATATCATTTGCAAATATCTTTACCCATTTAATAGGTTGACTTTTAGTTTTGTTGACTGTTTCCTTTGCTGTGCAGAAGCTTTTTATCTTGATGAAGTCCCAAGAGTTCATTTTTGCTTTGTTTCCCTTGACTTTGGAGACTAGTCTGGCAAGAAGGTGCTGTAGCTGAGGTTGAAGAGGTTGCTGCCTGTGTTCTCCTCTATGATTTTGATGGATTCCCGTCTTACATTTAGGTCTTTCATCTATTTTGAGTTCATATTTGTGTATGGTTTAAGAAAAAGGTACAGTTTCATTCATATCCAATTTTCCCAGCACCATTTGTTGAAGAGACTGTCCTTTTTCTTTTTAAAAGATTTTTTACTTATTTATTTGACAGAGAGAGAGATCACAAGTTGGCAGAGAGGCAGGCAGAGAGAGGGGGAAGCAGGCTCCCTGCTGAGCAGAGAGCCTGACGTGGGGCTGGACCCCAGGACTCTGAGATCATGACCTGAGCCAAAGGCAGAGGCTTAATCCCTGAGCCACCCAGGTGCCCCTACACTGTCCTTTTCCCATTCTATAGTCTTTCCAGCTTTGTCGAAGATTAGCTGACCCTATATAGAGGTGAAGGTCCATTTCTGGATTCTCTATTCTGTTCCACTGGCTGGCTTTTTCCTTTCAGCACTTTGAATATATCATGCCACTCTCTTCTGCTCTGCAAAGTTTCTGATGAAAAATCAGCTGACGGCCTTATGCAGTTTCCCTTCTACCTGGGTCTGTTTTCTCTTTCTGCTTTTAAAATTCTCCCCTTATCACTACTTTTTGCCATTTTAATTACTGTGTGTCTTGATGTTTACCTCCTTGTGTTCATTTTGTTGGGAGCTCTCTGTACCTCCTGGATCTGGATTTCTAAGTCCTTTTCCAGATTTGGGGAGCCATCAGCTATTATTTCTTCAAATACATTTTCTGTCCCCCTTTCTCTTTCTTTTCTTTCTGGGATCCCAATAATGAAAATGTTAAGTAATGTTCTAATCTTAAACTGAGTAGCAGATGCACAAGTTTTCATTTCATTGTGCTCTATACCCTACATTATATTCTTTTGGATATATCAACTATTTTATAATTTTAATTAGGTGGAAAGCAAGCCATGTTAAATCCTTTCTGAAGCTGAGGATGGGGTGGCAAGTATAGAAATATAAATACATACACACACATAATTAAGAGATATCTAACAAAGAGTAAGAAAATAAATCACTGGGATGCCTGGGTGGCAAAGCTGGTTAAGCAACTGACTCTTCGTTTCAGCTTAGATTGTGATCTCAGGGTTGTGAGCCCCACACTGGGGCTCTACTCAGCATGGAGTCTGCTTCAGATTCTCTCCCCCTTTGCCATTCCCATTTGTGCTCTCTTGCTCTCTCTCTCTCAAATATATAAATAAATCTTAAAAAAAAGAAAAATCACATGTAGTTATAAAAGTTAAGTCTCACTTTATTCAAAAGAAGGAAGTCATTGATATTTAGTCCCTCCTAAATTGTATTTGTTTGCTTTTCTTTGCTTCATAGTCACAACTACACCTCAAACTTTAGGCCTCTCTTATATATAAATTAAAAGGAAGAGTGGACAAGATAGGAGTATGCTTTAGAAAGTTTACTATGGGGATGCCTGGGTGGCTCAGCTGGTTAAGCGGCTGCCCGGGTCAAGATCCCAGCATCCTGGGATCGAGTCCCACATAGGGCTCCTTGCTTGGCAGGGAGCCTGCTTCTCTCTCTGCCTCTGCCTGCCACTCTGTCTGCCTGTGCTCACTCTTTCTCTCTCTCTGACAAATAAATAAATACATAAATAAATCTTAAAAAAAAAAAACAAAAACAAAAAATTTAAAAAAAAAAAGAAAGTTTACTATGAAGAAAAGAACAACCCAAAACTACAGCACTAATTTGATATACATAAGAGGTATAAAAGACACAGGAAACTTGACCCTGATATTTAAGATTGTTTCCTTGTAAGAAAAACAAACAAAAGAACAAAGTTAGCCAAAATGGCAAAATTACTCTAATTTTTTACAACACTGTTAATTAGCTCCAAATGTAACAATATACACTAAAATATAAAACTATGGGTACCATTTTGAACACCTGAAAAAAATAGTAAAATCATTAGCTAAACTTTTTTCAGGAGACTCTCATCTCACAGGGTTATTCCAAAGATATTCCAAAGATAGCACTAAAAGCAGAAATCACATAAATTCAAAATTATCTTGGGCATACCTTATATCATCCATAAAGTACAGCACTATCTTATAATAAATCCAACACAACCGGGGATTTTTTTATAGTATGGAACAGTTTGCTATTTTCAACTGAACACAGTTGAAGTAGCTGGCTTATGCTTAGGAGCTATGCCATGAGAGAAGCATCTACCTAGCACTAGAACCACATGACATGTTCATCCTACCAGAGGCACAAAAATGCTACAGAGAAGAAACTCACTGAACATAATAGCAAAGAGAATCTAAATTCAAATTTAATTTAATCACTTTTAACTATTTTACTATTCTCTGAACAAAGACGGTTGAATGTGAATATATACAATTTTACTGTATTATTCCTCATGTTTGTATTCCAGAATTCTACAAGGAAAGTTATGAGGGAAAAAAATGCATTGACTGTCTATCTGCCAAAAACACTTTTGGTTCAGTCACTAAAATTAAAGCTTAAAATTCCTTATTAAACCACCATTACCTTAAAGCATCAAGTATTTAATTTTTAAACGTTCTTTGATTTCTATTTCTTATGATGTGTAACATGCTTTCAAGTTATAAATAACATTTAGGATGAAGAAAAAATCCTTTTTAAAAAAAATTTAAAGATTTTATTTATCTGAGAGAGAGAGCACAAATTAGAGAGTGAGTGAGAGAGAGAGAAAGAAAGCATGCATGAGCACGGGGGAGGGGTAGAAGGACAGGGAGAAGCAGAATCCCCACTGAGCAGGAAGCCCAACATGGGGCTCAATCCAAGGACCCCAGGATCATGACCTGAGCCCAAGGCAGATGCTTAACCAAGTGAACCACCCAGTCACCCCCAAAATCCTTTTATTTCATCAAGTAAGTTAAAAAAAATGGGGCACCTGGGTGGCTCAGTGGGTTAAGCCTCTCTGCCTTCAGCTCAGGTCATCATCTCAGGGTCCTGGGATCGAGCCCTGCATCGGGCTCTCTGCTTGGCAGGGAACCTGCTTCCTCCTCTCTCTCTGCCTGCCTCTCTGCCTCTCTGCCAAAGCATTCAGTAGTAGGTCATCTAGTCAATCTCCTATTCAATCAGTGAATCCTAAGAATTCTGGATTATTTGCCTAAAAGGAAACAATTTATAACCTATTAAGTTGCATCACTGGCTCAGTGTTCCACTTAAGGGCTGAGCCAAATGAAGAGTGACGAAGTATAGCTTCATCACCAACAGTAAAATAAAAATGCCCAAGACTAAACTTACAGATTAATAAAATTCATTTAAAAGCTCTGTTTTGGGGGCGCCTGGGTGGCTCAGTGGATTAAGCCGCTGCCTTCGGCTCAGGTCATGATCTCAGGGTCCTGGGATCGAGCCCCGCATCGGGCTCTCTGCTCCGCAGGGAGCCTGCTTCCTCCTCTCTCTCTGCCTGCCTCTCTATCTACTTGTGATCTCTCTCTCTGTCAAATAAATAAATAAAATCTTTAAAAAAAAAAAAAAAGCTCTGTTTTGTGATAAAATTTAATTTACAAACAGATTCACGGAAAGGCAGAAAGAACAAACAGCTGTTTTTTTTTTTAAACCTATTTCCCAAAAGAGATATTTACTTAGTTCCTATATATACATACGTGTTGGTGAATTTGAAATTTGTTTATATTCCAGTTCAACTTTTTTTAGTAGGCTATTTATATTTGGGTAACCTGAATACCATATTGCCTTACTGCAAAAAACTGCTATCTATGGCATTTAAAAAGAAAAAATTTTAAAAGCAGATTACTCTAACTTCTCAATAGCTAAAACTAAAAACCGTTTTTGCTTTATTAGCTGTCACACCAGAGGTTTAAAAACAAAAAATTAATCTTGGCTGTCCTAAAGATTGGTATTTGAGAAGGGAACACTGTCACAGTTTGAATGTCAAAACTCCCCAGCCACATACTCTCAAGCCCTGACTGCCATTTAGACCATGTTTTCTTGACCAGGACATCAGGCATCCTACATGCTCTTCAGCTGTAGCAATGCCCTAATGTTATGTATAAATCTGAATGTGCATGTGTCTGTGTACTTTCCAGGGCCAGATTGTTTCACTTTCCATCATAATCCCAAAGGATAAGGTAACTACCCAAAATTTAAGAACAGTGGATTAAAACAGTATTTCGTGATCCTTATCTATCACCTGACTTTAATTTTCAGTTTCTGCCTTCCTCATTCTAATCTTCCCACTCATCTTGTCCACAAAATTCTTCCACTGGTTTTGATATATGGCTGCTTTATTCACTCATGAAAGACAGTAAGAGAAAACCAGAGCTTCATAAAATGAGGAAAGAACTGTCTACTTAAAACTGCAGTCAAAGGTGGTTTCAAAAACTGAACCTGTAATATTTAAAAAGCATTTTTTAAAAAGCTATTTCTTCTGGAGCACCTGGGCTCACTCATTAAGTGGCTGCCTTTGGCTCAGGTCATGATCCCAGGATCCTGGGATCAAACCCCACATCAGGCTCTCTGCTCAGCGGAAAGCCTGCCTCTCCCTCCCCCACTCCCCATTCTGTGTTCCTGCTCTGGTGCGTTGCTCTCTCTTTCTGTCAAATAAATAAATAAAATCTTAAAAAAAAAAGTTATCTCTTCTGAAAACTTTGTCTTTCAGTTAGTTACAAAACTAATTTTATCTTTTAGTTGATCTCTTGCCTTTCAACTGAGAAAACAAGTGGTAAACTGAATTTGCAGTTCAGCTACAGTCACCTTTACCTTCTAAGGCATGTTAAGACTTACCATAAAAATACATACAACCAAAAAATAATAACAATATTATCATCCCTGACCCCACGATACAAATACACATGGCTGACTTCACGAAGATGGTGTCCTTTCAAGAATTAAAGCTTTACTTATAAAACAAAATGGTTTTCCTCTGATACAAAAGGACTGATTTAGCAAGGAACATCCTGAAGAAAAAGGGCAGAATTGCTAAGAATGCTATCCTACTTTTACACTGACTTCCCTCCTCTAAGCATCTGTTAAGTGTGGGATGAGAAAAAGGTGCTGGAATCTGGAGAGGCAGACTAGAATAAAAATATATCTGGTTCCAAGAATTTAAAAGAGAGAGACAGAAATGTCACTGGAAAAATTACAGAAGTAAGAAGGTTAAAAACAGCTCTGCTCTCCTTTAACTGACAAAAAACTTCACATAATATCTACACACATCATCTCTTCAATTCTTTAACTCTCTGGGATCTGATTGTTCCCTTTCTCTCACAATCCTCTCCCCTTATCCAAGACATTAACACAAGACTTATAAAACATCTTAAATTGGTCCACTGCTCTTCATCTCCATCATCAGAACCACGGTTCAAAACAACTTTGCCTCTTTTCTTTTTTTTTAAGATTTTATTTATTTATTTGACAGAGAGAGAGATCACAAGTAGGCAGAGAGGCAGGCAGAGAGAGAGGGGGGAGCAGGCTCCCTGCTGAGCAGAGAGCCTGATATAGGGCTCAATCCTAGGACCCCAAGAACATGACCTGAGCTGAAGGCAGACGCTTAACCTACTGAGCCACCCAGGCGCTCCAACAACTTTGCCTCTTACCTGACTAGTATAAGCCTCCTTCTGATCAACTGTGCACAAAGCAGCCAGTGTAATCTTTGAAAATGTAAAATGGATCACAGCACCGCATAATAGTGCCAAGGTTTTCTAATGCGTCTTCAAATGAAATCCAAACTCTCAGCATCTGAGAAGTCAGTATGGCAGAATAATTCACATTGCCCAAGAAAAAGTGCCTGGAACTGTACCCAGTACACCCCAAATGCTAAGTAAATGTTAGCATATTAAGGTACCGCTCCTGCCTGCCTCTCTTACCTTGAGGTGACACTCTCCACAACTATGAGTCTTTCAGTTAAATAAAAGCTCTTCCCCACTTTGGGCCTGCTATTTCCCTGTCTGAAATGCTTTTCTCTCAGTGCTTTCAACAACTGCTGTCTTTCACTAGTATATATCAAGTCTCAAGCTAAGTATCTTCTCGTTGATGAAGACTTCTTTCTTCCTCTTTCTAAATTCCACTCTTTTATTCTGTATTATACTACTCTTTTTATTTCAATCAGTGTCTATATTTTGTAATTCTTTTTTTGTTTCATTGGTTAAACTCTCAAACATCACCAGATGAGTAAGCACTGAGCCAATGAATTCTCTAACTTACTTAATGTAGGAATCACTGGATTCTGTTCTTTCTATCCAAAATGTAGGTTTTTAATTCCTCTTACCAACAAGCTAAAAAAATTGATCACTAATATAAATACGTCACAGCCCATGCTATGATTCATTATATGTACACACTTCCCTTAATTGTTAATTAAATAAAACCCTGCATCCAGCAACATATTATGCTAGGTGCTGGAACAACAGGAACCAGAATGGGAAACTAAAGATTATTTCCACTCTTAAGGTCTTTAAGATTTTTTACTCATTTATTTGAAAGAGAGAGCACAGTGAGTAAGAACACGAGTCAGGTGGAGGAGAAGCAGAGGGAGATGTAAGAAGCAGGGTCCCCACTGAGCAAGAAGCGTGCTGTGGGACTCAATCCCAGGACCCTGGCGATCATGACCTAAGCCAAAGTCAGACATTTACCAGGCTGAGCCATCCAAGCACCCCCACCCTTAAGGTCTTGAATGATATAAGCATAGGATGGGAAAGACAAAAAAGAGAAGCATTTCAAGCAGAGGATGGGGTAGGATGAAGCATCATGATATACATGTAAAAATGTATATTTCACCAAAACTAAGATACTAGAGATTGTAGGATATGTTGCACTAAGAGAAAAATGCTGCCAAAATTAATTATTAGTAATTGTTCCTTAATTGTGAAATATCACCAGTAATAAGATGCATACCATGAGAGATGGATCCTAGTTTCAGAGATATTAAAGTCTAAGGAAAAGAGGAAGAGAAGAAGAGAGAAGAGGAGAAGGAAAAGAAGGGGGAGAAAAAGGAAGAAAAATGACCATTCAGTTATTAATGTAAAATCAGTCTTCCAAGAATCTCAATAAGTCTCAGTGATACAGAATATTGGTTATTCACTGAAGTTTGTGATCAGGAAGGGAAGAAAAAGTCCCCCAAAAGAGTGTTCACAGAGCAACTCATACCTTCTTATATTGTTTTCATTTGCCTTACATATTTTTGCCTTTCCCTTTATTTTTAGCTTTTCTAAATCATTTTGTACATCTCTTTTATACAGCACAGAGCTGAGTCTTGCTTTGTGATCCAAACTGAAAATCCTGGGTTTTTTGAAAGGTGTGTTAAATACAACAAAAAGAATCTTTTAAAATCCATGTATTTCTTTTTTTTTTCTTTTTTTTTAAGATTTTATTTATTTATTTGACAGACAGAGATCACAATTAGGCAGAGAGGCAGGCAGAGAGAGAGAGGGGGAAGCAGGCTCCCTGCTGAGCAGAAAGCCTGATGTGGGGCTCAATCCCAGGACCCTTGGATCATGACCTGAGCTGAAGGCAGAGGCTTTAACTCACTGAGCCACCCAGGCACCCCTAAAATCCATGTATTTCAAAACTCCTAATTGACTTGTGGATCACAGGTCATGACTTAAAAAAGCAAGTATAACTAAAAATTATAATAGCAAATTAAAAACCTTAAATACACATAGTTAAAAATAATTAGGGGCGCCTGGCTCGTTCAGTCAGATAAGTGTCTAACTCTTGATTTCAGCTCAGGTCACGATCTAGGGGTCATGGGACTGATCAGACTCTGCACTGAGCATGGAGCCTACTTGGGATTTTCTCTCTCTCTCCCCTCTCCCCTCACTACCGCCTTTGTCCCTCCCCTCTAAAAAAATAGTAGTAATAATGAAAATATTCCACTTCAAACCTGATGAACCACTTATAAATATATAGCTTTAGGGGCACCTGGGTGGTTCAGTGGGTTAAGGCCTCTGCCTTCGGCTCAGTTCATGATCTCAGGGCCCTGGATTGAGCCCCACATCAGGCTCTCTGCTCAGCAGGGAGCCTGCTCCCCCCCCCCCCCACCTGCCTCTCTGCCTACCTGTCATCCCTCTCTCTGTGAAATAAGTAAATTAAATCTTTTAAAAATATGTATAACTTTAAATGCTTACATTAGAGGGGTGCCTGGGTGGGTTAGTTGATAGAGTGTCTGGCTCTTGGTTTCAGCTTAGGTCACAATCTCAGGTCATGGGATCAAGCCCTGCATCAGACTCCATTCTCCACACGGAGTCTGTTAGTACCTCTCCCCCTACTCCTTCCACTGGCTTGCTCTCTCTCTCTCTCAAATGAATAAATAAAATCTTTTTTAAAAAATGCTTATGTTAGGGCGCCTGGGTGGCTCAGTGGGTTAAGCCACTGCCTTCGGCTCGGGTCATGATCTCAGGGTCCTGGGATCGAGTCCCACGTCGGGCTCTTTGCTCAGCGGGAGCCTGCTTCCTTCTCTCTCTCTCTGCCTGCCTCTCTGTCTATTTGTGATCTCGCTCTGTCAAATAAATAAATAAAATCTTAAAAAAAAAAAATGCTTATGTTAGAAAAAAGCCTAATAATTGGTGCTTAAGCATCTACCTGAAGGAATCAGAAAAAGAAAAGAGAAAACTCCAAGAAATTTGAATAAAATTCCACTTCCAATAACATTTTAGGCTAGATTATTTGCCCAATTCTTCATTGAAAACAGTTAAAAGTGACGGATAAAATTTTATTTCAAAAAGCACTGAAGTGCTGACAAGATCATAAAGGAATTACCAGACCAAAATCTATGAGAAGGCAGAAACTCAAAGAGATAAGTGGTATAACAACATAGTTTTTATCTTGTATACATCTGCCTAACTCACCAAGTTAAGCTTTAATTTTTATAATCTCTTCGGAGAGAACAAAAACCAAAAAATAAGACCCACTCCAAATGGAAAATCTAACAAGAGACCCTTTCTCCATAAAGCTGGGACCCCCCCCCCCAGCAAAAGTTTCATACTCAGGAAAAGAATGAATAGGAAAAGTAAACTCAATCCACTCCTTCATTATGAAAGGACAAGGAAACTGGTCTTCCTGATGTAGAAGAGAACAAAGGATTCCTAAGAGGCTGTAAAGAAAAGCAGAACCACACACATATTTGCAGTCCAAAGTCACCCCATTAGGGTGGTCCAAAACTTCAAAGGATAAATTCAGTCACCAAACTGCAGTGAGTACCTTGAGGTATCTGGGGGGAAAAACTAAAGGTATATCCTCTTAAAGCAATGTGTTTCCTTCTTGGGCCTCAAAGAAGAACCACTAATATTTTTTTCTAGGGAAAATAAGCAATTCACAGTAAAAAGTCTCACACAGGATAAATTAAAAGAAATCTATACCTAGGCACAGCATATGAAACTTCAGAAAAAACAAAAAAATAAAGAGTTCAAAAGCAGTAAGTTTTCTAACACAAAACAAAAGACACATTCACTTAAGTTAACAATTATTAGGCAGCTGATTTATCAATAGCAACAATGGAAACCAAGAGAGAGTGGAATTATCTCTTACAATGACTACAAAAATACTGCCAGCCCAAAATTTTATACCTAATGGAATATCTATCAAAAAAAGTGATAGACCAAAAAAAAAAAAAAAAAAGACATAGATTTCAGACAAAATAGCTGAGAGTTTACTACAGAAAATCTCACTAAAGAGAATTCTAAAGAAAAAAATTCTCCAAAAAGAAAGAAGTGATCCAGATGGAAAAATCTGAAATCCCCAGAGGAATCAAGAGCACACAAAGTTGAAACTGACATCAAATTCAGAGGCTCATTGTCACCATTTTCTGCCTTGTAGACTGAAGAGTAGAAAAGTCAGATGACAACAAGAGGAAAGGAAGACTTAAAGGAAAAAGAAAGAATGAATGTCCTGGTAGTACTATAAGTCCCTGGGTCCAGCTATTCTCAAAGCCTACTGAAATCCTGTCCTTGGAAAATATGAGATATCCTAATGTTAGATTCTGCTTTTCATTTAAGAAGTGTGTAAAGGAGGGGTGCCTGAGTGGCTCAGTGGGTTAAAGCCTCTGCCTTCAGCTCAGGTCATGATCTCAGGGTCCTGGGATCAAGCCCCGCATTGGGCTCTCTGCTTGGTGGGGAGCCTGCTTCCCTCTCTCTCTCTTTCTGCCTGCCTCTCTGCCTACTTGTGATCTCTGTCTGTCAAATAAATAAACTAATAATCTTAAAAAAAAAAAAAAGTGTGTCGGGGGCGCCTGGGTGGCTCAGTGGATTAAGCCACTGCCTTCGGCTCAGGTCATGATCTCAGGGTCCTGGGATCGAGCCCCGCATCGGGCTCTCTGCTCCGCAGGGACCCTGCTTCCTCCTCTCTCTCTTTGCCTGCCTCTCTGCCTACTTGTGATCTCTCTGTGTCAAATAAATAAATAAAAAATCCTTAAAAAAAAAAAAATTGTGTAAAGGCGAAAAGCCAAAGATTAATGAAAAAGAAAACACATAACAAAGAAAATCAGAGTCAAGCACTGGTTTTTGATAAAGCTAAGAAAATATATAAACTCTCTAATAAGACTGATAAAAGAAAACAGAAGTCACAAAAAATATTAGGAATAAAAAAGAAATACTAAGCAGAAATTTAAATGATAAGAAAAGAATGAACAACTTTATACCAAATATAGACAAAAATGGGTGGATTCCTAAAAAAGAAAACTTTTTTTCTAAAAACTGCTCTAACTAGAAACAGAAATTTTAAATAAAAACTATTTAGAAATCTGAATACATACCTCCTCAAAAACTACTAAGCCCACACACTCCCCTCAAAATACTAAGCCCAGACAGTTGAACAGAAGTTCAACCAAACTTTCAAGAAACAGATCATTCTAGTCTTATATAAACCCTTAGAGGAGGGAGGGGACAGAACAGAATAGTTCCCAACTCATTCTTTGAGGTGGTATAATCTGAATACCAAAATCAAACAAAGATAACATAAGAAATAAAATTACGGGCCAATATCATCCATGAACTTAGATACAAAAATCTTAAATGAAATACTAATAAACTAAAACCACTTGTATATGAAAAAAGACCATCATATTAAGTTGGGTTCATTCCTGTAATGCAATGTTAATTCAACATAGAAAAACCTATAAATTTCATTCACCACCTTAACAGAATAAGGAAAGACAACCATATGATCTTCTCACACGTATAGAAAAAGTGTCTGATAAAATTTATTACTTGTTCTTCACAAACAAAAAACATCTTAGCCAACTAACAACAGAAATGTCTTTAACCCAGAGTATCTATCAAAAATCTACACCAAACACTATTCTTAACAGTGAAACATAAGAAGCACTTGCTTCTAAAAATTAACTGCAACATAAGAATGCCCACTATTAACACCTGTATTGAATATTGTACTGGAAGTCCTAATTAGCACAGTAAGGCAAAAAAAAAAAAAAAAAAAAAAAGAGAGAGAGGGAGGGAGAGAGAATATGTTAACTATTGGAAAAAAAGACACAATCTGCATGCAAAGTATTTTACTAAATAATTTGATAAGACAACTGAATATAGATCTGTATTATATATCAAAAAAGCTTACATCAGCAAATAGAAATGGAAAGGAAAAACAAAAGAGGAAAAATATACTATTTGTAATAGTAACAAGAAATAAGGTATCTAATAATTCAAAGAGACATGAGAGAGATTTACGAAAAAAAGAAATAAACTTTACTGAGAGATATTTTTAAATATTTAAATAACTAGAAAGACATACCATGTTCAAGGATAGGAAGACTCAGTATCATGAAATAAAGAGAATTAAATGCATGTGTACGTTTAAAGTTACAAAGATCTTTTTTAAAAAAGTTACAGAGATCTTAGGCTCATATAAAAGGCAAGTCCCATTTTATTTATTTACTTGAGAGAGAGACACAGAGTGAGCACAAGCAGGGAAAGGGGAAAAGGGAGAGGGACAAGTGGGCTCCCTGCTCAAAGGGCTCAATCCCAGGACCCCGAGATCATGACCTGAGCTGAAGTCAGATGCTTAAGTGACTGAGCCACCCAGGTGCCCCATAAGGTAAGTCCCATTTTAAAATTATAGCTTTGGAATATTTGCATAACTTGACTCCAATTACTACCATTTATGGGTATTTTTACAATTGGTATGAACTTCTTAGTCACTAATCACAGATATTTTAACTAAATTGTAGTAACAGTGGATATGGCACTTCAGAATTCTTACAGTCGGAATAAAGAAATATGAGTAAAGAGCATATGATCAGTACACTGCTGAGTTCTAGCTGAATGTGCTGTGGCCCCCTTGGTTCAAAGAACAATCAGTGTGCACATTCAACACAATGTAAGTTCTGATAACTATTCATGCAAGTGATGAAATGTTCCTAACATTTTACATAACACGTAAGGTTTTGGTTCTTGGTAATTATATGTGAACACTGCCGAAGTATCTCCTTAAAAGCCACCTAAAAATGTAAACATTGATTCTGAATATAAATTGCATCTATAAGAGGAAAACAGACAAAACACATTCATAATACAATAATCATATAGAGCTCAAAAGGTATCTACATGGACCTATGCATAGTCCCTGTACATAAAATATACTTCTATGCGTAAGGTCCATAAGCAGTTACCCAGTTTGCTCTACCATAGATCTGAAATTGATCAAATGTATGATTTTCCTTAGATCTAACTTATTCAAATTTAATTTTGGTTTATGTGAAATCTTATATTGCTGCTTAAACTTTCCTTATTCAACTTCATTAGAAGTAATGATCATTTGTTTTACTAACTGCAAGGAGATGATAATACCAGTAGCTAACATTTACTGAATGCTTACTGCATGCCAGGCATTGTTATAAGGGCTTTTGTACGTATTAAATAATTTAATCTTCACAACAACTTTACCAGATGGGTCATACTGCTACACCATTTTACAGGTAGGAAAACTGAGGTACAGAAAACGTTAAGTTACTTTCCCAATGTCACACAAGTGGAAAAGCTTAGGGATTCACACCCAGGAGTCTGTCTCCAGAGCCCAGACCCTCAATTACTATGTTACACCTCTTTTCACAATATTTAAAAGATACATAAAATTATCATGAACAAATACTCACCATTAAAAAAATTATCAGTAACAGTTAAACAACAGTTAAGCAATATTAATAGCAGTACAACTTATCATAGGTTGACACTTAACAGGTATTTCAAAGTTTCATGGCTATAATTAAGAGTTTTGAAGTTGGACAGACCTGGCTCTGAATCTTGGCTGTGCCCTTTACAAGCTGTGTGACTTTGGACAAGTTTCGTAACTTCACCAAGCCTCAGTTTCCTCATCTGTAAAATGAGAATAATAAACATCTCACAAAACTGTTGTTAGTAACATAATTACTGCTACATCGCACTGATAGAGTAATTCCAAACATAGCACAGGTATATAAAATACAAAGAGGAGGTCCTCAATTTCCTCTAGAAAACAGGACTTTATTCTAATGATATAAGAAGAGGACCACTCCAAGTTACTGTAGAAACTATAAAATCCACACACTAATGTAGAATAACAGTCTCCTCTAATTCATAACAAATAATTCCCCTAGATTCAAGTCAAATGCCTAAGAGGTAAAATACTGAATCTTTGAAATATAAAATACTGTATACACACAAAGAAAGGGACAAACAGAACAGATATCATTGTTTGCTGACAACTCCCACAAATTCCATTCCACACATATCCTTTCTAACACTTGTAGTAAGTACTCAAAGGGCCCAAAACATGAAGGGCTGTGTCAACAAGGAGTGATGCCTAGCAATGGTAGAAAGGAATTTTTATAAGGAAAAAAAAAAGAGAGACATGCCATCAAAGCAGGGTAGAACTATTGTTATCACCAAGGAATGACTACTCCATTTTAACTAGCATTTCACTGGTCAAACAACTTAAATTGTTACTGTCGCTGACTTTAGAATCTCAATTAAATAATTTTATAATTAATAAACACATTTATATCAATATCTGCATTTACCAATAAATTATCTATAACATTATCTATTTGTTATATGGTTAGGTGTTTATTTAAAGGGTTTTTTTAAATAATACAATATAAAAATCTTTTTTATTTTCATTATTGCTTTTTTATTCGCAGTCCTGTTTATTGCAATATTATTTAAAACAGCCAAGATACAGAAGCAACCTAAGTGTCATCAACAGACGAATGGATAAGAAAGAGGTGGGGTGTGTTTTTGTGTGTGACTATGTGTGTGTGTATGTATATATGTAAACAGAATACTATTCAGCCATAAAAAAGGATGAAATCGTGCCATTTGAGACAACATGGATGGACTTAGAGGGTATTATACTAAGTGAAATAAGTCAGACTGAGAAAAAAAAAGGCTATATGATTTTACTTATGTGTAATCTAAAAATAAATGAATAAACAAACAAAAACAGAATCAGACCTATAAATCCAGAGAACAAACTGATGGTTGCCAGAGAGGAGGAAGGTAGGGAGCTGAGCAAAATGGGTGAAGGGGAGTGGGAAATACAGGCTTTTGGATATTGAATGAATAAATCATGGGACTAAAAGGCACAGCAAAGGAATATAGTCAATGGTAATATAATAGTGTTGTATGGTGACAGATGGTAGCTACACTTGTGAGCATAGCATAATGCGCTATACTGCACACCTAAAACTAATATAACATTGTGTAGCAATTATACTCAAATTTTTTTAAATCCCAAAAAGTATGAAAAAATACCTTTAAATAACCTTTATTTCATGAATTTCTAGAACAAAGAAAAACTATAAGCAATATATTTGAATATGCCTCATTATTTTTAGAACCCTGATAAAAACTTTTTTTAAAAAAGGAATGATAGGAATATTTTACACAGACCCTATAGAATAATTTTGTTAGCAGCTCACTGATACTAATATCAAGGTGAGTTTTTATGAGTGTCACCAATCTATTAAGAATTATACTAAGTATTAAAATAACTTATTACATAAAATTAAAATGTGTGTGGTCATTGTAGCTCAAAGATTTAATAAAGAACTTCCATTCCCTAAAATATTCCCTTGTAACAAAAATAATTGCAAAAATGCCAACAGACACATGTAAAGATTCTTATCATCACTAATCCTCAGGAAATTCAAATCAAAATCGCAATGAGATATCACCTCACACCAGGGGTCAGATGGCTAAAATCAACAACACAAGGAACAGCAGGTGTTGGGTGAGGATGTGGAGAAAAAGGAACCCTTTGTGCACTGTTGATGGAACTGCAAACTGGTGTAGCCACTGTGTAAAACAGTTACACAGGTTCCTCAAAAAGTTAAAAAAAAGAACTACCCTACAATCCAGCAAATGTACTACTGGGTATTTACCCGAAGAACACAAAAACACTAATTCAAAGAAATACAGACACTCTTATGTTTAGAGCTGCATTATTTACAATAGCCAAGAGATGGAAGCAGCCCAAGTGCCCACTGACTGATGAACAAAGAAAGATGTGGTACATATACACAGTGGACTATTACTCAGCCATAAAAAGAATGAAATCTTGCCATTTGCAACAACATGGGCAGAGCTGGACAGTATAATGCTAAGTAAAATATAAGTCAGTCAGAGAAAGACAAATACTGTATGATTTTACTCATCGGTGGAATTTAAGAACCAAATGAGCAAAGGGGGAAAAGAAAAGACACACACACACACACACACACACACACACACACACGACTTGTTGTGATGACCACCAAGTGATGTATGGAACTGCTGAATCACTAAATTGTACATATCAAACTAACATTACATTGTATGTGAACTAACTGGAATTTAAATAAAAACTTTCAAAATACAAACAAAAAGCTTATAAAATGGTCTTCAAATTTTCTTTCTTTCTTTCCTTCTTTATTTATTTGACAGAGAGAGAGAGAGAGAGACATGGCAAGAGATGAAACACAAGTGGGGGAGCAGCAGAGGGAGACGGGGAAGCAGGCTTTCTGCTGAGCAGGGAGCCCGATGTTGGGCTCAGTCCTAGGACCCTGGGATCATGACCTGAGCTGAAGGCAGATGCGTAACGACTGGGCCACCAAGGCACCCCTGGTCTTCAAATTTTCTTAATAAATTTATGAAAGTGTTTGTCTAGAACATGCCAGTCTGATTTTTTAAAAAAGATTTTATTTATTTATTTGACAGAGACACAGCGAGAGAGGGAATACAAGCAGGGGGAGTGGGAGAGGGAAAAGCAGACTTCCCGATGAGCAGGCAGCCGAAAGTGGGACTCAATCCTAGGACCCTGGGCCATGACCTGAGCCAAAAACAGACACTTAATGAGACTGAGCTACCCAGGCGCCCCTGGCAATCTGATTTTTACAAAGCATGCTTTTTAAGGAAAACTTATTAGTATACAGGAAATGTTTAGGAAGTCCTTTAAAAACCTACTGTACACATGTTGAAGGAAATGAACATAGGACAGTGAGGTGTTCAATGAAGTTACTTGGTCATGACAGAACTCTAAACAAAAATTCAGGTCCTTCTGCTCTGTATCTTAACAGTTCGTAATTTCTTGACTTAATCAGCATTTCCTTCACTATTTTACTTCTTTAAGTGATGATAATAATTTTTGTACCTTTTAAAAATTCTATAAATAACTAGGGGCACCTGGGTGGCTCAATCGTTAAGCGTCTGCTTTCGGCTCAGGTCATGATCTCAGAGTCCTGTGATCGAGCCCCACTTCAGGCTCCCTGCTCAGTGGGAAACCTGCTTCTCCCTCTCCCACTCCCCCTGCTTGCATTCCCTCTCTCGCTCTCTCTGCCAAATAAAATCTTTTAAAAATTCTATAAATAACTAGTAAAATCAAGTTGTTCAAAGAGGACTGTAACTTGGGAATTTTTAGGTGACTTTTTATCTTTATATAACTTCCAAATGCCACCAATTATTTACATTTTACCCCATTTACTTTGCCATTCTCTCTCTCACACCTTTTTCCCTGAACCATGTCAGTGAGTTGCAGACATTGTACCATTTTAGCACTCCATGTTTCCATGTATCTTTCTAGGAAGACAGACAGATAACCACAGTAGAGCTAACCAAATCAGTATTGTATCAATGTTAAAATTTCTGTTACAGGGATGCCTGGGTGGCTCAGTGGGTTAAAGCCTCTGCCTTTGGCTCAGGTCATGATCCCAGGGTCTTGGGATGGAGCCCCGCATCGGGCTCTCTGCTCAGCAGGGAGCCTGCTTCCTCCTCTCTCTCTCTCTGCCTGCCTCTCTGCCTACTTGTGATCTCTGTCTGTCAAATAAATAAATAAAATCTTAAAAAAAAAAAAACAAAACACTGAGGAATAAGAAAACAACTTGATTTAAAAGTGAGTAAAAGACTTGACAGATATCTCAACAAAGATATACAGGTGGCAAATCAAGATATAAAAAGATGTTCAGGGATGCCTGGGTGGCTCAGTTGGTTGGACGACTGCCTTCGGCTCAGGTCATGATCCCAGAGTCCTGGGATCGAGTCCCGCATCGGGCTCCCAGCTCCACGGGGAGTCTGCTTCTCCCTCTGACCTTCTCCATGCTCATGCTCTCTCTCACTGCCTCTCTCTCAAATAAATAAATAAAATCTTTAGAAAGATGTTCAACATCATATGTCATTCAGGAACCACAAATCACAATAAGATGCCACTATACACCTATTATTAGAATGTCCAAAATCCAGAACACTGACAACACCAAATTCTGGCAAGGATGTGGAGCAACAGTAACTTTCACTTTTTCTTGATGGGATTGCAAAATGGTACCACCACTCTGAAAGACAGTTGGGCAGTTCCTTAAAAACTAAACATACTCTTACCACATGATTCAGCAATCCTCTTCCTTGGTATTTATCCAAAGGAGTTGAATACGTGCATCCACAGAAAACCTGCACATGGTTATTTATATCAGCCAAAACTTGAAAGCAACCAAGAAGTCCTTTGGTAGGTAAATGAATAAACTGTGATACATCTAGAGAATGGAATAATATTTAGCACTAAAAAGAAAAGAGCTACCAAACCAAGAAAAGACACATGGAAAACTTTAAGACCAAGAGAAAAGGCTACATATTGTATGATTCCCACTCTATGGCATTCTGGAAAAAGCAAAACTTTGGAGAATAAAAAGATTGCCAGTGGTTGGTTGCCAAAGGCTAGAGGATTTTGAAAGACATACAGACAGAAGAGATTTTAGGACATTGAAACTATTCTGTATAATATTGTTATGTTGGCTAGAGGTCATCATATATTTGTCAAAACTTACAGAATATGTAACACAAAGAGTGAACCCTAACAAAAACTGTGGACTTTGGGTATTAATGATATGTCACCATAAGTTCATTCACTGTAACAAATGTACCACTCCAGTGGCCTATGTTAATAGTCAGGGAGGTTGTGCATATGTGGGGGCAGAGGGAATATGTACTCTGTATTTTCTGCTTAATTTTGCTGTAATGTAGAAATGCTCTTAAAAGTAGTTAAAAAAAAAAAAAAGTGGTCAGGGGCGCCTGGGTGGCTCAGCTGTTAAGCGTCTGCCTTCAGTCCGGTCATGATCCCGGGGTCCTGGGATCGAGCCCCACATTGGGCTCCCTGCTTGGTGGGAAGCCTGCTTCTCCCTCTCACACACCCCTTGCTTGTGTTCCCTCTCTCACTGTATCTCTGTCTAATAAATAAATAAAATCTTTAAAAAAAAAAAGGTGGTCAGATCCAAAGTAGGACTTATAATAGGCCAAAAAAAACTTCTCTCCAGGATCAAGTAGGTAATGGTATCATGTGTTTGCCCTTTGTACACTGCATATTACCCTGTCATTAACTCACCTACCTGAAGTATCAAACAACCCACATTTCTAAATCTTACCCAAAAAATGTCTCAAAAGACCTACTACTGTCTACCAGACAAAATGGCACCCATGTCAGGTGCCAAGCTCAGTGTGGCGTCTGCTTAAGACTCTCTCTCCCTCTGCCACCCATACCCCCTGCTCTTTCTCTCTAAAATAAATACATACATAAATAAATAAATGTTTAAAAAAAAACATTGTGCTTTGAACCAGAAAACATGTGTTCATTTATTCAACAAATTATGTATGGAGAAGCAATTATAAGACAGATACTCTTCTAGACTATGGAGATAAGACTGAGAACGAACCAAGGTCTCTACCCTCCTGTTGGTGTATTTTATTTGGGGAGGCTGAAAAAATAATAAAGAAACAAATATATAATATGTTGTATATGAAGAAAATTGGGGTAACAGGAAGTAAAGTGATGGGGTAGGTAAAAAAGAGGACACATTCTTTTAAATAAAGAGGTAATTTCCTCTTTGCTATTTAGGTCATATTTGAGCAGACAGATCTGTATTAGGTAGTGACAGGGAAAACCCAAGTAGACAGGTAGAAGAAAGTACTCTGGGGCAAAGGAACACCAAGTGCACAAGTCCTGAGGCAGAACTATACCTAGTGCGTCAGAGGAATAGAAAGTCCATGATGAAGCTATAGCTTCCTAAGTAAAGGGAGAATAAGAAAAGAGGTCAGAAAGGAAGCCAACTGCTTCATATGGTTTCACAAGATATTATGAGGAAAGAAATCAGGAGAGTGGTTGTTTAGCTTGATAAGATGTAAACGTTGAGGAGCACAGGGGTGGCTCAGTCATTAAGTGTCTGCCTTCTGCTCTGGTCATGATCCCAGGGTCCTGGGATGGAGCCCTGCATTGGGCTCCCAGCTCAGTGGGGAGCCTGTTTCTCCCTCAGCCTCTCCCTCTGGCTTGTATTCCCTCTGTCACTATCTCTCTCCCCGACAAATAAATAAATTAAATCTTTAAAATAAATAAATAAAAATAAAATGAAAGCATTTATGAATAAGATAGCGATATACCAAATTTACTTTTGAAAACAGCTAGCTCCAAGTCTATCATATATTACATTCATCTTTAAATAGTCCTAATATTCAAGTCTGGAAGTAGTAACTCCACTGCTTTGTCAGTTCTTGTATCATTTACTGCCCTTTACATATTGTAACTATTGATGTATATCATGTCCTAGAGAATTTAGGCAACTTGAAAGCAGAATTCATGGTTTGTAGTTGTTTAATAGTAAAAAGAGCCACCATTTATTGAGCAAATTTAGGGCGCCTGGGTGGCTCAGTGGTTTGGGCCGCTGCCTTCGGCTCAGGTCATGATCTCGGGGTCCTGGGATCGAGTCCCGCGTCGGGCTCTCTGCTCGGCAGGGAGCCTGCTTCCATCCCACTCTCTCTGCCTGCCTCTCTGCCTACTTGTGATCTCTCTCTGTCAAATAAATAAATAAGAAATCTTTAAAAAAAAAATATTGAGCAAATTTATCAGCTCATTTAATCCTTCTATTATCACTTCCATTAGTATTTAGCACATGAGAAAATTCAGGTTCAGAAATGTTAAATAACTGATGCAAAATTATACAGCTAATTAGTAAGGTAACATTTTAGCTCAGGTTTGTCTGACTCTGGAGCCAATGTTCCATATTGTCTTTAATCAACATCAGTATCTCATTTAGAACCTTGTTTGCAAAAGACACCTAATGTATTTGTACTGCATAAATAACTAAAACAAATAACTCTGTCTAAGGACAGAGGATGAATTAGAGTCAAACAAGTGATCACATCAGAATAGAAAAAATGGGGAAAAAACACTAAAAAATACTTAATAAGGCTTATAAAGAGCTTGGTATAATTTTGTGCTTGCCTATCAGTCCAAGTACACTCGCCTTCTTCGATACCTTAAACCCACTATGCCCTTTTTCATCTTAAAGTCTCTTTAATCCATAGTTTAAACATCTTACTTTTCCCTAAGTTAATTCTACTCACCTTCACAGCTCTGCTCAAATATCATTTCTCCAAGTAACTGTCCTTGGACCACCCCCCCCCCCACCTGAACTAAATCTCAAAATAAGCAGGTAACAACCTGTACTTCTCTTTTATGGTTTAACACAATATAAATAAAGGTGTAGTTAATACCTCTCTTCTCTGCAAGAATAAAAGTTACATGAGGGCAGGATCCTCAACTGTCAAATTCATTGTTCAAGTTCATGCCCTCTTGTCAAGTTCAAGTTCATGCCCTCTTTTGTAATGATCAATGTATGTTTTAAATTGTTTATAATATTGCTGTATTATTTTAAGTTATTATTTAATATATTATTTAATAATAGACGTTCATTACAAATTATTATACAGTGAATTGTATCTGACCAATTCTCCTGGCAAGAAAAACTACAAAAATGGGATTTAAAAACAAAAAATAAAACACAGAAAGCAGGCAGGATGTTAGACGCCAAAACACCAAAGAAAAAGGAGATGCAGAGTTAAGCCTGCTGTTCTCCATTACTTTTTCCTCTTGAGGCAACTAGCTGCTTACTAGACCTGTTGGCAGTTTCACAGGGTTGCAAAGACAGAAATTAGAGCTCAGGGCTTATCAAGACAGCAAGATTTGAGGGGTTGAAAGTCCACAGAAAAGGTAACCACAGAAAAATGAGGCTGGACATTCTGTACTGCATTTGCCCTTAGGGTATTTATTGAATCCTAACCTGTGGGGGAAACAAGAGGCCAAAAAAAGGAAAAGAAGCCTATTTTAAAGCAAAAAAAGGTAAGCAGAACTTTGGATAGGCTCACAGTGTTGGGGAAAAAAAGTATACTTCAGAGCTTGCCAAGGACAAGCTCTGGCAAATACCCCAGGATTCCATTTGATACCTCTGAAGGACGGAACTCTCAAAGTAAGGGGAAACTGGACTTAAAGCAGCCCCTAGGAAGTCTAAAACAAAGCCTCCAATCATCTCAAGCCTGTACTGAATCAAGGTCATTTGCTCCTACTTTTAACTACCACTACAAGAAAATTAAATCCTCTCTAGAAAACAATATCATCATCAAGACCCTCTATCATTTTTAATATACACTGATATTCATTTAAAAAATTATCAGGAATGCCAGGAGGACCAAATGACTGAAAGACAAGAGAAAAAGCAGACATTAAGAAAAGACCAAAAGGGGATCCAGACAGTTTAATTATCAGACACAGACTTTAAAATAACTGTGATTAGGGGCACCTGGGTGGCTCAGTTGGTTAAGCATCTACCTTGGGTCATGATCTCTGTATCAAGCCCCCTGCTCATCGGGGAGTCTTTTGCCCTCTCCCTTTGCCCTGTCCCCAACCAGCTCTCTCTCTCAAATAAACGAATAAAAGCATTAAAAAATAAATAAATAAATAAATAAAAGTGATTAAAATGTTTGAGAAAATAGATGACAAGATGCGAATTTCACCAGACAACAGAAACCTATAAAAACAAAAAAGAACTGAAATTTTAGAACTAAAAAAATATATACATATAAAATTAATAATAAAACAGATGCTTGTAACAGCAGATTAGACACTAAACTAGAAAACAGTCAGTAGGGGTGCCTGGGTGGCTCAATTGGTTAAGCGTCTGCCTTCAGCTCGGGTCATGATCCTAGAGTCCTGCGATCAGGCCCCACATCGGGTTCTCTGTTCTATGGGGAGCCTGCTTCTCCCCCTGCCTGTGCACACTTGCTCTCGCTCTCTCTCTCTGTCTCAAATAAATAAAACCTTAAAAAAGAAAAAACTTAATAGAAAATAGTCAATAGAAAATACCCACATGAAGGACAAAAACAAAAACAAAAAGATGGAAAATAGAGAAAAGCACACTACAGACACATAAGATGCAGAGAAAGATATAACATATAGCTCTCCTAAATCCCAGCAGGAGTGAGTGAAAAAGTGGGACAGAAACAATATTTTATTTTTTTAATTATTTCTATTAGTATATAATGTATTATTTGCCCCACAGATACAGGTCTATGAATCATCAGACTTAACACATTTCACAGCACTCACCATAGCACATACCTTCCCCAATGTCCATAACCGAACCAACCTCTCCCTACCTCCCCACCCCCAGCAACCCTCAGTTTCTTTTGTGAGATTAAGAGTCTTTTATGGTTTGTCTCCGTCCCGATCCCATCTTGTTTCATTTTCTCCTTTCAGAAAAAATATTTTAAATATATTCCAAACCTAATGAAAGATATCAAGCTACAGATTCAAAGGGTCTATGGAATTCAAGGAACTTAAACACAAAGAAAATCACCTAGAAGAATTATTTAAAACTGATGAAAACCAAAGATACCACTTCTCTAATAACAACAACAACAAAGGAATCAGAAGACAATGGGATATTGACTGACTGATTGATTGACTTTATTTTATTTTTTCAGTGTTCCAAGATTCATTGTTTATATACCAATGTGATATATTTAAAATGCTGTAAGAAAACAACTGCCAAGCTGAAATTCTATGCCCAATAAAAATATCCTTCAGAGGGGCGCCTGGGTGGCTCAGTGGTTAAGCCTCTGCCTTCAGCTTGGTTCATGGTCTCAGGGTCCTGGGATTGAGCCCCACATCAGGCTCTCTGCTCAGCAGGGAGCCTGCTTCTCCCTCTCTGCCTGCCTCTGCCTACTTATGATCTCTCTCTCTGTCAAATAAATAAAAATAAATTCTAAAAAAAAAAAAAAAAAGAGTCTGAAGAGCTTTCCTTCAGAAAGCTTCCAAATTCATTCTATGAAGCTAGCGTTACTCTGATACCAAAACCAAATAAAGGCACTACAAAAAAAGAAAACTACAGGCCAAGGTCTCTCATGAACACAGACCCAATATACCACCTCAACAAAGTATTAGCAAATCTAACGACACATGAAAAAAATCCAACCAAATCTAACAATACACACAAAAAAAATCATTCACCATGATCAAGTGGGATTTTTTCCTGGGATGTAGGTAGGAGTGCTTCAATATCCACAAATCAATCAACACAATACTCCACATCAACAAGAGAAAGGGTAAAAAAACCATGATCATTTCAATAGATGCGGAAAAAGCATTTGACAAAGCACAACATCCATTCATGACAAAAACCCTCTATAAAGCAGGTTTAGAGGGAACACACCTCAGCATGTAAGAGGCCATATATGCTAAAACCCAGATCTGGCATCATACTCTATGGTGAGAAACTGAGAGCTTTTCCCATAAGATCAGGAACAAGACAAGGATGTCCACTCTCACCACTTTTATTCAACATAGTATTGAAGTCCCAGCCACAACAACGAGCCAAGGAGAAGAAATAAAAGGCATCCAAATTGGTAAGGAAGAAGTAAAACTTTCACTCTTTACAGATGACGTGATTCTATGTATAGAAAACCATAAAGATTCCACCAAAAAAACTACTAGAACTGAAAAACAAATTCAGTAAGGTAATGGGATACAAAATCAATATACAGAAGTCCTTTGCATATCTATACACAAATAATGAAGCAGCAGAGATTAAGAAAACAGTCCCATTTAGAATTATACCAAAAATAATAAAATATCTAGGAATAACTTAACCAAGGAGGTGAAAGACCAGTACTCTGACAACTTTTAATACACTGATGAAAGAAACTGAAGATGACACAATGCAATGGAAAGATATTCCACACTCATGCATTAGAAGAACAAATACTGTTAAAATGGCCATATCACCTGGGATTTCTGGCTGGCTCACTCAGTAGAGCATACAATTCTTGATCTCAGGGTTCTGAGTTAGAGCTCCACTGTTGGGTGTAGAGATTACATAAAAATAAAATTTTAAAGGAAAATAGCCATACTACTCAAAGCAACCTACAGATGTGATGCAATCCCTATCAAAATACCAACAGCATTTTCCACAGAACTAGAAAAAATAATCCTAAAATTTGTATGGAACCACAAAAGACCCAGAACAGTCAAAGCAATCTTGAAAAGGAAGAACAAAACTAGAAGAATCACAATTCTGGACTTCAAGTTATATTAAAAAGCTGTGGTAATCAAAACAGTATAGTATTGGCACAAAAGACACATAGATCATTACAACAGAACAGAAAACCCAGAAATAAAGCCACAACTATATGATCAAATAATCTTTGACAAAGCAGGAACATCCAAAGGGAAGGATAATCTCTTCAACAAAAGGCACTGGGAAGGGGCGCCTGGGTGGCTCAGTGGTTTGAGCCGCTGCCTTCGGCTCAGGTCATGATCTCAGGGTCCTGGGATCGAGTCCCACGTCCGGCTCTCTGCTCTAAAGGGAGCCTGCTTCCCTCTCACTCTCTCTGCCTGCCTCTCTGCCTACTTGTGATCTCTCTCTGTCAAATAAATAAATAAAATCTTAAAAAAAAAAAAAAGGCACTGGGAAAAGTGGACAGCTACAAGCAAAAGAGTGAAACTGGACCACTTTTTCACACTATATACAAAAATAAACTCAAAATAGATTAAGGACCTAATGTGACACCTGAAACCATAAAAATCCTAGAAGAGAACATAGGCAGCAATTTCTCTGACATTGGACATAGCAACATTTTTTTTTTATACGTCTTCTGAGCCAAGGGAAACATTTTTTTTTTTTTATATGTCTCCTGAGCCAAGGGAAACAAAGGCAAAAATAAACAAAGTAGGGGTGCCTGGGTGGCTCACTCAGTTAAGCACCTGCCTCCCACTCAGGTCATGATGCCAGGGCCCTGGAATGGAGCCCTGTGTCAGGCTCCCTGCTTAGCAGGGAGTCTGCTTCTCCCTCTGCCCCACCCCCGCTCATGCTCACTCTCTCTCTCAAATAAAATCTTTTTAATTTTTTAAAAAAAAAATAAACTATTGGGACTACATCAAAATAAAAACTTCTACACAGCAAAAGAAACAATCAACAAAACTAAAAGACAACTTCCCAAATCAGAGAAGATATTTGGAAATGACATATCTGGTGAAGGATTAGTATCCAAAATATATAAAGAATATACAACTCAACACCCAAAAAGCAAATAATCCAATTTAAAATTGTGCAGAAGTCATGAAGAGACATTTCTCCAAAGACACACAGATGGCCAACAAACACATGAAAAGTTCTTAACATCATCCATCATCAGGTTATAATGCTAAGTAAGGTAAGTCAGTCAGAGAATAACAAATACCACATGATTTCACTCATATTTGGAATTTAAGAAACAACAGAAACCAACAAAGAAGAGACAAACAAACAACAAAACAGACTCTTAACTACAGAGAAACAAATGGATGGTTATCAGAAGAGAGGATGGGTAAAATACATGAAAGGGATAAAGAGTACTCTTACTGTGGAGATACCTGGGTGGCTCAGTGGGTTAAGCCTCTGCCTTCAGTTTGGGTCATGATCTCAGGGTCCTGGAATCGAGCCCCGCATCAGGCTCTCTGCTCAGTGGGGAGCCTGTTTCCCCTCTCTCTCTGCCTGCCTCTCTGTGACAAATAAATAAATAAAATCTTTAAAAAAAATTTTTTTTTAAGAAGAGTACTCTTGGGGCACCTGGGTGGCTCAGTGGGTTAAAGCCTCTGCCTTCGGCTCAGGTCATGATCCCAGGGTCCTGGGATCGAGCCCCGCATCAGCCTCTCTGCTCAACGGGGAGCCTGCTTCCCCCCAACCCCACTCCGCCTGCCTCTTTTAAAAAAAAAAAGAATACTGTGATAAGCACTGAGTAAGGTATAGACTGTTCAATCACTATGTTGTAAAAACTGAAACAAATATAACACTGTATCTTAACTATACTGGAATTAAAAATATATATGTTTAAGTAAGAATATTACATTAGGATAAAATTCTCTGAGCAAAGGAGAATGAAAATACTAGTTTAATGAGAGGGGTGCCTGGGGGCTCAGCTGGTTAGGTGTCTGCCCTTCCACTCAGGTCATGATCTCAAGGCCCTGGGATTGAGCCCTGCACTGTGCTCTCTGCTCAGGAGGGAGTCTGCTGCTCCCTTTTCCTCTGTGCGCTCTCTCTCAAATAAATAAATAAAATCTTTTTTTAAAAGAAGAGTCTAATGAGAAAGTGGGGAAAATCAAAATTTTTCTGTTAAAGAAAAAAAATCCCTGGGGTGCCAGGGTGGCTCAGTGGGTTAAGCGTCTGATCGCTGGGTCCTTGGATCAACCCTCACATTGGGCTCCCTGCTCAGTGGAGAGTCTGCTTCTCCTTCTCCCTCTCCCTACTGCTCTACCTACTTGTGCTCTCTAACACCCTGTCATATAAATAAATAAAATCTTAAAAAAAAAAAACCTCCAAAAATGAAGGCAAAATAAAAATGCTTTCAGACAAAAACAGAACATTCGCTACCAGCAGATTCACACTAAAAAAAAAGGAATTATCTATGAAGTAAGGAAATAACCTTGGATGAAAGCATGATAACATAGGAAAGAATCAAGAATATTCAAAAGAGCAAATACGTGAGTAAAGTTAAACAATTATGGATTTAAAACAATAAAATAAAAACAAAGCAAAAACAAACATTTGATCTTAGCCAGAAGGCTGAATGATAGAGCAAAAACAAGACAAAAATGATAAATATAATGAAAGTCAATAAGGCCCTTCTGTTATCCAAAAATAACAGCAGTAAAGTTTTTGCAAAAATACCCACAATAATTGCTTCATTCCTTTTGCACGCTCCTTTATAACATGACTTTACTACTCTTCCTATTGGGAGGTGGAATCTATTTCTTTCCCTCTTGAATGTGGACTTGGCCATATGACTTGCTTTGGCCAATGGGTGTCAATACAACAGACCGGAAAAGTGCTTGAATATTGGACTTTGTCTTCTCCTGTACTCTTAGAACTTTAAGCCAACAATTGAATGAATCTGCCTCTTAGAAAGGCCATATGGAGAACAAATTTCCCAATCCTACCCTGGACAAAAGCTTGCCAACATGTAAGTGAGGCTATCTGGCCCAGCCAGACCACCAACAGACCAGAGAGATCAATACAGCCCTAGCCAAACTAACAATCCAGAGTCACAAGCTATTAAATTATTTATTTAAGCCACTAAGCTTTTTGTGAAGCAAAAACTAGCTGAATACAGAACTAATATATGCAAGCGGATCAGTGGTTCTCAAGGTTGATTTTGTTCCCGAGGGGACTTTTGGTAATATCTGGAAACATTTTTGATTGTCAAAACTGGGTGAATGTTACTGACATCTAGTGACTAGAGGCCAAGGATGTTGCAAAATATCCTCCAAGGCCTCCAAAACAAAAAATTATCTGGTCCAAAATATCAACAGTGCCAAGCTTGGGAAACCCTGAAAGCATGACAGAATGCGGCAGCCTTTAGAACAATCCTATCCAACAGAACTTTCTTCAATGATGAAAATGTTCTGTATCTATGCTACTCAATATGGTATTACTAGCCACATTTGGCAAGTAAGCCCTTGAAATGTGGCCAGTTTGACAGAAGAATTAGTGTTTCTATTTTACTCAGTTTTAATCAATTTAAGTAGCCACATATGCTAGTGGTTTCTGTACTGGCAACACAGCTCTAAAATTTAGATGCTAGTGATACTGAGAGTAGTGAAAATTAGACTGGGTAACAATGGAAAAAATGAGTTTGATAAAGTTAAGGCCCATAGTCACTTGCTACAAATAAAAATTCCAAACATTCTTTTTTTGTTTCAGTATCTATAAAATTCCAAATAAAATTGAAAAAACATTTTTTTAAAGATTTTATTAATTTGAGAGACAGAGGGGGAAAGAGTATGAGTAGCAGGGAGGAACAGAGGGAGAGGGAGCGCAACATGGGGCTTAACCCCAGTACTCTGGGATCATGACCTGAGCTGAAGGCAGACACTTAACCAACTGAGCCACCCAGGTGCCCCTGGTTTTTTGGTTTTTGTTTTTAAAGTTTAAAGTGATTTAAGAAGAACTGCTGCACTTTAGAGGCTTCCAAATTGTACCAGATGAATAGCTTTTAATCAAACAATTTCAGGTAATTAAATACTCACTCACAACATTACTTACTTCCCTGCAGCAGTTCACTATCCTTTCTTATCCTCTTGTCTATCTACCCCCACCCCATCCACCACAAGAGAAGAAAGAAGTTGATCCAATGCTGGTACAATTCCACAGATTTTTTTTTTTCAACTTGTTACCATTAAGTAGGTCAGTCTTCTGCTGTAGTGGGTGTTTTGGCAATAAGTTTTCTTACTAGAATACCGTGGCTACTCTGCCTAGTAAGCGCATACCACAAAGGAAAAAAGATTCTGAATAACTCCTAAGGAAAGAACAGGCTGACTGATCTCTAGAATAAAATCCCTGAGTCCTAACTGAATACCACCGGGAAATTCTGACAGAAAACAAAATGAAACAGAAAGAAAAATTCCAATTCAAACTTTTTTCTATGTTAGGAAGTCCAAAGATTTTAAAGGCCCCCACAACCCACAAAGATTTTGTTGAGACTCTAATATGTACTCAACACAATCCAAACCAGTGAGATTATAAATCAAAGAAAAAGATAATAAAGGACACCCAATCTATCAGATGCTTTAAGAATTCTAATAGAAGCAACCTTACCATAAAAACTAAAATTCTGGAAAACCTCTCCCTTATAAGATATAATTTCCTTGTGAGGAAATATTTTTTAAGTCAGAAATGAGACTTTCAATGATTATATTACAGAGGAAGAAAATTTGGTAGAAGATTATTAGAACAAGTGATTTATACAGAATTTATCCTTCCTTCCTCCCTCCCTTTCCTCCCTCCCTCTCTCCCTTCCTCTCTCTTTTCTTTTCTTTCTTTCTTTCTTTCTTTCTTTCCTTCTTTCTTTTTAAGAATTTATTTATTCAGGGTGCCTGGGTGGCTCAGTTGCTTAAACTCCTCCGTTTGGCTCAGGTCATGAACTCAGGTTCCTGGGATTGAGTCCCACATCAGGCTCCCCCTGCTCTGTGGGAAGCCTGCTTCTCCCTCTCCCTCTGCCTGCTACTGCCCCTGCTTGTGCTCTCTGTCAAATAAACAAAGAAAATATTTAAAAATAATTTATTTATTCACTTGTGGGGGGAGGTGCATGCACACACATAAGCAGGGGTAAGGGCAAAGGGAGAGGAAGAAACAGACCCTGCTGAGCAGGGAGCCTGATGTGGGGCTCGATCCCGGGACGGTGCAATCATGACCCCAGCCAAAGGCAGATGCTTAACGACTGGGCCACTATATTAACAGAGACACACTGCTTATGTGTATCACCTTAATTTATAGGCTTACATGCCAAAAATGACCAGAAATTAACTATGTTTTATCTACTTACCAACAAAAATGAAAACAAATTATGAAAACCCATAACTTTATAACTGACGTTATAAAGGCATAACATGTGAAGGTATTTTAAAAACAAACAAAAAATGCAAATGACAATGACATGTGACAAGGGGAGGAATATAGGGGCACCCGGGTGGCTCAGTGGGTTAAAGCCTCTGCCTTCGGCTCAGGTCATGAGCCCAGGGTCCTGGGATTGAGCCCCGCATCGGGCTCTCTGCTCCATGGGGAGCCTTCTTCCTCCTCTCTCTGCCTGCCTCTCTGCCTACTTGTGATCTCTGTCTGTCAAATAAATAAAATCTTAAAAAAAGAAAAAAAAGAGGAGGAATATAAACCCAAAATACAAATATTGGGTACAGCAATTCTATTTCTAGGAATTATACTAAAAGCATAATATAAGTATACAAAGATGAATGTGGAAAAACATTCACCATAGCACCATTTATAACCATAAAAATTATAAGCTTAAATGCTTAAAAAAAAAAAAAGTGCGGGAGGGAAGTGGTTGAATAAATTATGGCACATCTCCCATGGCTTACAATGTAGCTTTGAAAATTATGAAGTTCTGGGACACCTGGGTGGCTCAGTAGGTTGAGCGTCTGCCTTCAGCTCAGGTCATGAACCTGGGACCAAGTCCGGCACTGGGCTCCTTTCTCAATGGGGAGCCTGCTTCTCCATCCGCCTGCTGCTCCCTCTGTTTGTGCCCTCTCTCTCTCTCTGACAAAGAAATAAAATCTTAAAAAAGAAAAAGAAGAAAAAAGAAAGAAAATTCTGAAGTGCTAAAACAAGACTCTCCTTTGAGAACACATTAGAAATTGGGATAAAGGGCAAATGTGGTTCGAAAAAACATTCTAAAGTTATCATTGCTTTGATTTGCTTTTAGAAGTAGTTTATTTTGAAATGTCATTAAACATGAAAGTAGAATGAATGAGTTTTTTTGTAAGATTTTTGTGTTCATCAAAGGAATTTTTAAAATGATATCTACTCAAACATCAAAAATCACACCCCTTTTTGAAGCCTTCCCCAAGCCAAGCCAAGCCAAGTTAGAAGCTCCCTCCACTGCTTCCCAAATTACTCTTTCAGTATCTTTGTTACTGGAGCCATTACCCTGTACTGGCTGTCCTCTTTATGGAGGACAAAGACTAGGTCTTAACCAGTTTTGTACTCCTGATACTTATAACAGATCCCTTCACAAAGTAGACCCTCTATAAAATGCCTTGAGTATCTACATTCAAACTCTAATTTTCCACTTATTTGATAGACGACCTTAATCCACCTTAGACAAACCTCTCTCAGCCTCAGTTTTCTTTTTAGCAACAATGGGAACCATGACCTATTTTATGGCATTGTGTGAAGGATTAAAGACCTGTGTATAAAACATATTTGACCTGACTGGTATATAGATGGCATGCAAATAATGCTATTTTGTATCATTAAATGTATGATTTAATGTATCGTTAAAAAAATCAGAGGGATATCTGGGTGGCTCAGTTAAGTGTCTGACTTTAGCTCAGGTCATAATCTTAGGGTCCTGGGATCAAGCCCCACACAACTCCCTCTCAGTGCAGAGTCTGCTTCTCCCTCTCCCTCTTCCCCTCCCCCCACTCATGCTCACATGCACTCTCTCAAATAAATGTAATCTTAAAAAAAAAATTTAGAGAAACTCATCTACTTAAAGAGAACATTTCAGTTGAATGAACCGTACAGACCATAATCTTGCAGAAATTTAAATTTAAAAAAATTGTTTCCAGGGGCATTGTTAGGGAAGGTAAAAAACCAATAATTATTCCAAAGGTAAAGGATCTTCTTCTCTATTTCAGACAGCTGTGAGTACTGGTCATATAGATCAGTGCTTCTCAAACTTTAGCATACATCATCAGACTCACCAAGAAGGCTTGTTAAAGCAAAGAATGCTGGTTTCAGACTCAGTATATCCGGGAAGAGGCCCCAGAATTTACATTGCTAATATCTCTCAGATGGTGCTGATAATACTGACCCAGGGACCACACTTTGAGGATCATTTATACAGGTAATTCAGCAATCAAGTCCAAAGTCTTTCCCAGGAATTTTTTCTAATACTATGAGGAAGATTACCTCTCTTCTGCTATGACTGCAGTTATAAAACCAACATAAACTAGAGCTGCTTCCAGCCTTCTTCCTTGACTACATAAAGAAAGCTACCTGTCCCAGAAGGAAAAGAGGTAAAGAAAAATAGAGCCGAGAAATAAGGAATAAAAGTGAGAGCCCCTGATACTCATTTGAGCCCCTAAATCTCTACGAAATCAGACTTGACTTTGAATTACTCAATTACTTGGGCCAATAACACTTTTCCCCTTTAAACTGGGTTTCTGTCCCCTGCAACTATTAGAGCCGTAACTAAACCTGTGGAGAGAAGGGATGGAAGAGATGAAGGCACAAAGTTCTAATACTAAGAATACACAGTTGTCTATGATAACTACTTGAAAGCGAAATAGCAAATTTTCAGATGAGTTTATATTCTGGCTCTAAACAAACTGTTTGTTTGTTTGTTTGTTAAGATTTATTTATTTGAGAGAGAGAGAATCCCAAGGTGATTCCATGCAGAGTGCAGAGCCTGATGTGGAGCTCGATCCCAGGACCCCAAGATCATGACCTGAACAGAAATCAAGAGTCGGACATTACACCAACTGAGCTACACCCAGATGCCCCTAACCTTAGAGTTTGAAAGAAGCTACCACAGTTGATGGGTTTCTTGGAAACTCATGTCCTCACTATAATTGGTGACCAAAACCCTTTGTGTAGGTTTACACTTAAATTTCAATGGGTACTGGAGGAAATGAGACAGTTGTGCCTAAATCACTACCTAACTTCATTTAACTTGATTAGCTATAATTTACAGTGAGTATGATCTCTAATCTAGCCATATGGTGTCATAATTTATTTTGCCTGTATCAACAATTAAAATGTGTGATTTATTTCTCCATTCACTTATTAAGTCTCTAGTACATAAAGATACCATGATAAATATGTCCATAGGTAGAAAGAAGTTCACAAGGCAAACAACCAGACTTAAGAGCCACCCATCTACACTGGGATGACAATTAAAGCCAATAAACCGGAGAATCTGCCAAGGAACTGTTCTGCAAAGATCCTCAACTTGGTTCACAGATGAGCTTTGGCAGGGTGGGGTGGGGGTGGGGGGTGATCTACAAAGTCCCCAGCCTTCAGTCAAGTTTAATGGACGGGTACATTTTTCTGATAAGAGGGGTCAAGGCTTATATCAAATTCTGAAAGGAGGACAAGACCCAAAAAAGGAAATATCAAGGAGAGAGCTACAAGGCTTACATTCAAGCAGCTGGGTGGCTTAGTTGTTGAGTGTCAGGCTCTTGATTTTGCCTCAGGTCATGATCTCCAGACAAGATCATTCAGCAGGGAGTCAGCTTGAAATTCTTTCCCTCTGCCCCACCCCCTGCTTGCACACACTCTCAAATAAATAAATAAATCTTTTTAAAAAAAGGAATATTTACTATTAAGAGAAATCAAAAAGCATCTACCAATTACTAGGTACTATGAGAGAATTATGCTGTGCACATTACATATCATGTTGCATTTCATTCTGATAATAATCCTGTGAGAGAGGTATCAGTAGCTCAGTTTTACAGATAAGAAAACTGCTGCACAAAGAAATCAGATGACTTGACTAAGGCTAAGTCGCTCTCCAAACTACCACACTGGACTGGAAGGTAAGATGAAACAACAAAGAACCGGGGGCTACCATTTCAGCTCCAATGTTCATCTTTCCTTCAGAGCAGAATCTCTGAGAACTGTTCAGGTCAAGAACATAAACTTTGGAGTCATCACTTCAAACAAAATTAGTTAAGTTAATTTACTTAAATTAAGACATTAAATTGTTAAATAATCAAATTATTTCTGAGGTTGTATAATCTGGAATCTTGGCAATTTGGCAGACCCTATTAATGCCATCACAAAATTAAGTTTGGACTCCAAAGCATTCATTCTAGGGAAAAAAGAAGTCCCTTAAGGATGAAGGTTGGGATAAGCACCAGTTTTAGTGTTTGTAACCATTCTTCAATAAAAGCTCAAAATGAAAAAACTGGAGCACCAATAAACAGGGCCAATAAAATATGGCAAAGCTGCTTAAATTAGCCTTCTTTTCACCAAACTTATGAATTCTGGCTCCTATCCTAATAAAAATCTTTAAGATATTTACCACTTAGTGTCTATATAAACCAAGAAGAGTCACAAGTTCTTGCTGGGATCTTTTGCCCCTTCTAACAGCGTAGCAACGTTAGTAGCAACTTTCACAGCAAGAAGCTCTTATTATATTTTAAAGTGGTGTTTCAGAATAATGTAACATGTGGAAGGTAAGAAGCATGGGTTAAAGAAGGTAAGAAGCATGGGTTAATCACTCACGGGGGGAGTACGGGTAGAGCCACACAAGATGCTTAGATGTCTTCTACAAGCAAGGCACAGTGGTTTTGGAGCCTTTGTTTATTTGCTATTATTTGTTTTTTTTATGTCTCAACTATCCTCTTCTTAAAAGTAGAAATAACATTAAAATACTTCATTGTTGAAGACAATGCTGGCGAAATGAGTTCTAGCACAGATAAATGGATACAGATGCAGCTAGAAAAGAAGGTATTTAACATAGCTGTTTTTGTCTACATGGAACTAGAACCTAAAATGAAATTGATGTAGTGGGAATAGAAACTAGTAGAGCCTTTTTTGAATACAACTTGGCAATATCCACCTAAACACATTTAAATGAACATATGTCTAGGAATTTATCACACAGAAATCATCAGACCAATCTGATCATTTATGGTATATCTATACCACTGGTTCTCAAGCTTTAGCATACATCAGAATCACCCACAGAGCTTGTAGGACCATAGACTAATGGGCCCCAACAGAAGAGTTTCTGATTCTGTAGCTCTGGATAGAGGCCAAGAATTTGCATTTCAAAGTTTTCCAGGTAACACTGACACTGCTCCTCCAAGGACCACACTAAGAACCACAGATCGATACAACAGACTTCTAAGAAGCCATTAAGAAGTAGATCTCTTCTTATTGATATAATGTATAAATGCAATAGTGTGCCAAAAAACTGGCTCTGGATAGAATCAGGCAGAGAGAAGGAAGCCCTGGTTTACATCGTTTACCAATTTCCACGGTGTAACTACCCCCACCATTGCCAACATCAAGTTACCATTGATTTGGGCTTGCGTAATTCTTTAATTACTGGTTCTGGTGAGCCAGTGCACACCATCTAGAAAAAACATCTAAAAAGATTAAGGTATAATTGTAATAGCAGTTATCTTTGAGTAGGATTATAGGAATTTTATTTTCTTTATGGTTTTCTATGTTTTCTCAACTGTTTTACAACAAACATTTTTACTTTTATAATATAAAGCTAGTAACATTTTAAAAAATAAAAGGAAGTTATCAATTTAGATGAGTTCCTTATAGGTGAAATTTAGCAACCAACCCCTCTTTCAGAAGAGACAAGGATATTTAAATACAGGTCTATCCACCGTTTCACTATCCTTTGTTAACTAGGCCTTGACAGAGGAAGAAAAGATAGAAAGAATAAAGGCTAACTGGGAAGTCTTTAAACTCTTGCCCTGGAACATGGAGGGCTAGACGTTGTCTTTATAAAATGAAGCGTTAACAGCCGCCCTAGAATCCAAGCAGAAAATAAACAGAGACAGCCTACAACTTGCTATTACAAATCTAGTTTCACAAAGGGAGCAAGAGCCTTGCCTCATCAAAATGTAGGCTTAGGCTTGATTAACAGTTCACAAAAGTACCGTTAATGAGAAAAAAAATAGCATATATGTCCCACAATATAAGATTAAATAACTTAAGGCCATAAAATGAAATTATATGCACCCATTACATGGTAATGTAGATACATTTCCAATAACACAGGAAAATGGTCATAAATCATTGTGAAATGAAAAGTGTACATTACAAAAAATAGCATACCCAGGCCTGTGATCCTATTAACAAATATATATATTTGTGTGTATATGAATTTGTAAATGTATGAATTTTAACAGCCAGAAAGATACAGCCAATATTAATAGCCATTATTGCTAGATTAGAATATTACAGATGATCTTAATTTTTTAAAAAAATCTACAACAAAACACAAAACAACAAGAAAAAAAGTAGAGACAATTTTTAAAAATATCTCCATATGCATTATTTGGGTAATATTTTTAGTCAATATGGAGGGAAAACCCAAATGGTATCAATAAATAGATGCCAAGGGGCACCTGGGTGGCTCAGTGGGTTAAAGCCTCTGCCTTTGGCTCAGGTCATGGTCTCAGGGTCCTTGGATCGAGCCCCGCATCAGGATCTCTGCTCAGTGGGGAGCCTGTTTCCTCCTCTCTCCCTGCCTGCCTCTCTGACTACTTGTAATCTCTATCAAATAAATAAATAAAATATTTTTTTAAATAAGTAAATAAAATAAATAGATACCAAATCTCACTCTCAAATCACAAAAATGTAAACTAAAACAAAACACTACTTGGGGTGCCTCAGTGGGTGGCTCAGTCAGTTAAGCATCTGACTCTTGATTTTGGCTCAGGCTCAAGATCTCAGGATCTTGGGATCAAGCCCTGTGCCAGGCTCCATGCTCAGTGTGAAGTTTGCTTAGAATTCCCTCTCCCCCTCTCCCTCAGTCTCTCCTCTCCCAACTCATGCTCTCTCCCTCTCTCTCTCTCTAAAATAAAAAAAGTAAAAGAAAAGAAAAACAAAACACTACATTATACCCATTAGATTGACAAGGCTAAAAAGATGGGTAAGACCGAATGCTGGTGAGGATTTAAGGACACAGAAACCCTAAAATAGTACTGGTAGGAGCATAAACTGGGCAACCGCTCTGAGAAACAATCTGGCAATATTAAGTGAAATTAAGTATGTATACAGACCATGTGTCAGTAATTCCTTTCCTCAGTATATACCACAGGGAAACCACTGCATAATTCAATAGGGAATATGTATAAGAAAATACATAACAGTACTATTTGTGTAGGCAGTTTCCAAGCCACACCTAAAGATTCATTAAAGAAACAAGTAAATAAAATGTAAAAATCCACATAGAATGGATTATTATACAACAGTCAGTAGTTACACACTAGATTGTAAACATGTTTGAATCTTGGGGTACATGCGTGGCTCAGTCGTTTAAGTGTCCAACTCTTGATCTCAGCCCAGGTCTTGAGCTCAGGGTTGTTGAGTTCAAGCCCTATACTAGGTTCCACACGGGGAGTGGAGGCTACTAACTAACTAAATAAATAAATAAATAAATAAGCAAGTTTAAATCTTAAGATAGTGTTGAGCAAAAAAGAATAAGCAAGATTCACAACACAATACCATTATGCCAAAGACCTAAAATTCAAGTCCAGTTTTGTATTACATAACCAAAAACTCACCTTCGCAACTAAATTTAAAGGTTTTTATTGTTTTTTTTTAAATTTATTTGACAGAGAGAGATCACAAGTAGGCAGAGAGGCAGAGAGAGAGAGAGAGGAGGAAGCAGGCTCCCTGCTGAGCAGAGAGCCTGATGCGGGGCTCCATCCCAGAACCCTGGGATCATGACCTGAGTTGAAGGCAGAGGCTCAAATCCACTGAGCCACCCAGGTGCCCCAAATTTAAAGTTTTTTATTGTGGTACCTGGTTGGCTCAGTCAGTGGAGCAGGTGACTCTTGATCTCAGGGTTATAAATTCAAGCCCTACATTAGGTGTACAGATGACTTAAAAATAAACACTTCATTTAAAAAAAGTCTTGTTTTTCACAGTAACACTATCTGGTTTCTGCAGCTGATTTTTGGAACAGATGAAAAATTTTCACTACTAATCAACAGTATTCCTTTAATTATAAATAAGTAAACCTCAAATAAATTTCTAAAGTAAATTCGATGATTGATTCCCTACCTATTATACGGATCCCAAATTACAGAAATAATAACGAAAAACAGCAGGAAAAGATGCTTTTTACTGAGAGCTTACATGGTGCCACACTGTACATATATAATTTTTAATCCTTCAAACAATCCTAAAAGATAAACACTGCACGTTAATAAACTATCTCAGAGAGATTACATGATTTGCCTAAGACCATACATTTACTGTGTAGTGACACTAGGAATCAAGTCTGTTGACTATGAAGTCCATGTTCTTCTATTCTAGCACATCTACTAACCAAACAATTATAATATCTCCTTGTCACACCACCAATGCAGCAGGCACTATATTAAGTACTTTACATAAATTATCTCCTTCCCATTTCACAAGTATCCTAAAAGTCAGGTATTATTAACGCCATTTCACATATGAGAAAACAGATGCCCAAAGTCAAAAACCTGCCCAAAGTCCCAAAATTCAAGCTGAAGTTTACCCTGCATAACCAAAAAGCTCACCTTCACAACTAAATTTAAAATTCCTTTTGTTTCCTCCAGTACCCAGTAAGATGTTACTATGTAACTGTAAAGCACCTATGTGGGGAATACAATACTGATGTCAAAAGAACTTCTGAAGTAAAATGAATGCAATCATGTAATTGTGACAGATGCTGTTAACTAGCTGTCCAAAAAGCCATTCGCAAATCCTTTCTTCCTCCTTGTACCTCACTATAGAGGCCAAAAGGCTACTGACAGTTAGAAGTAACCATAGGACCCAATTTTGGTCCAAGAGATATTAAAAGTAACTTTCTAGAAACAGTAATAGGAAAGCTTTTGCTTGGTCTGGACCTTTTGCCTTTCTCCTTAAATGTGGGTAGAAGGCTGGAGTTGTAGCTATCTTGGGACCATGAAGGCCAAGCAAATCACAAAGATACCGGCCGCGTAGTATTGTTGAGCCACTGAAGCAACACGAGCAACTGCCTCATTCCAGACTTATGTAAGAAAAACAGACCTTTCTTTGTTTAAGCCTCGTAGCCAGGTTTTCAATTACTTTCCAGTTGGATACAATCCTTACACATCACCATTATCAAAAACTACCACAACTATAACTGTACTTTCCTAATAACTAAAACCAAAGTTACATGCTAGTCCTAAATCAGTGCGACAAAATGATAATCTCTTGATAAGAACTATTCTAAGTATCTGCTCAGACAGCTGTAGGAAGTGCGAGCTGGGGGCAGAGTGACAGAAAACAAGAATACAGGATCAGGAGGCTCCCTGGGCTTTGAACTGCACACATGGCAGGAGCTCAGATACTCAAAACTATCACCAAGAGTACATCATCAGGAGGGCCATCTCCTCAAACAATAACTTAAGCCTTCAAAACAAAAGCCCTGGAACATTATGACTACTGTCTCCCCTCCCCCATTCATACTACTAGTATTCTTAGGTATGATAATGGTATTAGAGTTATATAGAAAAATAATCTGCTTTTATCAAATGTTTATTAAAGTATAATGCCCTTCTTTTATTTTTGGAAGATAAAACTAAGTACTTAGGGGCAAAGTATGCTGATGCCTGCAATGTGCTTTCAAGTGGTTCACAGACAAAAGATAAGCACATATTCTAATATGTGCATATATATATATATATATATATATACACCAAGCATGGTAAAACATTTAAGTTACTGAATTATCACTCAGATATACAGATGTTCAATGTACTATTCCTTCAACATTCTTTTTTTTTTTTTTTAAGATTTTATTTATTTATTTGACAGAGAGAGATCACAAGTAGGCAGAAAGGCAGGCAGAGAGAGAGGAGGAAGCAGGCTCCCCACTGAACAGAAAGCCTGATGCGGGGCTCAATCCCAGGACCCCGAGATCATGACCTGAGCCAAAGGCAGAGGCCTAACCCACTGAACCATCCAGGCGCCCCTTCCTTCAACATTCTTGTATATTTTAAATGTTCATAACAGAAGCTGGTGTTAATGTTAGTTTCCTGGCTTGAGTATTATGCTATAATTATGTAAAACATAACCACTGGGGGAAATGGTAAAAGTCACACTGGACCTCTCTATCTTCTTTTTCAACTTCCTACGAATCTAAAATTATAGAAAAATAAAATGTTAAAAGTTTTGGGAAGACTTCCCATTTGGTAATAAAGTAAACAAACACCTCCATTTATCTCTCAATGAACTAAACTATAAAATGTGGATGGAATGCATGAACAGCTATTTGAAGACCCTGAAAAGTAAACATTACAGACGGATCTGGGAAGAGCACCAGAATTCCAAGTATCACTGAACTAGCTATGAGTTTACCACTTTTTCCCTCTAGTACTTCCCAGCCCAGACACAACATAATCCAAAACTTGTAAGTGAGCACTATGAGACCTAGGTGAAAAGAAATACAGGATAAGTCCTCTAGCCCTGGCTCAAAGCTAGGAAAGAGAACTTCTAAAGCTTAGAAAAAGATGGGGCGCCTAGGTGGCTCAGTCAGTAAGTGTCTGCCTCTGGCTCTGGACATGATCCCAAGGTCCAGAGATGGAGCTCACATCAGGGTCCCTGCTGAGCAAGGAGCCTGCTTCTCCCTCTCCCTCTGCCTCTGCCTGCTGCTCTCCTTGCTTATGTGTGCTCTCTCTGACTCTAGCTCTCTCTCTGTCAAAGGCTTTAATAAAAATAAATAAATAAATCTCAGAAAGAGGAATGAATCCCTTGAGAATTTTCTCTCTCTTTCTCCCCATCCTCTCATGTTCCAGTTCTCCAAGATCTTCTGTGGTGGGTACAGCAGCAGCAGCAAGAGCATCTCAAAACAGAAAGCCTCCGGGGGTGAAAATTCCAAGGGAAACCTTGCCTTCAAGTGGGCAGACTAAACTTTTTTTTTTCCTTTTCTCTACGTCCTCAGGGAAATGATTCCATAAAGTTGTTTATGAACTTTTTTTTTTTTTTTTTTTTTATTTATTTGACAGAGAGAGATCACAAGTAGACAGAGAGGCAGGCAGAGAGAGAGAGGGAAGCAGGCTCCCCGCTGAGCAGAGAACCCGATGCGGGACTCGATCCCAGGACCCTGAGATCACGACCTGAGCCGAAGGCAGCGGCTTAACCCACTGAGCCACCCAGGCGCCCCCGTTTATGAACTCTTGAGCTCACCCTCAACCTGTGTAGGTACGGACCTAAGGTAATTAACATAACAAAAAATTTGAAAACTGAGATAATGGGTAGCCCTTCATCCAGAAGGCCTCACCCACAATGCTACTACCCTTTCACTCATACAAGTACTGGATGAATAAGGCCCCTTCTTTGTCCTCAAGGAGTAGCAGTCTAGGAAAGGAAGCAGACACACTAATAACTGAACTGCAATTTAGTTTGAGAGCTGCTACAATACAGATACATACCACATACACAGTTAGTGCAGAAAATAAAGCAATTAAATTGACTTGGATAAGCAAGGGAGCACTTCAGAGAAGTGCTTTAGCTGGAGTTTAAATGATATTCATTTATATCATAGTACCTCTAAAAAGGCAAGGTGGGCAGGGACCAGCATTCTAGGCAATGGAAAGAGTTGGCCAAAACTCAAAGGCAGTACATCATGTATTAAAGGAAATAGAAGGAATTTGGTGAGAATAATCTAAAAGGCAGCACTGAGCTACAAGACTGAAATGTAGCCAGAAAACAGATAGAAAGTACAGATCTATTAAGGTACAGCTCCTCAAACATCACATTAAGAAATTAACCTTTTTCAGTAATTTTCAGTAATTAATTATAAATGGTACAATCAGACCTGTGACTAAGGATAATTCTAGCTGTTTTCTGTTTTCTGACTATTCTGGATTAGAACAGTAACCTTCAAACTTTTTTGATCCTGTACATATTACTAAAAAAATCTGAATATATCCCTCAATATGTGTATATATTATATTTAGATGTATTATATTAAACATATGTATATATTAAATATACAAAGGAGAAAATGTTTAAATGATGAGATAGTGGCACCTGGGTGGCATAATCTGTTAAGCATCTAATTCTTGGTTTCAGCTCAGGTCACAATCTCAGGGTTGTAAGATTGAGCCCTTGCACAGGACTCCACACTCCACACAGTCTGCTTGAGATTCTCTCTCCCTCCCCCTTTAACCCTCCAGTTCATACTCTGTCTCTAAAATAAATAAATAAAATTTTTTAAAAATGATGAGATGATAAATATAATAAAAGCCAATCCAAATACTCATCAATGAATTAATTTTTTAAATTGGTATTGAGGGGTGCCTGGCTGGCTCAGTCAGTAGAGCAGGTGACTGTTGATCTCGGGGTTTTAAGTTCAAGCCCCACACTGAGTATAGAGATGACCTAAAAATAAAAGCTTTAAAAAATACATAAATAAAATTTGGTAAAACTAAACAACAGAATACTCAATAATAAAAGGGAACACTGCTGGAGTGTCTATGTGGCTCAATTGGTTAGGTATCTGACTCCTGATTTCAGCTCAGGTCATGATCTCAGGCTTCATGCTGGGTGTGGAACCTGCTTAAGATTCTCTCTCTCCCTCTCCTACTGCCCCTCTCTTTCCTTCTCTCTACCAAAAAAAAAAAAAAAAAAGAACAAGAAGAAGAAGGAAATTTTGGCATGTACTATATCAAATGTCCTCGAGGACATCACGCTCAGTGAAATAAGCCAATCACAAAAAGACAATTCTGTATGATTCCATTTATATGTGGTACCTACAGTAGTCAAATTCATAGACAGAAATAGAATCCTGGTTACCAGGGGATAGAGGGAGGGGAGAATAAAGGAGGTGTTATTTAATATGTATAGAGTTTCAGTTCTACAAGATGAAAAGTTCTGGAGACTGGCTCTTCAACAATGTGAATATACTTATTAATATTACTGAACTATACACTAAAAAATAGTTAATATGGTAAATTTTATGCTATGTCAATCACTTCCTTACCACAAATTTTTTTTTCTTACCATAAATTTTAAACACTTTGTTAAATGTTTCAAACACAACAGGTGTTATATTTTTTAATAATGGGGGTGGAGAGTTCAAGAAAATAAAGTCACACAACTTCTCTTTTGCCAAAAGTCTGTACAAGCATGAACTGAATGCCATTTTTCAACAGAGAGTCATCATAATTTTAGAAATCAGAATAAGTAGGATAACCACTAATCCCAAAGAAATATAATTTCTGGGGCACCTGGGTGGCTCAGTCATTAAGCATCTGCCTTTGGCTCAGGTCAGGATCCCAGGGTCCTGGGATCAAGTCCCACATCAGGCTCCCTGCTCAGCAGGAAACCTGCTTCTCTCTCTCCCACTCCCCCTGCTTGTGTTCCCTCTCTCACTGTGTCTCTCTCCGTAAAATAAATATGATCTTTAAAAAAAGAAGAAAAATTTAATTTCTGCCTTTCACAACTATTCAAAAATCTTTTTTGTATTTTTAAAGAATATTTACATAGTCATTCATCTTTTTAAAGATTTTATTTGAGGGCGCCTGGGTGGCTCAGTGGGTTAAGCCGCTGCCTTGGGCTCAGGTCATGATCCCAGGGTCCTGGGATCGAGTCCCGCGTCCGGCTCTCTGCTCAGCGGGGAGCCTGCTTGTACCCTGCTCCCTCTCTCTCTCTGCCTGCCTCTCTGCCTACTTGTGATGTCTGTCTGTCAAATAAATAAATAAAATCTTTAAAAAAAAAAAAAAAAAGATTTTATTTGAGAAAGAGCAAGCTGGTGGGGGGGCTGAGGGAGAGGGAGAAGCAGACTCCCGGCTGAGCAGGAAGCCCAATGTGTGGCTCCACCCTAGGACCCTGAGATCATGACCAGAGGCAAGGCATGCGCCCAGCTGACTGAGTCATACAGGTGCCCCAATAATCATTCATCTTCAGAAGAGAACCTCATCATTTACCTCCATCCATGAACTGAACAGAGTGCCACAGAGTAAATACCAGCATATTTGCAATTTCCATAGGATATTCTAGAAGTTTTTAATATTGTTTGTTTTAGCTTCAGACAGAAAGCAGTATTTCACTCACTCAAGGGATTTTTATCCCCTCAGGCACAGGCCTGCAGAATGGAGGAAAGATAAACCTGGAAAAGATGTTATCAGAAATTTACCTATTCAGACTTCTTAAAAGCAAAAGTGGGCTTTAAAAATGCTTAAAACAAAAAAAGAAGGCAAGTTAATACTTGCAGGCGATATATATATACATATTTGTATATATATGCACATATTTGTTGTTGTTGTTACTTAAGACACAATATTTTACACTACTCATTATTCCCAACTACTAGAGAACATGTTTTTAAATGAAAAAAAAAAAAAAAAATTAAAACAGGTTTCCCAATTATCATACCTTTGAACCAAAATACATTGTTTCACAAACTCAGTCAATTCGGATTATTCACAGTTAAGAGTAAACTTCTGAGATTACCTCTAATGTCACAAGAGCCGGTTCAGTCATTTTCCACTATAAGATATCTGTGAGTAGTTGGGAAATAGAACTGAATCATCTCTGCCGTATTAGGCTCAAATCTAGACAGCAAGAAAATCTTTCTGGACCTAAGAGATAATGAGTGTGTGGGTGTGTGTATGTGTACACACATATACACTGGTATATATGAATTATAGCTTATTTCCAACATAAAGTGAATGGATCAACATCTCTATGTAATACTTAGAGAATTACCTAAAAATATTATCCCATTACATTCAGAAATTAAGTACTAGCTATATTCAAAACTGCCAAAGGCAATTCATGTAACTGGTGAGTAAATGTGATCAATAATACAACCAAATAGGGCATCTGGGTGGCTCAATCAGTTAAGCAACTGACTCTTGATTTCACCTCAAGTCATGATCTCAGAGTCCTGAGATTGAGATCCAAGTCCGGCTTCCTGCTCAGCAGGAATCTGCCTGAGATTCTCTCCCTCTCCCTCTGCTCCTTCCCCACTAGTGCTCTCTTTCTCTCAAATAAGTAAGTCTTTATAAAAAATAATAACACAACCAAATATTCTACAACTTGGCAAATTTTCTTGTTCCACTGAAATTTTAAGCTATTTGCCAGAAATTTAGCAGATAAAATTGTACAATCCTAAAAAAGATTACATAGTTTTCCTTAAAAGTAGACAGACAAAACAAACTTGATGCAGAGTAACACTGACACCAGTTTCTCAAATCTATCACATTAGAAAGCAGTTTCCCAAATAATTCTCCAAATGTTAAAATTTAAAAAAAAAAAACAAGTAGCCATTAAACTAAACTAAAAGCATTTTTTCAAAAACAAAAAATCCAAATTACAAATCTTATTTTGCACCTAGTTTATAAATTTTTGTCTCCATTTTTCAGTTTGCTGCTTCATTGATACAAAGAAAGTTCAAAATCTATTTCTCCTCTTCCTGTTTAGGCATCTTATTTTCAGCATCATACCCTACTTAGACAGGAAAAGCACACAAAATTCTACTGAACTTATACACCATTATTTTCTGTCCACAGTCCTCTTTTTACATGTTACATACATTATTTATACTCTTATCTTAAAAGTAATACAAACTGTGGCACATCCTATTCACCAAAGATGGCTACAATGGCAGATACCATCCCACATGCCCTTCTTCTAATCAGATGCTGATACTCCTCCCTTTAAGTGGTGTGGTCTATGTCTACCCCCTTATTTGAACCTAGGTGGACCTTTAGGACTACCTCAACCAACAGAAAAAAGCAGAGTACTACTATGTGACTTCCAAAACAAAGTCAAATATGCCATGCAACTTCATCTTGCTCTCCTGGGGTGCTCTTTCTTGGAACCTAGCCACCATGCTGTGAGGAAGCCAAGCAACCAAAAGGAGAGGCCATGTGTAGGTGTCGTGGCTAACAGCCCAGGCTTAGGTCCCTACCAAAAGCTAGCATTAACCACCAGACATATATGAGTGTGCCAAGCCTTCGAACAATTCCAGTGTCCCACCATCAAGCTGCCCCCACCCTTCCAGCTACTTCATCTTAGGCCACATATTAACAGAGACAAGCTGTCCCCACTAAGCAGCTCTTGTCCAAATTACAAGTACCTAAGCAAAATAAATGACTGGTATGTTTAAAACCACTAGTTAGGGTGGTTTGTTATGTAACAATCTAATACAAGCTCATAAATATAATTTTAAAAATACACAAAAAGAGAAAAAAAGAAAAATTTTAATTACCCTAAGTTTCACCACTGTTAACATTTTGACACGTATTTTACCATCAAGAAAATATTTTGCTGCACTCAATTAATATTCCAAATACTTTGTTTTTACCAGGATAAAGGGCTAAATTTTTAAAGACAGTCAACTGTTTTCATCTAACAAGAAACAGGAAAAACATTAGCATTCATTCTACTTATCTTTACTGTCTCTTTCACATACCTGTCCTTAGTGAGGTGTCTGAGGATGGCTTGTACACCAATATTCCAATCTATGGATATGAATCAAGATCGTAGGTTGGAACAGCAGCCACACTGGACCTCCTCCCTGGAAGAAGTTGCTGAAGCTCCAAATCTGAAATTTTTAAGGAAAGAAAATGCTAAATATAAAACGTTTCCTTTTTTTTTTTTTTTTAAGATTTTATTTCAGAGAGACAGAGAGTCTCTGAAAATTTCAGAGAGACAGAGAGCAAGAGCAGGGGGAAGGGCAGAGGGAGAGAGAGAGAAGCAGACTCTCTACTGAACACAGAGCTAGATGCAGGGCTTGATCCCAGGACCCCAAGATTATGACCTGAGCTGAAGTCAGACACTTAACCGACTGAGCCACCCAGGCACCCTCAAACATTTCCTTTCAATCATTTATAACTCCACCTTTACAACTGAATGGGGGCTGGTAGAATGGGTTAAGATTACTTGTAAGTAATGCACAGGTTTTACTGAAAGTGTAATTGGTTAACGTGGATTCAAGTCCCAGCTCTACTTCTTCCTAGATATATGATCTTACTTAAGGAATGAATTCTGTGTGTCTAACTGTCATTATGTGATGAAGACTAAGGTGACTGGATCAAAATTTTGGGCTAGCAGTCAGAAAACCTGGGTTCTAAACTCAGTTATTCTGCCTTGCTGTAAGAACTCTGATACTTTTCTGAGCTCAGATATATCATCTCTAAAGAAAGAGGGTTGCATTAGATAATGGTTCCTGAAATCTAATCTTTAAAAAGATGCCAGCCATGACTGAAAGTGGGTGTAAAGTTACCAACTGTGCTTACTCTGAGACTGTCCTTCCTACTTTTTTCTGGTATAAAATGGCTTCTTTTATGAGATGATGTGATAGACAGTACTAATTGTTTTATAAATAGTCAAAATCAAAAGCTGTAGCCTATGTAAGCAACATAGAATTCTTTTTAGAAATTCTAGTGTCTCTATGATTTCCATGAGCTCTAAAATCCCCTCTATTTCTAACATTCTGTGTATCCATTTGCTACTCAACTAGTTATTTTTTAGGTACCCAGTATGTGACAGGTACTCTACTAGTTGGTGGGGGAGCCCAAAAATAAATAAGATTAGTTCCCACTCTAAAAAAAAAAATCTCCCAATCTAATATGAAATTTATATACACAAATCCCAAAGACAATATAACAGGTTAAGTTTTCTAATAGAGGCTTTACACCTTTTAAGAGGTAAAACAGTAGAAGGATTTTTAAATTAAGTAGAATTTTATTTTTTAATTTATTTTTATTTTTTATTTATTTTATTTTTATTTTTTTTTTCTTATATTTATTTGACAGAGAGAAATCACAACTAGGCAGAGAGGCAGGCAGAGAGTGAGGAGGAAGCAGGCTCCATGCGGAGCAGAGAGCCCAATGCGGGTCTCGATCCCAGGACCCTGGGATCATGACCTGAGCCGAAGGCTGAGGCTTTAACCCACTGAGCCACCCAGGCGCCCCTTTATTTTTTATTTTTTAAAGATTTTATTTACTTATTTGACAGAGATACAGCAAGAGAGGGAACACAAGCAGGGGGAGTGGGAGAGGGAGAAATAGGCTTCTTGCCAAGCAGGGAGCCCAATGCAAGGCTCGATCCCAGGACCCCAGGATCCTGACCAGAGACAAAGGCAGATGCTTCATGACTGAGCCACTCTGGTGCCCCTTTTTCTATTTTTTTTTTAAGATTTTTTTTTTTAAGTAATCTCTACACACTACATGGAACTTGAACTCACAACTCTGAGATCAAGAGTTGTACACTCCACCAACTGAGACAGCCAGGGGCCTCAAATTAAGTAGGATTTTAAAGTGAACTTTATAGTTGTATGAGGAATTACTTAACCTCTTTAAATTTCAATTTCCTGATTTGCAAAACAGGAATGATTACAGAAAACACAGAGTTGCAGTAAATAGATAAGATGCTCAAAACAAAGGCCAATCCACCCAAAAGGTTGGCTTACACACTTTCCAGAAGACAAACTGAAAATGTATCATGTAGGCAATGCCTGGGTGGCTTGGTCGGTTAGGTATCTGCCTTTGGCTCAGATTATGATCTCCAGGTCCTGGGGTTGAGCCTCATGTTGGACTCCCAGCTCAGCAGAGAATTTCCTTCTTCTACCTTTGCCTCTCCTCCTGCTAATGCTCTCTCTGTATCTCTCTGTGTCTTAAATGAATAAATAAAATATATTTTAAAAATTAAAATACAAGGGGTGCTTGGGTGGCTCAGTCATTAAGCATCTGCCTTCAGCTCAGGTCATGATCCCAGGGTCCTGGGATTGAGCCCTGCATCGGGATCCCTGCTCAGTGGGAAGCCTGCTTCTCCCTCTCCCACTCCCCCTGCTTGTGTTCCTTCTCTCACTGTCTCTGTCTCTGTCAAATAAATATATAAAATCTTAAAAAAAAAAAATTAAAATACAATAAAATAAAAAGCAAAATAAATTCACCAGACAATGCAATAGTGTGATCCTGAATACGAAGAGTACCAGCCCCTAACATTAATTAAGCACTTACTATGTGCCAAAAACTCTTCTAAGCACTTTCCATGGATTATCTCACTTAATCCTGACAAGAACCCTTATGAAATGAATTGTTTATATGATCATTTTATAATAAAGTTGGACATAGAAAAGTCAAATTACTTCCAATATCATAAAACTACTAGGAGGTAGGGTTAGGATTTTTAAAAAAAGAAAAAAGAAAAAATCCAGCAGCATGACTACAAAGCCCCCTTTTTATTTTTATTTAACTAAGCAACTTTACAAAAAAAAAAAAAAAAAAAAGATTTTACCAGAACTGGGCGTATTTGCTTCTAATGATTTTTTTTTTTTTAAAAAACAGAACAAGGAGTCTTTTAATATGTGCACTAAACTCAAATACATAATATAGTCCCTCCCCTTGAAGGGCCTACATACCAATGTGGTAGTATTATTAATAAGTGGTAACAAGGGGGCGCCTGGGTGGCTCAGTGGTTTAAGTCTCTGCCTTCGGCTCAGGTCATGATCTCAGGGTCCTGGGATGGAGCCCCGCATCGGGCTCTCAGTGGGGAGCCTGTTTTTTCCTCTCTCTCTGCCTGCCTCTCTGCCTACTTGTGACCTCTCTCTCTGTCAAATAAATAAATAAAATATTTTAAAAAAAGATAAGTGGTAACATGAATAAGTAATATCCTAACTTTATTATTTTTTAAAAGATTTTATTTATTTATTTGAGAGAAAGAGATAGAGATAGCAACAAGTAGGGAGGAGAGGGAGAAGCAGGCTCCCTACTGAGCAGGGAGCCTGAGGTAGGGCTTCATCCCAGAACCCAGGGATCACGACCTGAGCCAAAGGCAAATACTTAACCAACTAAGTCAACCAGATGCCCTTTTTATTATTATTTTTTTATTTAAATGGTCATGGGGCTTGAACTCACAACCCTGAGATTAAGACCTAAACTGAAATCAAGAGTCAGATGCTTGGGGCACCTGGGTGGCTCAGTGGGTTAAAGCCTCTGCTTTCGGCTCAGGTCATGGTCCCAGAGTCCTGGGATCGAGCCCCGCATCGGGCTCTCTGCTCAGCAGGGAGCCTGCTTCCCTCTCTCTCTGCCTGCGTCTCTGCCTACTTGTGATCTCTGTCTGTCAAATAAATAAAAATTAAAAAAAAAAAAAAAAGAAGAGTCAGATGCTTAACCAACTAATTTTATTCTTTTAAATTTAATTATCTCAATGTTAGGCTTAACTGTAATTTCTTTTTCATTTACTCTAATTCCAGGTATTACTATCTTGAGTTTTCGAATATACAGGAAAGGCTTATGCAGTCCTAAAGGAAAAATCAGTTTAAAAATGGAAGATAACAGAAACTTAGAAACTTATTTTGTTTGGACATTTACTTTCAAATAATCACATTTTTTTAAAAACTCCACAGACTAAGAACATCTGAGGGACACCTAGGTGGCTTAGTCAGTTAAGTGTCTGCCCTCAGCTGAGGTCATGATCCCGGGGTCCTGGGATCAAGGCCACATCAGGCTCCTTGGCCTGCTTCTCCCTCTGCCTGCCGCTCCCCCTACTTGTGCTCACTTGCTCTCGTTTTTGCTCTGACAGATAAGCAAATAAAATCTTTTAAAAAAAAAAAATAAGAAGAGCTGAATTATATTTCCAATACATGCTCTAAAAAATTTTAGATGTAACTTGCAAAATGTATTTTTAGCCAACAATGTGCTTAATTTCATTTCTTCATTGGCCTGATTCTATTAGCAATAATCGCGCCTCGGATAAACCTCATTGGCTACGATACTGCCACTGCGCAAAGCTTCATTGGCCTGATTCTAAAACAGCCTATAATGTCACTCTGATGTTTTACTTGAGCTTTAACAGTTGTGTTAAAAGAGAACTAAATACAAAAACAAACAAACAAAAAACCTTACAGAGAAATAACAATATACGTAACATAATAAATGCTGTCCAAATATATAGAAACTGAATTGTTACTACAGAGAACACTTGACATGTATTTGATTATAATGAGCCATTAGAATTAAAATAGCCATATTCTGTCCATGATTACATTTCACATCATTCTGCCTCCATAACAACACAATAACCTAAAATTCTCCTTACTATACTGTAACTATTTTCAAGAAAGCCAATAATGCAGTAACACTAATCAAGGGGTCATAATAATATGAAGATTCACAGTAATTTTCCCTCTATCTTCATGTTGGAGGAGGCCAGATGCTATATTAAAAGGGAAATATGAACATGGATTATTTCTAAAATAGTACCAGAGGGGGGAAAAAAGTTTAAATTTCTTTTTTTTTTTTTTAAGATTTTATTTGAGAGAGAGTGAAAGAGAACAAGTAGGGAGGAGAGGAAGACAGGCTCCGCCCGATGTAGGGCTCCATCCCAGGACCCTGAAATCATGACCTGAGCCAAAACCAGACGCTTAACCAACTGAGCCACCCAGGTGCCCCAAAAGTTTAAATTTCTAAAAACACAAATGGAAACACTAAATAAAAGGCTGCTGGTTCCAAGATTGGTTTGCCAAATTTTTCCCTACAGATAAATGTTCAATACCCACTGGACATTTTATACCACTCCAAAATTAAGAGTCTTTCTAATTCTATGAAGTAAAATGAACTCCCAGCTTGGTTTATGTTCCAAGTAGCTGTCCCCAGAGGAACAGATCGGAGAAGGGCAACTTAAGCACAACAGGTCAGTTTTATTCAGACCTGGAAAACAAAGAAATCTGACATACTTCCCACACACAATGTGCCTATGGAAAAAAAAAACAGAAAAACAAAAAACCCTATATTATCTATTTAAAAAAAGGAATTAGGGGCACCTGGGTGGTTCAGTAGGTTAAGTCTCTGCCTTCGCTCAGGTCATGATCCCAGGGTCCTGGGATCGAGACCCACATCAGGCTCTCTGCTCAGCAGGGAGCCTGCTTCCTCCTCTCTCTCTGCCTGCCTCTCTGCCTACTGTGATCTCTGTCTGTCAAATAAATAAATAAATAATCTTTAAAAAAAAAAAAAAGAAGACCTACCAAAATGAAGTGAGGAATCTTTAAATAAGATCACACTTTCTTCACAACCTTCTTTTCATAAATAACTAAGTTCTATGAAGCCAGAGATGTCAATATACCCTCAAAACCAAAACACTGCCAGGTGAATATTTGTAGAAGCAAAAGAATAGATACCAGATGATCCTTAAAGTCCTCTGACTTTTAAATCTCTGGCTCTTGCATTTGCTATGTAAGCAAAATTCTATCTAAGAAAAGGAAGCCAAAATATGAGATCATCTAAATGTACAAAATAAAAAATGTGCCACTTTAAAAGACTTGGTCAAGGTCACTAGGCAGGTTCACTAGTAAGTTCATAAGGCTCCAAAACACTTTTTCCTATCATTACATATCTTTTTTAAGTTTTAATTTATTTATTCATTTTAAGTAATCGTCCAAACCCAAGGGCGGGGCTCACTCATGACCCTGAGATCAAAACTCATGCTCTTTCAACTGAGCCAACCAGGTGCCCCAATATCATATTATTATTACTGTATTTTATTATTATATTTTAGGTCAAATGACAATACTTCCACTACATTCACACTATCATCCAAGTAGCTAGGCAAATGCAAATGTCCAGAAAAGTTATACACTCAGAGCTTAAGGAAGCCTAAAATGTACACACTGCTAGAAAGAATCTGTAAATAAAGACTGAAGATCACATGGTATGATTAGTTTCTTCAAAGCCAGAAGAAATAAGTGCTTCCAATCTTTATTGCACTTAACGTTGAAACAGAGAAAAGAAAAGAATAAAAGTACAGAAAAGTCAAAAAAAAAAAAAAATCAGGGACCACATATGGCAACAAGATAGAGAAAAGAACAGAGGTTAATAGTAATCAAAAGTCTCAAAGAATGTGATTTAGGGACTTAAAAAAGGCAAAAGCAACTACAAAAGCAAAGAGCAGAATAGCAATTGAAGCAGCATCCATTTCAGAAACTTCCAATGATGACAGTGCAAGAAATTCTGAGAGGCACCTAGGTGGCTCAGTTGGTTAAATGCCTGCTTTTGGCTCAGGTGCAGAACTACCCAGGGTCCTACCCAGTAATGATCCTACTTCTCCCTCTCTCGCTCCTCCTTCTTGTGTTCTCTCTCCCGCTATCAAATAAACAAATAAAAATCTTTAAAAAATAAAAAAATTTTAAAATAGGGGTGCCTGGGTGGCTCAGTCAGTTGGGCTCAGGTCATGATCCCAGGGTCCTAGGAATCCCACATCTGGCTCCCCCCTCAGCGGGAAGCCTGCTTCTCCCTTTCCCTCTGCTGCTCCCCCTGCTTGTGAGCGCGCTCTCTCTCTCTCTCACTGTCTCTGTCAAATAAATAAATTAAAATAAATTAATTAAATCTTTAAAAAAAATTTTTTTTAATAAAAAAGAAATTTTGAGAACAAGTAAATTTTAGAGTATCTCTGAGTTGAGATACCTGTCTAGCTCAGGTGGTACAGCATGTGACTCTTGATCTGAGAGTCATGAGTTCAAGCCCCACACTGGACTTGGAGCCAACTTTAAAAAAAAAAAAAAAAAAAAGGCTGTTTAATGTACCATTTCTCTCACCTACCATATCCTACATATCTAAATTAATAAGGAACAAGGAAATACATCCCTAACCCTTAGAAATCAATAAAAAGCAAATCAGGTTCTAGCATGAGACTAGAAAAGTTTTCATTGCTCTCTATGAAGATTTTCACTAAAAATAAAAATGGTTAGGAGCACCTGGGTGGCTCAGTTGGTTAAGTGACTGACTCTTGGTTTTGGTTCAAGTCATGGTCTCAGGTTCGTGAGATCGAGCCCCTCTCCCCTGGCTGGACTATGCACCCAGCACAGAGTCTGCTTGAGATTCTCTTTCCCTCTCCCAATGAACTTCCTCCTTCCCAGCCCCACTCACACTCCCTCATGCTCTCTCTCAAATAAATAAATAAAATTTTTTAAAAATTAAAGGTTAAAATCAAGTTTTGATTCCTCACCTTCCTTCTACACCTCATTTTCCCTATCTATATTAGATTTATCCAAAACATCGATGTAAGCAGCTCATGCAGAGGTTTCTATTTCTAAAAAACATTTCCTAGAAATCTATTATATACAAAAAAATTACGTAAAGGTTAAATCAGGGTGGGGAAAGAACACCAGAACAAGGGACCAAAACAGATATCATAAAGGACTACAAAAATGTAAAGCACCTAGGGGTGCCTGACGCTCAGTTAGAAGAGCACACAACTCTCAATTTAGGGGTCAAGTGTAGCCCTCAACTGGGTGCAGAGATTACTAAAAATAACTAAACTTTTTAAAAAGTAAAACATCTACACTGTAAAAGCCATTGTGAAAGAAAGCAAAGACACAAATGACAATTGGGAAAATATCTACAATACAAAACAGAGATTTAATACCCTTAACATCTAAGAAGTTCTGCATGGGCAGAAATACATGAAAATACAGCTTACAAAAAAAGAAATAAAAGCAAAAGCACAAGATGTTAAACTTCACTAGTGATCAAAGAGATGCAAATACTTTTTTTTAGGTTTTATTTATTTATTTGAGAGAGAGAGAGAGTGAATTGAGCAAGCAAGAGAAAGGAGCAGAGGTAGAGGCAGAGATGGAGTGAGAAGCAGACTCCCCACTAGGCAGGGAGCCCGATGTATAAGGATGGAGCCCAGAACCCTAAGACCATGACCTGAGCCGAAGGCAGACACTAACAGACTGAGCCACCCAGGCACCCCAAAGAGATGCAAACTATTATCATTATTATTTCAGACTGACAAATACTAAAAATATCAGTAAGAACCATTGTTCCCTAAGGTATATGGAATCTAGCACTCCTATTCACTACTGCTAAGATTATATCTAACAACAGTTTATCATTATAAAGGCTTTCAGGAAAATAACCACACTTCAAAATAGGCCCATACTTTGACCCAAAAGCCCCACTTCTAAAAAATGTATCCTAAGTAACTAGATGTGTATAAGCATATATGGACATAAGAGCTATTACAGATGCTCAGTACACAGCAGATGTTCAGTAAATCCCTGATGAGTAAATACTATTGTTGAATGATGAATCATAGTATTGTTTATAATAGCAAAACTATTACCATTACAGAATGTCTACAAATAAACCATGATATATTCATACTCTGAAATCTTACACAGCCATTAAAAATGATAATGTAGATCTATAATTATTAATTAGAAATACATCTATAATAAGTTATAGATGTTTAAAAAAAAACAGTAAAATGTATGGCGGTTCCTCAGAAAAAAATAAACACGGAATTACCATATGATCCAGCAATTCCATTTCTGGGTATACACCCAACAGAACTGAAAGCACGTACTTAGATATCTGAACACCAAAGTTCATAGCAGCATTATTTAAATAGCCAAAAGATGAAGACAACCTAAATGTCCATTGATAGATTAACAGATAAACAAAATGTGGCATATACATATAATGGAATATTAGCCTTAAAAAGCAGTGTTTTGACACATGCTACAACACGGATGAACCTTGAAAACATTATGCTAAATGAAATAAAACCAGATACGAAAGAACAAATACTATATGATTTCCTGTCTTCGAGATACTCAAAATAGTCAAATTCATAGAGAGAGAAAGTAGAAGGCTGGCTGCCATGGGCTGGGAGGAGGGGAAAATGAGGAATTACTGCTTAATGTGTACAGTTTCTGTTTGGAAAGATAAAGTTCTAGAGATAGATAGTAATCATGGTTGCACAACAATGTGAATGTACTAATGCTACTGAACTGTACATTCTTAAATGATAAAAATAGAAAAGAATGGTTAAAACAGTAAATTTTGGGAGCCTGGGTGGCTCAGTGGGTTAAGCCTCTGCTTTCAGCTCGGGTCATGATCTCAGGGTACTGGGATCAAGCCCCGCATCAGGCTCTCTGCTCAGCAGGGAGCCTGCTTCCATCCTCTCTCTGCCTGCCTCTCTGCCTACTTGTGATTTCTCTATCAAATAAATAAATAAAATCTTTTTTAAAAACCGTAAATTTTATGTTATTATATACTTTACTACAATAAAAAAATTACAGGGGCACCTGGTTGGCTCAGTCTATTAAGCATCTGCCTTTGGCTCAGGTCATGATCTAAAGATGTTGCGATGGAGGCCCAATCAGGCTCCCCTGCTCAGCGGGGAGCCTGCTTTTCCCTACCCCCCACCCCCACTCATGCTCCTGCTCGTGCTCTCTCTCCCAAATAAATAAATAAAATCTTTAGGAAAATAAAATTAAATTAAAAAATGGTAACAATAACCATAACACATCTTATAGACTGGAGAAAACCTTTGTGTTTATTATTTTTGAGTCCTATGCTCATAAAAAGTGAAATTTAAAAAATGCATTACTTTGGTTATTCCTGTTTCCAATCCTATTCAGCACTCCCTACACAAGTCATCAGGAATAGTACCAAATGTATGCCAGTCGGAATGGATAAAATCACCATCACAAGAAAAAACATGTGTTGGAGACAATATGGAGAAAAAGGAACCCTTGGTGCACTGCTGGTGGGAATGCAAACCGGTGTAGCCACTCTGGAAAATAGCATGGAGGTTCCTCAAAAAATTTAAAAAAGAACTACTCTACTATCCAGCAATCCCACTAGTGGGTATTTACCCAAAGAATAGAAGAACACTAACTCAAAAAAACTCCTATGTTTACATTTTTTTTCCCCATTTTATTTATTTTTTTCAGCATAACAGTATTCATTGTTTTTGCACAACACCCAGTGCTCCATGCAAAACGTGCCCTCCCCTCCCTATTACCCACCACCTGTTCCCCCAACCTCCCACCCCTGACCCTTCAAAACCCTCAGGTTGTTTTTCAGAGTCCATAGTCTCTTATGGTTCGCCTCACCTCCCCAATGTCCATAGCCCCCTCCCCCTCTCCCAATCCCACCTCCCCCCAGCAACCCCCAGTTTGTTTTGTGAGATTAAGAGTCATTTATGGTTTGTCTCTATGTTTACATTTATAGCAGCATTATTTACAACAGCCAAGATACAGAAGCAACCCAAGTGTCCGTCAATTGTTGAATGGATAAAAAAAGACACACACACACACACACACACACACACACACAAATACTATTCAGCCACAGAAAAGAATGAAATCTTGCCATTTCCAACAACATGGATGGAGCTAGAGAGTATAATGCTAAGCAAAATAAGTCACTCAGAGAAAAACAAATACCATGATTTCACTCATATCTGGAATCTAAGAAACAATACAAAAGAACAAAGGTGGAAAAAAAGAGGGGGGCAAACCAAGAAATAGAGTCTTAATTAGAGAGAACAAACTGATGGTTACCAGAGGGGAAGGGAGAGGGAGATGGGTTAAACAGGTGATAGGGATTAAGGAGTGCACTTATCTTGAGGAGCACAGAGTGATGTGTGGAACTGCCGAATCACTTTAATGTATACCTGAAACTAACATAATACGGTAGGTGAACTGGAATTAAAAGAAAAACCTGTATTAAAAATAGCACCAAATGTAAATATTCTTCCCCTGAGGTTCAAAGCATAGCTCTGTAAATTACAGTTTGCATACATATTCTAAAGAGACACCGAGACAGAGTTAAAACATATAGCTTCCGTGTTTTTTACTAACTACTTAAGATGAAAGTCAAATTCCTATGTAAATTAACTCTCATACTCTTCAGCAAAAAATTGAAGCTATCTAGTATATAGCAAAGTAAAGAACCCAAGTAAGAGGAAATATCTCAAATATCTGAATACGGATATTAGAAAGTCACCAGAACACTGAAGAATAAACTACTGAGACCTGGGCCTTTGAGAAGTCAGTAAGAGGAGGAGCCAAGTCTGGTATGAAAGTAAACAAAGCACACATCAAGAACAGAAAGCTCCAACCAATCCTATCCCGCCCCTCACATTCTCTGAGAACGGTAGGACTCTTGCATAACTCAAAATATCTGGTTAGGGCATACCTAGAGAATTCACCCCATAAAGGAATGGCAGGTACTTAGGGGCTGAATCCAAATTTAGTCCTAGCTGAATCTTCACTGAGCTCAAGAAACCAGGTATTTCCAGGTGTAGGAGCAGTGTTCTGCTTAGCCAGGTGCACTCTCACTTCATGAGATGTTGCCCTCTGGCACCAAAGGGAAGTCAGGTCAACATAATGCTCTCCACAAGAAACCAAGATAACTATTTTATTTATTTTTTTTTTTTAAAGATTTTATTTATTTATTTGACAGAGAGATCACAAGTAGGCAGAGAGGCAGGCAGAGAGAGAGAGAGGGAAGCAGGCTCCCTGCTGAGCAGAGAGCCCCATGCGGGACTCGATCCCAGGACCCTGAGATCATGACCTGAGCCGAAGGCAGCGGCTTAACCCACTGAGCCACCCAGGCGCCCCAAGATAACTATTTTAAACTGTGAAAACATTTAGATCACAATTAGCACTTAGAGAGAAATAAAATGGAAAAGATGAGTGCATCATGTATATTAAGGATGAATATCGATCTACTGATCCTCATTTTTCTTTCAACTCTATGCATGCTTGGGGGGGTCACCATCAAAAATGTTTAAAATTTGGGACACCTGGGTGGCTCAGTTCTTTAAGCATCTGCCTTTGGCTTGGGTGACAAGCCCAGGTTCCTGGTATCAAGCCCTGTGTGCGACTCCCTGCCAAGTGGGGAGTCTGCTTGTCCCTCCCCTCTGCTCATGCTTTTTATCTCTAACAAATAAAAAAAATCTTTTTAAAAAATGTTTAAAGAGATACCCAGGTGGCTCAATCGGTTAAGTATCTACCTTGGGCTCACATCCTGATCTCAACAGTTTTGGGACAGAGCCCTGCATGGAGCTCCCTGCTCAGTGGGAAGCCTGCTTCTCCCTCTGCCCTTCCCTCCCTGGCTCGTGCGTGCTCTCTCTCCCTCTCTCTCAAATAAATAAAATCTTTAAAAAATAAAAATTAAAGGGCGTCTGGGTGGCTCAGTGGGTTAAGCCGCTGCCTTCGGCTCAGGTCATGATCTCGGGGTCCTGGGATCGAGTCCCGCATCCGGCTCTCTGCTCGGCAGGGAGCCTGCTTCCCTCTCTCTCGCTCTCTGCCTGCCTCTCTGCCTACTTGTGATCTCTCTCTCTCTCTCACTGTCAAATAAATAAATAAAATCTTAAAAAAAAAAATTAAAAATTAAAAATGTTTAAAATTCACTGTTGTAGAGAAATGTTTGTGCATGTGCACCCAAAGATAAGCAAGAATTTCTCTGTAATACCAACAAAATGGAAAAAAACAACATCCATCTTTTTTTTTTTTTAACAATGTCTATCTTTAGGAGAAAAGATAAAACTGTGGTACAGTCATACAACTAATACATATACCTGAGAAAATAAATAACAGTTACACATACTGATATAGGTGAATCTTAAAAACATAATATTGATTAGCCAAAGCAAATAAATATATGTAGTAAAACAAAACAAGAATATATGTATACTATGATTCCATTTTTATAGCTAAAAAATAAGCAATACTAAATAATAAATTTTTGAAATACATACAAATGTGGTAAACTTAAGGAAGGAAATAACAAACAAATCAAAACAAAAATTCTGAATAGTTTTATCCCTGGTAGAGAGACAGGTGAATGGAAATCAAGGAGAAACATACCAACAATACTGGTAAGATATTCCTTAACCTGGGTGATATGTTCACAGGTATTGGTTTTATTATATGCTTCATTACTTACATACACAACCCCATATTCTTGTCTGAGTACCATATACTTCATAATGGGAAGGGAAAACAGAAAAGGAAAGAGGACAGACATCTATAACACGGATCAACATCAACATCCTCTCTCTCTTGAAAGGCAAGGTAGATTTCCATTAAATACAGGCTCCATCCAGAAACTCCACTAAAATAAAAGATTTTTGTTTCAAGAGCACAAACTGGGGTGCCTGGGTGGCTCAGTCAGTTGCATGTCTGACTCTCAGGGTCATGAGACTGAATGATCAAACACCCCCTACCCTGGCTCCATGCTCACCTGGGCTCTGTGCTCAGCCTCAGCTCAGAGTCAGCTTGGGATTCCTCTCTCTGCCTCCCTGTCCCTCCTCCTACTCACGTGGCATGTACTCTCCCAATAAATAAATAAAATCTTTAAAAAATAAAAGAAGAAGAGCTGAACTGAGATGCAAGTAGGTAATTTATCTATCCTCAGTTTCCAAAACTTAAGATAATGCCTAATATAATATAAAAGAAAGAAAAGTAATTTAATACATTGTAATACTGAAATGTTCAGGTATAACCATCCCAGCATTCATTATTAAGGAAATTGACACTTGCACACATACACAGACATGCCATGCACATAACATCTACAAATGTAGACTGACACAACTGAGTTGTATTAGAGAATCAGATGCCAAAAGGGTCAATGCCATTGGTAATGATTTTCCAAAAACAGTTAACAACTCTTGTTAAAGTTCTGAACAAAGTATAATCTGCCCTCAGTTTACTAAGCAGTTGTATTCCTAGAAAATTTAGTGTCTATTAAAACCATGCAAAAAATTACTGTTTAAATGTATAACAGAATTAGCACTAGGTAAGTACAGACAGGTTTTTCACCTACGAGAGCTGGGAAAATGTTCAAAAATCATGCAGAACTGTCTCAGACATTGTGGAATGTATGGCATTCCTGGCTTCTGCTCACTGAACAACAGTGCTGCACCTACCCCACCCTAATCATTGTGGCAACCAAAAGTGCACCTTCAAAGATTCAAAGATTCATAGGGGTCCTGACCCCACTGAGAACCAGTGACTTCTAGAAAGGCTAAGTCCCAGTGTGGTTTCCAGACAGCCTTTATTTTCACAACACCATAAAGCTAAATGAAATGATAAAGCCTACCCAATTTCTAACTTTGGCAAAGAAGAGTGGCCCCTGGCTGGCTCGGTTCTCGGGGTCACGAGTTTGGGCCCCACATTGGGTAGAGAAATTACTTAATAAAAACTTTAAAGAAAAAAGAATTCCTCATTCAGTGAAGAAAATTATTATTAGAGAAAGTATATAAAGGCAGATTAAAACCCAAGGATCAAAAATAAATAAATAAATATTAAAATAAATAAATAAATAAATAAAACCCAAGAATCCTCACCTCCAAAGAAAGTGACACATCAATCCAAAGTTGGGCAATTTTTTCACCCATCTGAAAGCAATCTTTCAGGACAGTGTTATTTTTGCAAAATACAACAAAGGTCCCAATTGAAAAATATTGTAATACTCAAAAAGTATGTTACAGTTTACAAAGCATACTTAATTTTAATCTTTATAATAATTCTATTAAGACAGATATCTTTTTTTTAGTATTACTTGTAAGGAGAACAATCATTCAAAGTCACAGAGCTGGTAAACTGAGAGACAGGACTTTAAGCCCTCTGATTTCAAATCCTATGTTCTTTCCATCAAACTATACTGCTTCACAAAGATTCAATATAGCAATACAGATTAAAAAACTCATCAGGTACATCTGGGTAGCTGCCTTCAGATTACGCTCCCAAGGTCCTGGGATCGAGCCCCACACAGGGCTCCCTGCTTGTCCCTCTGCCTCTGCTGCTCCCCCTGCTTGTGTTCTCTTTCTTGTTCATTCCCTCCCTCTCAAATAAATAAATTTAAAAAAAAAAAACAAAAAAACCTCAGCCAATGCAAGAGAAGTGTTAATGGTAAAAGAGCAACATAAAGCATCTTGAGCTATTCTGAGTACAGCAGACTACCTATAGTAGCTATTTCTCAATATGAGAATTTTTTAAAGATTAAAAAAAAATTTTTTTTTTTTACTTTATTTATTTGACAGACAGAGATCTCAAGTAGTTGGAGAGGCAGGCAGAGAGAGAGAGAGGAGGAAGCAGGCTTCCCGCTGAGCAGAGAGCCCAATGTGGGGCTTGATCCCAGGACCCTGGGACCATGACCTGAGCCGAAGGCAGAAGCTTAACCCACTGAGCCATCCAGGTGCCCCTAAGATTTTTTTTTTTTTTTAAGATTTTATTTATTTATTTGACAGAGAGAGATCACAAGTAGGCAGAGAGGCAGGCAGAGAGAGAGGAGGAAGCAGGCTCCCCACGGAGCAGAGAGCCTGATGCGGGGCTCGATCCCAGGACCCTGAGATCATGACCTGAGCCGAAGGCAGCTGCTTAATCCACTGAGCCACCCAGGCGCCCCAGATTTTTTTTTTAAAGTAATCTCTATACCCAACATGGGCCTTGAATTTACAGCCCCAAGATCAAGAGTTGTATGCTCTACAGACAGAGCCAGCCAGGCAGCCCAGAATAAAGGTATAATCTTAGCAATTACCATGACATACAGTATCTAATTACTTTCCAATATCAAAGATTCTGGATCAGGGTGCCTGAGTGGTGTCCTCTGAGCCTGGCATCAGGCTCCCTGCTCAGCAGGAATCCTGCTTCTACCTCTCACAGCCCTCTGCTTGTGTTCCCTCTCTCACTGTTTCTCTCCCTGTCAAATAAATACTGTAAATAAATAAATAAATCTTTAAAAAAAAGAACAACTCTGGATCATAATTTTATTCAATCTTCTATTTAATCCAACACTCCAGTAATCTCACTATAGATTCTGACAGTTAAAAAATTAACAGTCTGCCTACTTGTGATCTCTCTCTGTCAAATAAATAAATAAAATCTTTAAAAAAAAAAAAAAAAAAAAATTAACAGTCTTTTTAAAAATCTTTCTATATGGGGGTGCCTGGATGACTCAGTAGGTTAGGTGACCAACTTGATTTCGGCTCAGGTCATGATCTCAGGGTCCTGGGATCCAGCCCCATATCTGGCTTTGTACTCAGCAGGGAGTCCCACTGGAGGATTCTCTCTCCCTCTCCCTCTGCCCTTCCCCACACTATGCACTTGCTTTCTTTCTCTCTCATTCTCCTCTCTCTCTCAAATAAATAAATAAATAAATCTTTAAAAAAAAAAAGGAAACAAAACCCTTTCCGCTTGGAAAGAAACGCACAACCATTAAGAACTTCATAAAGGGGGCGCCTGGGTGGCTCAGTGGTTTAAGCTGCTGCCTTCGGCTCAGGTCATGATCTCGGGATCCTGGGATCGAGTCCCGCATCGGGCTCTCTGCTTGGCAGGGAGCCTGCTTCCTTCTCACTCTCTCTGCCTACCTCTCTGCCTACTTGTGATTTCTCTCTGTCAAATAAATAAATAAAATCTTTAAAAAAAAAAAAAAAAAAAAAAAGAACTTCATAAAGGGGCGCCTGGGTGGCTCAGTGGGTTAAAGCCTCTGCCTTCGGCTCAGGTCATGATCTCAGGGTCCTGGGATCGAGCCCCACATCGGGCTCTCTGCTCAGCAGGGAACCTGCTTCCCCCTTTCTCTCTGCCTGCTTCTCTGCCTACTTATGATCTCTGTCTGTCAAATAAATAAATAAAATCTTTAAAAAAAAAAAAAAAAGAACTTCATAAAAAATGGTGCCTGGGTGGCTCAGTCATTAAGCATCTGCCTTTAGCCCAGGTCATGACCCCAGAGTCCTGGGATGGAGCCCAGCACTGAGCTCCCTGCTCAGTGGCAAGCCTGCTTCTTCTCTCCCAACCCCCTACTTGTGTTCCCTCTCTGGTGTGTCTCTGTCAAATAAATAAATTAAATCTTAAAAAAAAGAAAAGAATTTCATAAAATCTCAGTTTAGCCAAAGTGTCTCTAACATAGTCCCTCGATTAGTCCTCTCAGAAGAAGTTCTCTAAACTTTATTTGAGAATAACAACATGAGAAGATGGCATATTGAATTAGTTCTCGTTCATGTGGATTAACTTTAAAACTCTATTTGGTGCTGTGCTACGCTTCTTAATTGATAATACACTTCCATAGTTACAAACATCCATATCCACACAACAGTCTATAAGACAAGACAAAAACAAAAGCAAAGGCACACTCAGGGCTTGATGTAAGAGGAAAAGGAAGTAGTATGTCTTATTATTTCAGCTGAAGAAATAAGGAAGTAAGATCATTTATCAGCAAGCACAATCTTAGACACATCTCCAAAGGGCAGAATAATATACCAAGGTTTCCCTAAAGAAGAGTGGACAATAATCCACATGTCTCATCCCTCCACTAATTTGAACCCAAAACTCAAGAAGAAAGAATAATTTGACATTTCTATTTTAAAAGAAAAAATTTTTTTCCATTTATACTTCTAAATTCACGGGTAAAGTTTGACTGGAGTGAAGACTTTAGGAGTTACAACTTGAAAGCATATCAGTTATAAACTATACACACAAGCTGCAAGTCTTATGTATTTTTTTATTTTATTTTTATTTTTAAGTAACGCAGGGTTTAAAACTTGAGATCAAGAGTTGCATGCTCGGGGCGCCTGGGTGGCTCAGTGGTTTAGGCCACTGCCTTCGGCTCAGGTCATGATCTCAGGGTCCTGGGATCGAGTCCCGCATCGGGCTCTCTGCTCGGCAGGGAGCCTGCTTCCCTCTCACTCTCTCTGCTTGCCTCTCTGCCTACTTGTGATCTCTCTCTGTCAAATAAATAAATAAAAATCTTTAAAAAAAAAAAAAAGAGTTGCATGCTCTACAGACTGAGTCAGTCAAGCGTCCCTGTCTTATAATATTTTATCCCTCCTTTTTGTTCCTCTTTCCCAAAGAGGAACTTTACTCAGTCATAACTACGGATGTCTAAGCCAAAATCTCCACTTGAAACAAGACCTTATTTTCTCCTTCATGTACAGTTACTTCCCTTTTCCAGGCTTGAAATTCAATCCATTATAACTTCCATAATCTCTGTGATATCTATACCTAATGCACTGACTTTTTTGATTAGTAGCTAATGGAAAAGTGTATGCAATAGAGCTTAAAAGAATTATCAGTCACTGGGCGCCTGGGTGGCTCAGTAGGTTAAAGCCTCTACCTTCAGCTCAGGTCATGATCCCAGGGTCCTGGGATCAAGTCTCACATCCGGCTCTCTGCTCAGCAGGAAGCCTCCTTCTCCATCTCTCTCTGCCTGCCTCTCTGCCTACTTGTGATCGCTGTCTGTCAAATAAATAAATAAAATCTTAAAAAAAAAATCAATCACCTAAATATTTCTAAAATGTTACCACAAATACAAAGAACTAAACACTTTAGCACTTTATTATATTAAAAAAAATTACAATTCATCTTGAAAAACCTCCAATTCAAAGTTGCTAAGACACAGATTAAAATCAGATTTAAATATACCACCCAAAAGCCCCAAAACACACCATAATCCCCAAATACATTTGCAAAAATTTCCAATACTGACTGACACTTTAGGGTTTTAGGGTTATTATATATTATATATATTATATACAGATATCTTTATCTATATAGATACAGATATATCTGTCTAAATAAAAAATCAATAAGTAATTATAGGATTATAGGATCCGCACAGAACATAACAGCTGCCATATATACACCACTTACTATATGCTAGGCATTGTTCATAGAATACAAATACAGGAGTGTATACAACCTCATTTCATCAAAATACGAAATACAAGAGGTAAGGGCTACAAATCCAATTTTAAAAATGAGAAACTGTAACTTTGAAAGATTAAAAAGGCTTCTAGTTGGCACAGTAAGTTTATCCAAGAAAAATATGCAAATGTGTCAAATACATAAATAAATAATGTACAACTAGCTCAAAAAATAATACACATATCTCTCAGGAAGTGACAGGGAACATAACTGCAAAATGGTAAGCAATGATGAAGCAAAAAGCCCACAAGGGTCCTAGTCCAAAAATAACCACCTGGGAGTTTGGCTTCCCTGGGGAAAAGGGACTAAAAGTCTTCCATACAAGTAAGACAAAGGATTTCTCAGAGCTAGGACTTGAGTAGCCTGCCATATAAAGAAAACAACTTGGGGGGGGGGTGCCTGGGTGGCTCAGGGGGTTAAAGCCTCTGCCTTTGGCTCAGGTCTCAGGCTGTCTGCTCTACAGGGAGCCTGCTTCCTCCTCTCTCTCTGCCTGCCTCTCTGCCTGCTTGTGATCTCTGTCTGTCAAATAAAGAAAAAAGAAAAAAAGAAAGAAAACAACTTGGGGCACCTGGTTGGCTCAGTTAGTGGAGCATGTGACTCTCAATCTCAGGGTTCTGAGTTCAAGCCCCAAGTTGGCTGTAGAGCTTACTTAAAAATAAGAAATTTAGGGATGTCTGGGTGGCAGAGTTGACCGAGCATCCAACTCTAGGTTTCAGCTCAGGTTATGATCTCAGGGTTGCGAGACAGAGCCCTGTGTCAGGCTCTGTGCTCAGCTCGGAGTCTGCTTGAGACTCCCTCTTCTGCTTCCTCTGCCCCTTCCCCACAGCATACATTCACTATCTGTCTTTCTCTCTCAAATAAATAAATCTTTAAAATAAATAAATAAATAAAATCTTTGAAGAAAAGAAAAAACTTGCCAATTCTACCTAGGACTATGGTTCATAGTAAATAACTTCCACAAAGGTTGCAAGACACACACACAGTTTCAAAATCAAGAAAGTAACCAGGATAACCAGTTAGCTCTGAAACTGGTTCTGCAACATTCACACTATCACCAATATCTCTGAGGGGCAGGAACTCTAAGCCTGGCTCCAGAACTAGGGTCCAGAGGCAAGGATAAAACTTATACCACAAGGGAAGAGGAGAACACAGAGGGACAGGGAAAGTTTTCTGAGTCTCAGAAATATTTAATATATCTGTAAAGGGGGTAATATTCAAAATATATAAAGAATGTATACAAGTCAACACCAAAAAGACCCCAAATGTTCTGGTTAAAACAGGCGAAGGACCTAAATAGACATTTTTCCAAAGAAGACATACAAATGGCCAATAGACATATAAAGACATGCCCAACATTACTAATCACCAGATTAGTAATCAGCTCATTCCACAGGGTAACCAGAAAAAACCTACCATTCTTAGATCTTTCCTACCTTCCCAACAAACCAAAACTACAATGAGGTACCACCTCACACTAGTCAGAATGGCTATTATCAAAAAAAGAAAAGAAATAACAAGTGTTGACTGAGGATGTGGAGAAAAGTGAACCCTCATGTACTGATGGTAGGAATGTAAGTTGGTGCAACCACTGTGGAAAACAGTATGAAGGTAACTCAAAAAATTAAAAACAGAAATACTGTATGATTCAGTAATTTCACTACTGGGTACTTACTTCCGCACCCAAAACAAAAACAAAAAACAAACCCCTCAGTATTATTCAAAAAGATATGGGGCGCCTGGGTAGCTCAGGGGGTTAAGCCTCTGCCTTCATCTCAGGTCATGATCTCAGGGTCCTGGGATCGAGCCCCGCATCAGGCTCTCTGCTCAGTGGGGAGCCTGCTTCCCCCTCTCTCTTTGCCTGCCTCTCTGCCTACTTGTGCTCTCTCTCCCTTTGTCATATAAATAAATAAAATCTTTAAAAATATATATATATATATATATACACACACACACACCCCTGTGTTCAATGTAGCATTATTTACAACAGCCAAGACACAGAAACAACCTCAGTGTCCATCAAAAGATGAATGGATAAAGAAGACGGTGGTGTACACACAAACAAATATTACTCAGCCATAAAAAAGAATGAGGTTTTGCATTTGCAACAGCATGGATAGACCCAGAGGGTATTATGCTAAGTGAAATAAATCAGACATTAAAAGACAACTGCCACATGATTTCACTTATATGTGGCATCTAAAAAACAAAACAAAACAGAAACAGGCTTATAAATACAGAGAATAAACTAGTGGTTGCCAGAAAAGGGAGGGGTAGGCAAGTAAGTGAAGGGGATTAAGAGGCACAAACTTCACATTAGGTCACAGAGAGGAAAAGTACAACATAAGGAATATAGTTAATAACAACCTTGTATGGCTACAGACGGTGACTACACTTAAGTGATGAGCACTGTATAATGTCCAGAATTGTTGAATCACTGCACTGTGCACCTGAAACTCATATAACATTGTATGTCAACTATACTTCAATAACAAAAACTTTAAAAAAATAGGAAATAAAATTGTACTTTCCATAAAAAAAAATGAAGAAGACAACTAAATCTGCTACTGTATCTGAATGACATTCCAGTCTCCATTTCGTAAGTGTATAACTATTAAGCCTTTCTGGTGCTTCCTCACACCCCTGGTATTTATAAGATAAATCCTCATTCCTTAAGGTAACCAGAAAAAACCTACCATTCTTAAACTTTTCCTACCTTCCGAACAAACGAAGAATCATGATAATCTGAAAACACTGGGGTTTTTCTTAAGTTTTTATTTATTTAGTAATCTCTATATCCAACATGAGGCTTGAACTCATAAGACCAAGATCAAGAGTTGCACACTCGGGGCACCTGGGTGGCTCAGTGGATTAAGCCGCTGCCTTCGGCTCAGGTCATGATCTCAGGGTCCTGGGATCGAGCCCCGCATCAGGCTCTCTGCTCCGCAGGTGAGCCCACTTCCTCCTCTCTCTCTGCCCTGCCTCTCTGCCTACTTGTGATCTCTCTCTGTCAAATAAATAAATAAAATCTTTAAAAAAAAAAAAAAAAAAAAAAAAAAGAGTTGCACACTCACTCCTCTTTTGCCCCAGCAAAAGGTTGATTTTTAAATGCAATAAAGTTACAAAAACCTATTTCTAACTGGTAACCTTTGACAATTCCAAAACTAAGCATCCAGTTTCCCACACCTAAAGAAAAGCGTCTTTATAACTAAATTTGTTGATTATGTCTAAGCAAACTTTAAGTGATGCAGGATCTCTCAAATTCAGCCTTCCTATTTATCAACTAGACACAGTCCTATTATCAACCAGACACAGGCCTTTCCTACCACTAGGAAGGGAGTGGTTTCCAGCTTGAGGATGACACAATTAAAGAGTTCCAAATAGGAATTAAAAATAGTCTCTAGAAGAACTAACTCAGAATAAAAACTGTGTTTTAGTAAAACAAGGATCAAATTAGTAATCCATCACTTAAATTCTAGACCTATCTCTGCTAACAACTAGCTGTGCAACTTTGGCTAACCTAACCGAGACTTCAGGTTCTTTTTTTTTTTTTTTTTAAAGATTTTATTTATTTATTTGTCAGAGACGGAGAGAGCAGAAGCAGGGGGAGTGGCAGGTGGAGGGAAAAGCAAGCACCCTGCGGAGGAAGAAGACAGATAGATGCACAAGACTCCATCCTAGGACTCTGGGATCATAACCTGAGCAAAGGCAGACACCTAACCGACTGAGACACCCAAGTGTCCCTCTTTTTCTCTACTAATGCTAACATTGTAACATTCTTTTAAACACATGATAGCAACGTTTGCTACACATAGACAAATTCAGCATTTACACATTTCTAGAGTTTCAAACAACTTTATAAATGCTAATGATGCTTGTCTACCACTCTCTGCTCCCCCAAAAGTCACATAAGTAGAATCTAAAAACAAACATTTTGAGATAGTTTTCCAAAATACTTTTTAATATGGTAACATATCCTAGAACTTTAATTGAGGTATAACTTAGAAACACTGAAATTCACTTTTTCTTTAAAGATTTACTTATTTGAGAGCTCACTCACTCATGCATGCACCTATGAGGGAGAGGAGAAGGAGAGGGAGGGAGAAACTCAAGCAGACACTGCTGCTAAGCACAGAGCCCCACTCAGGACTCAATCTGATGACCCTGAGATCATGACCTGAGCCGAAATGAAGAGTCAGACGCCCAACCGACTGCACCATCCAGGCAACCCTGAAATTCACTTTTAAGTGTACATTTCTGTGTTTGAAAAATACATAGCATCACCACAATCAAGATATACAACAGATACAGGCAATACAGAATACCCCAAAAAATTCTCTCACGCCTTCCCTTCCTGCCAACCACTGGTCAGTTTTCTGTCCTTTTAGTTTCATTTATTCCAAAAGAGTGTAAAAATGGAATCAGGCAGTATGTGGTCAGAGTCTGGCTTCTTTCACTTAGCATAATGCATCACTATCCGCCCATGCTGCTGCATGCACTGCCGAATGGTAGTCCACTGTATGGAGGTTCACAGTTGCCATACATGTGAATTTGTCTCCAGTTTGGGGCATTAGCACAGATGAAGTTTTCGTTTCACTTGAGTAAATACTTATTAGATCTATTAGATCATTACAATAAGTGTGTGTTTAACTGTATGTGAGAACCTGCCAAACTGTTTTCCAAAAGACTGTACCAATAATGAATAAGAGTTTTTTAATGGTTTTAAGGAAAAATAAGTTTAGATCTTATGTCACCAATTTCATAGAAAGATCCTAAATAGAATCAGGTATTTTTCAGAAAAAAATTATTTTCCTGTGCATAGAAAGTTAACAAAGGAAGTTTGTTATAGAAAGTTATCAAAGAAAGTCAATTTGATAAATATTCACATTTATCAAATAGAAAAATATTTTTTAATAGACTTGAAAATGCCTTGTTTTAAATAACACTCATAAGTTCTATAGGTCAGAGACTGTGTTTAAATCGATTTGGCTAAAATGTGGATTTAAACTGTCTATTTGGGGGCACCTGTGTGACTCAGTTGAGTGACTGACTCTCGGTTTCAGGTCAGGTCAGGATCTCAGGGTCATGAGACTGAGCCCCCTGTGGGACTTCGCACTCAATGGGAATCTCCTTCCCTCCCTCTTCCTCTTCCCCTCTTCCCAGGGCACACACGTATATACCTGCTCTCTCTCAAGTAAGTCCTAAAAAGCGGGGGGGGGGGGGGGGGGGGGGGGAGCAATATAAAATTAAAAAGCTGTCTATTCAGAATGGGAGATTCTACGGGGCACCTGAGTGGCTCAGCTGGTTAAGTGTCTGCCTTCGGCTCAGGTCATGATCCCAGGGTTCTGGGAGGAAGCCCTGTGTTGGGCTCCCCACTCAGCAGGGAGCCTGTTCCCCCCCACCCCTTCCCTCTGCTGTTTCACTGCTTGTGCTCTCACTCTCTCTCACTCATGCTCTTTGAGTGAGCATAAAATCTTTGAAAAAAAAAAATAGAATGGGAGATGCCAAGCGGCTAAGTCTATACAAATTCTGGTTATTTGGGACATAAATGAGAAAGAAGACATATAATAAAAGGTTTGATCTTTCCAACTCACTTGTTCAACTGTCCCTCAGAAATAATTCTTCATTCTTAATGAAACTACCTACTTACGAAACCCTCCACTTTCTTCCTATCATTCCCCTAGTTTCACTCGTCTTTTTTATCCAGTACAGATTTTACAGTTCATCAATATAATCAATCACTCCTTGCACTCTATTTACTATTGCCCAGTCCCTCTCCTTCACACTCTCCTAGCAAAACTCGTTATTCTTCTCCATGACCACGACAGAGCAACATAATATTGAAGAAAATCACATAACCAGTCAGACTGATTATTGTCATAAATTCACAACTAACAACCTCAACCACAACAATATTACTCTAAAAGCTCCCTGTTGTGGCTGTTTTGCAACTTTTAAACATTTCACCCACTCTCCATTTCTCCCACTACTTAATTTATAATACCTTCATTAAGAAAACAGAAGCCATCAATGAAGCTCCCAATTTTTTCCACAACCAAATCTGTAACATCCCCCCCAAACTGAACAGTCATCTTCTTCTCCACTGCTTTAAAATGAATAAGCATCTCTGATTATTATTTTTTTAAAATTTTTTCCATTTTGATAGAGCAAGAGCAAATAAGTGAGCGAGAGCAGGGAGAGGGGCAGAGCGAGAGAAGCAGAATCCCAAGCAGACTCCACATTGCGCTCAGAGCCCAAAATGGGGCTCAATCCCAAGACCCTGAAATCATGACCTGAGCCAAAACCAAGGGTCGGATACTTAACCGACTGAACCACCCATGTGCCCCTGATTCCTATTAAATGACCACTGAAGTTTGCTCTTTGCATTCTCTCTTTCACTTAGAGGTTTCTTTCCTTCCATAATTTACTCTCTCCTAGATCACCAATCTTTCCTCCTCTACAAGATCATTCTCAGTATCACGTAAACATGTACCATTACCTCCCATATTTACATGTTTTGTAGAGTATCCCATTATTCCCTACACAGCTATGCTCCACCTCCTCCCCCATTTGCTACCCTTTAGAGCCTCATTCCTCAAAAATTATCAGTTCTCACAGTCTCTAATTCTCAACTTTCCATTTACTATTCAACCTGTTCCAAACTGGTCTACCTCCACAAGTTCATTGAAACTGCCCCTTGAACAGATAGCACACTTAAAGGAATAAATGAAGAGAGCTTAATGGAGAGACTATTTACAAAAGTGTGGTCAGATTAAAGTAGCATATATAGAGAGCAATCAAGAAAAAAAAAAAAAGAAAGAAAAAGAAGCTATTACCTTCTTTAAACTACTAGAAAGTACAAGGTGTACAAGTTTCACCTCTCTGAAGCCTGAAGTTAACAAAACCAGAAAAACCTATGGCAGTGGAAAAGGTACCCTGCAGCTACAGGTAAAGGTATGCAGTTTTTATCTAAACTGGAGCCCCGTCGGGAAGAGGAAAGGGAATAAATACCCTAATCTCTTTTTCCTTCCACCGTCCAGTCTCCTGCCAATTGTATCCCCACTGGCTGTACACAACACGAAGCCAGAAGGAAAAGAAGCCTGGGTAATATAAACCATAGAGGTCAGCCTTCTGAAGCACAAAGCAGAGAAGAAAAGGGCAAAAATAGATCTGGAGAAACATACAAAGATGACCAACATATTACCATCAATAATTTCCATTTTGATAAATCACACTGGCACTGTTCTCTCTCTCTTCTCTTAGGCTTCCATGACATATCCTGGTTTCTCTCGATATAAACTCCATTCCCCACCTCACTAGAAAGAATATTTGGAGTTCTTCTGAGCTCAGTACCAGACAGCCGATCTCACCCTTTCCTCATGTCTCTCAATACCACCTATATAATGACAATTTCCAGTATCGCCTCTCCTTAAGCTCCAGCCTCCCATATCCCAACACTATCATTTAGATGTCACTTGGAAATTCACAGATCCCAATGATTCTCATCCTCATAATAAGTTCTTTTCCTAGTCCTCTTATATGTTAATACCAAGCCAGAAACTTGGTAGTAAGTTTTGATTCCTTTGATTTCTTTTTCTCTTTCACATCTAATCCATCAGTAAATCTTGAAAATTCTATCACTAAAATATATCTGAATTCATCCACTTCTGTCTCTACTTCCAACACTCTTCTAAATTGCTCTTCCTGGGGCGCCTGGGTGGCTCAGTGGTTTAAGCCGCTGCCTTCGGCTCAGGTCATGATCTCAGGGTCCTGGGATCGAGTCCCGCATCGGGCTCTCTGCTCGGCAGGGAGCCTGCTTCCCTCTCACTCTCTCTGCCTGCCTCTCTGCCTACTTGTGATCTCTTTCTGTCAAATAAATAAATTTAAAAAAATAAATAAATAAATAAATAAATTGCTCTTCCTGCTCTCTCTTCTGCTTCTCCCTAAAACCTAACTATCAGATAATAGCCATGATAATCTTTTAAAAATGTGTATCATGCTCTCACTCTTTTTTTTTTTTTAAAGATTTTATTTATTTATCTGACAGAGAGATCACAAGTAGGCAGAGAGGCGGGCAGAGAGAGAGGAGGAAGCAGGCACCCCGCGGAGCAGAGAGCCCGATGCGGGACTCGATCCCAGGACCCCGAGATCAGGACCCCGAGATCACGACCCGAGCCGAAGGCAGCGGCCCAATCCACAGAGCCATCCAGGCTCTCACTCTTGATTTCAGCTCAGGTCATGATTCCAGGGCCTTGAGATTGAGACCTGAATCAGGCTCCCCAATTGGCAGGGAGTCTGCTTCCCCTGCCCCTCCCCAGCTCACTCACACTGTCTCTTTCTCTAAAATAAATAAATCTTTTTAAAATGTATTACCATATTTATCTTATCCTCTGCTTAAAATCCTTCAGTGGTGGGGCACCTGGGTAGCTCAGTCAGTTAAACGGCTGCCTTCGGCTCAGGAAATGAAACCAGGGTCCTGGGATCGAGCCCCACATCTGGCTCCCTGCTCAGTGGAGAGCCTTTTTCTCCCTCTCCCTCTGTCTGCTGCTCTACCTACTTGTGCTATCTCTCTGTCAAATAAATAAACAAATCTTAAAAAAAAAAAAAAAAAATCCTTCAATGGAACCCCAGTTAGAACAAAATCCAAATCTATAGCAACCTACAAGGCACTTCATGACTGACCTCTTTATACCTATCTAAGCTCATCCTAAAAAGTACTTTCCCTCACACTCACTAAGCTATAGCCTTACTTCAGTACCTCAAAATTCAAGCTCTTTCTTTACTCTTCCCACAAGGACAAAATACCTCCAGCTCTGTGCACTGTGGTTCCTTCTAGTTCTTCATACCAATTCAAATGTCAACCTAAAGGTGGACTTTGCCAACAAGATCAAAACTGGTTCCTCTGTTATTCTCCTATTACAGCATACTATTCATTCTTTTTACTGCATAGTCTCAAATGGCAATTTTCCTCTGTACTTATCTTCATATTGTGTATCTCCTTCCCCCACACTATAAACTTCATTGAGGACAGAGATAATTAAATTAATTCAATTCCAACACCACTGGGGACCAACGACATACAAGGAACTATGATAGGTAACTTTGGGTGTTACAAAGCGTAAGTCAAAGTGACAAAGATCCTATTCCCAGTAGGTATATAATCTACTTAGGGAGGAAAATGGATGTAACTATAAATGCAGAGCAGATAATATGCCATATAATATTGCTACAAAGTGCTACGGGATCAAAATAGAAATAAAATGTAGAAAAAGTGGTAAGAAAGCACTCATATAAGATGGTTCTAAACCGAGGGTTGCTTGGGGGGGAGATAGGGAGAAGGCGGTTGGGTTATGGATATTGGGGAGGGTATGTGCTGTGATGAGTGCTGTGAAATGTGTAAGCCTGATGATTCCCAGACCTGTACCCCTGGGGCAAATAATACATTATACATTAATAAAAATAATTTAAAAATGTACAAATTAAAAAAAAAAAGAAGATGGTTCTATTATCGCTTAAAAAGGTAATACGGGGGAAAAAAAGCATTCAGGTCAGGACAAACAACCTTAATAAAAAAACAAAAAGGGCAAAAAGTAAAGGACAGGGATGCCTGGTTAAGAGTCATCAGCTGGTTAAGTGTCGACCTTCAGCTCAGGTCATGATCTCCGGGTCCTGGGACTGAGTCCCACGTCTGGCTCCTTGCTCAGCGGAGAATCTGCTTCTCCCTCTGCCTGCTGCTCCCCCTGTTTGTGCCCTTTCTCTGACAAATAAACAAACAAACTATTTAAAAATAAATAAATAAAGGGCATATAAGAAGAAGAGATGAAAAACCAAAGCAGCTACAGACAGAGAAACTGTAGAGTTCCACTGAAATCATGTTTGATGATCTTAATTAGGAAACAGAAAACAAATTTTTCAGTAAATGTGCTATAGAACTCAACCTTACCCACTACAGAATGAAAATATGAAGTATTTTCAAGCAAACAAAAACTAATGTCCTTTCCAGGTCTGAAGTTCAAATGATGGAACGCATATACTTATACAAGTAAAAGTGTTCATTGAAAGCATGCTTCATCAACTTCATGTGGAATTTATCATGACTTTTAAGGAGGTTTTAAACTAACTGTCTAAACAATTTTTCAAAAATCCTATTTACACTTCCCAAAATTTTACTCCAAAGGGAATATGATGGGAAAAGGTGGCAGGCAGGGAGGCCAGGGGTAGGACCTTTCAAGACATTTAATATTACACCCAGCCCAAATTTGAAAGTAATTTAATAAAATACTTCCAAAAGTAAAAGGCAGGTTTATTTTTTTAGCAATATTCTCAAAAGTCATAATTTTACTGATAATAACTTTCAACACTATTATTCATAAGCCTTTAGAGGGTAACTGGCTGTTGTTCACTACATTCATTCAATAAGTATATAATGACTACCAATAAATACCCAGAAAGTCTAAGCAGAATACACAAAAATCACAGAATTTTATTTTATTTTTTAAAGATTTTATTTATTTATTTGACACAGAGAGAGACAACGAGAGAACACAACCATGGGGAGTGGGGGAGGGAGAAGCGGGCTTCCTGCTGAGCAGGGAGCCGGATGTGGGACTCAATCCCAGGACGCTGGGATCATGACCTGAGCCAAAGGCAGACGCTTCATGGCTGAGCTACCCAGGTGCCCCAAAATTACAGTATTTTAAACGCCAATAGAGATTTAGAAGAATAACCAAGATAATTTTAAAGAATAACGAAGTGGGGGTATGAGTCCTCACCATACCAGACATCTAAATTTATTACAAAGCTATTGTAAATAAAGACAATGTACTACTAGCTCTGAGATAAGCAAAAAGAGCATAAAAACAGGCCCACATGTAAACAGAAATATGACATATGACTTAAGATCTTCACTGAATGGGGCGCCTGGGTGGCTCAGTGGGTTAAAGCCTCTGCCTTCAGCTCGGGTCAAGATCCCAGGGTTCAGGGATGGAGTCCCACATGGGGCTCTCTGCTCAGCAGGGAGCCTGCTTCCTCCTCTTACTCTGCCTGCCTCTCTGCCTACTTGTGATCTCTGCCTGTCAAATGAATAAAATCTTAAAAAAAAAAAAGATCTTCACTGAATGGACTCTGAGAAACAACCTGAGGGTTTTGGAGGGGAGGGGAGTAGGGGGTTGGGTGAGCCTGGTGGTGGGTATTAAGGAGGGCACATATTGCATGAAGCACTGGGTGTGGTGCATAAACAATGAATTTTGGAACACTGAAAAAATAAAATAAAATAAAAGCCCCCCAAAAAAGATCTTCACTGAAAATCAGTGCCAGATACTGCTCTATAAACAGCACTGGCACATTTGTTTTTGATATTTAAAAAGCTGATTTTAAAAAATTCATATTATTCACTATAATTTCAGAATAATTTGAATATTTCAGTATTGAAATCCTTTTTAGATCATCAGGCACCAGAGGCTCCTGGGTGGCTCAGTGGGTTAAAGCCTCTGCCTTCAGCTCAGGTCATGATCTTGATCTCAGGGTGTTTAAGTGCAAGTCCCACACTGGATTCGGAAATTACTTAAAAATAAAATCTTAAAAAAAAAAAAATCCAGCCCTACCCTCAAAGATGAATCTTATCTAAATCCAAACTAAAGACAAAGAAGAGTTTCATGGTTTCAGTATGCGGAAGATTCAGGAAGAAAAGAATTTTAGGAACTGTGATTCTTGTGTCAGCACATCAAAAATATCTATGAATATCATATATTTAGGGAGCGCTGTTATTCGGCCAAATTTTCTCAGGCACAAGCTCCATCAACCTCATATCTCACTCAGTTTGTTTCCAGAGGATGTTAAACATTTACATTTAGAGATTTTCACAGAGACCAGTTAAACAAACAAGGCTGAAGATTGTCTGAAAGTAGTTGCTCCAATTCCAAAGGTTCAATTAAGGTATAGACAGAAATGACATCTCTAGAAAAGCACTCAATCTCAGGTTACTAGGGTTGTTCACCATCTGTTAACTCAGATGAAACTTTCCTTCCATAAATCACACCCCTGGGATACATGCAGGAATACTGATAGTGAAGTGAAGGAGACTTGTAGAGAACCTATTTGAAAACGTGAACCTATTCGCAAAATTGAAATCCCAATTTACACTACGACCACCAGTACCACAGAAGGATATGCTCTATAAAGAACATAAAATTGACTGTATTTAATCACTTAAGCACTGAAGGGTAAGAATATGACCTCTGAAGCCAGACTACTTATGTTTGAGTCCACCATTTGCTCTATGATTTTGGGTAAATGCTTAACCTCTGTACCTAAAATTTCTCAACAGGAAAATAAGGATAATAATGACGGGGCACCTGGATGGCTCAGTCAGTTAATTCCTTGGGCTGGAGTCATGATCCTGGGGTCCTGGGATGGAGCACCTGCTCCTTCCTCTCCCTCTGCCCCTCCCCACCAACGTGAGCTCATACACACATGCACACTCTCTCTCAATAAATAAAATATTTAATAATAATAATAAAGATCATAATACCTACCCTCATAGGAGTTATTGTGAGAATTAAATGAGTTGCCTGTAAAGCACTTAGAACAATGCCTCGAATACAGCATCAGCTGCTGCTAGTGTTACTACTACCACCTAATCCCATTACTAGACTATCAGTTCTCTCAAGTGGCTCAAATACAAGCTAGTGTCCTAGCCAGATCATGCAATTTTAATGTTCCTGAATCAATGATTCAATATACCAAATTCAAACAGCAGCTCTACAAAACACAGCCTCAAGTCTTCCTTTTAAATCATTTACTTATCAAACAAAATTCTCACAAGTATTAATCAACAGCAAACGTTTACTTGTCTCCAAGAAATCTAAGAATTATCACTATGATATGGAAATTCTGAAAAATCTTACACTTGAAATAAATCTTTTTCATTTTATTTTTAATTACAAATTAAGGGTGCCTGGGTGGCTCAGTCATTATGTGTCTGCCTTAGGCTCGGGTCATGATCCCTGAGTCCTGGGATGGAGCCCCACATCCAGCTTCCTGCTCAGCAGGAAGCCTGCTTTTTTCCCTCCCCTGCTCTCCCTGCTTGTGCTTTCTCTGTCAAATAAATAAATGAAATCTTTAGAAAAAAAAAATTAAACTCTGACCTTACAGATCAGATTAATAAGTCTAGATCCATATATAGCAATAAAACATACTAAACGTTTTATTAATATATTTACTATTAATCTGCAAATCTGCTCTTGTAAAGATTTTAATAAAAAAAAGAATAAATGTTCAACATCTTTAGTTATCTGAAAAATGCAAATAAAAATCATTCTAAGACATCATTTTATACCCACTTGACTGGCTAAAAAAAAAAAAAATCAAAGAAATTAACAACTCAGGTGATGGCAATGATAGGCAGCAACGGGACCTCATACACTGCTAGTGGATAATCATTTGGCAATTTCTTACAGTTAACCATACCTCTACCCTGTGATGCAACAATTCCACTGGTGGGTAGCTGACCAAAAGAAATGAAACATATGTTCACAAAAAGACCTGTACAAGAATGTTAATAGCAGCCTTATTCCTAACAGGCAAAAACTGGAAATAACACAAATGTCTATCGACAGGACAACAGAAAAACGAAGTGTGGTATTCATAAAATGGAATACTATGCGACCTAGGAAGTTATCTGTTGTTTACACTAATGATTTGAATTTATTACTTACTGAGGATTTCTATTTTCAAGTTCTGTCTCATTTTATTTTATTTTATTTTATTTTAAAGATTTATTTATTTGACAGATAGAGATCACAAGTAGGCAAGTAGGCAGAAAGGCAGGCAGAGAGAGAGAGAGGAGGAAGCAGGCTCCCAGCCAAGCAGAGAGCCCGATGCGGGGCTCGATCCCAGGACCCCGGGATCATGACCTGAGCCGAAGGCAGAGGCCTTAACCCGCTGAGCCACCCAGGCGCCCCCTGTCTCATTTTAAAATGTATTTTAATCCCTCGTTGAAGATCATTTTTATTCTGAAAATAACCTTATTTTTTGTTTAGGAACTCGCTTCAATTTTTTTTGCAAGATAAAACTTCTGAGGAATTTTTTAGTTGGTGCTTTTAAGTAGCAAATAACACCTGGCTGGCTCAGACGATAGAGCATGCAAGCCCTGATCTTGGGGACTGTGAGTTCAAGCCCTACACTGGGTGTAGAGATTGCTCAAAAATAAAAAAAACCTTGGGGTACCTGGGTGGCTCAGTGGGTTAAAGCCTCTACTTTCGGCTCAGGTCATGATCTCAGGGGCCTGGGATTGAGCCCCACATCGGGCTCTCTGCTCAGCAGGGAGCCTGCTTCCCTTCCTCTCTCTGCCTACTTGTGATCTCTGTCAAATTAATAAATAAAATCTTTAAAAAAATTAAAATTTAAATTAAAATTTAAAAATAAAAAAAAAAGGTCATGTGGAGGGTATGTGCTATGGTGAGTGCTGTGAAATGTGTAAGCTTGATGATTCACAGACCTGTACCCCTAGGGTAAATAATACATTATATGTTAATATAAATAATTTTTTAAAAAGAAAGAAAAACAAAAAAAATTAATTTAATTTAAAAAAAGAGAGAGAGGGACAAATAAATCTCAGGGTTTTATTACGCAATACTACTTTTATTAAGTGAAACTCTTAAATGTATGTGTACATATTTTTTCTTATGTGTTCTTGGTACATGTTCCTCCTGAGTGTTCCCTCCAGAAGTCATTCATGTATATATAAAAAAAAAGACTCGCTTGGTAGCTCGGTGGGTTGAGCCGCTGCCTTCGGCTCGGGTCATGATCTCGGGGTCCTGGGATCGGGTCCCGCATCAGGCTCTCTGCTCGGCGGGGAGCCTGCTTCCCTCTCTCTCTCTCTGCCTGCCTCTCTGTCTGCTTGTGATCTCTCTCTGTCAAATAAATAAATAAAATCTTAAAAAAAAAAAAAAAATGGCTACTTCATAGGAAACCATGCCTTAGGGAGATACAAATTGGACTTGAGGTAAATTGAATAAACTGTGCTCTAGGGATGGTTTAAATTGTCAAATAAATTTTAAAAAATCTTAAAAAAAAATTGAAAGGGGCATTAATGCTCAGCAGGAAGTCTGTCTCTCTCTCTCCCTCTCTTTACCCCTCCCCACTGCTCATTCTCTCCTCAAAACAAATAAATAAAATCTAAAAAAAAAAGACAGGTACATTAAACTTTTTGCTGATCATTTATGTAAATTAAGTCACAGCTCTGAATATTATCCATCCCTAAATTCCACATAAAAATTAGAGACCACTCAGGGTGCCTGGGTGGCTCAGTGGGTTAAAGACTCTGTCTTCGGCTCAGGTCATGATCTCAGGGTCCTGGGATCAAGGCCCACATTGGGCTCTCCGCTTAGCAGGGAGCCTGATTCCCTCCCCATCTCTCTGCCTGCCTCTCTGCCTACTTGTGATCTCTCTCTCTTTCAAATAAATAAAATCTTAAATAAAAAAATTAGAGACCGGGGCGCCTGGGTGGCTCAGTGGATTAAGCCGCTGCCTTCGGCTCAGGTCATGATCTCAGGGTCCTGGGATCGAGCCCCACATCAGGCTCTCTGCTCCGTGGGGAGCCTGCTTCCTCCTCTCTCTCTGCCTGCCTCTCTGCCTACTTGTGACCTCTCTCTCTGTCAAATAAATAAATAAAATCTTTAAAAAAAAAAAAAAATTAGAGACCACTCAGAAAAAGAAAAACGGCAAAGAACAGGAATATAACTTCACTTAAAGGAAATACTTAAAGGCTAATGATAATATTTAAAATGTTCCACTAATGATAAAATAAAAATTTCAGAAACCAGTTACTATTTTCTCCCTATCAAATTAGCAAATATTTTTAAATGATAACACTGCTGGCAAGGGTATATACCTCAACCTCATACACCGTTAATGGAAACATAAATTTGTACAACCTTCTAGAAAGGAATTATGCAATGTTCTGCTCTCTTGAAAACACTCAGAAATGTATACCTTGACTTGATAATTCCACTTATAGAAATCTATCTTAACATTATAGAAATGTGGACAAAGATCTGTGTTTAGCAATATTCAATGATGTTTTGTCTATAATAATTGGAAATTAATAAATTAATAATCTGAATGTGAAACTATGGAAATCCCTTGTATAAATGACGATATACCCTTTAATGGAATATTCCTCAGCTGTTTTAAACTGTTTTCAAATAATTATAATGATATTACAATGTATGTTTTAAAACAAAAAGGCAGGGGCGCCTGGGTGGCTCAGTGGGTTAAAGCCTCTGCCTTTCGCTCAGGTCATGATCCCAGGGTCCTGGGATCGAGCCCCGCATCGGGCTCCCTGCTTGGCAGGGAGCCTGCTTCCTCCTCTCTCTCTGCCTGCCTCTCTCCCTACTTGTGATCTCTGTCAAATAAATAAGTAAAATCTTTAAAAAAAAAAAAAAAAAGGCAGGTTCCAGTGGTGCCTAGGTGGTTTACTCAGTTAAGTGACCATCTCCTGGTACTGGTCTCAGGGTCATGAGTTCAAGCTCTGCATTGGGCTCGATGCCCAGTGTGGAGCCTTAAAAAAAAAAAGCAAGTTCCAAAATTATGTGTTCAATAAAAATCTGCATGAGGAAAAAATAGATAAATGTTAATGTCATTAAAAAAATAATGAAGCGTCAGAGCACCTGGGTGGCTTACTGGTTTGAGTGCCCAGCTCTTGATTTCAGCTCTGGTCATGCTCTGGGTGGTGGGATCAAGCCCTACCTTGAGCCTTTCGTTGGGCTGCACGCTCAGAGTAGAGTTAACCTGTGATTCACTCTCCCTCTGCCCTTTCCCCCACTCACCTGTGTGCATGTACACACACTCTCTCTCAAAATAAATAAACAAAATCTTTTAAAAAAGAATGAAGGGTCAATATCATAGAAACTATGATTATATTTCAGTGTCTGGGCTTTCTTGTAGAAGCACAAGTGATATCCCACACTAACTACATCTACTGGGGAGGTGGGGGGAGACCCAAAGAGTAAGAACATTCAATGAAGGAACACATCATTAGTATCATTTCAGATACAAATAGTCAACTTATCAAATGAAGTCAAAGTCCTTCAAGGTATGTTAACAAATCTATAAGAAAAGGTTACAGAATTCAATACAATGCAAATATAAACCAATCATGTTTAATTTGAATTAGAGAAAATAATTAGGTGATTTCATTATTTTGCATAGAACTAAACTCAGGCACAGCCAGAAGTCAAGCCAGCAACCTGCCTTCCCAGGAAATTAGTTCTTACTTGGCAAAGTATTGCCCTTATATTCTAAAGAAGCAGAACTCCACAAAGAGAAATGAGACACACAAATTCAAATACTATGTAAAAGATGTATACTTTTCCCTTTGCTCCTAAGATCTCCAAAAAGAAAATATAATGCCTATTAAAACATATGGAAAAGGAGCTCAATTTAGAGTTAAATGTTTTTTGTGGGTTTTTTTAAAGATTTACTTGAGGCACCTGGGTGGCTCAGTTGGTCAAGCGACTGCGTTCGGCCCAGGTCGTGATCCTAGAGTCCCTGCTTCTTCCTTTCCCCTTCTCATACTGTCTCTATATCTTTTATTCTCTCTCTCTCAAATAACAAAATCTTTTAAAAAAATTAAATTTAATTTAAAAAGACTTACTTGAAAAAGAGAGAGAGAGAAGGGGAGGCAGAGGGAGAAACAGAATCTCAAGCAGATTCTCCACTGAACTCAGAGCCCCAATCCAAGGCTGGATCTCACAACCCATGAGATCAGGACCTGAGTGGAAGTTAAGAGTTGGTCACTTAACCAACTGAGCCATCCAGAAGCCCCAGTTAAATGTTCTTTAAACAAAGAATCAGTTTAGGGGCACCTGGGTGGCTCAGTGGGTTAAGCCTCTGCCTTTGGCTCAGGTCATGATCTCAGAGTCCTGGGATGGAGCCCTGCATCAGGCTCTCTACTCAGCTGGGAACCTGTTTCCCCCTCTCTCTCTGCCTGCCTCCTCTGCCTACTTGTAATCTCTCTGTCAAATAAATAAATAAAAATCTTAAAAAAAAAAAAAAGAGGGGCGCCTGGGTGGCTCAGTGGGTTAAGCCACTGCCTTAGGCTCAGGTCATGATCTCAGGGTCCTGGGATCGAGCCCCGCATCGGGCTCTCTGCTCAGCAGGGAGCCTGCTTCCCTCTCTCTCTCTGCCTACCTCTCTGTCTGCTTGTGATCTCTCTCTGTCAAATAAATAAATAAATAATCTTTAAAAAAAAAAAAAAAAGAATCAGTTTATCTGAAAATGCTAAGTAAATCACACAAACTGTAAAAGAATTACATTTATATTATATTTTAAATGAAAAGGAAAATACTATGCTATTTCTCAACTTCAACTAAGATTACATTGGAAAGAAACCTATGTTAGTTATACTAATCCTTGATTTTGACCCTAAGTAAGATGTTTAAAAATCTGACCCTGATTTCCATTAAAGGTCCAACACTGAAGCTTCTATAGAAATATGGACACAAGGCTGCACTGTCAGGAGAAAAATGACACCTGAACTTCATTCAATGTCCAAGTATGAAACAATGTAAGGATAAAATTATACAATCATATATTTAGATCAGTGGATTCATTTATAAACCATTCCTGCAACTCTAAAATGCTTCCCTTGGCACCACAATCCCAACTGCCACACTAGACCAAAAGGCCAACAAACTACTACTTCGAAGAATTAGTAACAAAGCAGAATAGTTTATTAAACTTTTGTAACAAAGGTTACTGGCTGGTTTAGTCAGAAGAGCATGTGACTCTTGTTCTTGGGGTCCTGAGTTAGAGCCCCATGTTGGGTACAGAGATTACAAAATAAATAGATAAATACACTTTCAAAGAAAGGAAGGGAGGAAGGAAGGAAGGAAAGAAAGGAAAGGAATGGAACAGAACGGAAAGAAAAGGAAAGGAGAGGAAGGAAGAAAGAAATTAGTTGCAAATCCAGTATCTATAAGGGACTTGTGTCCAGAATGTTTATTTTTACAACTCAAACTACATAATAATAGGCAAATAACCCCATTTTTAAATTGGGCAAGGGATCCAAAAAACATTTCTCCAAGAAGATAAACAGGCAATAAACCCATGAAAAAATTCTCATTAGCCATCAGGGAAATTCAAAGGAATACCACAACGAGTTGTCCCTTCACATCTACTAGGATAGCTATAATAAAAATCCAAAAGTAAGGCGAACCATAAGAGACTATGGACTCTGAAAAACAACCTGAGGGTTTTTTTTTTTTTTTTTTAAAGATTTATTTATTTGACAGATAGAGATCACAAGTAGGCAGAGAGGCAGGCAGAGAGAGAGAGAGGAGGAAGCAGGCTCCCAGCCAAGCAGAGAGCCCGACGTGGGGCTCGATCCCAGGACCCTGGGATCATGACCTGAGCCGAAGGCAGAGGCTTTAACCCGCTGAGCCACCCAGGCGCCCCCAACCTGAGGGTTTTGAAGGGTCAGGGGTGGGAGGTTGGGGGAACAGGTGGTGGGTAATGGGGAGGGCACGTTTTGCATGGAGCACTGGGTGTTGTGCAAAAAGAATGAATACTGTTACGCTGAAAAAATAAATAAAATGGGAAAAAAAAAATCCAAAAGTAGTAACAAGTGTAGGTGAGGATGTGGAATGCTCTCTGGATTGCTCACTGCCTCTCTTGGTAGAAATACAAAATGGCATATATAGCTCCTTTGGAAAACTGAGTTACCATATAAACCAGCAATTCTACTACTACTAGAGATATACCCAAAAAAATGAAGGGACCCCTGGATGGCTTAGTTGGTTGGGCCACTGACCCTTGGTTTCCACCAGGGTTATGATCTCATGGGCCGCAGATGGAGCCCCAGTCAGGCTCTGCACTCGGTGGGGAGTGTGCTTAGGGTTCTCCCTCTCTGCCTCCCACATGTGCGAGCTTGCTCTCCCTCTCAAATAAATAAATAAATCTTTAAAAAAAAAAATGAAAACACATATCCATATAAAAACTTGTATAGGAATGTTCATAACAGCTTTGTGTGAATAGCCAAAAACTGGAAAAAATCCAGTGTCTATCAACAAGAGATTTTTAAAATTGTGATATAACTATATATTGGAATACTACTCCACAATAAAAAGGAATAAACTCCTGATGCACAAAATAACATGGATAAATCTCAAATAAATTAGGTTGAGTGAAAGAAGCCAGACCTCCCTATCAAAAAAAGTACACACTACAATTATCTTTACATAAAATTCTAGAAAATGCAGATAGATAATCTATGACAGATTAGTGGTTACCTCTAAGGGTGGAAAGGGAGAGATAGATTATAAACAGGCACAAGGAAACTTTTAGAATGGTTAAGTATGTTCCTTATCTTGATTGTGGTGGATAAATAGGCAAAAACTCATCAAACCGTATCTTAAAACATCTGCAATTTCATTGTATGTCAATTATACCTGAATAAAGTTACCCAAAAGAGAGGAAAAAGAATGCATACACCATGTTGGGGAAAACAGAAGCATACTAGGGTTTCTAAAAAGCCACATTTGGGTAAGGAAAAGATAGAAAACGTAGGTAGGCTAAGAGCTTTTAAGGATGAACCTTTTTAAAAGTCAAACAGTAAAAAAAAAAAAATTAAATTTTTTTTAAAAGTCAAAATAGTATCTAATCCCTGTATGATAATAGCTGAATATTCAATATGCAGACAAATAGTCAAAACAACCAAAGCTTCTATGAATTCAGTCTAACCTTCAAAATAAAAAATTTAATTCACCTCAACATTTATATAATACAGATAACATATGCATATGCATATATATAAAAGTAGTAAGTTCTAAGTATATGTATTTTTAAGTATAATTATATTTTTAGAACTTACTACTTTTGTCTACTACCAACTACTTTTTGTCAGATTAACATTTGATGAGCAAATGAATTAACTGTACAAAACATCCACCCCAATTCAAAGATTTGCAGATTGAGAACTGCCACACTATATGTTAAGGATACTCAATGCCAAGGAGATTCAATACTTAAATATTAGCTTAAAAAAACCCAGAAGTCTGATCTAATGAAAAATTTATCTGATAGGTTCCACAGCTATGCTTCATAACCCAAAAGAATTTAGGAATTAGTTATAACATTGCTAATCTGGGTGTAAATAATTAAGAATTTTACTGTGACTTAAAGGCAAAAAATATAACTGAATTAAAAGAAAGATCCAAGTATTCAATAGATGGGACTAAAAATAAGACAACAGAGTCAAGAAGAGCTCAAGATTGAAATTTAAGTTTCGGAAGTCAACCTAATATTATATTTCTCTGTGTTGCTGGCTTCCCTGACTTTGCCTTTATTCAGGAGCGAAGCAGTTTTCCACAGCTTTCAATCCTTCTTCCTCCCTAAATAAATGGAAAAGAATCTGATAATAATTTTCCTAATTAACTATATGTACCTTAGTATAAACAAGTTACCACAATTAAAATTTTGCTATCTAATCAGAGAACTCAGGACTTTGATCCTGATTAGGAGAACATAAGGAATCAGCAAGCGAGAAGAAACAGAGATTTGGTGGTGAGAGAAGGGGAAGTCACTGAACACTAATTATTAATACACCAGCTCCTTGGTAACCCATTTAGATGACAGGGGGTCTCTTCCCACTGCTTAATCCCAGAGTTCACTGGGAAGGACAAATGGTATGGTTTGGCCTAGGGACAACTGCTAGGGACCTATTCGGAAGAGCTACAGAAGCAGAGACAAGTGTCCAGCCTTCTAATTCCACGTGGTCCTGCCCAGGCTCCTATCCTCTAGGACTAGCAATTCTTAGTCTATTCACTTGCATTCTGACCTGCTTTCCCGAGTGGAAGATAACAAAGGAAGAGTCATGGCAAGCAGTGGAAGCTGCACAGAACAAAAAATCCGTCCATGGGAGAATGCTGCAAAATAGGATCATCCTCCTTTACATATGTCACTCTAGGAAAACTGCCAAGAGTGGCTCACTACTCTAGACATCCTTCCTACAGATCCTCCAGACTCCTCCTTAAACACATGTCCGTATTCTCCTCATTCTTCCTTAGTTTCAATCCTTCCTCTGCCCCAAGATTTCCAACTGCGGATACTTTACATTCTCAAAAATACGTAGCAGTATCATAAGGACATCCTACTTACCAGAACCCATGTCTCACATCTGAACAAGTATCCTAAGACTTTATATAGTATTTCTAACTTTAATAATGAAATTTCCAATAGGTTGTATTACTGAAACAAATTCTCTTGGCAAATAAAAGGATTTATTTTAATGTCAAGATAAAAAAATAAGATAGCAAAATTCTTTTTTAATATTTAAGGAGTACAACTGTTTCCATTCTCTTTAGCCCTATCAAGGAAACATGTATCAGAGTTCAGAAACTGGGAGAATTCAAGAGCCGTTCTGTGGAAATCAAAATCTATCAAACACAATAGACGTTGTGGCAAGTCCTAAATAAAATGCTGGTTTTCAAGTACTCTATTAAATAAGCAACTTTTTTTTAAGGTAATACGTTTACCAAGGGACCTTTCCTGATAAAAGTAGTTCTCTCGGCGAACTGAAAACCAGACATGTTTCTCTACTTTTACGAACTAGATTTTTCAGGCACCAAAGTTTCCATTAGGATTTACTGTATAAAGTCTAGAAGCAGAGAGAGCAGATCGGAAGCTATTAATAAAAGAGGATAAAACGCTACTGAAATAGAAAATAAATTTAATTAACTAGTGTTAATTGAACTTCTACTTTTTAAAATCATTTACTTGAATTTTCTTTGCTATATGAAATTAAGTCTCACTAAATTGTACAGTCTGGAACATAAAGTTTCTTTGGGATTTAAAAACCACCATTCATTCAACTACAGATTAACAAATCTCACTGTAAAGTAAGTTGAGCAATCAGAGCTATTCACAGATAAGTGTGATTAAATTATGGGTGAATAATAAGTCAACTGAATAAAGTCCATTTATTAAGAAGCAAGTAATCAAACTGGTCGAATGCTCACAAAGAACGAACTTTCATATTTTCCCACACTCAATTAATTAAGATTTTACATTCCTCCATCAGTTAGTAAAAAACTGAATGATCTCTACAAATGTGCCCACCAACTGCACAGTGACTTACAGAACAACCATTTTGGTGGTAGGAATACTCCATTTAATGCAATGCAAGGAATTCAAAAGCTTTCATCCTTGGATGTCATAAAAATCAGTAATTTTATTCTTGAAAAGACTGCTTATGTTTTTCAATTCAAATATGTAATGATTCTATGTTTTGTAGTCTTCGAAACAAAAATTGAAATTTTAATGAAACATAAAAATCTGAGAGAAATTATTTTTGAGAGACAAGAAATTATGTAAAAATCCCTAATGTGGGGCATCTGGGTGGCTCAGAAAGTTAAGCATCTGCCTTCAGCTCAGGTTGTGATCCCAGGGTCCTGGGATCCAGCCCCGATTCAGGCTCCTTGTTCACCCAGGGTCTGCTTCTTCCTTTCCCCCGCCCCTGCTCGTGTGCTCCTTTTCCCTCCCTCTCTCCCTCTCTCTCTCAAAAAATTTTTTAAAAACCCTAATGCAGGGCACCTGGGTGGCTCAGTGGATTAAGCTGCTGCCTTTGGCTCAGGTCATGATCTCAGGGTCCTGGGATCGAGCCCCACATCGGGCTCTCTGCTCTGCGGGGAGCCTGCTTCCTCCTCTCTCTCTGCCTGCCTCTCTGCCTACTTGTGATCTCTCTCTCTGTCAAATAAATAAATAAAATCTTTAAAAAAAAAAAAAACCCTAATGCAAAGCTACACCAAGAGATTCTTTACATCAATAAAACATTAATGAAAGGGTTACATAAATCCCTTGGATTAAAAATTTTAAGGAGAACTGCAAGAATCTGTTTTCCATACTGCTTTCTCTGTTCTTATATCCACAAAAACTAACCTAAATCAACTCTTCCTAAATATAAACCATCTAGGTTTTTATAGAAGAAAAATCAAACCAAACAGCACAGAAAATACATATATATTCTTAACACAGCTTTAAAAAGTTACTGTAGATTACACTTAACTCCCTCAAACAAGTTAAATTTACCAAATATGCCACACACAGTTCATTCTCAAGGGAGAAAAACATCAAAACAAAAGCTCCTGGGCGGATCAGTGGGTTAAGCCTCTGCCTTTGGCTCAGGTCATGATCCTGGGGTCCTGGGATCAAGCCCCACATCAGGCTCTCTGCTTGGCAGGGAGCCTGCATCCACTTCCCCGCCCCACTCCCGCTTGCCTCTTTGCCTACTTGTGATCTCTCTCTCTGTCAAATAAAACAAACAAACAAACAAACAAACAACAACAACAACAACAACAACAAAAAACGGGGCACCTGCGTGGCTCAGTGGGTTAAAGCCTCTGCTTTCAGCTCAGGTCATGATCCCCAGAGTCCTGGGATCGAGCCCCGCATCGGGCTCTGTGCTCAGCGGGGAGCCTGCTTCCTCCTCTCTCTGCCTGCCTCTCTGCCTACTTGTGATCTCTGTCAAATAAATAAATAAAATCTTTAAAAAAAAAAAAAAAAGCTCCTGCTTAATAAACTATTTACTTTACTTTGTAGTTAGGCCTCTATCCCAGGTACATTTTACTGTGGATTATTATCACTTTTTTCGCTCTTCAGAAACATAGAAATCTAAAATACACAAGTATAGCTGATTCCCTTAAAAATGCTTCTATATTATATGTTTTGTATTAATGTAAGGCCACGAGAAGCTTTAAATAACTTTCGCTCTTTTAAAAAGGAAACACTGCTTTGCTTTTCTCCTTTGAAATGGGTCTTACTTATTTTTTGCTTATTTTCTATACATGAACTCTTCTCAAACCAGTCCATTTCAGCATTAGTTGTTTACTGCCAATATGTCTATGTATACTTAGGTTTTTTACAGTGCTTTACAGTACAGTGGTATAAAAAGAAAGGATAAACAAGAAGGCACAAGTGAAACAAAGGTGTACCACATCTAAGAAACACCACTCGACTTCATTTCTCTGCCTCACATTTCCTTAATTCCTCATACCAAAGATTCTCAGTATCTAAAAAGAGGCACAACACAGTATGTGATAAAGCAAACATAAGAGAAACCGAATCAGAAGAAATGTAATAGAATGTATCACCACTGGAGACAAATTAGCAGAAAAATAAAAATAAAAACATAAATAATAAACCCAGTCCTCAAAACCCCCTCCTGCAGTGCATGGCTCAAAACAATTTTTTAAACTCTTTTGCCTGTAAGAAATACATTTTACATTGTGACCTAGAACACACACATATGAGAAAAATTTCCCAAACAATACTTTTCCTTACCAAGGAAACTGCAATTCTGTTCTATTTCACTTTATTTTCAACGCCACGGTAACACACTAACTTGATTTTATAAATTACTAATAAATCATGATCCACAGTTTGAAAAACAGGGCTTCTCAGAGAGTATCCCTTATATTTGGATCATTTTTGGCAATCTGCCTCTCCTTGTCTATAGCAGGAGACAGATATTTTAAGGTTGCTACATTATTATTGTTTTCATGGAAGCAAGTGGTTTTTAAAGTGTGATCCTCTGACCAACATAAGCATCACCTGAGATAAATGCAAATTCGCAGGACCCACTCCAAACTTACTGAATTAGAAACTCTGGAGGGAGCCAGCAGTCCGTATTTTACCAAGCCCAAAATGTTTCTCGTGCAAACTAAAGTTTGAGAACCACAGCATAAAAAATCCCTGGTCTTTTTCCTCTATTTAACAATCCAGTCAGTAAGTACCCTGGGCTCCCTCCGTGGCAGCCACTATTCTCAAAGTTCTACAAATATTAACTCATGTGAAAAAACAACCCTAATAAATAGAGACTATTATTATCCCTATTATACAGACGAGGAAACTTGCACAGAGAGTTTAAACTGTCCAAGCTAAGTGGTGGAACTTGAATTCAAATGTATTTGTAATGTGGCCAGGGTATGTCCATCCTTTCATGACTCCCCTCTTTCTGATCAAGTCCCCGGTTCTACTCCCTTAGTTTCAGCGACTCCTCTCCTTTTCCCTTTCAAATTCACCATTCTGTCAACGTCCTCATTTTCTAATCACTGGAGTCATGCTAAAACAATTTTTTTTTTCATAAAGCACTGGAACGCAAGCCACTTAACCCTTTTAGGAGCTTTTTCCTTTACACCTTAGTATACGAAGCCAAAGTTTCTTCTATTTCTTTAGTCCTTAAAATCCGCTAATGGCCACACTGCTAATTTCTCCCACCTACTATTCTGGCCAGTTTCCACAAGACCACCACTCTCTTCCTGACCAACTTTCTCGCTCCCTCCAACTACGCCCCATCTACTACGCGCTTCCTATAAGGAAATTATTTCTCCCCGCCCACCCCTGTGTCATTTTGCTTGACTTCTCTCCAACGGAGACAACTTCCACTCTCCAGTAGACCCGTCAGCCTAGTATCGAATCCGAGCTACTCCTCGAGGATCCCTGATGCCCCGCGGATCGTCAGACCAGGAGCTCCCAGTCCAGTCTCGGGTATCCCATCCCAGACCAGCAGTGGGGGCAGGGCGCTCCGGTTCGACCCCAGCTGCTCAAGGTCTCCACAGGTCCCACCCTCCTAAAACCCGCGGCTAAAACTCCTAAAACCTGACTCCCCCGGGAGCCCTCCACCCTCCGACAGTTGCCCTCCACAAGAGGGTCCCCAGCAAACCGCCCCCCCCCAACCCGCCTTTCCTCGACCCCCTCGCTCGGACCCAGGCCGCTCACTGGCACTCCGAACCCTGACCGCCCTCGGTCTCCCGGCTCCCTCGGACCCCGGCCACTCCCAGTTTCCTGGCCCCCAGCTTTCCCCGCTCGGGCCGCTCCTGGGATTCCCGGGTTCCTCTGCTCCCTCGCACCCAAGCTGTGCTGGCTGCGTACGCCGAAGTCACCCGGTCCTCGGACCAGGTCGTTGCCAGTCACCCCGGGTCACCGCCCCCCCACCCCACCGGGACCCCGTCCGCTCCGGTCTCCCGAGGGATTTTACCTCTCACACACCCGCCGCCGCTCAGTGCCCCAGACCCAAGCAGCGGGACGTCCCAGAGATCTCCAGACCAGAAACACTAGTGTCCGGCCCCAGCCTATCTGGCCAACCCGAACTCGCCGCCGGGAACCGGGCCATTCTCCCACCAGCCCAGTCAGCGCGAACTCGCCGCAGCCGCCGCCACCGCCGCCGCCGCCGCCGCCGCCGCCCTGGCCCCGGCCCGACCCGGCCCACGGTCCAAGGCCCCTTCTTCTGGCCTCCGCCTCCGGAGCACCGAGGTGGAGTTTCCGCCCCGCGACGGCCCCCAGACCCCAAGACCGCGATACCGGCACTCACCTGACGCTGCCCCCAACCAACTCCAGCGCCACTGCCTCTACCTCGGCCGCCAGTAGCCACCAAGCGCCACCACCTCCCCCATGACAACAGGCCCACCCCATTTCATACTTTCTACCTCTCCATTGGATAGTGGGGAGGCGACTTTCTGCTCTGATTGGCTGAGCGTAGCCGTCCGTCATAGCTTCCTCGCCGCCCCTTTTCCGGGACCCGGTATTAGCCCCCGTTCGGACCCGGAGAGCCCAGGACCAAGCTTTAGTTGTCATTGGTTGATGGTTGGGCAGTTCGAAGTTATGATAGGCTGCCAAAAGCGTCTGTTAAGTCAACTGGCAAGGGTTGTGATGGTCATGGTTGGTTCAAGCTTGGGCACAGTTTGGTTGCGCAGTAGAAAGCAAGGAAGGGGCAGACGCTCACAGCTGAGGTTACCCGGGAGGGGTTAACTCTTTGTTGTAGAATTCACGCTGTATACCCATCCCTTTCGCCAGTTTCCCTCCTATAAAGAGAAGTTTATCACTGCTAGTTTATAGGGTAGTGCTTAACAAAATACCAATATCAGAGGTTGTGTTTAAGGCTTGTTTTCCAACTCCTTGGGAGGAAATCACACAGATAAAATTTTCTTCTTCTTGAAAGTTCCAAATGCACTCAGTTTCCTTGAAGTTCTTTCCGGAAGTCTCCATGCTAAAGGGCAAAGCACACCCGTTTATTTAGCAGAAATCAGTCGCTTCTGTTGCCAGTAAAACGTCGTTAATAAACTGGAGTGGCATGTTGAGCGTTCTCTAGCTTCCAGACTCACCCCTAGCTGGCTCCTGTCAAGTGACCAAGCAGCCACCAGCGGCAAGTTGGGACTAAACGGACCACATCTACCCTTGTGATGCTCTGGAAATGAGAATTCAGTTCCTCCCACCTTCTCCCAACTTGATTTTTATTTTCAGCAGTTCTTAAATAGCCATACTAGATGTGTGTCAGATACTTGAAAAGCTTGTCTTTTTTTTCCCCCCAACCTCTCCTCTTCCTAGCAGTCTAAATTAGGACCATTGGATGAATAGCAGCCCTTTTCTTACATTGGCACAATACACAAGAATAAATGATTGCGTTTTTTATTCATTTGGGTACAAGTCACAGTATGCATTTTTGAGAAATCTGGTGTTGCTATAAAAACTCTTGTGCTCCTAGAAATATATCCATCATTAGATATTGCTTTTCTTTTTCATTTCCACCCACTTTTCCTGCTCCTAAATAATAAAATGCTGGCCTGATTACTCTTTAAATGTCTAAGTCAGATTTAAATGTACCTTCCTTACAACTCTACCTATAATGCACAAACCCATGGACCATGAAACATACCCAGGGATGGATTGGGACAATCAAAGAGGTACCTCGTCACAAGCATTACCTTATGGTTGGGAACTTCCTATGGAACTGAGAATCTGGACTTTAGAAATTTTGTACTTTGCCCCTTTGTTCTTCCTGCTAACTCTTTGTCCCACATCTCTTCTATTCACTCTTCTGTCCTTTGCAGAGCAAGCTACAAATAGTCTAAAATTGCACTGTTATCCAGGGGGGGAAATTGTCTATTTTCTAGCTTATATTTTTAGTCAAGTTTAAATAAACCACCTATCACCAAACTAAGCGGAAATTATTCCCCAGTAACTATAACAATAAGGTGTCTTTTCCTGGTTATTTTCCGGAACTTTCCTCCCCCTTCCCTCATCCTCACCTTCCAATTTAGAAATAACCTCCCCTTCAATTCAGTGACTCATAAAAAGCCTGTAAAAGGAAAGTGGAAAAGACAAAATAACTTCAGAGATGTCTGAATCATTCAGTTAAAGGAAAGATCAGACATTGACCATGATAAGGTGGAAGCCAAGACATAAGGCAAGCCTGAGCTAACATCCATAACAAATGAAGTAACATGCAAATGTGAAGATTCTCCAAAGAGAAGGAGGTATCAGTATGTCCTTTACACAGCCTTTTCATATATTACCAGTTTTCTTCTCTCTAGTCTTGGCAGTATGCCCTACCTACCAATTTTAGAGCAAGTTAGAAGGCAATTAATGTCCTGGCAGATAGGAAACAATTACATCATAGGAGGGCATGGGCATTATTATGGTACTTTGGGTAATAATGGCTCTTGTACAATCACGGTGACTTGGTGCCGTAGAGAACATAGAATTATGCCAGTCTCGCTAAGAGGACTTGCCATCAAGTTCAGGAACTCAACAAAATTACTATCACAAAACTAGGAATACTGCCACAAGGTCAGCAGCTATTCATTCTAGCCCATACACTGAAAAAAAACAAAGCATTCATAAATGTTTTCACTCATACGTACATATATACACTTCTACCGCTACCATTCCCTGTGAAAATCAGATAAGAAATGTAAAACAAACATCTTCGACCCAGTAAGAAGAGAAAAAAATAATCTTCAAGAAGGGAGGTTTTAAGGAACATTCTTTGATCCACCAAAAAAGCTATTTATTGTGTTATTAAAGTCTGTGCAGGAGGCGCCTGGGTGGCTTAGCTGGTTACGCATCTGCCTTTAGCTCAGGTCATGATCCCAGTGTCCTGAGATTGAGCTCCACATCAGGGCTCTCTGCTCAGCAGAGAGCCTATTTCTCGTCTCCCTCTGCCTTGTGCTCCCCCTGCTTGTGCTCGCTCGCTCTCTCTCTGTCAAAAAATAAATTAAAGCTTTGGGGTGCCTGGGTGGCTCAGTGGGTTAAGCCTCTGCCTTCGGCTCGGGTCATGATCCCAGGGTCCTGGGATCGAGCCCCGCATCGGGCTCTCTGCTTGGTGGGGAGCCTGCTTCCTCCTCTCTCTCTGCCTGCCTCTCTGCCTACTTGTGATCTCTCTCTCTGTCGAATAAATAAATAAAATCTTTTAAAAAAATAAATTAATTAAAGCTTTAAAAAATAAAATAATTAAATAAATAAAATAAAATTTTGATTTTGCACGCACAAGGAGACCTTCTAAGGTAATTCAGCCATCCAGACTCTCTTTTCTTTCTGGTGCTATATCTTCACTACTCTTAAGACCCCACTTTAGAAGGCAAGAACACTGGAGTTGGGGCGTCTGCTTCTTTGTGTTGTGAGGCTCCCGGTGGAGGTGGAGCCGATGATATCTGCTCAGAGCCACTTGAGCAAGACCAGGATAGCAGGTATATTAAAGGCAAAAACAGACTTTATAAATCCTGATTAAGTAGACAATGACGGACTTGGAGTGATGTCCTGATGTCTAAGGAGTGGCACGATTTGCCCTGGGCTCCAGTGCATGCTGACATTACTTTCTGCCCTCTTTTCCTCACGTCGCTTTTCCAAGGGGGCAGAATCCTGGTTTCCTTTCATTGCTCTTTTAGTCCAAGGGGCAACCTCATAAGGGAAAAGCTCTTTTCTGGGGGAGGGGGGGGTTTGGGTTTCTCCCACCCCTTCCTTGGATTCTACACACAATTCCAAATGGATTAGAGAAACAAACGTCCGGTAGAGAAGAAAAGCATTCAGATAGCAGACAAGTGCAGGAGCTGCCCGCTTCTAGCAGTTGGAAGCAAGCCAAAGTATTTGATAAGAGGTAGTTCCCTGGGGCGCCTGGGTGGCTCAGTGGTTAAGCCGCTGCCTTCAGCTCGGCTCAGGTCATGATCTCAGGGTCCTGGGATCCAGCCCTGCATCTGGCTCTCTGCTCAGCAGGGAGCCTGCTTCCTTCCCCTCTCTCTGCCTGCCTCTCTGCCTACTTGTGATCTCTCTCTGTCAAAAAAAAAAAAAAAAAAAAAAGAGATAGTTCCCTGAATTAGGGATCCCTGAAGATGGAGACTGACAGGGATGAAGGGATTGGGGGGGGGGGTTTGGAGGAAGGCCAGCAGAGAAGAGAGTAAGGAAAGCTAGACAGAGCCAAGAGGCCACAGACTGCTGAGCTGGTTTAGAGTCCTACCTCCCCTCCACCCTGCTGTGGACTTTATACCAAGTTACACAATTACACCAACGGAGTGCAGCCTCTGTCGCTGGCTCAAAGAACCATGTCCGAACTTTACCCTATGGGATCTTTGCTTTACTGCCACCATGGAAGTCCTCCCTGAGCTCCAAAACCTGCGGCTCTGGCATCAGGGCAAAGCCGACAAGATCTATGCAGCCAACCAACAAGAATATCTTCATTTGATTTTATAAAGGTGACCACTGGCATGGAGCTCTGGAAAAAGGGAAACTGTCCAAAAGATGTTTTCACCCTCTCAAACTGAGGAGATACCAACACAGAGAAATGCCAAGCTACTATCCATGCTGGAACAAAGCACTGTGGTTTCAAAGTTCAAGGCTTCTTCCATGGATGGGAAAAGATTTAAAAAAAAAAAAAAAAAGTGAAAATTGATGTTCTCTCAGGCAAAACCATTTCCTTTCCAATGCTAGCGCTCATAGATTTTTTTTCAAGATTTTTATTTATTTATTTGAGAGAGAGAGAGGGAGGTGGGGTAGGGACAGAGGGGGAGGAGAGGGAAAGAATCTCGAGCAGACTCGACAGTGAGCAAGGAGCCCGACACATGACTCAGTCTCGCAACCCTGAGATCAGGACCTGAGCTGAAACCAAGAGTTGGATGTTTAACTGACTAAACCACCCAGGCGCCCCCATATGATTTTTAAATAGCACACCAGACCTCTTCATTATGTAATGCATGCATTTTCATCCTCAAGAAAAATTTGTAGTCCCCTTTACCCACCTTGAATTTTAGAGATAAGATAACTTGAGTGCTTGTGAAATGGATGGGCCGCCTCTCTTAGCTCTGCCTTTATGCTGTTGAATGGAGCCCCCGGTTACTATCACTAGATCTGTGGGTGGACCAGCCATTCTTCCGCAGCAGGGAGTGGGCTTTTGAGCACCATTTAAACTTTTGTCCATCCCTGTTCTACACACAAAGAGTTTCCTGGAAACATGGCTACACTCCAAAGATTTCAGAGAGTAGAATGCCTTCTAGAACTCCACTTTTCCAATCTCTTAGAATTATGTAAGAAAGTAGATTTGAGCTAAGACTTTTTTTTTTAAAGATTTTATTTATTTGACAGATAGAGATCATAAGTAGGCAGAGAGGCAGGCAGAGAGAGGGGGAAGCAGGCTCCCCACTGTGCAGAGAGCCCGATGTGGGGCTCTATCCCAGGACCCTGAGATCGTGACCTGAGTCAAAGGCAGAAGCTTAACCCACTGAGTCACCCAGGCACCCCAGAGCTAAGACTCTTGAACCTAAATGTGTTCAAATCCTGGCTCTGCCATTTACGAGCTGTGTGACTTTGGGAAATTTGATCCATGTTCCCCAAGCTTCAGTTTCTTCATCTACAAAATGGGATGTGTTAGTTATCTTTCGTTGCATAACAAGTTACCCCCAAATTTACTAACTTAAATCAACATTTATTATCTCCATTTCTGTGGGTCAGAAATCCTGATGCCCCTTAACTGAGTCCTCTGGCTCTGAGAGTCTTGCAAGGCTGCAGTGATCTCAAGGCTCCGTTGGGATGGCAGAAGTCAATAGCTCATAGGCTTGAGGCTAAGGCCTTAGGTCCTCATGAGCTATTGATACACGGCCTCCCTCGGTGCCTTGCCATGAAGGTCTCTCCATAAAGCATCTCAAAACATGGCAGCTTATGTCATTAGAGTAAGCAAGCAAGAGGGCAAGAGGGAGAGCCATGAAGAGAGAGAAGGCTAGCAAGACAGAAGTCATTGTCTTTTGTAATCTAATCACAAAACTGATATCCCATCACTTTGCCACATTCTATCATATATAAATACCAAATTATATCAAATATAAATACCAAGAGGAGGCTCATTGGGGTCACTTTAGAATTAGCATTCCTTAGAGGTGCCGGAGTGGCTCAGTTGACTAAGCGTCTGACTCTGGACTTCAGCTCAGGTCATGATTTCAGGCTGGTGATCTCAGGGTTGTGAGATGGAACCCTGCTGTTGGGCTCCCGCTGGGCATGGAGCCTGCTTAGAGTTTTCTCGGTCCTTCTTCCTCTGCTCCTCCCCAGCCTCTAAACAACAACAACACCACCACCACCAAAAGAATTAGCCTACCTTAGGAAATAATAATACTTCTCTGTTGGTTTCATTTAAAGATTAAATGAGATGGGCGCCTGGGTGGCTCTGTCGGTTAAGCGTCTGCCTTCAGCTCTGGTCATGATCCCAGGGTCCTGGGATTGAGCTCCACATTGGGCTCTCTGCTCAGCAGGGAGCTTCTCCTTCTCCCTCTGCCCCAGCAACCTACTTGTGCATGCAGTCTCTCTCTCAAATAAAGAAATAAAATCCTCTTAAAAAATAAAGATTAAATGAGAGAATGTGTTCAATTCAGGGCCTGGCATATATTATGTAACTGGCATAAGTAATAACTATTATTACTATTAATATAACAGTACATATAGTAATGGAATGGAATGATTGATTTTCTCCTTTCTAGCTATTAGAGCAAAGCCTTTGTGAAGAATAAATGAGATAATCTACATAAGTCAGGAAGTACTGAGCACATAATATGTACTCAGTAGCCATCAGTTGTTATTAACTTCACATGAGTGTGTGATAACTGGTTTCCTCTCCAAGCTACTAGATATGCTATGATTACGGTAACTTTCCCAGGATGGACTTATTTCCAAATATTTTGTCTCATTTATCTATGTGTACCCTACACCTGACAGACCGTAATGCTGGATTTGGGGTTCATAAAATATGGCCAACAAAGCTGAACTCCTGCCTAATTTCCTGCCTGCCCTATGCTAAGAAATGTATCCTCAAAATCAGCAAGATGGGCTAATCATTGCTCCAACTCCTCTATGCAGAAGTCTGAGTCTGGCTCCATGGAAATTCCAGAGAGGGGGTAGTGTTCCGGGAATGAGCAGGGACTTAGCTGTATGGACTTTGTCCCTTTCAAAAAAAAAAAAAAGCTGGTCACTGTGTGGTCTGCTAAGTCAGTCCTTAGCTGAAGATAAGAGAAAGGGGATCTCATACACTCTCTGTGGATGGAGTAGGACCCCCAAGAGGACTGGGCTGGGAGCAGTAAGAACCAAGAGACTAAAAGAAGAGCAGTTTTGCAACATGAAAGTGGGAGGAAGACGGGCACCTGGTTGGATGGGTCCAAAGAGCATGCAGTCCTTCATCTCAGGGTCATGAGTTCGAACCCCCATGTTGGAAGCGGAGATTTCTTAAGACAAGATTTTAATAATAGTAATAAAAAAAAAAAGAAAGTGGGAGGAAGAGAGTCCAGTTTGCAATGTGAAAGAAAAAGCACTAGGAGGTTGGAGTGAGCCAGCAGGGCTGGGTCGAAGCTGGCTTCCTTATAAGGAAAGAGGATATGGAGGGTTGGCCTATGGCCAGAGAAAAGGAGGAACTATAATCAAGGAAACCTCATTATTTTGGCTTTGAGTCATTTCTCAGGGTTCACTCATGATTATATGAGAAAAATGGGGGGCTCCTAGAGTATAAATAATCTTTAAATCAGTAACACTATAGAAAGACAAAGGTCCCAGGGCACTACTCATCCGATCTCATTTTTTTAGGCCAGGGGTATCTGTTCCTGATCACTGTCTCTCCCCCCAACCCCTTTTCCTCTTGCCCGGTAAGTGTACATGTTCTTTGCTTCTGTCCGTGTTCCCATGAAGAAGAAAAAACAATCCTCCTTTAGACTGGAACTGTTTCTTGAGGCACTATCACCTTCTCAGCCGTTACTGCTGTGGTGCTAGGCCGTTAGAGCGCAATAAATACAGGTGATGACAGTTTACACCTCGGCCTCCACATCAAATCACCTGTGTCACCATGATTTCAACAGGCCCATGGCGTTTCTGAGATGCTCTAGCCCCGGACCCTTTGCCCACCCCCCCCCGCCCGCCGACACGTCCGCAGACATTGCCAGATTTGTGCAGGGAAAGGTTCAAAGCAGAAGTTGCTGGGAAAGTTCCTTGAGGTTCCAGGAGAGGTGTGTAGCAATATCAAGTTCCCTTTCCTGTGACTGTTGTCTTCTCTCCTTCTAACTCTGTGTTTCCTCTGAGTTTGAGAAAGAGGAGACTTGCCAGTTTCAAGAACTTTCAGTAGCCAGAGAAAACGTCTGCTAGCTCCTCTGCGGGATGGCCAATTTTAGAAAGGAAAGAAGGGGTGGGGAGGTGAGGACTTGCCCCCAGGAAGCCTGACTACACAATGGGGGATGGTGTCTTTATTTACTCAGCCCTTTCCTACAGGCAGCCAGAACAGCGGCCATTTCATTTTGCACTCAGGAAGTGTATTCAGTGGTAGGCTTTCTCTCTTTTCCTGTTAGTTTCCTGCAAGAGGACATCAGTGTCTTCTCAGGGCAGCAGCTGATAAGAATGATGTTGTTGTTCAGGAGGAGACAGACAAACATACTTCCCGTCTCAGACCCAGACCCTTCCAAGGACACACAGAACTGGGCTTGGGTGTGGAAACTGAAGAACCCGGAGGGCACGCCTATTTCCCTGGTGCCGTCTTCCTCCCTGACGCACTCTCTCTAGTAGGTCGCAATAATAACATCCTCCACTTGTATGGAATTTCACACTTTTCCAAGGTAGCATCCCACTGTACAGAAGCAGCGTTGGACATGCTGAATTTGGCACGGCCTCGGAGTTACCTTCCAGGGCTAACACGAGGAGGCAACTTTGGGTACAACATTATGTTCTAAGGAGGCAACTTTGGGTATAACATTACGTTCTGGGGAAATTATACAAATAGTGTATATATAGTTTAGCCTCAGTTGGATTCCATGACTAGTCCCTACTTACCTTCCAGATCTCACCTTCGAAGTTACTACTACAGGGGAACTTTCTGACACCCCCTTTCCCAGCCACACTGAATGGGGTGCCCCCCCTCACACACGCTACCCTTCCACATTGGATTCACACAGCCCACGTGTAAATTTGCTTAGTGCCTCGCCCTTCTGTAGCGTGTCAGCATTATGATACCAAGAACCACATCCACGCTGCTCCTAGCTGCCGAGCACAGGGCCTGGCCCACAGTAGTTCTCCAAATATTTAGTGAATGAATGAGTCAGGAGTCGTCTCGAGGAGCAGCCTCGCCACCCTACACCATCATTTATCCTGGGGTGGTGCTCTGGGAATTATAAAAAAGGCATGTGCTAATTATTGTGTAACGATCACTAGTGGTTACAGTAATTAGTAGGGTAAAGCACAGGCTAAATAAGGCCCTCCACCAATGGGTATGGGCCCAACCCCGCACCCTGAATTTGAAATCCCACTGCCTGTCTCTGTTGGACTTCCCTAGACAGAATTGCTCCTTTTGGGGGAAGTTCTGTCCAGAGTTGCCAACACTGGGGACAGGGAGAGCTCAGTTTCCTCTGAGTCAGGGAAACCATTCTGGTTTGGATATTAAATTAAAATACAGGGCCAATGGTGGCCCTCGGACTGTGAGATGGTTTTCCCTTTAAAGGTCTGCACTGAGTCATCCCTCCTCCGAATTATAATAAACAAACAAACAAACAAACAGACCACTAACTCCCTCAGGATAAGTGATAGAAGCAAAAATTCTTCCCATGGAGGTCAACATTCATGGCCTCAGCTCCCTCCCTGGGAACAAGAGGGCAAGCTGAGAGAAAAAAAAAGACTTTTCCTTCCCATTCCTTCCTTCCTCACAAGCTCTGGGCCTGTGGATTCCTGTTGCTGAGGGGAGGTGAGACTGGAAGTAGGGAAAGAGGAAGAATAAGCTGAGGACAGGGTACTTTGGTACTTCCATGGCCCCGCGGCTGTGGGGGGGGAGGTGCGAACTGGGAGGAAGGATGACAAGACACAAAGAATTCCTGTAGGTTCCTCAACAGTTCTTGCATCCCAGACAACCGAGGCACAGCCCAGTTGCCAGGACACCAGGGAACCAGAAATGCAGCCAGTAGGAGGGAACAACAGCAAAGAAGCAGGCAGATCTGACACACAGGCCCTGTGGGAGCCCCACAAACTGCTTAAGAATGAGGGTAGCCAAGAGGAGGAGGCACTGAGTGTGAGACCTTGAATCAGGAGGCCCACATGCTCTTTTCAGCTCAGTCATCGATCTACAGGAGGACCTTAAGTGGAAGATGCATGTCAGAGATGTGGCTTAATCAGCCAGATGGGCAGATGTTTGTGAGATGCTGCGAAATCTCTAGATGAAAAGAATTGCCAGGAAAAGTTATTATGTTGAGTGTTCCATGATATGGAAGGAAGCCAGAGCATCTTTGAGCTCCTGTACTGGAATCAGAGGCCACAGTGTTTTCATCTGGGGTGGACTTAGGGACCTACTTCCTGACAAGCTTAGCTGAGAACAGGGTCATTGTTGCAGTCCATAAGGAATACAACCAGAAATCTCATCTCTGGAGTATCAGAAATTTCCAACCAAACTCTAATGCTTTTTCTGTGCAGATGGATCCTGGCCAGGCTTCACTTGCCTAGAGGGGTGTGCAAGCTATGACCTGATCCTGCTTCTCCCTCTCTATATCTCTCCCAAACTCTCTTCCTCCTCTCTTTCTCTTTTCCGCATGTACACAAGGCCACTTAGAAACACTGACTCATCAAGGGACAGTTGGAGATTCTAAAATGATCACCTCAGTTGTGGCTCTCCATCTCCAACCACTCAGCCTTTTTGTTTTAAAGGAAGTGGTTAAATCCGAACCTTTTTCTTTTCGTTCAGCAGGTATGTGACCCTGGTAGTCTTCTCTATTCAAGGCCTTGTATACTTTCCTATCAATACTTCCATCCCACTCCCTTCTCTGGCTTCTTTTCTGCAAACCATCCAGATTGTCATTCCAAAGGGATGTTAGTCATTGAGCAATAAAAGCAGTAAATAAGAAAAGAAAATAAAAATAAATAAATAAATAAATAAATAAAAGCAGTAAAAGTACATTCCCCTTCCTGATCTCTTCCAAGTTAGCAGGCTGTCTAGACTCATAATAAGACTTTAACCCAAATCTACAACAAGTACTAACCTGTCCTGCCTGACCTAAGCAGCAGCCACCCCAGGTCACAATTATCACAGGAACAAATATTATTTTTCTGTTATTGCACAAAGTGGACGAAGGTTGTCTAGCTGATGCAGAACGCATCACTTGGTAAAGCCAGAGCGGCTTGTAAACAAACAAACAATCACAAGCATGGGCATGTGACTGGTAGGCATACTTGAGGGGGAAAGCTGAGCCAAATCTACAGTATCACAAAGAGCGTGGGCAAGGTCAACATGGACTCATCTCTGAAATCCACAGATTCTAGGATTTCAATGTCATTTACAAACTTCCAGTGGAAATAGGCTTAGCACTGATAAAAAGGAATATAACTTCACACTGTAAATAATAAATGCATGACCTTTGTATCCAGGGAGGGAATATAATCAGAATACAGTAAATATATAAATTACAGAGCCATATATGAATGAACCAGCCATTTTTCAGACCCGATCTTATATCACAATTCCAGGCCCCTTTCTTAGTTGCAAGGATTTCACTTCACTAGGCTGGAGTAGGACCCAGGGATCCATATGTTATTTTTGCTAAAGCTACCCCAAGTGATTCTGATTCATAGCCAGGTTTAATTTCCACTGTTTTTTTTTTTTTTTTAAGATTTTTATTTATTTATTTGACAGAGAGAGAGATCACAAGTAGGCAGAGAGGCGGGCAGAGAGAGAGGAGGAAGCAGGCTCCCTGCGGAGCAGAGAGCCCGATGTGGGGCTCGATCCCAAGACCCTGAGATCATGACCTGAGCCGAAGGCAGCGGCTTAATCCACTGAGCCACCCAGGCGCCCCTAATTTCCACTGTTTGAATAACCTTTCCTACAAGGTAAGAGACTATCCCATGGTCTATGGGTTTGACCCAGCCCGGTAATCCCTGTGATCCTAATTGTCAAGTGGCTTGGTTAGAGATGGGCACAGCTGGTTTCCTTGTCACATGGAACAAGCTCCAAAAGCAGCCTTCAGACTCTGGATCCACTGATCAAATCCAGTAGGATAGCAATCCTCTGGTCCCTGATCATCTAGAAACTTCTCTAAGATTTGAGACTTTCCCACCATAGGGATGAATCAGCTGGGGTGTTTTAGAACATGGTACTACCTTTGGAAGGAAATATTCAGATTTTCTTACCAGAGTAAGGTGCAGACTTAAAACATTTCCATTGTGGCTCTTTCTGCAGTGTTTAGCAGAGTGCTGGATATTCATTTATTCAGTTCGTTCAGTATTTTTAATAAATGAATATTGGTTTTTAATCAATATTCATTGATTAAAAATTAGATACATACTCTATGCTAATAGTTTGTTAGTGAAGATATAAATAAGTAAATATGGCATTGTTAAAACAGACCGGATGTGGTCTCCAGCCTCTTAGGTACCTAACAGGTTCTCAAAATTTTTTAATTTTATTATAGCGGCTGAGAACAGTGAAATAGTCATCCCAGGAAATTCTACCTAAGAGTGATTCCACCCTCCTAAGGAACAAAACATTTGAGTTCTTCAGAAGACATATCTAGTCCAACATCAAGAACTGTAAAAGAGGGGCGCCTGGGTGGCTCAGTGGGTTGGGCTGCTGCCTTCGGCTCAGGTCATGATCTTAGGGTCCTGGGATCGAGTCCCACGTTGGGCTCTCCGCTCAGTGGAGAGCCTGCTTCCCTTTCTCTCTGCCTGCCTCTCTTGTGATTTCTCTCTGTCAAATAAATAAATAAAATCTTTAAAAAAAAAAAAAAAAAGAACTGTAAAAGAAGGGGCGCCTGGGTGGCTCAGTGGGTTAAAGCCTCTGCCTTTGGCTCAGGTCATGATCCCAGGGTCCTGGGATCGAGCCCCGCATCAGGGAGCCTGCTTCCTCCTCTCTCTCTGCCTGCCTCTCTGCCTACTTGTGATCTCTGTCTGTCAAATAAATAAAAACAAACAAACAAACAAAAACCATAAAAGAAGATTGCCCATCCTTTCTTTTTAAATGTACCTAGAAATGAAGGGTACAAATGGACTTCCAGAGAATAATTACTATGCTTTATTCACCTTTGGATCCCTAATACCAGACACATACAGTACCTTGCTCCTAATAAGTGGTTTTGAACAACAACATGAGTGAATGAAGCTTGACTGTGCGTCCTGTATAAGAAACAGAATCATTCTGATCCTCTGCTTCCTCAGGATTGGGACAACAGCTGCCTTGCCCACTTGATATAGGGTTAGAAATCACATGTTTTAAGAGTCATCAGCACTACCCTATGACCTAGCGATCGCACTACTGGGTATTTACCCTAAAGATACAAATGTAGTGATCTGAAGGGGCATGTGCACCCGAATGTTTACAGCAGCAATGTCCACAATAGCCAAACTATGGAAAGAACCTAGATGTCCATCAACAGATGAATGGATAAAGAAGATGCGGTATACATACACAAAGGAATACCATGCAGCTATCAAAAGAAACATAATCTTGCCATTTGCAACGAAATAGATGGAACTAGAGGGTATTATGCTGAGCGAAATAAGTCAATCAGAGAAAGACAATTATCATATGATCTCCCTGATGTGAGGAATTTGAGAGGCAGAGTGGGGGATTTGGGGGATAGGAAAGGAAAAAATGAAAAAAGATGGGATCGGGAGGGAGACAAACCATAAGAGACTCTCAATCTTACAAAACAAACTGAGGGTTGTGAGGGGAGGGGAGGGGTATGGCGAGGGTGGTTGGGTTATGGACATAGGGGAGGGTATGTGCTATGGTGAGTGCTGTGAAGTGTGTAAACCTGATGATTCACAACCTGTACCCCTGGGGCAAACAATACATTATATGTTAATAAAAATAATTTTTAAAAAAGGAAAAAGAGTCATCAGCACTGTGACTGGCATAAAGCCGGTACTCAACACAGAGTTATGCTAGTGGTACTTAGTCGTTACCCTGACAACAGGTAACCGGAAGCGCCTAAGAACCGATCTGTATGGTCAAACCGACACCTAGTGGTGCAATCTTAGAACACACACCAAAAGTACATCAATTTTTGGGTTGAAACTTAAACTGGGGAATAAGAAGGGACTTTGGAGCACCTGCCTCACACAAGCAACATTGTTTCATCCTTACCAGTTATTTTCAACCCTGGTTGCATATTAGAATGACTCGTGAAGTCTTTAAAATCTATGGATGTCTGGAGTTCACCTTCAGAGATTCTGACTTAATTTGCTGGAGGTAAGTATGGCACAGGCTGCAACAATTTTAAAAAAGCAATTATGATATGCAATCAGGTTGACAACTACAACAATAGACTTATGAGATAATTCTGCTTTTCATGTTACAAATAATCAAAGTAAAGCTCAGGGTGGTAATCTGCACAGAGTCTCAAAGTTATTAGTAGCAGAAGGGGATTTGAACTGGAGCACACCATTTTTCTAGCACATCACATTGTCTTTGCAAAAACTTTTTTAAAAAATATTTTATTTATTTGACAGAGAGAAATCACAACTAGGCAGAGAGAGAGGAGGAAGCAGGCTCCCTGCGGAGCAGAGAGCCCAATGTGGGACTCGATCCCAGGACCCTGGGACCATGACCTGAGCCAAAGGCAGAGGCTTAACCCACTGAACCACCCAGGCGCCCCCTTTGCAAAAACTTTTTGAAGTCAGGTGTGCTCTGCTTAGCTTTTGTCTGTGAGAGTCTCAATGATAGGGGCATGAGGGAAACCATGACTGTATGGGATGAAGTAATCCCAACAACAGTTTGGTGGTGATGGGGTAATATGGTCCAATGAAGATGGGTTTGATTTCCTGAATCCTCTCTCTAGACTCTCTCTTCCCAGAACATTAAATTCAGCTGCCCTGGTGATGGATAAACAAGCAATGAAGTTATTTGACTCTGAAGTGAATAATAACAGATGAATCTAAAACTATCTTCCTTTTCTGAGACCGGGACTATATTAGAGAATTAGCATGGATTAGATTAATCATCTATTACTGAGTTCTGGGAAAAAACAGTCAGTACTGCTACTGCATACTTACACACTTGGCCAAAACTGCTGAAGTCATAGGTATCAGCAGGTAAATGAAAAGGAAAGGGTCTAAACCCTAACAGGTAAGACCGTGTCCTAACCTGACCTCCCACAGAAGCCAAAAGGGGAATGTTGCATGATCTGGAAAGGCGTACAAAGCACAATGTCTTCCAAACCCATGGTGTAAAGAGGGCCAGTTCAGCCCCAGCATGCAAATTGAAGGGGACCCTACTGGGTCAGTGAGAGGGGCTGCGGCATCTTATGGAGATGGGATCCAGGCCACTGCCTGGTTCTATGACTTGCTGGGATGAGTTCCCTGAATTTTGAGAAATGTTTCCTCGGTTGGTGCTGGGCAGCATATGGGAGCAGGCTGAGAGCGTTGAGGTTTGGCCAAGTGAGCAATATTCTAGAAACTCACCATGTGAAAAGCCTGTATCAGGGGTCACACACTGTCAATCCAAGGAGAGAATTTGGCTCACAGATGTGTTCGGCACAGTATTGGCTTATATTATTTTTAATTTTTTTTAAAGAAAGAGATAGGGGGAGGGGCAGAGGGAAGGGGCAAGAGAGAATCTCAAGCAGGTCCCACACCCAGACATGGGGCTCTATCTCAGGACCCTGAGATCATGACCTGAGAAGAAATCAAGAGTCGGACATTTAACAAACTGAGCCACTCATGTGCACCCCCCCTTTTTTTTTAGAGGGAGAGAGAAAGAGAGCGAGCAGGGGAAATATTTTAAGTTAGTAGACAATATTTAACATTGCAGAGATTTCATGTAAAAATCTCAATTTTTTTGTGTGAGATGTAACGTAGAGAACCTTGACTGTCCTGGTCACCTGCCATATCCCCAGTCTAGAACAGTGCCTGGACCATAATGACTATTTCATAAGTAATTTTTGAATAAGTGTTATTCAAGGGGCGCCTGAGTGGCTCAGTGGGTTGAGCCTCTGCCTTCGGCTCAGGTCATGATCTCAGGGTCCTGGGATCGAGCCCCGCGTCGGGCTCTCTGCTCAGCAGGGAGCCTGCTTCCTCCTCTCTCTCTGCCTGCCTCTCTGTCTACTTGTGGTCTCTGTCTGTCAAATACATAAATAAAATCTTAAAAAATCTTAAAAAAAAAACCAGTCCCACAAGAGGAATTATTATCTTCATTTTACAGCAAACAAAAGAAATAGCAGAGGATTCAAGTAGTTCACCTGTGGTCACGCAATTGATAAGCAGCAGAATATGTGGACTCACATGGGTTTGACTTTCAAACCGGCATATTCTGTCCATTGTGCCACTCTGCTCAGCGTCTCACACTGGTGGGCCTTCCATAATCAGAAGAAAACCTTTCAATTTATTGAGATATAATTCTATACCATACAACTCACCCATTTAACATGTACCATGCGATGGGTTTTTTTGTATATTCACAGGGATGTACAACCATCACCACAATCTAATTTTAGGACATACTTGTTTCTCCTAAAAGAAACCCCCTTAGCAGCCAATCGCTGTTCTCCTCTCCCTCTCCATTTCCACTCTGTCAGTCCTAGGCAACCACTAATCTACTTTCTGTCTCTATACATTTGTTCTGGAAATTTCCTGTAAATCATACAATATGTGGTTTTTCAAAACTAGCTTCCTTCCCTTAGTATGTTTTCAAGATTCAGCCAGGTTGTAGCTTGTTCCAGTACCTTATTTCTTCTTCTTCTTCTCCTTCTCCTTCTTTTAATGTTTTACTTATTTATTTGACAGAGAGAAGGAGCACAAGGAGAAGGAGCAGCAGAAGAGGGAGAAGCAGGCTCCCCACTGAGCAGGGAGCCTGACACGGGACTTGATCCCAGGGACCTGGGATCATGGCCTGAGCCAAAGGCAGACGATTAACCGACGGAGCCACCCAGGCGCCCCAGCACCTCATTTCTTCTTACTGATAAATGACATTTTATTGCACAGATACAGCAACTTTAATTCATCCATCCCTCAGCTGATGGACATTTGAACGGTTTCCACTTCTTGGCTCCTGTGAATAATGCTGCTATGAATATCCACGTCAGTTTAGGTTTTTGATATTTCAGAAGTTAGTCATTGTAACGTTTTGTGTTAAAAGCAATCATTTAAAAATCTACCATCATTTTTTGAAATACAGTTTTGGCACTTGGTCTTTTAAAATAGAGCTGGCATCTCAAAAAACATGAGAATATCCACTCATTCGTTCTTGACCCCTGAGAGGGTCTGAATGCAGTCTCCAAACAAACAAGCCCATTTGATCCAGCTACACAAAAAAATTTCTCAAAGTGAGAGAAACGGTCTTATGCTTCTTGGTGTATCCATGATGAGTAAGTAACCCACACATTTGGTAAATATTTGCTGACAATACAGATCATCGAGAAATGATGGTAGGGTGGTAGAATTAAGTGATAACCAATACAAGATTGTGGAAGGACAGACAGTAAATTCTAACACAGGTGATTTCCTTTTTACCCATAAGCCTCACTTTGCTGTTGGTCTGGTCACGAAGCTTGCTGTGGACGGTAATTCACTAATGGATGCTACTTAGATGGTACGTGTACACTACTACAGATAGGAAGCTTGGTTGAAAAATGGAAGTTTTCTCTAGGTCTCAACCAAGAGAAGGACAGCACAGTGTTTCTCCCATATGCTGGGCCAAACAGAAGCTTCCTTTTATTTTATTTTTAAAAGATTGTATTTATTTGAGAGAGAGAGCACAAGCTGGGGGAGAGGAAAGAGGGGAGTGGAGATGTAGGGGAGGAGCCGAGGGAGGAGAAGCAGACTCCCTGCTGAACGGGGAGCCCCACAAAGTGGGGGGGGGCTCCATTCCAGGATCTGAGATCATGACCCTTGCTGAAGGCAGACACTTGGGCGACTGAGCCACCAGGTGACCCCAGAAGCTTCTTTTAGAGCAGGATAGGAAGCTGTTACTTGTTTAATCAACCAGTGGAGTTACTGAATGTTGTGGCAGAAAAAAAGGGAGAGGAAAGATGAAAAGAGGAACAAGGAAAAGGAGAAAACGGAGGAGAGACTGTCCTACAGATGTCTCAGTTGGGAGGGATAGGTGAGGTTCTTTATAAAGGATATGTGACATTCCTGGAGTGTTTTGTCGTTATAACATTTTGTTAATATGAACAGATCAGCAAAAGCATGAAGGTAAGGAGAATGGATGTCCAGCTTCTTCACTGAGAAGTAACAAGTAAACCAATATAGAAATAGGAGAGAAAAAAGGAACTGTCGAGGACCCCTACTAAGCTCATTCCTTCCTGCAGCCTTTTCTCCTGTCCTTCCGCTCACCTGAGTCTTCCCTCTTCTCCGAGAAGGTAGTACCTTCTCGGTACTACCCAATTCCTTAAAGCAGTGAGATCCAAGCCTGTTCCTGGGTCTCCATGACTACTCCTGCACCTCCCACCCCCACCCCAACTCCTACAGGACATCTGCTGGGTGCCACACATTTCCTACTAGATTAAGCATATTGTCTTTGAAAGACCCTTATATGTATGTCTTATAAAACCCCTTGTAAACTCCTCAAGCACAAGGGCCATTTCTTCTGTGGCTGCTACATCTCCCACAGGGCAGACCTTCTAAGAGACCCTCTGTTTGGCCTTGCTGACTGACTGAAGAGTTCAGCTGGGCTCTCTTGTTCTTGCCAGCAATGCAGAGTGCACAATAAAGCCCTTTCACTAGGAAATGACAAAGTCAAAGCTAGAGGGGCTGAGAAAGTACTCGTACAGAATTCTTTATTGTTTCAAATGCCCCTTGGCAGCCAGATCCCAGAATCCTCCTTTTTCACAGAAGTGGAAATAACCTCGATATACACGATGGTGCTTTTTGGATTCCTATTTCACTTGGACAGAGTGTGTGAACTGATAAATAAAAACGTAGGTTACATGGGTCAGGAAAAGGAAAGATTTTCTGTTGTGCAGTTAACTGATACTCCCCCCCCAAAAGTCCTTTTTTACTCCGTGTCCCATAGCTGCTAGGCATTCATCGTGGAAATTATTGCTTTTCTTTTCTTCTTTTTTAAAGATTTTATTTATTTGACAGACAGAGATCACAAGTAGTCAGAGAGGCAGGCAGAGAGAGAGAGGAGTAGGCAGGCTCCCCGTGGAGCAGAGAGCCCGACTCGGGGCTCGATCCCAGGACCCTGGGACCATGACCCGAGCCGGAGGCAGAGGCCTTAACCCATCGAGCCACCCAGGCACCCCGAAATTATTGCTTTTCATATTGCTGTTGGTAACAGTGCCACCGGAAGAGAGGATTTGATTAGGGGAAGAAAAAGTGAACGATTCACATCACCTGTATTTTCATCTCTAAATATCCCAAAGCTTTTTTTTTTTTAAAGATTTTATTTATTTATTTGACAGACGGAGATCACAAGTAGGCAGAAAGGCAGGCAGAGAGAGAGAGGAAGGGAAGCAGGCTACCTGCTGAGCAGAGAGCCCGATGCGGGGCTCGATCCCAGGACCCTGGGATCATGACCAGAGCCGAAGGCAGAGGCTTTAACCCACTGAGCCACCAAGCGCCCCATCCCAAAGCTTTTAAAGGTGTAAATAGCAATCAGTTTTTAGGAAAGAAAGCTGGAGTCACACAACTTTGAATACTGGGTCTCTCGTCTTCCATAGCGATTTTTTTTTTTTGGTATTGTTTTGAGATAGGGAAATTGAAGGGACCCCACCAAAAAAAGGCTGGCTTTATTCTTTGCTCCTTCTCCTACTTCTGTCCTACTTCTCTTGCTGGGACCTGTACTCCTGCCCTGCATCATGGCTGATAGTACAAATAATGTATGTCCTCCTCATACAGGTCAAGGAGTTAATGATTTTTTTGGAGTCTTGCAGCACAATGGATAGTATCTAAGGACTGACGGACCGTGTGGGGTGGTCATGTGCATTTTTCAAGACCACTGGCTCCGTTCACCAAGACCCCTGGCTCCAGGGCACAAGTGACTTATGGAGGACACCTGAGCACTCACCCTTGTTTTGACCTGGATGCCAGAGAGGACTCGTACACCAGACTACTGTCCTCAATAAAAACTCCAGACCCCAAGCTAAGACAGACTCAGGCTTCTTTCCCTTTCAGAGTCTCCCAAATGCTCCCTCAGTATCTGCTCTCTCTATGCCTTCAATAACCTCTGCTCTCACTTCCTGATGGCTCAAGTTTGATTTCTCTCCTGTGTGAAGCAAGGATGCTCTTGGTTGGTTCTGCAGGACTCCCTCTGGGTCCTGGACCTGGCCTGCCCACATCAGTACGCTCTTACAGAATCCCATCTAATGATACACAGACAAGCCTGCCCCTCTTCCATCATGTCTAAATCTTTAAAGCACGAGGGTTTGTTGAGGTTCCTGAGAGTCATTGATCAGCATCGTAAAACCGCAGTGATGCTTCCAAGGGATCTGAGTGTTGATGCCCATCTGCGTGGTGGGAGGGAAAATGATCGTGCCAGCTCGGTCTTCTTGTAACACTTTGGTAAAGAATCTGCTCGAGTGGCGCCTGGGTGGCTCAGTGGGTTAAAGCCTCTGCCTTCTGCTCAGGTCATGATCCCAGGGTCCTGAGATTGAGCTCTCTGTTCGGCAGGGAGCCTGCTTCCCATCCCCCCTCTGCCTGCCTCTCTGCCTACTTGTGCTCTCTGTCAAATAAATAAATAAATAAATAAGTAAAATCTTTAAAAAAAATCTGCTCTGAATAAGATTAGACTTGTAGATTTAAAAAGAAAAAAAATCACCTGAGCTGTCGCTTTTCTAGACAAATGGTATTCTAGTTTGGGTTTCAGATGACTCTGTATACAGCTTGCAAAGGATGATGGGTCTTTAATATTGCTACTCTAGTAAAATTTGGAGTTCTGACCTATAATTAGTATATAACCTTTCAAGGGTATGGAAAAACAGGCTCAATCACCTAATGTGGTGTCAATTTTCTTTAACCCTCTGTGTAAATGATGCACATTAAAAAACCGAGGACTACTGTTACATACAATTTTCTTTATAAACATAATGACAAAGAGACTATACAACATCAGTTTAAAAAACAGAATGTGACTAGGTCTACTGCGTCCGTCTTGGAGCAAGAGAAGGGCTCATCCTAGAAATGATCACCTTTCCTCCCAGGGAATGAGGACATGACCCTGGAAAAAATTTCTCTCTTGAGTATTTACCCAGCTAGACATCCAGGGAGTCAGATCCAAATGGTCCCATCATAATCCTTTTTTCCCGGGCAGTGCGCAGATCTCTCACAGGTGATGACTGACTTCTGCTTCTTGTGTGTAGGTCCAGGACTGGACTCTGTGACCATGGATTTGGTGTGTGGGGCCTCACAGGCTGCAGAGAAATATTAACACGTGAGTGCCTATGCCGAACATGTGGTCTCATGTAAAAGGTAGACCCAAAGGGAGAGCCTCTTCAGCCACGGTTTATCAGAATAGCTCCACGAACAACTATAATAATAGAATTTATGGCTTCAAGACCTGTCCTCCTTTGACCCCAGTCAGACGCCTAATGTGGCAAATATGCCCAAATTTCCAACTCAAGAAGGCTTGGGCATCTGTGTGACGACCTTTGGGATTAGCCTGTATTTTTTATGTCTTTACAGTTATGCAGAAGTAGCAGCAGTGATGGGACACCCTTGTAGCTATGACTGAAGAGACCTATTCCTGGGACATGCTGAGGAGGTGGATTCCCTTAGGATGAATAGTCCCCAGGGACAGAGCAGTGGTCTACTTCAATCCCATAAACCAAGGTAGTGATGGCCACAGTTGAGTTTGTACCTAGGTTATAGCATCCTCAGGAGTCTAGATTAGTTCTAATATCTTTTTTTTTATTTTTTCAAAGATTTTATTTATTTATTTGACAGACAGAGATCACAAGTAGGCAGAGAGGCAGGCAGAGAGAGAGGGGGAAGCAGGCTCGCTGCTGAGCAGAGAGCCTGATGCGGGTCTCGATCCCAGGACCCTGAGATCATGACCTCAGCTGAAGGCAGAGGCTTTAACCCACTAGGCCACCCAGTCACCCGATAGTTCTAATATCAATCAAGGTTTCTGCATTACTCCATGGGCTAATAAAAGGGATGTCTTCTGTGGAGAAAAAAAAAGGACCTCACACACTGCTGGTGGGAATATAAACTGGTACAGCCACTGTGGAAAACAGTAGGGAGCATTCTCTAAGAGTTAAAAATAGAACTACCATATGATCCAATAATTCCACCTCTGGGTATTTACACAAAGAAAACAAGAGGGAAATTAGAAAACTAATTTACAAAGATATGTACATCCCTGTTATTGCAGCATGATTTACAATGGCCAAGATACAGAAGCAGCCCAAGTGTACTTTGATAGACAAATGGATAAGAAAGATGTCTCTCTCTCTCTCTCTCTCACACACACACGAATATTACACAGCTATAAAAAAGGATGAGATTGTACCATTTTCAACAACATCGATGGGGCTAGAGGGTGTTATGCTATGTGAAATAAGTCAAGATTGAGAAATACAAACACCATATGATTTCACTCATATGTGGAATCTTAAAAAAAAAAAATGAAGGGGTGCCACCTGTGTGGCTCAGTCAACGGAGTGAGTGACCCTTGATCTTGAGGTCTTGCCCCACTCTGGGCCTAGAGCCTCCTTAAAAAATAAAAATAAGGGGCGCCTGGGTGGCTCAGTGGGTTAGGCCTCTGCCTTCGGCTCAGGTCATGGTCTCAGGGTCCTGGGATCGAGCCCCGCATCGGGCTCTCTGCTCAGCTGGGAACCTGCTTCCCCCTCTCTCTCTGCCTGCCTCTCTGCCTACTTGTGATCTCTCTGTCAAATAAATAAATAAAATCTTAAAAAAAAGTAAAAATAAAAATAAAAATTGTTTAAATGAATAAACAAAAACAAATAAAAACTAACTATGAATAAACAAACAAAAAGCAGAATCAGACCCATGAATAAAGAGAACAAACCAACGGTTGCCAGAGGGACACGAAGGTGGGGAGATGGGCAAAACAGGTGAAAGGCAGTGGCAGATATGGGCATCTCTTTCCATTCCTGCTCTATTCCGTACTGTGAGGACCTTACATACCCACCGGTGGAGAAGTTTGAGAAGTCTACACAATGTATGATCTCAGTTATGTGACATTCTGGAAGAAGCAAAATTAGGAAGATAATTCAAAGATGTGTGATTACCAGCTGTTTTCGGGGAGAGGGGAGGCTGGAATAAGTCAAACACGGATTTTTAGGGAGGTTAAACCATTCTGTATGATACTGAAATGGTGCATACATGGCATCACACATTTGTCAAAACCCATAGAACTCTATAGCACAGGGTGACCCTTAATGAATGCAGGTATTAAAATATCGTTTAGGAGATCAGGGGATCCCAGGAAGGAATGAGACTCCGACAAGATAACTGGAACCTCAACTTAAATATCTTTTGTACAGATAATGTGATGATGATGAAAAATATTTGCAAGCATAATTGTATATTAGAATAACATTCTGTGTGGAAGTTACTTCAAATCGGAAATGTGAGTTTGTGTCAAAAAGATAATCCATTTCAATTGTAAAGAAGAGCTTTGTTTCTTTTTTTTAACGGATGATGGTGGGCATCAAACTACTACGCTATGTAGATTCGATTGGATGCACTTAAAAGAGTGGCATAACAGTTTTAGTTTAAAACAGCAACGTGGGGGGTGCCTGGGTGGCTCAGTGGGTTAAGCCTCTGCCTTCGGCTCAGGTCATGATCCCAGGGTCCTGGGAAAGAGCCCCACATTAGGCTCTCTGCATAGCAGGAAGCCTCCTTCCTCCTCTCTCTGCCTGCCTCTCTGCCTATTTGTGATCTCTCTCTCTCTGTCAAATAAATTAAAACAAAACAAAACAAGCCCAGCAATGTGGGAGGTGCCTGAGTGGCTTAGTCAGTTAAGCATCTGCCTTCAGCTTAGATCATGATCCCAGCATCCTGTAATCTGAGCCCTGCATCGGGCTCCCTGCTCAGTGGGGAGCCTGCTTCTGTCCCTCCCCCTACTCATATGCTCATTCACGCTCTCTCTCTCTCAAATAAATAATAATAATAAATATAAATTATATGTATATATAACTATATACAAATATGTACGTATAATGAAAATAAATAAATAAAATCTTTAAAAATAAAATAAAATAACAATGTGTCAGGCGCCTGGGTAGCTCAGTTGGTTAGGCATCTGTCTTGGGCTCAGGTCATGATCTCAGGGTCCTGGGATCAAATCCCGTGTGGGGCTCCCCAGTGAGCAGGGAATCTGATTGAGATTTTCTCTCTCCCTCTGTCCCTCTCCCACAGATGTACACACACTCTCTCCCTCAAATAAATAAATAAAATCTTTTAAAAAATAATAAAATAGCAATGTGTAAATGGTGGAATCAATTAGATCCTTTGCGTCTATTTAAACTTAAAGTGAAAACACTTTTTTTTTAAGATTTCTTTTTTATTTTTAAGTAATCTCTACATCCAACATGGGGCTTGAACTTGTGACCCCAATATCAAGAGTCACATGTCCTATGGACTGAGCCAACCAGTTATCCCCAAATGAAAATACTTTGGATGTCAATTTAAAAAGTTCAAAAAGTCACAAAGCTTTTCACAATTCTGTCAGAGGGTATGAAGCAAGAGAGTTGGAAGTTCAATATTCTAGTCAGCATCTTTCATGATTTATATCAGGACTTGGCAGACTTTTTCTATAAAGGGCCAGATAGTAAATATCTTAGGTTTTGAGGATCAGACGGTCTGTCTCAAACCTACTCAATTCTGCTGTTGTAGCATAAAAGTAGCTACCGACAGTCTATAATGAATGAATGTGGCTGTGTTCCAATACAGGGTTACTCGTGGGCACAGCCATTTGAGTTTTGTATATATCTTATGTCACAGAATTTTATCTCCTTCTGATTTTTTCAACCATTCAAGAATATAAAAATCATTCTTAGTCCACAGAGTGTATAAACACAGGAGACAAGCTGGATTTGGTCAGAAAGCCACAACTTGTTGGCCCCTGATTTATAGTTATTTGGTAAATTAGTCTTACAAATTAGTAAGTCACTAGTCTCAAAGCTAGACTGTAATCTGTCTCACATTTGCCAAAGCAAAGGCCTAGTCCTTGAGGCCTTAAGCAAAATAAATCAGAAATATATGAAGTAAAGTATGAAAGTTTCTTCTATTGCCAATAATCCCATTCCCAGAGGCAACCTCTGTCTTCAGTTTGGAAATGTTTTTCCAGATATTCAGTTATGCAGACACACATACATATGCACACAACATATATGGCTTTAAAGAAGCTCGGGCCCCTGGTTCACTCAGTCTGCTGAGCAGGTGACTCTTGATCTCGTTCTTGTAAATTCAGCCTCACAATGAGTATAGAGACTGAGTAAAAATTTTAAAAATTCAAATAATAAGTAAATAAATAAACAAACCATATATAAACGTGTATGAGTTGTGGGTTCTTAAAAAAAGATTTTATTTATTTATCTGACACAGAGAGAGAGAGAGTGTGAGCACATAAGCAGGGGAAGTAGCAGGTAGAGGGAGAAGCAGGCTCCCCACTGAGCAAAGAACCCAGTACGGGACTCCATCCTGGGACCTCGGGATCATGAGCTAAGCCAAAGGCAGACACTTAACCAACTGAGACCCCAGGTGCCCTGTGGCTTGTGTTTTTTTTTTTTTTTTTTTTTTTTAACAAAAAAATAAGGCAACATATATTTTGCTGTGCAATTTGATTTTTCAATTTACTATATATATTTTTTCTTAGGTGGGGAGGGGCAGAGGGAGAGGGAGAAAGAGGATCTTTTTTTTTAAAGTTTTTTTTAAAAAAAAGATTTTATTTATTTATTTGACAGAGATCACAAGTAGGCAGAAAGAGAGAGAGAGAGAGAGAGAGAGAGAGAGGAGGAAGCAGGCTCCCCATGGGGCTTGATCCCAGGACCCTGGGATCATGACCTGAGCCAAAGATAGAAGCTTAACAGACTGAGCCACCCAGGAAGGCACCCTTAAAGATTTTATTTTTAAGTAATCCCTCCACCCAGCATGGGGATTGAATTTACAACCCCAAGATCAAGAGTTGCATGCTCCACCAACTGAGCCAGCCAGGTGCACATGGCTGAATATTTCCAGGGATAGATTACTAAAAGCACAATTACTAGGTTTAAAGACATTCAAATTTTTTTTTTAAAGATTTTATTTATTTGACAGAGATCACAAGTAGGCAGAGAGGCAGACAGACAGAGAGAGGGGGAAGCAGGCTCCCCGCAGAGAAGAGAGCCCCATGCCGGGTTTGATCCCAGGACCCTGGGATCATGACCTGAGCCGAAGGCAGAGGCTTTAACTCACTGAGCCACCCAGGTGCCCTCAAACTTTTATATTGATGCAGTCATCCAAAAGTTTATACTAGGGTTTCTCGATCTTGATACTATTGACATTTGGGCTGAATAATTCTTTGTTGCAGGGCTGTACTGTACATTGTAGAATGTTTGTTAGCATTTCTGGCCTCTGCCGGTTAAATGTCAGTAGCAACTCCCCTGTTGTGACAACCAAAAGAATGTCTCTCGACAATGCCAAATGTCCCCTTGGGGCAAAATCACTGGGTTGAGAACCATTACCCTGGGCTCACTTCCTTCCAACAACCTCTCATATTTTCCTCCCTTCATGATGGAAAAGTACTCAAAGGAACTTGAGTTCTGAATCCAGTATGTATCTAGTATGTATCACCTGTGAGGTAATAGAAAAAGTATATATTGGTCCCTCCCACCACCCACTCCTGGCACAGAGCTACTGAAACCCTCATAATTTCCTAATAATAAGAACACTAGGGGTACCTGGGTGGCTCAGTGGGTTAAAGCCTCTGCCTTCGGCTGAGGTCATGATCTCAGGGTCCTGGGATCGAGCCCGGCATCAGGCTCTCTGCTCCGTGGGGAGCCTGCTTCCCCCTCTCTCTATCTGCCTCTCTGCCTACTTGTGATCACCATCTGTCAAATAAATAAATAAATAAATAAAATCATTAAAAAAAAGAACACTAAGAGCATTTCTTAGTTCTAATATTTGTCTTTGACCCCTTCCCTGACATAGGGCTCTTAAAACCTTTGTAAATTCTTAAGTGATAAGAGCACGTGGTGCATCTTTTGGTCTATTGAGGTAACCTTAGACAGGCTTCTGGGTTGGGGAGGGTCACCAGGAAGACCAAGCCATGATTAGAAGCTTGAGATTTTCGGCCCAACCCTCATCCTTTAGCGAGGGGAGAGGGGCTAGAAACCAAGTGAATAATTAATTAATCATGCCTGTGACAGGAAGCCTCCATAAAAGTCCCAACAGTATGGAGCTCAGAGAGATTCTGGTTGGTGAACCCATCCACACCAGGAATGGGACACATACCCCAACTCCACAGGGACAGAAGCTCCCCCTGTCAGGACCCTCCCAGACCTCCCCACCACGCAGCTCTTGGTCTGGCTGTTCATCTGTCTCCTTTATCATATCCTTAATGAACTTGTCAATGTAAGTGTTTCTGAGGTTTGTGAGCCACCCTGAGAAATTAATTGAACATGAAGGGGGGGTTGTGGGAATCTCACAACCCTGTTTGATTTGTAGTCAAATTGGACAGCAGAAGTTGAGGCTAACCTGAGACCTACTACTTGTAATTGGCCTCTGAAGTAGGTAGGGTAGCAACAGTCTTGTGGGCCTGAGCCCTTACTTAACCTGTGGAATCGGATGCTCTATCTCCAGGTAGATAGTGTTAGAATTTAGTTAAATTGTAGGACCCCTCCTCCCCCAGCTGGTGCTGCAGAGAACTGCTTGTTGCGGGGCAAAACCTTCATGTAGTTGGTGACCAGCAGTGTCAGAAGTGAAGTGTTGTGAATGTTCTGTAGGCGAAGGGTAAAGGAGACAAATAAGACAGACATGGGAGGAGGAAAGAACGGGTTTTTCCTTATACAAGAGGGGAAAACAGGTTTTTCTAATACATCACCCTCTGCTATGGGGACAGGGAACGGGACCCCATGGGAAAAAAAAAGCTAGTTTCATTCCTTCCTCCTTTTCCGGCTTCTCTTCTCATTAGGACCTGCACCCCCACCCTGCACCACGGCTTCTAGTACAAATAATGTATGTCCTCCTTGTAAGGCCAAGGAGTTAATGACTTCTTTGGAGCCTCCCAGCACATGACCAGAGGGGTGGTCATGTACATTTTTCAAGACCCCTGGCTCCAGGGCACTATGGAGGACACCTGAGCACTTGTCTTTGTTTTGACCAGTTCCTGCATACCCGACACACACATCAGACTACGGTCCTCAATAAAAACTCCAGACCCTGAGCAAAGACAAGACTTTCCGGTCTCCTGGACACTCTGTCTGCACCTGCACTCTCTCTGTCTTCAATAAACTCTGCTCTCACTTCCTGCTGGTCCAGTGTGAAGCCAAGGACCCTCCTGGCTGGTTCTGAGGACCCACTCTAGGTCCAAAGACCCAGACAGCTGGTGTCATTATGGGCTAAAGTATGTCCCCCTCCGTCCCAAATGTTGAAGTTCTAATCCCCAGAACCTCAGTATGGGATATTTGGAGAGAATAAAGTGTACCTTAGTCCAATATGGCTGGTGTCCTCATAAAAGAAGAGGAAATTTGGACACAGATTTTTACAGAGGAGAGATGGTGTGAAAATAGGGAGAAGATAGCCTTCCACCAAGACAAGGGGCCAGCTCCCAGAAACCAACTCTGTCAATACCTCAATCTCACTCACACTTCCAGTCTCCGGAGCTGTGAGAAAATAAATTTTTGTTTATGCCAATGAGTCCGTGGTCTTTTGTTATGACAGCCCTAGCAAATTCATATACCCTCCCAGTGTATTTGAATTTTAGATAAAGAATGAGTGAAAAAGTCAATGACTAATCCAAAGGAATAACTGTCTAGCTGTGGGTTTTGGCAGGGGAGATAATCTGGGGCATTTTCCTGAGAGGCTTCAGATCATTCTCTGTAAGCTCAAACACGGAGTTGGCTTTATTTAACTTGTTTTCTGTAGCAGCTTCTCTGATGAACAATTACTAACTTCTATAATCTTAATGTCAGGTTCCTTTGATTTATTTAAAGGGGAATTCTGTTGATTCAAAAAAACCAGAAAAGCAAGACGGGCAATGATTCGAGATCATGAAAATGAGATGAGTTTGGGAAAGTGAAGTTTGTTGCTTGAAAATACTGCATTTCTTTTACATCAGTATTTTTTTTTTAAGATTTTACTTATTTATTCGTCAGAGAGACAGCATACACATAAGTGAGGGGGGAGCAAACTCCTCACTAAGCAAGGAGCCAGGTGAGGTAGTCAATCCCAGGACCCTGGGGCCATGACCCAAGCCAAAGGCAGACACTTAACGACTGAGCCATCCAGGCGCCCCAAAACACTGTATTTTTATTTGCACAAGAGATTTGTCACAGCACTCCAGCTAACACATTCCTTGCTTGCTGACTTAAGGCCCTTCATCTGTGACAGAACTAATTTACTTTCTTTGAGATTTGCAGGCCACTGGCCTTGGGGAATAAAAGACCACAGTGTTCCCAGGCCATCACAGAGGCCAACAAGTCTGAAGCCCCCTTAGCTTTCTGATTAGCCTACCAACCCTTTAGCAAAATGTTTTTCTTTTTTAAGGTCACACAAATGACTTTACTGGCCTCCCTTTGTGCATCAGTAAGAAACCTCCATTTTGTACAACTTGGAGTTCCTTGCTACTTGCTAGATGGGATGCTGCCTGATTCATAAATTGTTGAATAAAGCCAATTAGATCTTCAAATGTATTCAAATTTTGTTTTTTAACAGTATGGATGGATGGATGTATGGACAGACAGGTATACGCATACACATTACACATATGTAAATGTCCTTGATTGGGATCCTACCACAATACTTACTTTTTTTTTTCCCGCCCAGTGATACCTTAAGAACATTACTCCACGTCACTCAATTGTATTTCTGGAGATGGTTGTTAATATCTGCTCTTATAGTGAGAACTAAGTAGTACCACAGGGAAAGTGATGACATTTAAAATAAGTCAGGCTCCAAAAGATGCCTCTTGGTGACAAAGGAATCTCAAAGACAGATAGCGACAACATCCTTTGAGGAAATCACAAAATGTTGAAAAAAGAAAAAGATGAGGTTACAGAAAGGACTGGGAGGAGGAGATGTTTGTACAGGATGTGGAAAAGATACATTTACAGTCCTCTTCCTAGCAGCCTTTATACCCTAGCTTTGTGAGCCAAGGAGCACAGCTCATCCCCCTAGCTCACTGCAGAATGTGTCCCTGCTGATTTACTTAAACTTCTACAGAACATATGCAAAAATCTTAATCTCCCCCACCCCCCATTCTGAGGTCCTCCAAACCAGGCTGGGGCACACATGCCATCTTATAGGGCTTTGCTCCATAATAATAAATTATTATTACTATAGCTATCGTTTTTAAGTGTTTAGCTCTGTACCAGATCCTGTGCTAAGTGTCTTGTATATGCATTATTTTATCCTCCCAACCACTCAATGAAATAGGTTCAATTATTATTCCCATTTTACAGATGAGATTACTGAGACCTGAGAGAGTAACCTGACTTAGCTAATGCCACAGATAACGAGTGAGCAGGAACCAATTCTGGTTGGTCTGCTTCCCCCAAACATTTCCTGTACACATCTCATATGAAAGGCAGTATATTAAACTGAAGAGAAAAAGGCATATGGAAGTCCTCTCCTTGAAATTTCACCATCGTTGAAAGAGTTTACAGTTTAGGAAGGAAAATGACAAGTACATAATACACAAATACAAGGTGCAACGTGCTAAGTTCACGTGAAAGGGTCAAGGACAGCATTTAGCGGAAGCAGCGTGAGTAAAGGTATGGCGAACAGGCAAGGAACAGCAAATAGTTGAACTTCTAGAAGTGGAGCTTAGGGGAGTTGTGAGTGATAAAGCTGTAACATTACATGACTTCAGAACCTAGCTAAGGAGCTTGGATTGGTCGATGAAGTACAAGATGGATTTCTGAGTGGGGCACTGGCAAATCTGGGACCACAACTTGAGAAAACTAATGTTGGTGCTACCTGTGTTACAAACTGGCATAGGGAGAGATCAAAGTTAGAGACCAGTTGGGAGACTACTTATAATAGACCCAGGTTTCTTGGTCTCAGAACAAGTTACAGTTTGGGTAAGGGAATTATCTGGTGGGGGAAGGTGTCCATCGCACTGTAGGTGTTTAACAGCATCTCTGGTCTCTACCCATTGCATATTTTAACAATCTACCCCCACCCCCAGCGTTTCCTGGGAGGCAAAACCACCCCGGTTGAAGACCACTGTAATAGACTATATTACAGTCAGAAATTTAAAAGGGAGAATGTGACACATGTGCAGGGGTAAAACCTAAAAGCTTTGGCAAGTGTTCGGATAAGGAGTTTGGCTGAAGAGGATGGAAGGATCAAACAGATATAGCATAACATACTCCTAATTGTTTGCAACACTGTATACTCTTCAGAAGGGCAATTTCCTTTTGGAGGGAGTTTGGAAAAACCTACTAACAATTACAAAAGCTCTCTTGCCCTTTGACCCAGCAATTCCATTCCTGGAACTTTATCTGAAATGATTCAAATGAAGACATAATCTTCATGAACAAAGCAACAATATTTACAGGGAACAGTGACTGTGGATTCTCAACAACTGCACCCTCTTGCCTACCACATTTTATTGTGCCTGTTAAATGAGGCGCTCAGAATTAAGAGGTCAATTTAGAATTCAGAGAAGGTGTGATCGAAGATTCTGAGGAGAGAAGCCCAAGCTAATGCAACAAAACCCCACATGGGGTGGAAAGGGCAGATATCAAGAATGCAAGTAGAAAAGCTCATAACTTCTCTCCCATATCACAGAGAGACCAATGACTATTTTGTATATCCTTTTTTGTATTTTTTTTTTAAGGTAGCTCCACCCCCAGCGTGGGGCTTGAACTCACAACCCTGAGATCAAAGATCACACGCTCTACACTACCGACTAAGCCAGCCAGGGACTCCCCCGACCCCCAAAAGACCGAGATTTTTGTATTGGTCAAAGGAAGGAAGGAAATTAGGGAGTCAGCAACGTCATCTGCTGAGAAAGAAGACCCGGTGGAACCGAGGCGTGAACTTTGCCTGAGGAATCTCGATCTTTGTCCAAGGACATTCCTTGAAAATAAGAATTGTGCTTTCCTGTGCAAAGTTGCTAGGGAACACGCTGCTCAGAAATGAGGACGTCTTGGGAACACTCCAGTACACAGAGATTAAAGAAGGAAAGAAGAATTAATAAAGAGGACAACTTTCTTTCTCCCGGGGTCCCCAGCAGTTTGGTTTTTAAATTGCCCAGCAAACGTGGAGCCCTTACCAATTTGGGAAGGACACCGCTACTCTGGTGAGAAGCCGGGCACTGCCAGCAGGGCGAGCGGGAGGCGCGGGGCGAGAGAATGGCAGGCGTGGCCAGCCAGGAGGCCGCGCCCCCTTCCCAGAGTGCCTCGCAGCCGCTCTCCGCGAGCTTCCTTTCCACCCAGGCCGGCCGGCCTCGGAAGGGGTTCCCGCCATGGACGGGCTCCGGGCCAGCACCGGGCTGCTGAGGCGCGGGAGGTTGAGACGCCGGCGCCAGTCGCAGCCACACAGCGGGTCGGTGCTGGCCCTGCCCCTAAGGCCCAGGAAGATCCGAAGGCAGCTAAGGAGAAGCGTGGCATCCCGCATGGCCGCACTGAGGGCCCAGACGCTGCCCAGCGAGGACTCGGAGGACTCGAGGGTAGAGTCGACGGTAGACGGTCAGGGGGACCCGCTGCCTGGTGGGGCGGCGGCCATCCCCGATGCGGCCCGGCGAGAGCCGTATGGCCACCTGGGGCCTGCAGAGCTGCTGGAGGCCTCGCCCGCGGCTCGCTCCCTCCAAACCCCTCGTTCCCTGGCGGAGGCGCAAAACCCCCCCGCTCGCCTGGTGGAGGCGCAAACCCCGCCGGCCCGCCCGGTGGAGGCGCCCGCCCTGCCCACGCGCCTGGTGCCGGCTTCCGCGCCGCCCGCGCGCCTGGTGGACTTGCCCGCCGCGCCCGCCCGCGTGGTGGAAAACTCGGCCCTTCTGTGCAATGCCCAGCACTTGGCGGCCGCCCCGCCGTCCGCAGCCCCCGCCATGCTGTCCGGGCCACAGGTGGACAGCACGGGCGGGGAGCTGGCCTGGGACTCCCCGCTGCAGCGCGTCCTGGCCGAGCTGAACCGCATCCCCAGCAGCCGGCGGCGGGCGGCGCGCCTCTTCGAGTGGCTCATCTCGCCCATGCCGCCGGACCACTTCTACCGGCGCCTGTGGGAGCGGGAAGCAGTGCTGGTGCGGCGGCAGGACCCCGCCTACTACCAGGGGCTTTTCTCCACCGCAGACCTGGACTCCATGCTGCGCCACGAGGACGTGCAGTTCGGGCAGCACCTGGACGCTGCTCGCTACGTCAACGGGCGGCGCGAGACCCTGAACCCTCCCGGCCGCGCGCTGCCCGCCGCCGCCTGGTCCCTGTACCAGGCCGGCTGCTCCCTGCGCCTCCTCTGCCCGCAGGCCTTCTCGACCACCGTGTGGCAGTTCTTGGCTGTGCTCCAGGAGCAGTTTGGCAGCATGGCAGGCTCCAACATTTACCTCACGCCCCCCAACTCGCAGGGCTTTGCCCCCCACTACGACGACATCGAGGCTTTTGTGCTGCAGCTGGAAGGTAGGAAGCTCTGGCGCGTATACCGCCCGCGGGTCCCGACGGAGGAGCTGGCGCTGACCTCCAGCCCCAACTTCAGCCAGGACGACCTCGGGGAGCCAGTGCTGCAGACCGTACTGGAACCCGGAGATTTGCTCTATTTTCCTCGAGGCTTCATTCACCAAGCCGAATGCCAGGATGGCGTGCACTCCCTGCACCTCACCTTGTCCACGTACCAGCGCAATACCTGGGGCGACTTCCTGGAGGCCGTACTGCCTCTGGCAGTGCAGGCTGCCATGGAAGAAAATGTAGAGTTCCGAAGGGGTCTCCCGCGAGACTTCATGGATTACATGGGGGCCCAGCACTCGGATTCTAAGGATCCACGAAGAACGGCTTTCATGGAGAAGGTGCGAGTCCTGGTTGCCCGCTTGGGACACTTTGCCCCTGTCGATGCTGTGGCTGACCAGCGAGCCAAAGACTTCATCCACGACTCTCTGCCCCCTGTGCTGACTGATAGGGAGAGGGCGCTCAGTGTTTACGGGCTCCCAATTCGCTGGGAGGCTGGCGAACCTGTGAACGTGGGGGCCCAGTTGACAACAGAAACGGAAGTGCACATGCTTCAGGATGGGATAGCCCGGCTGGTGGGGGAGGGAGGCCATTTGTTTCTCTATTACACAGTGGAGAACTCCCGTGTTTATCATCTGGAGGAGCCCAAGTGCTTGGAGATATACCCTCAGCAAGCTGATGCCATGGAACTCTTGCTCCGCTCCTACCCAGAGTTTGTAAGAGTAGGGGACCTGCCCTGCGACACTGTGGAGGACCAGCTTTCCTTGGCAACCATGTTATATGACAAGGGGCTGCTGCTCACCAAGATGCCTCTAACCTGAACTAGTTCCTGGTTGATTGCTGGAAGCAAGACAGTGGTGATTCTCTCTTAACCACCATTACCACCTTTTGCGGGGAATGGGGGAGTGGTGGGGGGGGGGGACTCAGGTACTTCCTTTGAGAACCGTTTACCTTTAGGACTGCTTACATTTACCTTTAAGACTGCTTTAATGTCACACGTTTCAGACGGTTTTCTAGGAATCAACACTTCACCTAGGCACAAAAGTAAAAGCAGAAGTTGGAGGTGGAAAAAAGGAGCTCTTTCGGCAGAAGTAACTTTGATCCTCATCATTTCAGAGCACGGGCCTCATCACCGCCCCCAGGCGCCAGTGTGCTGTGTAGCGCCTGCTGTGTCATTCTTCTTGAGACATTAGATATTTTTATTTGGAATTTGCATCCTTCATTTGAGTTCTCTTTCCTCAGTTTGGGGGGAGGGTTGGGGCTAGTATCCTGTTTGTGACTGTGAGTTTGTGTGAATGTTAGAAAAGTTATTAAAGTGCCAAAGACTGTTTCTAGATTTTTTTTTTTTTTTAAGACTAGATTATTATGTGACGTGGTTTGAAGGAATTGGGTGGGGGGGAGATAGGGAAAGTCTATAATGGCTGAGGTGAAAGGTAACTTGGGGTGGGTTGTAGGATTGGGGCCAATTCTATAACTTGAGGGGTAATTTATTTTAATCATGCTGCTTGAATCCCAAACAGCACAATTCTGTTGGAAAAGTTAAGAGTGAATTGTGGTTTTGCTCAGTGCTTGCTAGCATCAGTAGCTGGCATTGCTCCCAAAGGGGCAGCATGTCACCTACTTGTGCCTCAGTCAATCAACTGGTAGCAAGCTGGTCATGAAGGAAGGCTAGTGTTCAAGTTACTTTCCACTCTCATTTTTTTTCTGGCAGTTGGAAGAATCTTCCCCAAACCTGGCAAGTGAATATTCTCATGGTTGGTGGAAGAGAGCCTGGTGTACCAGAGCGAGCCCTGGACTTGGAACCAGAAGACCTGGGTTTGGGGTGGTGGCTGGTGGGCAGCTGACTGAATGATCTTAGGCTGCTGCTACGCCTGGCCACACAGATTTTGTAAGTACATTTTGGTACAGCTTGGTATCTGCACTTCATTTAGGTTATGTCTGGAACTTTAAGATCCTATCACCGTAACTGACAGGTGCAGTTACATAAGGTGGAGAACTTCATGAAGTTTTTGTTTTTTTAACGGATGTACATAAAGTGATAGCTCTCTCTCCAACCCCTCTTTCCAGAGGTAACTGCTATTAAAAGTTTAACTTACAAGGCTTTGTTTGGATGCTTAATCAAATGTAACAGTTTTTGTTCTGTTTTCCTAACCTCTCATTTTTTTTTACCTAACTTTTAAATCCGTTTAATTAGAACTACCTCATTCTTTTCTCTTTTTTTTTTTTTTTTTTTTAAGGGACAAAACAGCAAATAATAAAAGCCAGACAGCAGGCAGGAAAAAAAAAATAAAAGGACTGAGAGGATGGTGGCCAAAAATGAAAGGTAGCAGCCTTTCCTGACTCATCCTACAGGGCTAGAAACTAAACTCCCCAGATCCCAGAAGAGGCTTTTAAAGGAGTCAAGGTGTATAACTCACCCTGTGGAAACCTACCATGAAAAGTTTCTTGTAGAAAAGTACGGAGTTTGAGTGGTTTTTGCCCCTCCTTGGGTTGCAAGTAAACACGTTTTGTTTCTTCCTTCATTTTTCCTATGACCCTCTCCATCTTGAATATTTTCTGGGTCAGCAAATCCTTTTGGCTTAGTGTTTGAATCTAGATTAGAAGAAATGATGTTGAAAAAAATAACTGTATTAGGCTGCAAATCATCAGAAACCATTAATAAAGTAACTTATTGCATTGTGCTTATTGGCATTAGGTGGTACAGTCCCTCAGCATTCTTCTGATGTTGGTTGCACATTTTTTAGACCTGTGAATGAAAAATCTATTTTAGCTTTTTGGGCATGATGAAAGGAACTTGCTAAGAAATGCTTGATTGGTGTGAAGCTGGTTTTGTGAATTACATGAAGAAAGAATCTTACATTTTTAAAGTCTTTGTCCCTCTATTTCTTCAACTCATCTAACAACTTTGAAAAATTAGAACTACCTGTTCAGCTAGAGCATTCCTTTGGCAAAAACCCAGTTTAGGGATTAAGGAAAGTTAAAAGGTAAAAATCAAGGGTGCCAGCTCCAGTCTTAGTCTTAGTCTTAGTCTTAGACTTCTCTAAGTCAACTTGTAAAAAAGAACAACTTGGGTTTAGTTGATGGCAGGGAGAAAATGGGAAGGGAAGGAAGAATAAGTATTTCAGAACCAATAGCCCATTTTGAGGGTTACTTGAGAGGGCTGGTAGGATTATTGTTTTTACTTTGTCTTTATAAGGATTTTATAATCTGATTTTTGCATAACTGTTTTGTATCTTCAGAAAATACAGTACCTGTGTGGTTGTAGAAAGTATTTCTGTGATGGAGAAAAGGGTATGAGGAACTCTGAGAGTTCTGAATTTTCTCTTGAAAACATAGCTTGCACTTAACTTACCCTGTTCCTGATCTTCTGAAGCATTTCTTGGTTTCCTACATTTTTTAAGTTGAGTATCTTCATTGCCTGATGAATTTCCCTGAAAGATAAAAGGAACTTCTTAGATCATTCTTATCCTTTTTTTTTTTTTAAATTTAGGAAGTTGGGGGTGGAAGGGCAGAGGGAGAGGGAGAGAGAATTCTAAGCAGGCTCCACACCTAGCATGGAGCCTGACCCAGGGATTGAACTCACGACCCTGAGATCGTGACCTGACCTGAAATCAAGAGTCAGATGCTTAACCAGTTGAGCCGCCCAGGTGCCCCAGATTATTCTTACTCTTTTTCTTTTCTTCTTTAAAGATTTACTTACTTTTTGAGAGAGAGAGAGAAAAGGTGAGCTGGGGATGGGGCAGGGCGGGGATGCCACAAAGGGAGAAGCTGACTCCTCACCGAGCAGAGAGCCTGATATGGGACTTGATCCCAGGACCCCGGGATCATGACCTGAGCCAAACACAGACACTTAACCACCTGAGCTGCCCAGGTGCCCAGATTGTTCTTATTCATTTAAAAAAATAAAAAGGGTGGAAAATAGAGAAGTAGGAATCAATCAAGAATCCTAAATTCCAATCCTTTTTTTTTTTTTTTTTTTTTTTATTTATTTATTTGACAGAGAGAGAGATCACAAGTAGGCAGAGAGGCAGGCAGAGAGAGAGGAGGAAGCAGGCTCCCTGCGGAGCAGAGAGCCTGATGCGGGGCTCGATCCCAGGACCCTGAGATCATGACCTGAGCCGAAGGCAGCGGCTTAATCCACTGAGCCACCCAGGCGCCCCCTAAATTCCAATCCTAACTGTGGTTTTGCTTAGCTTTATCTGCAAAAATGGTACGAGGTTTAGCTTATAAGGATGTTGTGTAGTTTTTAAGGCGATACATTTGAAGATACTAATGGTACCATTTATTGAACACTCATGGTGGATACTAAACATATCATTTCTTTAATCATCACCACAGACCCATAAGGCAGATGATTATTTGCATTTGATATCTGAAAAAATGAGCTCAGAATGTTTAAGTAACTTACCCATGTTTACATAACTATTGTATGCCTGATCTGGGATTCAAATTCTGGTCTTTTTAACTCTAAAGCCTGTCATCACAGTAAGCACTTGAAAAATGTTAGCTGAGTAAATGAATTATTTAAAGCCACCTGGGATGGAGAACAGCTATGTGGATGACATGATCTGACTTTCCATTTAATTTAGGCTAGTTTTTCTGTTACCCACTTAGGTGGGTGGGTGAATGGCACAGGTGAGCCTGTGCTTTTACAGCCATTAGGCACCCTGGAAAGGCAGGGATGTATTCTGTTAACAAGGATGGGACAGTCGGCAGTACAAGAGGTCATGGCAGGAATCAGGTTTAGAGCTTACTTTAGAACAGCCTCATGGTTCTCTAGGAGCAGCACATCTAGGAACGTGTCCCTGACCCGGTCCCCTTGAAGATCGAGGGCTAGGATGCTACGGCAAGCTTCTAGTCGTACACCTGGTGACTCTTCATAATGGATGGCCCAGAGCAGGTGGTCTTTCAGCTGGGGACTCACTTGGCCAATGTGACCCAAAGCTGCAGAGATTAGAGGGCAGCAAGTTCCACTGTCACTTAGGATGGAGTTGGCTATATCCTAACATCCATAAATGGCCTTATTAACAAATAACAGTGATAATATGTAGATAGCTGCCTGCTAAATTAAGTATAGCAAATATTGAACTACTTTGTTAGTACCTTCTCTTTTGGATGACAGTTAATTATCATTAGAATTTTAGGGATGGCTTAGAGTAGGAAGTCTCCAAAGGATTCCTGTGGGGATGAGGAGGGAGGACCCATCCCATCCTTGCCCATTAGGATGTGAGAATATACTAATTATTTATGTAGGGATGAGATATGGGGCGGATAACTCAGAAGACTAGCCTAGTCCAGGCAATACAATGGGGAAAGGAGACATAATTACTTAACAGGTTTACCTAAAGCAAAGATAGCCAATGAGAAGGAATGTCAAAAATCCTTAAAAAGAAACTCTAGGAAAGTGTGACGACAGGGTTTTAAGTCGCCAGCAGTCTTGAATCTGGTCTTTTACAGAGTCCTATAGTTGAAACCTCCAGAGCAAGTGTATCCAATTGTGGATACCTACTTAGAACTTAGTACTAATTCTGTTGGTGGGGACTGTCTTGTTAGCCCTTCTTCTTAACAGGTTGACATAAACCTAGACTCAGGATCCTTAAAGAGAATTAAAAGGAAATAATCTTCAATTTCTCAGGCAAGAACTTCTGAGAAGGTGTAACCGTCTCTACCCCTATATTCTACCCCCTTCCTAGAGAGAGTCTGGGATTTATACCAGTACGTGGGAAGGTGTTTGAGGTTGGAAAGCTGGTGCCACACCCATACTACCTTGAATAGCAAATGCCTTGATTTTCCAGTAAGGATCCCTCTGTATCAGATTCAAAAGGCAGTCCAGGACCTGGGATGAATAAAAGAGCAGTGTTGAGTGGAGAGGATCAGAGCAAGAATGAACCAGAGACATGGACCCATCTTATCTCTAAAATGTGCTATCACTGAAAAATGGGCTTCTATCAGTTCTAGTGACGAATGAGTCGGAAGCTGAAGTGCTAGCCTGCACACATGGTGTATTAGCCAAATTATCTCCTGTCTTGGATTGACTTTCCTCAGCCCACAGTTCTGTGGTTACACAGGCTTCTTTAGAACGCCTGCAATCAGATTTTCCCCTAATAACTAGGGATTACAAGTCCATTCACTGGAGTCGATCCTAAAGCCTGTAACTGAGATGAGAACAGGATTCAAGGATGTGCTCTAGAGTTAAATCTGGGCTAGCTGGGAGCTGAATGTGGTCCTAACTGACTCACTGATGTGGCCAATCTACCCCTCACCTTCCTGGTTCTGATCTTTCATTTGAGGTGTCCACAGAACAGTGCGTGTAGTATTCCCAACAAGGGAAGCTCAGGATGATGCCCTCTTCAGGTTAATCAGGTGAATGGCGATGTGTTTCTCTGACTCACCATCTTATCGCGGATCTGCAGGGCGCCTGCTGCCAAACAGGCTGCCCGCCGAACTGCCATGAAGTCGTCAGAGAAGCAGTTCAGGAAGCTTGGGAGAAGCCTGGCAGTCATGAGCTGGAGCCCACCAATCAGGGAGAGAGCTTCCACACGCTCCTGGAAATTTCCTTGACTCAGCTTGACTCTGGAAGGCACAAGCGCTTTTATTTTGCCTCCTTGAACTTTTGGCATTCCCACCACCACCACGAATGCCCTCAAGATAAAACCCAACCTCTGTCAGCTCTCCATTATCCATTCCCACCCTTTCCTAGTCAGCCTTATGCCATGAGCTTAAGTTTCACGGGGGAAAGATCTCAACTGTCTTACTTTAACCCCCATTACTAGCATATGCTGGGCACTAAACTGTGTTGAATGGCTTGGTAAAGGAAACTTCCGTGTACCTCTTGCTCAGTCAAGTTCTCTTCACTGTCCTCCCCTGTGCCACCCTCATTTTTATATTCATATTTGGCTCCCAGCCTGGAATGTCTCTCCTCTCTGCCTATGTAGTCTGATCCATCCTCCATGAAAGTTGACCTTACAGAGCATTATAATCAGAATCATGTTGTACTTTTGAACTCTCAAACATCCCAAACAGTGCTTAACACCTAATGGGCACTCTGATTCTTTCCTTAGCCACATTGTTAGTGTCTATAGAAACTGGTAATTTTTTATTTATAAAATAATCCTGCAGTGGGACCCAGTACGATGCTGAACATATGAAGCAGCTCAACAGATGCCAGCCGGCCGGATCCCTGAACACTTACGAATAGAAAAGTTGCACTGGGTTCATGTTAACTAGGTCTTACCTAATGGTGTTGTACACCTCTTTCCCAAATTTCATTCGCCCCACAGCTTGGGCAGCTGCATGTCTTACTTCCTTATTCCAGTCACTCAGCATCATCTGGATCAACTTATGTTTCAAATCCTATAAATGGGAGTAATAATTAGCTGCCATTTATTGGATGCTGGTTTTGTGCTTGGTACTGTACCTGGTGTTTTTACCCATCACTTAATCCTCCCAGACAATCCAATGAAGCAGAATACCATTTATACGTGACAAAATGGAGGCTTAGGTTTACTTGGCCATGGTTAACCTGTTTCTGCTAGAGTCAGGACTCAAGGCCCAGTCTGTTTTCTTTTTTTTTTTTTTTTTTTAAGATTTTATTTATTTATTTGACAGAGAGAGATCACAAGTAGGCAGAGAAGCAGGCAGAGAGAGAGAGAGAGGGAAGCAGGCTCCCTGCCTAGCAGCCCAATGCGGGACTCGATCCCAGGACCCTGAGATCATGACCTGAGCCGAAGGCAGCAGCTTAATCCACTGAGCCACCCAGGCGCCCGGCCCAGTCTGTTTTCTAAGCTGATGCTTAACACTGCTATATTATGTCAGAACCAGCTTTCTCTGTCCTTGAGGGACATTTGATGGTTATGCACTAGTAGGGTGATACTTGTCCCAGTTTGCCTGGGACTTTACTGGGTTTAGTACTAAGAGGCCTATGTCCTGGACAAACCTGGACAGTGGGCCACCCTGTATATTAATACTTCATTCGGAAGGGATGAGACCAAGATTACTGCAGTGGTGGTTCATGATTGTGTCAACGTGCCCAAGCTATTCTCCCTGCTTGAAACATCTCTTCCACCTCAACGTGGTGGAATGTCTCCCTCCTGCTTGAGGATTTCTCTCAGACAATATTTTTGCATCCCCAATGCTGGCATAGTGCCAAGCGTGTAGACTGGGGTCAGACACTGCTTACTGAATGAGTGAAGGACTGACGGACATAGTGCTTTTCTTTCATTCCAGCAACCTGACGTGCAGTTCTCACCTTTGCTACGTCAGTCCCCTGCCTGCTCTGCATGTCTTTTTACTTTCAGTTGGCAATCCTGAGTGATAGGTGCTAAGGAGGTGAGTGTGCAAATGAGTCAGGTGTTGTTGTTAAAATGCAGATTTTGACTGAGTGAGGCTGAGGGGAGATTCTGCCCTTCTCACAACCTCTCAGGTGTGGCCTGTGCTGCTGGTCAGGACTTCAGACGAAGGGTCCATGGCAACTGGGGCAGAATTAACCCAGACTAAAACATCTTCCGATGATAATACCAAATGACCAGATTTTGTGCTTCCCACTCAAAATGTGACGGTCTAAGGGTGGAGGGTCTTAACTTCTCAGGGGAATGGTGGTGTTCTGGGACATTTTGGAGGTGCTGAGTGTTATAAAGAAAAGATACAGTGGCACATGGGAAGAAGGGGAAACCCCCATTTGGGACAGCTGAAGATGAATAAAAAATAATGGGAAGAAACAGGTCAGGTGAAAGCTCCAATGACGGTCAGGGTTTCCTCCCCCTGGCGGTCCCTCTTCACTTCCGTCCAAGTCTTAAACAGCTGTCCCACACACTCCTTCCCCAGCTTTGATAGGCTCAGCCTACACTGATGTCTCTGAAAAACTGTGAGTGCACTGTACGTTTATCACTTGTTCTTGGGTCATTTGTGTTTGTTGTCATTCCAACTATAGTGTCAGTCTTTTTAAAGTAGGGACTGTGTTTTATACCTTCTCTATGTGCTGAACACTCAGCGCCAACATAGACACTGGTATGGCTGGGTTGTCGGGTAGTTTAAGTAAGTGCTTCTCAAACTCTCTGGTGAAGGACCAGTTTTGGCAGGGGCGGGAGGGTAAGGAAGGTCACTGGCTGGTATTTATATGGTACATTCACGTTAAGGCAATGCCAAAGTACTATAAGAGTTTCTGAATTTTCCTAGGGTTTTTTGCTTATTTCATTGTGAGTGAGTTACAACTGTTGCTAAGAAGCAAGTGCCTTGAGTCTGAAAGACATGTTGGCATATAAAGATAATCCTGGGTTAGGACTAAGGTAGCAAGGTAGAGATAAAGATCTGCTCAGTAAGAATGGGATGCTAGGGGCACCTGGGTGGCTCAGTGGGTTAAAGCCTCTGCCTTCGGCTCAGGTCATGATCCCAGGGTCCTGGGATCGAACCCCACATCGGGCTCTCTGCTCGGCGGGGGGCCTGCTTCCCCCACCCACCCACGCCCACCTGCTTGTGATCTCTGTCTGTCAAATAAATAAATAAATCTTAAAAAAAAAAAAAAAAGGAATGGGATACTAAATAGCAACAAAAAGTGGAAGGGCTCCCCAGCCTCATTTTGCTTCGACTTTCTGTCCTGAAAACACAGAAGGCTTACCAGACTGACGTTCCCGCCGATCTGTGAGAGAACCCGGCAGGCTATGATCCGGTCCCTCCACTGGTAACTGTTCAGCTCCACAGCCAGCAGGGTGTGTATCAGGGTCTGAGGAATGGAAGACTTAGGTGGATATTCTTGGTAACTTTTAGAGATGCTGGAGCCTGAAGAAGTGTCAGATCCTAACATGGCATTCAGCCTAATTAATGTCACAAGTACATGAGGTGCCCATCCCTAGCGAAGGAAAGAGTGGGTTTACAAGATACGGGGCACTCTTCTTTCTGAGCCAACTGACTTTGGCATCCTAAATCAGGGAACGATATACAGATTTAGCAACCCGAACAGAAAACTCCTGGGGCCTTCTGTTTAACTATCTTTACTCCTGAGATGATTTGTATATGCCTCAATCTCTGTGAGTTTCACATTTCTACTGAAAGTAACCTCACTGGTAGGTCTGTGCAGTTTTCAATGGTAAACTTGTGGCAGAAGCAAATTCTACATATCAGAACTTGTCCTGCATACACAGAAGCCATCTGCAGCCTACTTTTCTCACCTTTGTCTCAGGTGGCTGGTGTCCCTTTTTACCTGTATTACCTCTCTACCCCAATCCACCCACACACTTAGTCCAGTCTTTTAACTAGACTTACTTAACTTACTTAACTAGACTGACTGACTTACCCAAGCCACCTGCATTTCCAATTCCTTACTTGAACTGACCTCAGACTCAAGTGTTCCCCATGACTTGGTTTCTCCTCTGACCTGTAATGAATACATACTGTCTTCTCACTGAGATGGCTCAGGAGCGTACAGCACTGCTGCTCGGTGTCTTCATTCTTCTTGTTAAACAGCTGCTGGAAGATCCTCTTAATCACGGGGTATGTGACATCACCTTCCAGAGCCAAGCACTGAGCTGCAGCCCAGCTGTCCACACTGTTACCTGTTGGGTGGGGTGAGAAACAGCTGTCTGTTCTCCCTGCAGAGAGAACAGCCTCAGGGTTGGTACCCAAGGCTGTTACCTGCCTGGTATCTTACTCCCCTGTGCCCCACTTAGTATAGAAGTCAAAGCCAATGGATCGTATCAAGGTTTTAGATATAGACTGAAAACCTTAACCTGAAAAGTTAAACCCTAAAAGGCTCTTGCTGGGTAACAGCAGTAGGCCATAAGGGCCAAATAACTTTGCGTGAACAGAGTCATGGTGTCCAGACAAATAGGTCTATGAAACACTTAGCCACCCAGGTACGACTAGGTGGCAGGGAACCTCTTTTGTAAAAGTATCTAGGAAGCAGTATCTCTGAATGTTCATGAACAGAAACCCCAAAACCTCAATACAGTAGCCCTCACAGAGCAGGACACTGCAGAAGAAAGGATTAGGAGAAGCTGATAGTGAGATCAGTGAGATAGTGAGCTGATAGTGCGATATGGGATAGAGTCCTGTCTCTACCCCATACTCGCAGGTCAGAAGTGGCAGGGAGTTACTCACCCTTCGAAAGGACACGATGCATGACGTCCCGGGCAAGGGGATTATGTGACTGTATGGCATATTGGCATAGTGCCGCTGCCATCCGCACATTGGCATTTTGGTCCCAAAGAGCAGCCTCCAGGGCGGGCTGTAGAACCTCTGGCAAGACCTGGACAGATGGGGCTTTCCCAGTCTCCTTGTCTATGATCAAAAGAGAACCAGGTAAGAGGGTGATAGCCCCTTTGATTTTCACCAAAACAGTTTCTTCCCCCTAGCTGCACAGTGGTCGACCTCAATCTCCTGGTGCTTCCTGCTAGTTAATAGAGTTTGGCTGAGCCCCTGCAATCGGTGGGCATTTCTGGCTCCCTTCTGTCGTTGTCCCTCCTTGTCTATGATCAAAAGAGAACCAGGTAAGAGGGTGATAGCCCCTTTGATTTTCACCAAAACAGTTTCTTCCCCCTAGCTGCACAGTGGTCGACCTCAATCTTCCTGGTGCTTCCTGCTAGTTAATAGAGTTTGGCTGAGCCCCTGCAATCGGTGGGCATTTCTGGCTCCCTTCTGTGCTGGGTATGCCTGCTCCCAGTCCTTGATCATGTGGCCTCTGGAGAGCTGGATTCAAGCCACCGAAGGTTTCCAGCTAGACTCTGGTGACCTTCCCTATTAGTTTCAATGATGAAAATCAACCTATTTACTATATGTTTTTGTATTTTTACTTTGCCATTTATGGTGTTTTCATATTCATTGTCTCATTCAGTCTGGCAGCAGCTTGTTGAAGTAGGCAAGGCAGGTATAAACTGCGGAGCTCATCTGAAATATGTCATTTCAGGAGTCTTTTTAGATTGAAACAGGCCCACATGACTCACAGACCACACAAAGCACGTCTTCTGAAGGATCTAGGATAGGAGAGCAGTTGGCCAATAGGGCCTCAGGCATTCCTTCTGGCCAGAGTTCTCAAGGCACTCTGGACAGCATTCCACAGAGCCTTCCGGGGACATATGCTGTGTTCTCAGGAGTGAGCATGTCTTACAACAAGTCGAGAGTTCCAATCCCAGGGCCCACAAAGGGCCTGCCTATCAGAAGCCACGCATTCATGGAAGCCCAAGTGATGGCGCCTCCTTAAGGCATTTGTTTCACTGATAGTTTTCCCAGTCCAGATGTGATGTGTCAGAGTTCATGTTTACCATAAGCAATGTTGCCTATAAAGATCAGGGCAACACGCAGACATTTTAACTAAAGCTCAAATTCTCAGGTAGAAGGGGAAGGGGTCTGTTAACCTTTTGTCCACAATTATCCTCATTTTAGAGATAAGGAATTTGAAGCTCAAATAGGCTAACTGACTTCCCAAGAAGTGGCAGAGCTGGATCTGTGACTAAGCTTTTAGGATTTCTGATCTTATCGTCATTGTGGGCGGCTATGCCATTTGTTAACAATAGGTTAGATGGGAATAGGTGTATTTTAGGAGAATAAGTAGAAGTCAAATGAGTATTTCAAAAAGGAATGAGTAAGATAGTTTTCTTTGGGAAGGTATGGGGAAGAAACAAGACAAAGGTTAAAATCTGGACACCTCGGACGTCTGAAAGGGATCACACAAAGGCATAATTCTGGGAGCAGAAAAAGTGTTCTTTGTATGTATATGGAAGATTGGGGATAAGAGTATAATATCTGTGGCTGCCTATTGGTTTTCTCTGTGCCAGGTACTGCAAACGTATCATTCATTTAATACCCAAGGAAATAAGCAGTTATAATAAAAAAATGCATAGTGTGGGGGTTACCTGGCTGGCTCAATTGAAACAGCCTGTAACTCTTGATTTTGGGGTCGTGAGTTCAAGCCCCATGTTGAGCCTAGAGCTTATGAAAAAAAGAAAAAAATGCATATGTGTGGAAGCATATAGAGGAACAATGACCCAAGTCTGGGTGGTGGGGCAGGGCAAACTCAGGAAATGATAGCTGAAAATTAAAGGACAAATATAGAAGTTAATCAGGTTAAAAAGAAATGAAGAGTTTTCTGGCAGATGGGGCAGCAAATTCAGAAACTTGTACCAAAAATGCCGATATCTGGAACTCAGTAGCTAGGAAATAAATGAAACTTTAAAAACATGACAATTTTGTAGAAGTAAAATTAGTCCCCGCCATTTAGAAGGGTTCCCTGTCTGGCAGGAATGGCAGAAAAGTAAACAGACAGTTAAGATAAAATGATACATATTAGGACAGAATATTATTAGACTGCTACCAGCAACAGAGAGGAAAAAGCCCTAGCCCAGGTTTCCCATAAAAGGTATCTGAGGGCATCTGAGAAATAAGTAAGCCAGTTGGTTTTATGTCCTCTCAATAGCACTTGATTATTTCCAGCATTTGGGTCCCCTGTCTTGTTAAACTGTCTCCTCAGATTACAGGTCTGGCTCTTGTAGATGGGAAATTTTCCTTTTTAACTACTTATTGCTAGTAAAGAAAAAAGCTATTGACTTTTCCAAAAGATTAAAGACCATTGGAAAGAATGGCTAAGTCCTTAATTCATTTCTAAAACTAGCAAAAACTGAAACTTAAAAAACTACTCATTTCACTTGTAAATGTAGTAAACCATTCTAAAATATCAATAAATCAAACCCAGTGGAGTAACGAAAGAATAATTTATCATGATCTGTTAGAGTCTAAGATTTTAACAGCAGAAATTCACACCCACAAATTAAAGGAGAGAAAATAGGAAATGGCTGGTAATATTCAACACTCATTTCTATAATAAACAGAAAATCCTACACGTATGTTGACATATTATTTCCAAAAGCATCGAGAAAGATGTGAAATGCCAAACAACGTTGGTTGCCCTGGGGAGTAGCATGGGGTGGGACTGGGAATTTGGGGGGAAGGGAATTACCTCTTATATTCCTCTGTTGACTGATGAATGAATACACAAAGAGGGAAGCAAAATCAGAATCTGTTGGTCATTTGGTTATGAGAAGAGGAAGCTTTTGTCCAGGATGACTCCCAGGGCCCTGGCTCCAAAACTAGGTGGACTATGGGGCTGTTGATTGAGGTTTGGAACTTGGGGAGGGGGTCTACAGTGAGGGTGTCTGTCTTGGGTTTCAGATGTGCTGTCAAAAGAAGGGCTAAAATAGAGTCGGGAGGGGAAAGTATATGTACACACACAAACTATATATAATTTGGGTCTATTACAAACAGGATCTCTGAGTGGAACCGTGCGAGCTTCCTTGAAGCTGCTGAGCAAACAGAAGGTAATGAAATGTAGTGCCAAAGGCACTGGACCCGAAGTCAGGAATTTAAATTTCATCTCTTACTGATAAGCTGTGTATATTCAGGCCAGTCTCTGGGCCTTGGTTTTGTTTGTAAAATGATCTCAGATAAGCCCAAAGGTTCACACCAGTTCTCATTGTCTATGGCTGTGTGAGTTGCCTGTATTCTCAAGCAGTTAAGTTCTGGCTCTCACTTGAGTCCCCCCAGCTGGTGGCAATCCGGGGCTGTTCTAAAGCAGCTGTAGCACATGTGATGATGGCTTGGATCCGAGTGTCGTCATGCACGTCCAGCAAGCCCCGCAGCAGGCCCTCTACTGTCGCATGGTGCCACTCGATGACTTATGCCACAAGGAGGGAAAGGAGAAGAAAACCATCTGGTTAGGGTTAGATAGGCCCCTTCCTCCTAGCACAATTCAAGCACAACATTAGCTCAGAAGAATAAAGGGCCCCCGGGATATAGGGAAGTTAATTTCTCTGACGATCCAAAGCTGCTACAAGCTCCCCGGCCCCATCCGGTCTTATATTGTCTCCCTTTGCTTAAATAACTCTTCATTGTTACCATCTGGAAAATAAAAGGGTGATAACACAGTGATTAAGGGTACTTTGTTATCAAACCCACCTGATTTGGAATCACAATTATTAGCTGTGTGACCTTGGACAAGTTACTTAACCTCTCTGAGGTTAATATTGCTCACATAAAATGGGAATGGTAGTAAAACCTACCACATTGAGTTACTCTGAGTATTAAATGAGTTAACGGGACAAAATATTTAACAAAATGCCAGGCAAGATACTAAGGACTCAACTGTTATGATTGTGGTTATCGTTAGATTGCCTCTGAGGTCTCTTCCATCTGGCTTTCAAGATCTACCTCATTTTATTACTAACTTCTCTCTCTGTAGGTATAAGCTTTCATTTCAGAGTTCCTGCTGGTAGTTTTACTCAGGAAATCTGTCAGCCCTTTTATCTTTACGTGATCCGGTACGTGTGATGGATCGGCTCTCTCCTGCACTAATTAAACTAGTCTCGAGTTCTGTAAGCCAGCAGTCCTAAGTCCTCAGACCTTAGAGCTGTAACCAGTCCTTGCCAGGCCCTTACTCTGCCCCAGGCACTCCACCTTCTACTCCCACATTGCCAAAGGCAGAGTGGATATCTGAGAATCCCAACTCCACATGTGAATTTTGGAGAGGCGTTGTTTCTACCACAGCCAACTACAGTTTCTCTGGATCACTACACTTCCATTGCTTGGGCGGCATATTTCATCCTTCCCTTCATGCGTCATTTACTGAGCATAAAGTTTCAGAGGCTGTAAGACAAAGAGTCCCTGGCTGTGAAGAGTCCTCAGTGTAGTGAGTGTACACAGATTACTGAGGTACAACCCACCCATGCAGAAAGCCTCCAGAAATAGGTCAACTATCATTGTGTGAAAGGCTCTTCTCTAGTGACAACGTTGAGGAGCGAACTAGATCTGCATGTTTTCACAAGAGAGGGATGAATTTTCATAGACTGAAAAACATGAGGCCAAGGTGAGACCCTCCTCCCTCAAACGTTTACTGATATCTCCAGACCCACCGCTGCCCCTTCACTTACTCAGAGCCCAGGCAGTCTTCCATTCCTGCAGCATCCTCCACAGGACCGCGAGTTCCCAAGTCACATCCTCCTTGAATGATTCTTTCTGCTTCCTCAGTTTCCTGGTCATAACGGAAACATCCTCCTCGCCCACCTGGAGCAGCGGATCTTTGACTGGAGTGGGCAAAGCTGTCCAGCGCAGGGCTCCTTTCACAGGCCTGTAGACTGTGCAATATGGCAGTGTGAGGTTGTCTTGCCCCACTGCCCGAGGCCCTGTGTTCCAAGCTAGCATGACATCCTGACCAACACCAAGGTGGAACAAACTCTTGAGAACAAACTTGCCCATGATTATGCCGGGAACTAAGTACAAGTCCTATAGGGAGTTAGGAAAAGTCCTGATGACAGACGTGATAAAGGCATGTTGGAGGGTGGATTTAGATATATATAAACCTTTTTATACATTTAATCTTTAAGAACAAAATTTGTTTATATATAAAAAGGTTTTGCTTAAAGTTCAGTTATCTGCCGTATTGCAATTTAGAGTGTAATTGTCCATTCCTAGTTTATTAGGGTTTTATCTTTTTTTTAAGTTTATGTATTTATTGTAGTGCCTGGATGACTCAGTTAGGTGGATGACTCTTGATTTTGGCTCAGGTCATGATCTCAGGGTCCTGGGGTCAAGCCCCATGCCAGACGCACACTCAGCAGGGAGTCACTTGAGGATTCTCTCTCCCTCTGCCCTTCCCTCTGCTCATGCGTGCATGCACGATGTCTCTCTCAAATCTTTTTTTTTTAAACTTTATTTATTTGTACTTAATCTCTACAGGTAACACAGGGCTCGAACTCAGAGTCCCGTGTTCTGACTGAGCCAGCCAGGTGCTGACTTTTTTATGTTTCTTTTTAATGTTTTTAATTTGGGAGGAGGAATGCTGCTACAAACTGCTAAGTTTGAGAGATTTTAGCATCTCTTGAGTTTTCCCTCATTATGACAATAGCTGAAAATTTGAGGACAGAAGAATGTATTATAAAAATATAGTTGTTATATAAAAACCAGTTACAGCTATGTTTCTAGACTTTGTGATCTCCCTGGTGTCAGATTCAGAAGACTCTTCCTCAGAGCAGTTGTGTGGGGAAGGCAAAAATATAAAAACATTTCCAGATTGCCAAGTTCATGATCTGTGGCATTGCTTATCTGTCTCATGCTCTGATCTGTCACTGCCGAGGTTTGTGTCCCTTCCACGATTTCATTCTAACATTTTAGGTTTGTTCTAAATCCACTCCTTCCTTTGAGCAAGCAAGGCAAAACCATTTCTTTCTCCTAATGTAAAAAGAGTCTTGTGAGACTCCAGGGCAGTTTAGCTCAGATGCCATACAGAGCATACCCTCCGAATGGTCCTCCCCCAGCTCGGTCGTGCTGGGGAAGCCCCGTCACCCTGTTGAGGGCTGGCTTCCTTTGCGGTAGGAGGTATGAGCTGGGGAGGCAGAACCACCTCCAGACAGGTGAGCTCCCAGTGAGTCAATAATACTATGATACTCCCCCACTTCTCTCCTCTCAGCCTGCTTGAAATCCCTCCCACAGAAGGGAGAAGTAGCTGGATGAGTCTAGTCCCTTTCCTCCTACATCCCCCCACTCAGGGAGTTAAAAAGGATGTGGTGAGAAAGCCTTGAATCTCCGGTATTTAACCTGTGTGGGAATAAACATGCACATCTGCCAACATTAATTTTACTTCCGGTCCTTTGAGTTATAGGCAGGTATAAACACATCCACTAACCACATTCCACATCAAAAGTCCTCTGGAGGGAGCACACAGACAGCCTTTTGGCTTCCTATGGGATAAAAGGCACAGTATCCCTTGCTGGCAGAAACAAATGGTGCCTTTCTCTTTGGACCATAAGACCTGTGCTCACTACAGAAGAACTGGAATGATCTGGGTATACTAGAGAGTTTTATATCACAACTTGTGGGAAAATTAAGGTTATACAGTAAGAAGTACACTTTGTATCTTGAGAATTTTGATCATTTTAAAGAAATCATCATCTAAGTTTTCAATTCAATCAAAATGGAGAGTAAAAAAAACAACCTCATCTCCTAACTTCAAAATTTTTCCTTTTTTTTTTTTTTAGATTTAATTTATTTATTTGACAGACGGAGATCACAAGTAGGCAGAGAGGCAGGTGGGGGGGGTGGAGCAGGCTCCCCGCTGAGCAGAGAACCCGATGCAGGGTTTCATCCCAGGACCCTGAGATCATGACCTGAGCCAAAGGCAGAAGCTTAACCCACTGAGCCATCCAAGTGCCCCCCAAATTTTTCCTTTAGGTTCTTTCATACCTAGTATTTCCTAGATGAGAATTATAAGGTGTGTCTATGTTACTATTCTGACTTCTCCCAGATCAATTTCAAATACTTATTTTTTTAAAGAGTATTTGAGAGAGACAGAGAACATGAGCAGGGGGGAGGAACAGAGGGAGAGGGAGAAGCAGACTCCCCACTGAGCAGGGAGCCCAACAGGGGGCTCTATCCCAGAACCCTGAGATCAGACCTGAGCTGAAGTCAGACACTGAACTGACCGAGCCACCCAGGTGCCCCTATTTATTACTATTTTTTAAATAGGCTCCACATCCAACGTGGGGTGTGAACTCCCAACCCTGAGATTAAGAATCACATACTCCCACCAAATGAGCCAGCCAGGGTCCCCAATTTCAAATACTATTTAAAAAAGGAAGTTTGGGGAGCGCCTGGATGGCTCAGTGGGCTAAAGCCTCTGTCTTCGGCTCAGGTCATGATCCCAGGGTCCTGGGATCGAGCCCTGCATCGGGCTCTCTGCTCGGCAGGGAGCCTGCCTCCCCCTCTCTGTGTCTGCCTCTCTGCCTACTTGTGATTTCTGTCTGTCAAATAAATAAAATCTTAAAGAAAAAAAAAAAGGAAGTTTGGGAAAGATTCTACAGCTTCTGTTCATCAAATGTTCTATGTTCTGGGGAAAAGAGGGCAGACATCTAGCACAGTAGGGGAAAAGTGTGAAGCCAGTGAGACAGGTGGTGAGGCATCTGAATTCAGCAGGGGGATTTGTTTTTTATAACAGCTGTGAGGTAGAATTCACATACTATAAAATTCATCCTTTTAAAATGTATACAATTCGGGGCACCTGGGTGGCTCAGTGGGTTAAGCCGCTGCCTTCGGCTCAGGTCATGATCTCAGGGTCCTGGGATCGAGTCCCGCATCGGGCTCTCTGCTCAGCAGGGAGCCTGCTTCCTTCTCTCTCTCTCTCTGCCTGCCTCTCTGCCTACTTGTGATCTCTCTCTGTCAAATAAATAAATAAAATCTTAAAAAAAAAAAAAAAAAAATAAAATGTATACAATTCAGTGGTTTTAGTATATTCACAGAGTTGTACCACTATCACAGTGTCTAATTTTAGGATTTTTACAAAGGTTTTATTTGTTTATTTGACAGAGAGAGAGATGGAGAGAGAGCAAGAATGACCAGGGTAGCAGCAGGCAGGGGGAGAACCAGGCTCCCTGCTGAGCAGGAAGCCGGCCTCGAGGCTCAATCCCAGGACCCTGAGATCATGACTGGAGGAGCCTAAGGCAGATGCTTAATGACTGAGCCACCCAGGCACCCATAATTTTAGGATATTTTTATCACCCCAAAAAGAAACCCTGTGCCGATTCCTCCCTTTCCTTAGCAACTGCTGGTCAACTTTCTGTCTTTGTGGATTTGCTATTCTCAGAGGGGAGGGTGTACACAATACAGCTGCCATGGGGGAACGTAGTATACTAGTAATAATTCCTTGAGTTTGAGCACTTAATAGTTTATAAAATTCATTCACAAAGTCACCTAAGTACCAATAAATATCACAGAATCAGTAAGTATTTCCAAAGTGCCTTACTGTAGGAATGATTAGCCTCTCAGCTCTAAGGAAGCAGGGGAAGCCCTAGAAGGTGACTTGCCTAGACTCCATCTAAGGCTTTGTGGGGTGCTTTCCACTAGGACCATTAGTTTCTGTACACGAAGGGGCCCACCAGAACAGTGACACTGCAAAGAAAAGTCATGGGATGTGGAAGCATAGTCTCTTGGAGGAGGGGCACTTTTTGTTTCATAAGCTCATTTCTTGGCCAACTGCCTTCCCTCCATCTCTCTCTCTTACGGAATTAAGCATGATATGCTTATGAAACAGAAATCTAGAACAGAGGCAGGTATGGGCCTGAGAATGGAATGGGAACGTAGAACGAGCCCAAAGGGACAAGGCAGAGTGCTGGATCGAAGGTTTGATGTACTTTCCCTGGAAGCATGGGAAGAAGATGGGACCTGCCTCATTGGTAATTACTGGCCCTAAAGCTCTTGGTTAAAACTAAGTTTGATCTGATTTCAACTGAATGGATCTTCCACAAAGGCTCTTCCTAGTTACAATTAGTGTTTTATAATTTTATGAGATGATTTTTAATTAGTAGGAAGGGACTCCCCTACATATGGTGATACCCAGGGTATAAAACAGGGTCCTTAAAGGAATAGCCCCATTTTCAGGGCACCTGGGAAGCTCAGTCCCTAAGTGTGGGGACTGTTGATTTCCACTTAGGTCATGATCTTAGGGTCGTGAGATTGAGCCCTACTTGGGGCTCCGTGCTCAGCAGGGAGTCTGCTTGAGATCCTCTCCCTCTCCCTCTGCCCCTTCCCCTGGCCTGTGCATATGCTCACGTACGCTCTCTCTCTCTAAAATAAATATATTTTTTAAAGATTTTATTTATTTATTTGACAGGGAGATCACAAGTAGGCAGAGAGAGAGGGGGAAGCAGGCTCCCTGCTGAGCAGAGAGTCCAATGCGGGGCTCGATCCCAGGACCCTGAGATCATGACCTGAGTTGAAGGCAGAGGCTTAACCCACTGAGCCACCCAGGTGCCCCTCTAAAATAAATCTTTTAAAAAAAAGTGCATTTTTATCATCACCCCATTACCCACTTCCTGCTTACGTGCTTCAGGAACTGGCTGGGAAGTCCACCTTTCTGGGGTTTCAGGGAAGACTTTAGATAGCTGCTTCTTGTAGCAGTTGAGGTTTTCCAAGAAAATATGGTCTCTCTTCCCACCAATCTGGTGGATGATCCGGACTTGATCTGTGAACAGATAAAGAAATAAGGACTCTCTGCTACCACCCTCCTTCCTCTCTTGCTGAGTTTTCAGTCACCAGGATCACACCCCATTTCCTTCTGCCTTAATTTTCAGCCCCAAAGACTCATGATTCCCATGATGTGGGGGCATCCTTTGAAGGTGACTGTTGCTTGGAAATAGGAGCTCGTGGTCTCACAGAGGCTTGGAAGCCAAGGCAGAACCTGTCTTAACTTACAGGTATTGTTCCCTATGAAAAGCTAAGTCCCAATTAAGGAGTATCTTAATTCATTTCTTATCAGTCCTAAATAACTTCATCTGAATAATTCTGTTAAATACTTTAAGAAGACTTTCAGTTGACAGTTGAACAAGATGGGGGCGAGGAAGAATAAACAGCTTGGAACGTGCAGACCTAGATCACAATTCTTGGAAGCACAGGCATCGAAAAGATAACAAGATGGAAGGGGAAGGTAGTGGACATTTATTGAGCATTGAGCAAGAAGCATTATAGATGCTTTCATTTCTATTCTTTACTTGAAATGGCTTTTTTTTGTTTTGAAGATTTTATTTATTTGAGAGAGGGAGAGAGAGAGAGAGCATGAGCAAGAAGGAGGGAGGAAGGGAGAAGAAGGGTTCCTGCGAGCAGGGAGCTTGATGTGGGGCTTGATCCCAGGACCCTGAGATCATGACATGAGCTGAAGGCAGATGCTTAACTGACTGAGCCACCCAGGCTTTAAGAGCATTTTTATTAGTATCGTTTTACAAAGGAGGCTCAGAGGGATTATATAACTTGCTAAAGTTAGTAGGAAGGGGCTAATCCAGGATCCTCTGGACTCCAAAGCCCATGATTTTCTTCTAACATAGCACCTCAATGGATTATCTCAAAGGGAGAGAAAGGAGAAGAGCAGAGAAGTCGTAGTTGTTCTCCAAGCCAAATCTTGTTTGCTTTACAACCCCACATTCCACACGGTTGTGGAATAACCTCCTTAGTAAGATAAAGGGATAGAGAAAGGTGTGGGGGTGGGGGTGGAGGCAGACAGATTCCCCCACCAGATACTGCCTATCCCCTGCCAAGACAACCCTTCTGTGCTAGTCACGAGGGGATGTTGGTCTTCTAGGGCCTCTTACCCACACCCGAGACTCTTTCATTCCCCATACTGCCTTCCACCTCCCTGCACCATGTCCACCTCAGCCCCCAGCACCGAACCCCAGCTCAATTACCAAAGTAGACCTCCTGTTCGAAGGTGTTGTCTGTGGAGTAAGCAAACTTCCCAGCTCGAGGATTCACCTGCCGGAAGCGGCTCTCCTTTGGGGGCTGAGAGATGTTCTTCTTTCTTTTGATATCCTCAGCAGTCTCATTGGTGCCAGGGACAGTTCCAGCTGTCTGCACTTGCGGCAAGTAATTGGGCAATCTTAGCAGGAGAGGGAGAGGGAGAAAAAGGAAAGACAGGAGATGGACCTGCTGCCTTCTAACAGACCCATAGCTCACTCCTCTTTAAGCTCACCTCATGTACCCATGAGCATCTAGAAACGTTTAACTAGTGGCCTTGCTCCGCAAAGTGCCAAATGAATATTCAGGCCCGCCAGAAGGGCCTGTGTGTAGCCTCCTTCCTCCTCCTCTAACAGAGCCACTCCTGCAGCCATGGGGCAGCATGGTAAAGAGGTCAGGGTCCCAGCAGTCTCTTTTTTAACATCTTGCCCTTAGAGGTTGCACAGACTTGGGGAAGGGAACAAGTTCCTACATTACTTCACCTCATCGTGTGTGTGTTAATGTCTGTCCACCCCAGTGAACAAATCGTAAGTTCCTTAAAGGGTCTGTGTCTCTCATTTACGTTGTATTCCCAGCACTTTGCAGAGTACCTGACAAGGAGTAGGAAGGCAGTTTATGTTTGTCCAGTAAGTGAATAAATAAATGGATTCCCTCAAGCTATAAGTGAGAAGGAAGCAATCTGAGAAACACACAGCCATCAGCCCTCGGGCTGTTCAGTTCTCTGTCTAGCTGCCAGTCAGTTTTGGAGTCAGTGACACAAAGTGACACAAAGGAGTCGGCTCCTTATTCAAAGTGACACAAAACCAAACCTCAGAGCCTCCAGGTCTCTGCTTTCTCACTCTTAATATGGATACATTTCTGAGAGCACTCAGATAGCAATAGTTCAGTCTTCTAGGAAAGGCCAAGAACCAATCCCTTTAAAGGCAGTGGTTCTCAACTAGGAGTGATTTTGGTCCCTTCAGGGGACACGTGTCAATGTGTGGAGACATCCTTGGTTGTCACAACTGGAGAGTGCTGCTGGCATCCAGTGGGGTACTACTAAACATCCTACAAGGTACAAGACAGCCCCCCACAACAAAGGCTCCTCCAATCCAGGAGGTCAGCAGGAGCTAGGTTGAGAACCTGACTTTAAGGAGATCACAGAGAACAGGTTGGCAGTGGAGAGCACAAGAGGTTGGTGGGGCAGTGTGTTCTGAAATAAGGAATGTGAACCAACCCAGTCCTTGAAGGGAACCCAAGGATTCTCAAACGGGTGCCTGAGGCCCCAGCCGGTGTACCTATAATAAACAGAAAGCAGCAGCTCCGGCTTCTCTGGCTCCGAGGTGGGCAGGATAACACCTTCATCCTCAAATTCTGCTATTTCTTCTTCCTCCAGCTGTTTCAGTAGCTCCAGGTCGCTGGAGGAAGTAAGCTCATCCCGGATGTGGCTCCAGTCGTATTGCTGGTGCAAAAAGCTCTGCCACTTGCTGGGGGATGCCCCAGGCCTCAGAGGACGTCTGCTCTGGATCCATCGGGCGGTGCGCTTGTTCAGCTTTTCCAGCACGATGGCTTCCCAGGCTCTGGCCTCCTTCTCGGGAGGGGGCAGCCAGGGTTCCCTCTCCTCCAGGTTCATGTTCAGAGAAAGTGATGGGCCTGCCATGTCTGGATCCCTGAAGGGATGAGGGATGAGAGGGCGAGATTTTTCCCAGCCCACATTTGCTGGCTTGGACTCCTTCGGCTGCTTCTTTTTTTTTAGTATATGTGCTGCCGAAGCGAGCACCTTCGGCTGCTTCTTAAGGTTGGCAGACCTTTCTGTCTTCACAGCCTGGGAGGTGACCCTTGCCGAGGGACCTGAAGAACGTGAGGACTTGAAGCCAGTGGGTTTCTCACACCGGTCCCTGCTGATCGGGGGAGGCTGGATGATGTGGCCTGCCTTGTAGAGATGGTCGAAGTTGTACTGGCTGTAAGGGGTGCTGGGAAGCCCTCGCTGCCATACTACCTCCTGAGAGAAGGTAAGGTTTGTAGCGGCCTTTTTCAAATATTGGTTCTTGAGGTATGTGCACCGATGTGGGCTAAAGTGGAACACTGGAGGCACGCTGGACATGGAAGCACACTCCTCGTGTCCTGGTTTTGAGTGGTGAAAATTCATGCCCCATCCCAGCCGTGGGGGAAGTGACTGATGGAAATGGGGGGAAAGAAGGGTCTTTCCCTGTTGGGTTCTAGTCATTGTTTCCCAGCAAAAGCTTCCTTCCACACTTTCCTGGTACAGATGCAGGCTTGGAGGCGTGACCAGATCCTGTTGAGGGGATGGGAGGAATGGGTGAGAGCTCTAGGTCAGTAGAAATCAGCAGCCCATAGCAGCACAGAAAAGAAATGGGAAGACAGATGGAGGAGCGTGGGGTTGGGGGAGTGGGGAGAAGCCATGTGAGTTAGAAGGACAAAAGAAAGAAATGGTTCAACATTCTAAATATTCTTTGTATCAGCCCCTTGCTTCCAATTCTCCCTTTTGTCCCCAAAGTTCAGCCCCTCCTCTTCTTATGAGGGATTAGATTACTGCTTTACAGCAGTATCCATACGTCTAATTTTTCCTCAAATGTCACTTTCTGTGTGTTTAAAGAGCTTATAGCATAAAGTTCAAACAATCAGCCTGGCATTCAGTGTTTTTTATGAGTGTAACCCCAGTTTATGACCTTCTCTGGTCATAACCTCTGGAGTCTCTGAGCTCATCTCTGCGTATTCCTCCCTCTACACGGTGGAGCTCCCTTTTGTGCCCTCTTTCCTCCACATTGGACAAATTCTATCCATTCTTCTAGGCCTAGGTTAGTTCCTACCTGCTCCAGAACTTTTTCCTTCTTTTTTCCCCCAGAAGTTTTTCTTGACCTCTCCAGGCCTCCATGTCCCACACAAATTTATAAATCACTCCTAGTCTGTACCAGTTTGTTTGTTTAATTCCAGTACAGTTAACACAGATGCTACAGTAGTTTCAGGTGTACAGTTGTGGTTGCGTACCAGTACTTGCAACTCTCAATCCTACGGCACCTCACACTGTTAATTATTTGCCTCTAACTATATTGCCCAAAGACCATGTCTTCTGTCTCTGCTGTCCTTCAAAATCACCCAGTCCCTTTCCATATTGCTACATAGTCTTCATTGTTAAAGTGTTTAACAGCTACAGAATATTTTACCAAGTAGATAAGTCACCTTTTCCTTAATTATTGGGCAAGCTGTTTTCAGGTTTTAGCTAGGATGGAAAACACCATAGAGAACAAATGCCTAAATTTAGTGCCTTTTTTTTTTTAAGATTTATTTTATTTTAAAGAGAGAGAGTACCTGCATGCAAACAGGGGGAGGGGTAGAGGGAGATGGAAAGGGAGAGAGAGCCTGCAGCAGACTCCCCTCTGAGTGTGGAGCCTGACATAGGTCTCGATCCCAAGACCTGAGCTGAAACCAAGAGTCAGACCCTTAACCGACTGAGCTACCCAGGTGCTCCTACATTTAGGGCTTTTTAAAATTATTTTCCTAGGGCACCTGGGTGGCTCAGTGGGTTAAGCCTCTGCCTTCGGCTCAGGTCCTGATCCCACGGTCCTGGAATCCAGCCCCGCATCGGGCTCTCTGCTCAGCAGGCTCTCTGCTCAGCAGGGAGCCTGCTTCCTCCTCTCTCTCTGCCTGCATCTCTCTGCCTACTTGTGATCTGTCAAAAAATAATAATAATAAAAAATCTTAAAATAATTTTCCTTCTAAAGTCCCTCCTTGGTCTAATAATGATAATTGACAATTATGAAGGACAGACATACCTCAGGGATACTGTGGGTTTGGTTCCAGATAAGTGCAATAAAGTGAATATCATAATAAAGTGACTCAGATGAATTTTTTGGGTTCCCAGTGCATGTAAAAGTTTGGTTCACACCACACTGTAGCTGATGGAATGTGTGATAGCAATATGTCTAAAAACCAACGCACATACTTTAATTAAAAAATACTGCTATGTAATGCTCACCATCATCTGAGCTTTCAGTGAGTTGTCACCAGAGATCACCATGACAAATATCATGATAACAAGAAAGTCCGAAAGACTGTGAGAATCACCAAAATGTGACACAGAGACACAAAGTGAGCAAATGCTGTTGGGAAAACGGCACCAACAGACTTGCTGGACACAGGGTTGCCACGGACCCTCAGTCCATCAAAAACGGAGGATCTGTGAAGTGCAGTAAAGCGAAGCGGCAGTGAGGTCTGCCGGCACGTTGTCAAGGGCTTTACCTAGGGACTAGGGACGATACTGTGGTTTTTCATGTGTATGGGAAGAAGTGGAGGCTCCCAATGGGTAAAGAGGTTGCTTCAGGTCACATAGGCTGTAAGTAGAAGAGGCAGGTTTTAAACCTCGCTGCCAGAATACTCCTCCAGAGCACTTAACCTCTGTGCCACACTGGCTTTCCAGTACCTTCTCTCCTTGGGACTCAATTTAGTCCACCTTCTTCTATTAAACCTGACCTGTGGGTATATTTCTTTTTCTTATGAGCCTCCTTTTATCTAGGTATCACTAGTCCAGAATTGATAACCTCACTCAATTAAATCATACACGATTACTATGATATCAGGAGTTTTTGCATAGAAGACTAATTTAGTCATTCCGTCTCTTCACAATTATGAAGGGCACAGAGTATTTTAAAAGTGAAACCAAAAAAGTTATGGCAAGGGTAGAAGGGGGTCACAAGTGACAATTTTCTGAAACAGTGCCTACTTTCACTGCTTGAAGATGAATTATTAGATGAAAACAACATTCATGTGCTCATGCCTTATGTATTGCCTGATATAACATTTTATCATTTTTAAAAAATTTTATTTGACAGAGAGAGAGAGCATAAGCAGGGGTCGTGGCAGGCAGAGGCAGAGGGAGAAGCAGGCTCCCCACTGAGCAAGGAGCCCAATGCAGAGCTTGACCTGAGCTGACAGCAGATGCTTAACTGACCGAGCCACCATGACATTTTGTCATTCTTAACATACCAGTGTGTCAATTCTTGCTCCTAAGGCAGGGGGCATTTTGATCCTAAACACTTGAAAAACAGATGAGGACTGGTTTCACCCCAAGGTGACTGTACAGAATGATTTTGGGTATCCCCAGAGATATATACCCTTTAGCAGGTGCCATATAGAATCTTTGGTTACAATGCCACCATCCCAGAAAGAATACCGTATTAGCATTATCAGTTATTATAAATTGTCAAGCCATTATGTTAGCTTATTGGAAAGAGGGAAACTCCTTGTGTGTTTCTGCAAAGGAATGAGGGCTCAGTCATTAATCTGCCTTCGGCTCAGGTCATGATCCCAAGGTCCTAGGATTGAGCACCACATCAAGCCCCACATTGGGCTCCCTGCTCAGCAGGAAGCCTGATTCTCCCTCTCCCACTCCCCCTCCTTGTGTTCCCTCTCTCGCTGTGTATCTCTCTGTCAAATAAAGAAATAAAATCTTTTTTAAAAAGAAAAAAATGAATGAGGACAGGACAAAATGTCGAAGGCTTTGGACAAAAGAGGCTTGGGGCGCCTGCGTGGCTCAGTGGGTTAAAGCCTCTGCCTTCGGCTCAGGTCATGATCCCAGGGTTCTGGGATCAAGCCCCGCATCGGGCTCTCTGCTCGGCAGGGAGTCTGCTTCCTCCTCTCTCTCTCTGCCTGCTTCTCTGCCTACTTGTAATTTCTGTCTTTCAAATAAATAAAATCTTTATTAAAAAAAAAAAAAAAAAGAGGCTTGTCCTAGATGGACTTAGGGTCAGAAGACAAGTGTAAGGCCAGGTTCTGTACTTCCCACCCCACCTGATCTGCCTCAGTGTGCCAGTCTGAAAATAGAGTTTGATATCTGTTCTAATTTAGTGTTGGTATGAAACTCAAAATTAGGGAACATGTATGAAATTTTTTTCGCAAGCTACATAGTATTACATAACTGTGAAGAATTATCACTGATTCAGAGCATGGGCTATGCCCCTAAAAGTAAGTTTCTGGAGTCCCACAGTTAGATGGTGCACTGGGCACTGAGGGAACAGGTTAGGAATACTGGGGACCTTGGCAATTAAAAGAGAAGGTGGATAGAGAGGGAAGAAAAAATCCTCTGTATGGAGTTTGGAGGCTCCATATTATCCAAACTTAAATGTTACCTAGACCAACATTGAGGCAAGGTCCTCTCCCAACAAATGGTCCCTTAAGAACCAAAAGCAGGGGCGCCTGGGTGGCTCGGCGGATTGAAGCCTCTGTCTTCAGCTCAGGTCGTGATCCCAGGGTCCTGGGATGGAGCCCTGTATCGGGCTCTCTGCTCAGCAAGGAGCCTGCTTCCCCTCCTTCCCCCCCCGCCCTGCCTGCCTCTCTGCCTACTTGTGATCTGTCAAATAGATAAATAAAATCTTAAAAAAAAAAAAAAAAAGAACCAAAAGCAGGGAGTGCCTGGATGGCTCAGTTGCTTAAGCTGTCCAACTCGATCTCAGCTCAGGTCTTGATCTCAGGATTGTGAGTTCAAGCCATGTGTTGGGCTCTGTGCTGGGCATAGAGCCTACTTAAAAATAATTTTTTTTTAAAAAGAGCCAAAGCAGAGCGGCACATCCCAGGTGCCTTTATATACTGACAGCATAAGAAACAAGGGCTCCTGGGTGGCTCAGTTGGTTGGGCACCTGCCTTGGGCTCAGGTCATGATCCTGGGGTCCTGGGATCAAGCCCTGCATCTGGCTCCCTGCTCAGCGGGGGAGTCTGCTTCTCTCTCTCTCTCTGCTCTTCCCACCACCCCCTGCTGCTCATTCTCTCAAAAATAAATAAAATCTTAAAAAATGAAAATAAGAAAAGAAACTGAATATACTGCATCCTGTAGTCAGTCAAACCTGGCATAACTAAAGACCAGGTAATCTGGTAAATAGCAACCACCAGCATTATCTTTGTACCTCTAGGAACCTGGCTAGACAGGCAGGCGTCAGGTTGGAAGGGTTAGGCCACATGCCTCCAAGTAAAACTTAATAGAAGAATCCAGATTCCAGTGAGTGATATCTCAAAGGTTTTTTTGTTTTGTTTTAAGATTTTATTTATTTAGGGGCGCCTGGGTGGCTCAGTGGGTTAAGCCTCTGCCTTCGGCTCAGGTCATGATCTCAGGGTCCTGGGATCGAGCCCCGCATCGGGCTCTCTGCTCCGCAGGGAGCCTGCATCCCTCCTCTCTCTCTGCCTGCCTCTCTGTCTACTTGTGATCTCTGTCTGTCAATTAAATAAATAAAATTTAATTATTTATTAATTGACGGACAGAGATCACAAGTAGACAGAGAGGCAGGCAGAGAGAGAGGTGGGGAAGCAGGCTCCCTGCTGAGTGGAGAGCCCAATGTGGGGCTCGATCTCAGGACCCTGGGATCCTGACTGGAGCCGAAGGCAGGTGCACCCAGGCACACCTATCTCAAAGGTTTTAAATTTAGTTCCACCTTTTGTTTCACCTTCCCAGTCGCCTGCCTTCACCCCCTGGTCTGGGACCTTTATTCTGCAGAAATAATTGAAGTAGGCTGAATAATTCATGCTAAAAAGAGTAATACCTTCCTTTTTCCTTGTTATTAAAGCAGCAGAAACCACCACAGGAGGCTAAAAAGCAATAATCCTTATTAGCACAGTATTTCTGAGAGCTTTAAAAAGTAACAGACTTCGGGGCACCTGGGTGGCTCAGTGGGTTAAAGCCTCTGCTCAGGTCATGATTCCAGAGTCCTGGGATCGAGCCCCGCATCGGGCTCTCTGCTCAGCAGGGAGCCTACTTCCCCCACCCCCCTCTCTGCCTGCCTCTCTGCCTACTTGTGATCTCTGTCAAATAAATAAATAAAAAATCTTAAAAAAAAAAAAAAGTAATGGACTCTCACCTCCACCGACAGAGTGGTTTTAAGGTAGAACCCTAGAGGGGACAGTCAGCTTCCAGGACAGTATTAATGGTTAAGGACCTTCTATATTAGGATCATTTGAAGAGCTTGTTGAAAGGCAGAATCCTGTGTCCTACATCCCAGAATATTGATTCAGTACAGTGCCAAGTGCAGTCTAGAAATCTGCATTTCAACCAGCTCTCACAGGTGTTTGTACACATTAAATTTGGAGAAGCTACAGCCCCAACAGGTGTCAGTGGGGGTTATGAAGGAAGCTTGGTGGTGGGGGGAGAGCAGGATCAGAGAACACAGCCTCTTAACCTGGCTTGTTTCAGACCCCTCCCCCTGCTGCCTTTCTCATCAGAAAGTTCCTTCATTTTCCCCCTCTACTTTCTTTCTTTCTTTTTTTTTTTTTAAGATTTTATTTGTTTAACACAGAGAAAGAGATCACAAGCAGGCAGAAAGAGAGAAGCAGGCTCCCCACCAAGCAGAGAGGCCAACACGGGGCTTGATCCCAGGACCCCGAGATCATGACCTGAGCCGCAGACAGAGGCTTAACTCACTGAGCCACCCAGGTGCCCCTTCCCCCTCTACTTTCTAATTCCTGTTCCTTGCCACACACTCACACAGATCTACTACAGTCTCCTGAGATTACTACAGAGGCTCTGCCATAAACATTATTCAATTCTAACTCTTTTATCTCACAGATTTCAAATTGAGGTCCAGAGAGAAGAGACACAATGAAGATCACAGTACTGGTTAATCCCTGAAACAATCCTGACCCTTTGGACACTTAATCCAAAGTGTTTTCTACTACTTCAGACTGCCTCTCATCATTCAGCTGACACTAAAAGCTCTTTTCAGATACTGGTAAAGTAGCAGTGTTTTCAAATTACCTTCAAGGCGGCCTCCCTCAACCCAGTCTTCAAGGGGAAGCAAGGTTCTGCATCTTAAAACTTTCTTGGTTTCTTAGGTTCTAAGGCTGTTTATACTGGTTGCTAGGCAACCATCTCTTTAGCATTCCATGGGTCTACTGACAGAATTTGCAGGTTCAATCAGTGGTATCCTCGCTTATTTATTTTATTTACTTTTCTTTTTATTTTTTTAAAATATTTTATTTATTTATTTGACAGACAGAGATCACAAGTAGGCAGAGAGGTAGGCAGAGACACAGAGGAAGGGAAGCAGGCTCCCTGCTGAGCAGAGAGCCTGATGCGGGCTTGATCCCAGAACCCTGGGATCATGACCTGAGCCGGGAGGCCTTAACCCACTGAGCCACCCAGGCGCCCCTTTATTTACTTTTCTAAACAACTTTGGGAAGCTGCACTGTATTTCTTGATTGATGGTACAACAGACTGCTTGGTCATCCTTTGAAAATAAACCTTTTAAGTTTGTGCAGCTCAGTATTTTTCCCCCCTCAAGCGTTCACCCAGCTCTGGCATGCTTCAGGTTAGTAGGCTGATAGAACAAATAGTAAAGTAGAATGGGTCTGTCTTTGGGGTCTTTTCCATTCCCCTTTCATCTCCACTTCCACTTAATCTCCTGCGATCATACAGTTCAATTCCATCTCTCCTGCTCCCCAAATCCTGGCTAGATGATCAGCTGGTTACACTATTTTTACAAGGGGACTCTTCAAATTCCATATCTCTACTAGTAAAATCCCAGGGCTCCAGAATTCTGGTTTTCAGAAGTTCCCTTATGAAAAGAATTTGTCCTGACACTAGGAAAGATTTCTGGGCATGAGGCTCTGTCTGTCCTGTTGACCTGGAGCTGTTAGGTGGTCACCATTTCTTGCTGACTAACTTAAGCACTCACTTTAGTGCCTGGGCTCAAGCTATGCTCAGACCCTGGGACCCTTAAATAAAATCTAAAAAAAAAAAAAAAGAACCTGGGACACTTACAAAAGGGCAAAAAGGCATGGTTTCTGAGATGAAAAGACTGAGAGACTTAAAAATTCAACAGAATTACTGTATGAGCTAGCAATTCTACTACTCATGAGTATATCCCTGAATTAAAAGCAGGGGCTTTTAAACAGGTATTTATAGACCCATGTTAATAGCAGTACATTCACAATGGTCAACGTGGAAAAAACCCAAAATCCATCAGTACATAACAAAAAAATAAAATGTACTGCATACACACAGTAGACTACTGAGCCCTAAAAAGGAGGGAAATTCTGATACATGCTACACATATGGATGGATATGGAAGACGCTAACTGAAATAAGTCAGACACAAAAGGACAAATACTGTATGATTCCACTTATATGAGGTACCTCGAATAGTCAAATTCCTCAAGACAGAAAGTAGGGGGGTGCCTGAGTGGCTTAGTGGGTTAAAGCCTCTGCCTTTGGCTCGGGCATGACCCCAGGGTCCTGGGATCAAGCCCGGCATCAGGCTCTCTGCTCAGCGGGGAGCCTTCTTCCCCCTCTCCCTCTGCCTTCTTCTCTGTCTACTTGTGATCTCTCTCTCTGTAAATAACTAAAATCTTGAAAAAAAAAAAAAAAAGATGGAAAGTAGAATAGTGGTTTCCAGGGGCTGCAGGGGTTTTCAGCTTGGGCGATGAAAGAGTTCTGGAAATGGACAGTGGTGATAGTTGCACAATACTGTGAGTGTACTTAGCTATATGGTTAAAATGGTAAGTTTTATCTTTGTATAATACCACCATTTTTAAAAACCCCACTTAATTATGAAAGTCATGCTATTTCTTTTTCTTTTCTCTCTCTTGTTATTACTTTTTTAGTAAGCTCCATGCCCAGTGTGGAGTCCAAGGTGACCCTAAGATCAAGACCTGAGCTGAGATCAAGAGTCAGAGGCTCAACCAACAGAGCCACCCAGGTGCCCCAGCCATGTTATTCCTGATAAAAATTCTGGATAAAGAAGAAAATTAAAACTACCCCAAATACCCCAAAGCCTAAGAAACAAGTGTGGATAACTGCTGACCAGTCTTTTTTTTTAATGTATTGATACACATTTTTAAAGGTTATATGGATCTCTGCCTGCTTTCAGTGTCATGAAAATTTCCCCATCATATTCTGCTATAACATCTCTAATGGCTACATGTCTTCTGTTATATGATTGCATCACAATTAAATTGATTAGGCCAAATTTATATCGCTAGTTTGTTTCTAACTTTTCCTCTATTAAAACAACAGTATGATAAGCATCCTTATAACCAATATATACATACATTCGTGAGTACTTAGGAGCAATTCCTAAGGTCAAAGAGAATGGACCTTTTAAACATTTTTAACCAGTTTGCTCTGAAAAGGTCATAAATCCATCAACAGTGTATGAGTATCTGTTTTACGAATCTTTAAAAAAGGACATATCATGTGAGAAGAGCTGCATAATGATTCAGAGCACAGAATGGAATCTGACTGCAAAGATATAAATCCCAGTATTTTAGGACACCTGGGTGGCTCAGTTAAGTACCTGCCTTCGGTTCGGGTTGTGATCCCAAGGTCCTGGGATCAAGTCAGCGGGGAGTCTGCTTCTCCCTCTGCCACTCCCCCTACTGTGTGATCTCTCGCAGACAAATAAACAAAGAAGATCTTTAAAAATAAATAAACCCCAGTATTTCCAGTTGTTTGATCTTCAGCAAATCACTTCACCTCTCCCTCCAGGCCTTAATTTTCTCATAAAGCTCTCGGGAGGATTAGAAACTATTATTATTTACTTCCTTTAGTTTCTGTGCACAAAATACACTGAAATATCCCAAAGAACCAGTGCAAAACTAATTAGAGCTTCAGAGAATTGCATGATTAATAACCAGCAGGAGCTGAGAACATTTGAAACTAGGTAAAAAGGCTTGGTTGGGAAGGTCCTTGAGGGGGGTGGTCTTATGGGACCAGTGGCAAACCGTTGTTGTGGGCTTGAGTGGAGTTTACACATTTTGCAGGTTTCTCTAATAAATATGAAAAAAATCATGAATGTAAGATCCCAAACAAGGTGTTAAAAAGGGCCTGAAGTTAAGTTTGGTGAAAAATCCACCACTAGGTGGAACCCATCCACAGCTTATGAAAAAGTGGGGGAAAGGTGAGCCATCCCAGATGAGAGGGAGATCACATTTGCCTAAGTACAGAAGCTATGATCTCATTTGCCTATTTTTATACCTATAAGGAAAAATCCCTGGTCACACAGCTAGTAAAAGTCCAGGCCTCTTAAACGTGGGGATGGTGTGGAAGATAAGCTTATACACAGGTAATACACAAGCAAAACACCATGATGCACACTTTTAACGAAACCTCGTGATAATTAATGAGAGGAAATTACTCAACAAACTGATAAAACGCAATTCCAGTGCTGCAGTCCTCTTAGCTGTTAAGAATTTGGCAACTGGAGGGGCGCCTGGTAGGCTCAGTTAAGCTCCTGACTTGGTATCAGATCCTGATCCCAGGGTGCCAGCTGCCCATGGGGCTCCCTGCTCAGCGTAGAGCCTGCTTCTCCCTCTCTCTCTCCCCTCCCCCCACAACCACTCGTTCTCATGCTCTATCTCAAATAAATAAAATTATTTAAAAAAAAAACACAGGGTGGAAAAATAACAAAAACCCACTCAAAATTAATTAAAAACAAAAAAACTGGCGACTGGAGACTTTCCCAGCTGCCAGAATCCTTTCAGAGCCAGCCCTTGATCGGCAAACACTGCACGGGCCAATGAGCTTCTCAGAAGCGGAACTAGGAAAGTCTTCCTCAATAGTGCAGGTTTTTCAGTACGTAAAGTAAGTTCATGCGTGTCATTTTCGCTCTTGCTTTTACAGGTAAGTCACTGACCTGGTGGGACAAGCTCAATTTGGCGGGCTACTCGGCCCCACGGGGCGCTTAACGTGCAGATGACGCAGCCCGCCGCTAGAGGCTCTTGGAGCAGTTTCTAACTTTCTTCACGGCTCTGTTCCAACGACAGGAGGACCGAAATCCAAAGACAAGATGGGAGCCTCCTCTGGCGCTATTCTGCGAGCTTCCGGACTCGGCCGACGGGGCCTCCTGCCATGGTCTCCAAAGCTGTGGCATGGTGGCCGGGTCTCTGGGGCCCCAGCCCGGAAGACTGCGACCTGGAGCCTGGAGCCCGCGGGCCGCTGCGGCTGGGACGAGCCCGTGCGCATCGCCGTGCGCGGCCTGACCCCGCGACAACCCGTCACGCTGCGCGCGTCCCTGCGCGACGAGAAGGGCGCGCTCTTCCGGGCCCACGCGCGGTACGAAGCCGACGCCGGCGGCCTCCTGGACCTGGCGCGCGCGCCCGCGCTGGGCGGAAGCTTCGTGGGGCTCGAGCCCATGGGGCTGTTCTGGGCCCTGGAGCCCGAGAAGCCTCTTGTGCGGCTCGTGAAGCGGGACGTGCAGACGCCCTTCGCTGTGGAGCTGGAGGTGGTCGACGGCCACGAGCCCGACGCGGGGCGTGTCCTGGGCCGGACGGTGCACGAGCGCGACTTCCTGGGGCCCGGAGTGCGGCGGGAGCCGGTGCGCGCGGGCCGGGTGCGCGCCGCGCTCTTCTTGCCCCCAGGTGAGCGCCCGGGGTCCCCGGCTGTCCTGCCTACCTTTCTCTTGTCTCCTGCAAGTCTACCGACAGTGAGGAGGTAGCTCCCAGCATTGCAGAGGTTTCTGGGGGCCTCCAAGTCGGCCGTGGTGCTGGGGGTGGGTCTGTCTCTCCAAAATTGAGAGGTCAGTTAGAAGACATCAGGGAAAGGGGAAAGACAGTTATAAGTGAAAACGAAAACATTTATAGGTAGTTCCAAGTTTGTTTGTTTGTTTTAAGATTTTGTTTTTCTGAGAGAGAGCACAGAGGGAGATTTGAGAGGGAGAAGCCAACTCCCCGCTGAGCAGAGAGCCAGTTGGGGGGCTCGATCCCAGGGCCCTGAGATCATGATCTGAGGTTAAGGCAGATGCTTAACCGACTGAGCCACCACTTGGTAGTTCCAAATCTTTTTATTTTTAAAAGGATTTTATTTTTTTAAAGATTTTATTTATTTGTCAGAGAGAGAGAGACAGAGAGAGAAAGATCACAAATAGGCAGAGAGGCAGGCGGAGGCAGAGGGAGAAGCAGGCCCCGAGCGGAGCGAGGAGCCCGATATGGGACTCGATCCCAGGATGCTAGGATCATGACCTGAGCCGAAGGCAGCTGCTTAACCAACTGAGCCACCCAGGCGTCCCAAGGATTTTATTTTTAAGTAATCTCTACATTGGGGGCACCTGGAGTCCGCTTCTCCCTCTGCCTCTGTTTTTCTGCTTACTTGTGCTCTGTCAAATAAGTAAATAAAATCTTAAAAAAAAAAAAGTACTCTTTACACTCAAGGTGGCGCTCGAACTCACAACCCAAAGATCAAGCGTCCCATGTTCTGCCAGCTGAGCCGGCCAGGTGGCGCCTTTTTTTTTTTTTTTTTTTTTTTAATAGTTTCTCAGTATAGCAACTTTGCTTCTAACTCTCACAATATATTAAGGTTTAAGAAAATTAAGGTGAAGGGGGCGCCTGGGTGTCTCAGTCTGTAGAGTATGGCTGCCTTTGGCTCAGGTTGTGATCCCAGGCTCTCTACGCAGAGGGGAGTCTCTGCTACACTCTCAGTCTCTGTCTCTCTTAAATAAATAAGTAAAATCTCTTAACAACAACAACAAAACCCAAAAGCAGTTTTATTCATTCAGCAGTTGAAGGATGGATTTCCAGGCTGGGTTTCAAGTCTTTGGAGATGATGAATAAAGTCACTACAAACTCGCATTGCCTAAGTGTTTCTGTGTGAACACAAATTTTCACTTCTCTTGGATGAATACCTAGGAATGAGATTGCTAAATCATATGGTAAGTAAGTGGTTAACTAAAACATTGCTCAGCTGTTTTCGAAGTGGCTGTATCATTCTGCGTTTCCACCAGCAATGTTCTACATGTTCCTTAGCATTTGGCATTGTTAGCTTTGGGTGGGAGGGGCAGTGGGTAACGATTTTCTCTCTTCATTGTCTGCTTGTAAATTATTTTTAATTACAAAAGTAAGGCATGCTTTTTGTAAAAGGTCTGTGGTGCTCTGAGGCTCTGGGTATAGGGGAAATGTGGATTGAGCCTATGCCACTGTCTAGATCCTTGAAGACCAGAGGGCTTCTAGCATTTCTGATCCATCAATAGATAACTTTGACATCACCAAGTAGGCAACACAGGGCTTTTGACACCACTGCAGAGAGTTTGGGGAATAGTTCAGTTTTGTGTTTTGTTTCTTCCAAAGAACCAGGACCCTTTCCTGGGATTGTGGACATTTATGGAGTTGGAAGTGGCCTTCTAGAACATCGAGCTAGTCTGCTGGCTGGCAAGGGGTTTGCTGTGATGGCTCTGGCTTATCATAACTATGAAGACCTTCCCAAAGGCCTGGAGATCCTCCACCTGGAGTACTTTGAAGAAGCTGTCAACTATCTGCTGGATCACCCTCAGGTTGGAACTTCTCTGAGTTTTATGATCTATGTATCGTTGTCTTCATAACTGCTCTTAATTTTCACAGAATGTAACAAATTCACCACAGCCGCTCCTAGGCTCCAACACACGCTACCATTTAGAGTCACTTCTTGCAGACTATTTCTATGCAATTTTATGTTGTTGTATTTCCTGCTAGTAAAGATGTTCTTTACTGGTTTGGAATTTTAAATCCCAGTATTTTACAGTAGGTCACAATAAGCCCAAACATATTTGAGAACCCTGGCTTTGATACAGGAAGTAGAGGGAAAGAGAACTGGAATCACTATCTCCAGAAGGCCCCAGGTTAAATGTTTGTGCATAACAATCCTGCTCTCAGAGAGGCCACAGTGTTAAGTATTTTTTTTTTAAAGCTTTTATTTATTTATTTGACAGACAGAGATCACAAGTAGGCAGAGAGGCAGGCAGAGAGAGAGGAAGGGAAGCAGGCTCCCTGCTGAGCAGAGAGCCTGATTCAGGGCTTGATCCCAGGACCCTGGGATCATGATCTGAGCCGAAGGCAGAGGCTTTAACCCACTGAGCTACCCAGGCGCCCCCACAGTGTTAAGTATTAAAGAAGAACTGGGCAGCCAAAGAACCTGGGTACTAGGAAGTGTTTTGAGGGCTATAGGCTCAGGTATCAGAGTACCAGGAGATAAACCTTGCTTACTTTACAATTCAGAGCTCAGTGGACAGAAAGCTTTGGAACTCTTAGAAAAGGTGATAGTGTGCAATGGCACCAGTATGAGGTGTGGACAAACAAGAGTTAAATTTAAGGTGTTTGTTTTTTTTTTTAAAGACTTTATTTATTTATATGACAGACAGAGATCACAATTAGGTAGAGAGGCAGGCAGAGAGAGGAGGAAGCAGGCTCCCCACTGAGCAGAGAGCCTGATTTGGGGCTTGATCCCAGGACCCTGAGATCATGACCTAAGCCAAAGGCAGAGGCTTAACACACTGAGCCACCCAAGCGCCCCTAAATTTAAGTTTTGATTTCACTAATTGGCAGCTAGCCCCATGACCTTGCGGGCTCTCTTTCCTCCTCTGAAAAGTTGGGATGATAATAATATGTCATTTAATTTCCTAGTACTTCTCCTCTAGGAGGAATAAATGGTTGTGACCAGTCAAGGGTGCTGTTGTAGAAGCCATCAGGAGAAAAAGATTGCTGTTGAGTGGTGAATCGGAGGGCCATTTGTAATAGATGTTGGTAACTATGGCAAGAGCAGTCCTTGCAGGATAGTGCAGACCCAAACTACCCTGAGAGGATGGGGTAGAGAAGGGAAGACTAAAAGAACAACTCAGACAACTGACCCCACCAGGGCAGAGTGGATATGAGGTCAAGGGTTTGTTGTGAAAACCAGAGCATTAAGTATGCCCGTGGGAATGGGCCAGTAGAGTAGAAAGTGATGAAGAAGAAGGGAGATGATGTAATTGTAGGAGCAAGTCCTGGAGAAGGAGAGTGGAGATTTCAAGTGCAGGCAGCAGGGGGGCCTTTGATAAGCACAGAGGTATATGTGCTGCCGAAGCGAGCACAGCACAGAGGTACTTCGAAACCCAAGGGAAGGTAGAGAGCTAGAGCTCTTGTGGAACTAAGTAGATCCCACAGGGTGGAAAGAGGCAGAGTTCCTACTGGAGAGCTTCGTTTTCTCCATCTGTGAACGCGAACAGGGGTAAAGGTTAAGAGGCTTCAGTTTGTGGGAGAGGTGTGCCGTGGATTTGGGGCAAGTGGAAAGCAAACATAAGTGAAATGTGGCGGGATGGAAGGGGAGCATGGAGGCTGAGAAGCCAGAGTATTGAGTATATCCTCCACGTGGTTGCTGAAGTCACCAAGAATGATGATGGAAAAACAGCAGAAAGGAAGATAGAGAGGAAGAGTAAGTGAATACCCCAAGGCTGCAAAACTTGGCAAATGGTAGAGCCCGGATTCAGGCTCAGTTGCTCCTTTGTTCCAATTCCAGGCCCTGCTCATCACAGTGCACTGTTCATGGCCTCATTCTCCTTCCTCCTCTGTCCTCTTCTCAGGTAAAGGGTCCGGGAGTCGGGCTGCTTGGCAGTTCTAAAGGAGGTGACCTCTGCCTCTCCATGGCCTCGTTCCTGAAGGGCATCACCGCCACTGTCTTAATCAATGGCTCCGTGGCCAATGTCGGGGGAGCCTTACACTACAAAGATGAGATCTTGCCCCCTGTGGGCTTAGACCCAAATCGGGTAAGGCTGACCAAAGACGGCTTGGCAGACATTGTGGATGTCCTGAACAGCCCTTTGGAAGGAGCTGACCAGAAGAGTTTCATTCCCGTGGAAAGAGCTGAGAGTGCCTTCCTGTTCCTTGTAGGTCAGGATGACCACAACTGGAAGAGTGAATTCTATGCTAATGAGGCCTCTAAGCGCTTGCAGGCCCATGGTAGGAAGAAGCCCAAGATCATCTGTTACCCTGAGACAGGACACTACATTGAGCCTCCTTACTTCCCCCTGTGCCGGGCTTCCCTACACACCTTGGTGGGTGGTCCTGTCATCTGGGGTGGGGAGCCCAGGGCTCATGCCATGGCTCAGGTGGACGCTTGGAAGCAGCTCCAGACTTTCTTCCACAAACACTTGGAGGGGAAAAGTTATGGGGACTCTCCTGAAAGTATAGCTCACTATTTGAAGGTTAGGAGAGTGAGACCAACATATGCTAGCAGCAACAGTTAAAGATAGTTCACCTGATTTATTATTGTAACACTTCTGGGTTTTTATTCCTTTCTCTTTTTAAGTGACATCACCATTAATAATAGTCTCCATTTGGGACACCTGAATGGCTCAGTCAGTTGAGCGTCTGCCTTCGGCTCAGGTCCTGATCCCAGGGTTCTGGGATCGAGTCCCACATGGGGCTCCTTGCTCAGCGGGGAGCCTGCTTCTCCCCCTGCCTCTGCTGCTCCCACAGCTTGTGCACGCACGCTCTCTCTCACAAAGAAATTTTTTTTAAATCTTAAAAAAGTCTCCATACATACTATGTCAGGAATGAAAAGAGAGCTGTAAGTATAAGCAACTTTGTTAAAGGTTAAATATTGGAGCATTACAAGTGAATATTCCTTCTCCTTTCAGTGTTGACACCACTGTCACTACTGTCAGGGAGCAAGAATTCCTGTCCTGACATAGGTCCTTCTAACTGGACTAAGAATCAAATTGACAAGAGACAGATGAATAGGAGAAAATCAAATCTGATAGCGTATGCACAGGAAATCCACACAGACATGGAAATTCCCAAGACAGGCAAAAACGAGGTATGAACATCATCCTGAACTAAAGAGAAAAGGTTAGAGGTCTAGGACTTTGAAGGGAAGGAATGCAATTCACAGGGCAATAAGAAAAGATGTTTGATAATTAGATGTTTGCCCTGCCATACAGATGGGTCATTCCGATACAGTTTATCTCTGTTAATAACCCTTATGCTGGGAAAGACCCTCAATTGAGATTCTTCCGTGTAGTTAAGGGAAGGGCAAAAGTTTCTCTTGAGCCTGCAGGGTTTCAGTTACCTTCAGCTCAAAATAGTCTAGCCAAAGTGGCCCATCAGTCCCCAGGCTACCAACATCCTCCACAAAATCTTTGTGATGATTTTCATGTGTGTCTTTTCACATATTCTGCTTTAACATTCGTATGTATACCAATAAAAAAATGTGTTTTGTTGCATAAATGTCATTTTATTTTATTGACAGATCACAAGTAGGCAGAGAGGCACGCAGAGAGAGAGAGGAGGAAGCAGGCTCCCTGCTGAGCAGAGAGCCCAATGCGGCGCTCGATCCCAGGACCCTGAGACCATGACCTGAGCCAAAGGCAGTGGCTTTAACCCACTGAGCCACCCAGGTGCCCCATAAATGTCATTTTAAAGATACTGATTTTACAAAACAAATAAGTGGTGGGAAGAGGCAGGTTTTACTTGACACAAATCTGATACCACAGCAACACATGGAAGTGACGGTGGTTTTAGTCCAGGAGGAAGGAGAGCAGTTGGGAAAGGAAATATGCTTCCAGGGCACCAACTCTATGCCACTCACTTAATCCTCACAACTCTGGGAGGCAAATGAGAATATGTGCAAACACAGACCTTGTTCAAGGCTTTTTTTTTTTTTTAGATTTTATTTCTTTACTCGACAGAGAGAGACACAGCGAGAAAGGGAACACAAACAGGCAAACAGGGGGAGTGGGAGAGGGAGATTCAGGCTTTCCTCTGAGCAAGGAGCCTAATACAGGGCTATATCCAAGGACCCCGGGAACATGACCTTAGCGAAGGCAGATGCTTAATGACTGAGCCATCCAGGAGCCCCCTGTTCACAACATTTTAAAGCAAATGTAATATGCTAGAGTCAGTGATTAACACTTGTTTAGCCAAAGAAAGATGACTGTGATAGCAATCTGAAACACTTCTCCCTAACAATGAAAATTCGGATATTAACATATTGGGCATTATACACTAGCAAGGTTGTTTCTCATAATTAAGTAGGAAGGCTTAGAAATCGATGGTTACATCCATGGACCTTAAGATTAAACTTACGGAGCAGAGATGTCTTCAAGGAAATATTTTCAAATAACATTTGGAAATGTATTTACAAAATTATAGAAAAAGAACAGGAAGATTATGAAGATGTAAACATAGCAGCTGGATCTTTTTTCTTAATATAGATTATGACTTAACATTATATTTCCCTTCCTCTTCTGATTTATCTTTGAATTTTCTAAATCGCTACATTACAGAGAATCCTGCCTCAGATTCAGACAGCACCTAAATAAATAAAATGTCATCTTAAGAAAAAGCTCTTAGAGGGGCGCCGGGGTGGCTCAGTGGGTTAAAGCCTCTGCCTTCAGCTCAGGTCATGATCCCAGGGTCCTGGGATCGAGCCCCACATCAGGCTCTCTGCTCAGCAGGGAGCCTGCTTCCTTTTCTCTCTCTCTGCCTGCCTCTCTGCGTACTTGTGATCTCTGTCAAGTAAATAAATAAAATCTTAAAATAAAAATAAAAATATATTTATAAATAAATATAAATTTATAAATATATAGATAAATATATAACATGTTTTATATATAAATATATGAATAATATATTATTTATAAATAAATATAAATTTATAAATTAGAATAGAATAAACATATATTTAAGGAAATATATGTTTATTGTAGAAATTTAGAAAATATGGAAAATTATAAAGAAGTCAAAAGGCAGGAAGCTACATTTAGTTACTCACTACCAAAGTGTACAGTATGGAAAGGGGGACAGGAAGTAACTCCAATGAAGAAGCGTAACAAACACTACCTTAGCCAGGTAAATATCAGGGATAAATTGTGTTAATGCCAGGTAACCCTGGTATGACCGATGTGTTGAAAGTGGCACTTTATCTCTGCAGTCTTCCTCCCAAGAACCCTTAACCCTAGTCTCGTCATGAGAAAAGCTTCAAGCAAGCCAAATTAAGGGGCTTCTGCAAAATCCCTAACCACAATACAACTGTCAAGGTCATGAAAAACAAAAAGTCTGAAAAACTGTCGTAGCCAAGAAGAGCCTAAGGAGACATGACTAACTGCAATATGATATCCTAGATGGGATACTTGAACAGAAAAAGGACAATAGGGGGGAAACTAAGGAAACAGGGCAGAATATGGAGTTTAGTTAATACTAATATATCAGTATTGGCTCATTAGTTGTGACAAATGTGCCATACTAATATAAGATACTGACAAAGGGGGAAAGGGGGTGCTGGGTATACAGAAACTGTAATTTTGCAACTTCTCTGTAAACTGAAAACTTTTAAAATAAAAGGTTTGGGGCGCCTGGGTGGCTCAGACGTTAAGTGTCTGCCTTTGGCTCAGGTCATGATTCCGAGGTCCTAGGATCCGCCCACATGGGGTTCCCCACTCAGTGGGAAGCCTGCTTCTCCCTCTCACACTCCCCCTGCTGGTGTTCCTTCTCTTACTGTCTCTCTCTCTGTGTCAAAAAATTAACTAAAATCTTTTAAAAAGTAAATGAAAGGTTTATCTAAGTATTTAAAAGAGAAAGCATAATTAAAATTTTAGTATACTTCATTTTCTTCAAGTTTTTTTCTATACATGTACATGTGTTCATATTTTATCATTGTGTATACATTTTTATCCTGCTTTTCTCTGACCTAATGTCATACACTGAGCATGACAACAAACCTTCTGAATGTTGACAGTATTTCGTAATCCATAATTACTTAAGTGGTTTTCTATTTTTGGATATCTAGGTTTTAAAAACAAGTTAGCTATAATGATTAGAGTTGTGATGATTATCTTTGTAAATTCATTTCCATGTCGATCTCAGACTGTTTGCTTGGGATGTAGTTTTTTTTTTTTTTCTTAAATATTTTATTTATTTATTTGACAGAGAGAGAGAGATCACAAGTCGTCAGAGTCAGGCAGAGAACGAGGGGGAAGCAGGCTCCCTGCTGAGCAGAGAGCCCAGCGCGGGGCTGGATCCCAGGACCCTGGGCTGAAGGCAGAGGCTTAACCCACTGAGCCACCCAGGCACCCTGGGGTGTAGATTTCCCTGTTAACTCAAGAAAGAGTAAGGCTAGAAATAGAAGTTTCCCTTTACGGATAATAAATAAGTCCTGTAGAGTTTAAAGGAAGATTCTAGTTCAGCAAGTTTATGGTTTTAAGGAAAAACAAGTTGCAAAGTTAATTTATTTCCTAGCATCTCTGGGGAAGCTATTGGTCACTACTTGACTAACATTTTGCTTTTATTTATTTTAATCAATTAATTAACTTGACAGAGGGAGAGAGAGTGCACAATTGTTTTTCTTTTTCTTTCCTTTCTTTTTTTAAAGATTTTTATTTATTTATTTATGAGAAGGAGAGCCCAGCTGGGCAGAGGGGTTGGGGAGGGCAGAGTTAGGGGGAGGGATAGAGGCAGAGGAAAAGCAGACTCCCTGCCCCACTGAGCAGGAAGCCCAATGTGGGGCGCCATTCCAGGTCTCTGAGATATGACCTGAGCCAAAGTAGATGCTTGAGTGATGGAGGCACTCAGGCACCCCATGCCAATTGTTTTCTTAAATCATATACATAATCCATATCTTGTTTGTTTAATCAGTATCTTTTTTTTTTTTTTATTTATTTGACAGAAATCACACTAGGCAGAGAGGCAGGCAGAGAGAGAAGAGGAAGCGGGCTCCCTGCGGAGCAGAGAGCCTGATGTGGGGCTCGATCCCAGGATCCTGGGATCATGACCTGAGCCGAAGGCAAAGGCTTTAACCCACTGAGCCACCCAGGCGCCCCTGTTTAATCAGTATCTTTGACGATCGATGGTACCTTGTAAACCTGACACAGTTGTATGAAGTAGTCTCAGTGGCAAATTCTACAATCCTCAATAAAACTTATTTTTAAATTTCTATAAAGTGAGATTTTTCTCTATGAGAACTGGCCCAAGTCTTAGTTTAGAAATCACAGTTCTTGGGGCGCCTGGGTGGCTCAGTGGGTTAAATCCTCTGTCTTCGGCTCAGGTCATGATCTCAGGGTCCTGGGATCGAGTCCCGCATTGGGCTCTCTGCTCTGCAGGGAGCCTGCTTCCTCTTCTCTCTCTCTCTCTGCCTGCCCCTCTGCCTACTTGTGATCTCTGTCTGTCATATAAATAAATAAAATCTTAAAAAAAAAAAAAAAGAAATCGCAGTTCTTGGTGAGGGGAAGATGGCAGACTAGAAGGACCCTGAGATCACTCTGTCTCACGTTTACAACCATGTATCATTCACATCCAAATGACTAAACCAGAGAGCCATCAAAAGACTGGCAGAACAAACTCCGCAGCCAAATATAGAGAAGAAGCTGTACCCAAAAGTTTAGGGGGGCCAGATATGCAGAGGGAGGCTGCTTGTAGTAGGGAGGGAGCTGGGTGTGCAGAGGGGGTGGAGAAACAGGGCCTTGCACCATTCCCTGTAAGCTTCGGCTTTGAAAAACGGAGGAGCTGAATTCTCTGAGTTTGATTAATGAAGGGGACTTGGAGCCTGGAGTTTTAAAAGTCAGCCGACTCAGCACTTCCACCCAAGACGGCAAGTGATAGCTGGGTTGCTGCCCCTAAAGCACAGCCTGCACAGAGAGGCAACATAAAAACAGCAGAGACTGTACAGTGCCAGAGAGCAAATGAGGGACACGTAGATTCATACTGACTTCGCAGCATGTTGGGGGACCTGGAAAACAAGGAAGCTGTCGGGTACCATTTTCCCCCCCCACCCCCCAGCATAAACACAGGGCCATCTGCGGGAGGCAGGGCTGCACAGAGCTGGTACCTAACCTGCTAGCAGTGTACCACACACTCACCGCTCCAAGCCTACCCCCTTGGCCCTGAACTCGAGACAAATATTAAAACTGCACACCAGTCCCGCTCAGCTGCAGGGGGCACAGCTGCTGCCCTGACCTGTGTCCAGCTGGTGCGGGGCACCCGGCCCTTGCTGCGTGCCGTTCCCAGCTGTGCAAGCTGCCACCAGGCACCCCCGGCCAGCCTCACCCACTGCCCCACTGGGAGCCAGTCTCTTGCTCCTGGCCACGTCCACACCTGGCCCGTAGCGCTTCCGGGCACTTCAGGGGATCTTCCATAGGACTAGTGGCCCAGCACAAATTTTGCCTCCAGCGCTCAAGTTCCCTGGTGGGCACGCACCCTCAGAATTGGCCTGAGTCTCACTAACATTACACAGAGGAAGTGCAGCTCCAAACAGGCAGAGTCGGCGCAGATGACTATATTCAAAGGACAAGTGACTCAACACAACAGCAGGGGAAAAGCCACACACACAGGATACGCTCCTTGCCCGGTTCTGCTGCACAGGGGACGCTGCACTGCAGGGCACTCCAGACCTCTTCTTCATAAAGTCACAACTTTCAAGAACAAAAGACATAGCTGACTTTCTTAACAGAGAAACAGACACAGAGAGGCAGCAAAATGAGAAGACAGAGAAATTTATCCCAAATGAAAGAACAGGACAAGGGCCATAGCCAGAGATCTACATGAAATGGTAGAGAAATGGTAGAAACATGCCTGGTAGAGAATTTAAAGCAATGATCATAATGAGACTCACTGGACTTGAGAAAAGAGTAGAAGATGTGAGTGATAAGGAATAACATAGCAGAGATAAAGAACTCAGTATACAAATGGAGGAGCATGATTGATGGAATGGACAGCAGGATGGAAGAAGCAAAGGAAGGAATTAGTGATCTAAGGAGAACGAGTAATGGAAAATAACCAGGCTGAACAAAGGGAGAAAAAAGAATTATGCAAAAGGAGAATAGACTTAGGGAACTCAGTGACTCCATCAAACATAATAACATTCGTATTCTAGGAGTCTCAGAAGAAAAGAGAGAAAAGGGGGCAGAAACTTTATTTGAAGAAATAATGGATGAAAACCTCCCTAATCTGGGGAAGGAAAGAGATATCCAGATCTAGGGGGCACAGAGATCTCCCATCAAAATCAACAAAAGCTGACCCACACCAAGATATATTATAATTAAACTGGCAAAATATAGTGATAAAGAAAAGATTTTAAAAGCAGCAACACAGGGACAACTGGATGGCTCAGTTGGTTAAGCACCTGCCTTCAGCTCAGATGATGATCCCGGGGTACTACAGGGAACAAACTGACGGTTACCAGAGGGGATGTGGGTGAGTGGGTGGGGGTAACTAGATGATGGGGATTAAGGAGTGCATCTGTCATGATGAGCACTGGGTGATGCATAGAATTGTAGAATCACTATATTGTACTTGAAAATAACACTGTATATTAACTAACTGGAATTAAAATAAAAACTTTTTAAAAATAAGAAAAATAGTGGTGCCTGCATGGCTCCGTGGGTGAAAGCCTCTGCCTTCGGCTCAGGTCATGATCCCAGGGTCCTGGGATGGAGCCCTGCATCGGGCTCTGCTCAGCAGGGAGCCTGCTTCCTCCTCTCTCTCTGCCCGCCATCTACTTGTGATCTCTGTCTGTCAAATAAATAAATAAAATCTTAAAAAAAAAAAAAAGAAAACCTAACTAAAGTATGAGTAAGTATGAATGGAGACACAGCTTCATACAAACAAAAACAGTGTCCTTCAGGGTGACCTGGACTGAGCAGTTGTAACAGAGCCAGAGTTGCAAGCATACATGTAATTTTGATTTGGAAACTCTTCTCTTTTTCTGCAAAGCAAGTGACAGTGAATCAGATCTCAAAGTGGAGAAATACTACATGAGCAAAATGTGGTCTCAGTTTTGGGCATCTGGGCGGCTCTGTGGGCTCAGCTTCTGCCTTCAGTTTGGGTCATGATCTCAGGGTCCTGGGATTGAGCCCCACATCTGGCTCTCTGCTCAGCGGGGAGCCTGCTTCCCCCGCCCCTGCCACCTGCCTCTCTGCCTACTTATGATCTCTCTCTGTCAAATAAATAAATAAAAATCTTTTTTTTTTAAACGTGGTGTCATTTTTATATGTTAAATTTCCATGCCATCTCCTAGCAAGTCCATGAAGTGACAAGAAGTTATATGTGTACGATGGGTTAGCAAGGAGACTCTCCACCAATAAACTTTGTTTCTGAGCTGGAATGTGATCCTCTGTGGCAGCAAAGACGAGAAAATAGTATACTCTCAGAAATTCTTTGGGCAATAAACAGTGCTCCAGAGCAAAAAATCTTTTCTAGGAGAACTTCTATGTGGAAAAAGCTTAGGCTCAGGGAAATTTATTTCTGCTTCAAAACTATTCTGACATTAAAAAAAAAAAAAACCAAAAAAAAAAAAAAAAAAAAAAAAAAAAAAAACCTGTACAAATATTTTCTTTTGATGTGTAAGCCTCACATGATTTGAGACATGGGAGAGATGGCTCTAAGAGGAGCTGCTTTTTTTTTTTTTTAAGATTTTATTTATTTATATGTCACAGAGAGAGATCACCAGTAGGCGGAGAGGCAGGCAGAGAGAGAGGGGGAAGCAGGCTCCCCAATGAGCAGAGAGCCCGATGTGAGGCTCGATCCCAAGACCCTGAGATCATGACCCAAGCCGAAAGGCAGAGGCTTAACCCACTGAGCCACCCAGGTGTCCCACGTTTATTTTTTTAAAAGATTTTGTTTATTTGAGAGAGAGCATGAGTGGGGTGGAGGTACGAAGAAAGAGGGAGAAGCAGACTCCCCATTGACCAGGGAGCCTGAGGCAAGACTTGATCCCAGGACTCCAGGATCATGACCTGAGCTGAAAGCAGATGCTTAACCAACTGTGCCATCCAGGTGCCCATCCTATCTCTCTCTTCTTATAAAGAACCTCCTGTAAAGTTAAAAGAGAAAGAATCCATAGTAACCACATAATATATGTATAATTGTAGATACATAAATCGGTAATAGATAGACAGACATAAATATTTGTCTCAATGTAAATTAAATTCTCCTAAAATTCTAAATGAAACAATAAAAAAGTAGTTGATATTTAAAAAGAATTGGGAGGGCACCTGGGTGGCTCAGTGGGTTAAAGCCTCTGCTTTTGGCTCAGGTCATGATCCCAGGGTCCTGGGATCGAGCCCCCCATCGGGCTCTCTGTTCAGCAGGAGGTCTGTTTCTCTTCCTCTCTCTGCCTGCCTCTCTGCCTACTTGTGATCTCTGTCTGTCAAATAAATAAATAAAATCTTAAAAAAAAAAAAAAAAAGAATTGGGGCACCTGGCTGGCTCAGTTGGAAGAATGAGCCTCTTGATCTCGGGGTCATGAGTGTGAGCCCCACACTGGGTGTAGAGATTACTTATATGAATAAAACTTAAAAAAAAAAAAGAAAACGAAAAAGAAATGGGGCGCCTGGGTGGCTCAGTGGGTTAAAGCCTCTGTCTTCAGCTCAGGTCATGATCCCAGGGTTCTGGGATTAAGCCCCACATTAGGCTCTCTGCATAGCAGGAAGCCTCCTTCCTCCTCTCTTTGCCTGCCTCTCTGCCTACTTGTGATCTCTGTCTGTCAAATAAATAAAATCTTTAAAAAAGAGAGAGAGAGAGAATTCTACAACACAACCAAATGGGATATATCCTAACTAAACAAGGCTGGTTCAACATTCAAATATCTATTAATGGAATCCAATAGACTAAAAAAGGAAAATCACCTGCTCAATAGATGCAGAAAGAAGCATCTGACAAAATCTAACACCCATTCTTGATTAAAAATTCTCAGGAAAGTAGGAATAAAGGGGAACTTACTCAAGTTGATAAAGAATATCTACAAAAACCCTACAGCGAACGTCACTACTCAATGGTGAGAAACTAGAAGCTTTCTTACTAAGATCAGGAATAAGGCAAGGATTTCCCCCTCTTCTCCCACATCTGCACCACAGCAGTTGAATGTGGCTGGAGAAAAAAAAAACCATACTGAATGTCTCACTTTAAATCTCATATCCTTACAAATTTTTAAGATCTCTTTGTTCTTGTCCACTGCACATGTGTGAAATGCTCTGCCAGCAATCCGCCAGGCACCTTCTTCCCAGACTCAGTCACAACACAGCAACTGTGCCTGTAATACTGCTGTCCAGCCTGAGCCCTCTGCTCTGTAAGAGTCCTTGGTGCCTGGTGAACCCCTGCATGCTCTCCACCCTCTTTCTAGGACCCTTATGCACTTCAGGTCCTGCTGGTGCAAAGCCCAGTGCACCTGGGCCATGATGTCCTAATCCTCCCATCTGCCTCCTCCCCAGCCTGCAGCTTCCCCTGCTGTTCAAGACCAACAGCATAATCAAGGATCACTGCATGGACTGTTACTGGGTGAAGATGTGCAGGCGCTGGTTCATCTACTGCAAAATGAACCCAATACACAAGCAGAGATAGATGTAGTTCCTTTCATTGTGAAATAATGTGCAAAACTGCATCAATTCTTTGAGGAATGGTACCACCTTATTTAAAGAAAAAGAAAATGCAATCATTGCCTAATCAAAATAAAATAAAATCTCTGTTCTCAGTCACTGAGATGAGTAAAAATCTTTTAGTTTGGGGATTTTTCTTTTCTTTCAGTTATGATGATTTTGCATTTTATATTTTCAGACTGTTTTCAGAGACATAATATCTTCCTGTTAAAGCAAAGTTTTTTCATCATTATACATTTAACTATTAACAAAAAATTACTCTTCTACTATTTTTTGCCCTACAGTTTACTTCGAATTAGTATAGCCACAGCACCTTTATTTTTGTTAGCATTTATATAGCATATATTTTTCTTTCCTTTCACTTTGAGTCTTTCTGTATCTTAATATTCAAATTATGTCTCTTCCAATAAGTTTCTTTTCTTTTTTTTTTTTTTTATTAGAATGACTTTTCAAAAGCCAGTCTGACAGTCTTTGTCTTTTTACTGGAGTATTTAGTCCATTTACATTTAACATAACTAACATACTGAGTTTATATCTACCATTTCACTATTTGCTTTTTATTTGTTGGTATCACCTTAAACTCACATCCATAAACCTTAAGTAGGCCCTTAGTAATCAGTGTGCATGGTTCATTTTACCTCCTTCACTGCCAAACCTGGGGGCAGGAACTGCTTCAGTTTCTCTGCCTTCTCTTTGTCTGCAATGACCAAGGTATAGAGGACTTCATTTTCTGTTGCACTGAGCACTGAACTTACACAAAGTCCCACCATCACACTGACCCTCATAAAAGCACTTGTACTCCTATACTCTGCCTTCTTTCCTATCATTACGGATGAGCAGTTCATGCTCCTATCTAGTCAGCCCTTTTACTTGTTTACTATTTCCTATACCCTCTTATCTATTCAAGGAGATAGGTCCAACAATTTTCTCCTCTTTTTCCTATGTAATTCCCATCAGCTTAAAACATGCCGTTATTTCTCCCATCTTAAACACAAAGTAAAAAACAAAAACTTCTTGGGGCACCTGGCTGGCTCAGTCAGAGAAGGAGTGGACCTATGAAAATAGAGAGGGAGGAAAACCATAAGAGACCCTGAACTCTAGGAAACAAACAGGGTTGCTGGAGGGAAGGTGGGTTGGGGAAAGGGGTAACTGGGGGATGGGCATTGAGGAGGGCACTTGATGTAATGAGTAATAGGTGTTATATGCAACCAATGAATCACTGAATTCTATCTCTGAAACGAATTAAATATAACAAAAATAAATAAGCAAGTAAATAAATAAATACATTTTAAATAAATAATGAAAAAAAAAACAAAACAGCACCCTGTTCTTTTCCTTTTTGTCAGCCTTTTCTTCTTTACCGCTGTATGCTCCTCACTTAATCCACACCAATCTGTGAGGCAAGTGTCACCTTCATTTTACCACTGAAAAAACCAAGTTTCAGAGAAGTCTTTGCATACTAGGTGTAGAGCTGGGATTCATATCCCCAAATGCATTTTATTCTCTCTTCATTAGGCTGCTTCTCTGTTGTAAGCTGTTGTTAACCTGGCCTCATCTTTGTCTTTCTTCATTTTATTTGGGAACATCGATTTCTGCCTCTTCTCATCCATCCAGGAAAATGCACATTTGTGTGTTTTCATATTCATATGCACAGTGTTGTATGACTTCAGATACATTGTCATTAATTCCCTTAAAGCCCATCCATCCATTCTGTAGGATAACAGCCCCAGCCACAGCAAAGGAGGTGGCTCTTTTTTCTCCTATATACATTGTCAGTGGAATTCCTGGATTTGCAGTGTGGGGTGGGTTAGAGTGGTGGTGTGTCTTAGGGTACTGCATGTTAAAAATACATATAAGAGTAGATCTAGGGGCGCCTGGGTGGCTCGGTGGGTTAAAGCCTCTGCCTTCAGCTCGGGTCATGTACCCAGGGTCCTGGGATCCAGAGCCCCACATCGGGCTCTCTGCTCAGCGGGGAGCCTGCTTCCTCCTCTCTCTCTCTCTCTCTCTCTGCCTACTTGTGATCTCTGTCTGTCAAATAAATAAAATCTTAAAAAAAAAGAGTAGATCTAGAAATGCATTTAAACCCTGGTCTTGATGTAGTAGTAAGGTTTTGGAGGAGCTGACAGCCTACTCAAAAATGCCTACATCCTTTCCCTTGATTGTTAACAATGTGTAAGTAATTTGCCATTCCTCCCTTCCTTTCCCCTCTTTATTTCTCTCTTTCCACTACTTCCTATAAAGAGGAAAAATGGTAGTTAAGTTTGAGGGAATCAAAGTTATATATGAAAAAAAAAGTTATAGGTGAAGTTTTGACCACACCAGGGTTGGAGCTCCTGACCCCCATGTTGTTCAGGGGTCAACATGGGGGTCATAGATGTATGTGCATTAACATATATGTGTTTTAGGTCTGGCAAGATGGAGTTGATGAAGGAAGGTATAAAACAAGAAGAAATATACATATTTGTCTCTGCTCTCCTGCTCCAGCACAAAGTTCCTAAACCCTTGAAAATCCCTAATAAAAGCACTAGGAGCATCTGTTGTTTTATTGAGGTGACTCTGGGTGGATTTCTGTATATAGGCTGGTCACCAAAAAGACCAAGCCATGATTAGAAGCTTGGAGTTTTCTGCCCCATCCCTCATCCTCCAGAGAGAAAGGGGCTAGAAACTGAGTTAATTATAGACCGTCCCGATGTGAGGAGGTTTCCATAAAATCCCAATAGAATAAGATTTTTAGGGCTTCCAGGTCTGTGAACTCATCCACATTGGGAGAATGACACATATTCCAAACTCCTGTGCTCAGAAGCCTCCCAGACCTCGCCCCATGTACCTCATCATCTATCTGGCTATTCCTCTATCTCCTTTATCATATCCTATAATAAACTGGTAAATGTACATCTTTCCCTGAGTCCTGCTCTAGCAAATTAACTGAACCTGAGGAGAGGGTTGTGGGAATGTCTGATTTGTAGCCAAGTTGGATAAAGTTGTGGGTAACACGGGGCCCTACCACTTGGAATGGGCATCTGAAATTGGCCCACGCTCCTAACTTATCGACACTATCTCTAGGTGGCAGAATGAATTAAATTACAGTAACCCCAGCTCGTATCACCGAAAATCACTTAGTGTGGGGGAAAACCTCTACACATTTAGAGACCAGAAGTGTCAGAAGTGAAGTGTTCTATGTGAGTCATAAAGCAGATACACAGGAAAGGCAAGACATCAGATGAGAACGCTAGGTTTTCCCTAGTATGCAAAGGCATTTTAGGAAGTGGAAGTAACAGGCCTAGGGACTCAGTGGTGGAAAAAGTCAAGTACATTCAAGTACAGGTAGTTCCTGGTAGAGTATAGGGTACAGATAACATAGCAGTATGTTAGAACTACAAAGGCAGGACCATGCCATGTGGTAGGCAGCCTTAAATGGATTGAATTAGGGAAAGGGAGACCTTAAGGGTTTGCAAGGGAAATGGTATAGCTGACATTGTATTGTAGAAAATAGAGTGTGCAGAGAGTGGACCTCTAAAGGAGAGTGGAAAAAAAAATAAAGGAGAGTGGACCCTATCTTACACACTTTACGGGATCTCATACTTTCTTTGAATTTCCTAGTTAGACCCAAAAGATGGAGGGAGGGAGGAGGACTGTTCCCTCTCCTAAAAGAGATTTCTTCCTGAGCAGCAGCTGGAGGCCCATTCTGCATGGACATCAGGATGGATCTGGAGAGGCTCCAGGGCAGGCGCTAAGTAAACCACATTCTAGGAAGGGGCAGTGCTCTGCAGGCTTCTCCATCCCTTTAGAGGCCACTGACTATACTACCTGTAGCTAACTAGATCACCTGACTGAACACGCAGCACCAGCCGGCTACCTCGCCCTGTCTGTGTCCCTGCCCCTACTTACGTACATAAGATCTCCCTTGAGCCAAGCAGCAGCACCTTTTGCTTAAAGGCATTCACAGTCCTGTGATACAGCAACACCTACAGTACAGCAATGGTTTGCTGAGATAAAGCTCATACATATTACTCCAATCCAGTGGTGAAACTTAACCACATTTTGGCGCCATGCCAGTCCAAACTTCCCTGAGCATGCCCATGCTGCGCACGGATCCCCATTTAGAATGCACAGGGCTCAGGGCTTGACAACACTTACAGAGCACTCAGCCTGGGAAAATTTGCTACTGCCCCTCGGGACAATTTGTTAATTAAACTATAGCCCCTGGAGGATATTACTAGTTGCCAAAGCACATTTAGATATGGCCTTAAGAAAAACATATACTGGCAACAGGTCTTTGGGGAGAAGGACGATATACGACCGTGAAGCTGGGCAGCTGGGGATGCCCGGCTTGCTCAGGGCAGAAGGCCACCCCTTCACAGAAGCCGGACAGCCTGGAACGCCCGGTCAGCTCAGGGTGGAAAGAAATACCGCCTGCTTCGCTTTTCTGTTATCGCTCCTTTCTCTTCCCAGAAGTTCCCGTTGTCTTTTAGATGAGTCCTTTGAATGTGTTTGGTTAACTATAAACTTTATCCTCCTTCTTGCCTGTCCACAAGATGTGACTGGCATTTGACCTTTATGGATTCTTCTGTTGGCTATTGTTTCTATCTAATAAAAGTGAGACTGTGGAGTTGCTCGTGGCACAGTCTTTTCGACTGTTGCCCCCTGCTCCCAGTCTCTTGAAGCTGATTTGTCTGTGCCTAATTCTTCTCCCGTCGCCGACTGGAAGCGGCAAAATTCCTCACAGCTGGCCAGGCAAAGCACCACCAATATCCCAGGCCACAAGGCTGAGTTTCAGCCTATGTTGTATTCTTCTGACCCTTGCCATTGTACGTCGTATGGTTATCTTCGAAAAGTACAATACTTAAAGCTCATTCCAAGTAAATGCCAAGTTCCAAACCTGAGTCAGTCAAAGCCCTCCTTATACCTTATGGGCCCTATTCCCCACTTTTAGAAATTCGGTTTGGTGAATGTTGAATTCCACAGTACCACAGGGGCTCAGATTACTTATTCACTTCCTGAAAGTCAATTAGTATTTTTTTTTTCTTTAAGATTTTTAAAAAAAGATTTTACTTATTTATTTGAGCGCGCGCGCGCGAGAGCACACAGGAGGAAGAGGGGCAGAGGGAGAGGGAGAAGCAGACTCCCTGTTGAGCAGGGAACCCTGAAGATCTGGGGCTCCATCCCAGGACCCTGAGATCATGACCTGAGCTGAAGGCAGATGCTTAACCGACTGAGCTCCCCAGGTGCCCTTAACTATTTTAAGTAATCTCTACACCTAGCATGGGCCTCAAATGCCACCCCAACATCAAGTGTCACACGCTCCTCTAACTGAGCCAGCCAGGCCCCCCTCAATTAGTCTTTAGCAGCTATTTGATTAGCTAATACTATTTTTCATTTTCAACCTATGCAAAATATCAAAATGCATTTTTCACTGTGAAATGTACAGAAAAGTGCCTTAAACAAATATATCACTAATGAATAAATTTAAAGAGAACATCCATGTAACCAACCCCCATGATCAACATGTAGCTGATTTTTTTATTCTGAATACCTACTTTTCCTAAAAAAAAATAAAATAAAAAAAAAAAAATCTTACATTCAACAGAGTAATGCTGGGAAATCAATGAAAGAAAATTATCCATAAATAAACATTCCCTACATCAAAAAATTCCAAGAATTACAAAGTCTATAGGAACTTGGCTAATCAAATAATATAGTACTAATTCAATCAGTATAAAATTGAAAGGTTTTTGAATCTAGAATAACAAATTCACCCTTGTGAAACAGCAAACTTTAAAGTAGGCCACTAATTGAGAACTGTGGGGGAAAAAAAGTGGGAGAGCTAAGCTCATTGGATTTTTAAGGATGTGGAAACTGTCAAACCGTTGAAATTTCTTGGATGCTCCTGGAAAACATTTTATTTTCTTACTTTCATATTAAAGTTAATTGCTATCCAATACTTTGTTTCTACATTTTATCTTAGTCTTGTGGTGATAATACCACAGAATTTTGAGTTTACTTCATTTCCTGACTATAAAGAAAAATTAGATGATTCCATGACTGATGTAGATAAGTAGGTGATTTCTTCAGCCCCACAAGCGGCTGCCCACCACTCTTGGACGGCTCTGCCTCAGCTCTGCTGAGTGTGAGGACAGACTTACTGACAAGAATACAATACCTTCCATATACCTGTTGAGGATCCATCTGGAATAGGTTCTAGGTTCTGACCTTACTCCCCATTTCAGCAACATCTATTTGTTTGCGCTCTGTCTCAATACTCATTATTATTCCAGCATTAACAAAATTTCTGTTAGGAAATTTCTGTGGGTTTACCTTATCTCACTTGTGAGGGAGGCACAACTTTACCTCTGCCCTCTTGGGACTTCCACCCGAGCCTAAGAATTAAAGTGACATAAGACAGATTAACAAAAGAAAGGTGTATGGGGTGCCTGGATGGCTCAGTCCTTAAGTGTCTGCCTTGGGCTCAGGTCATGATCCCAGAATCCTGGGATCCAGCCCCGCATTCAGCCCTGCATCGGGCACCCTCTTCCGGGGGAAGCCTGTTCTCCCTCTCCCACTCCTCCTGCTTGTGTTCCCTCTCTCACTGTATCTCTGTCAAAAAAATAAATAAAGTTGGGGCGCCTGGGTGGCTCAGTGGGTTAAGCCTCTTCCTTTGGCTCAGGTCATGATCTCAGGGTCCTGGGAATGAGCCCCACATCGGGCTCTCTGCTCAGCCTACTTCCTCCTCTCTCTCTGCCTGCCTCTCTGCCTACCTATGATCTCTCTCTCTCTCTCTCCCTCTCTGTCAAATAAATAAAAAATAAAAATTGTATTAAAAAAATAAAATCTTTTTAAAAAGAAAAGCATACCATTTGATTTTTAAGCGTACAAAAAGTCTTCACAAGAAAAGGAAGACCCCAAGAAGTTGGGGTAACTGGATGGCTCAGTGGGTTAAAGCCTCTGCCTTCGGCTCGGGTCATGATCCCAGGGTCCTGGGATCGAGCCCCGCATCGCGCTCTCTGCTCACCAGGGAGCCTTGTGATCTGTTTGTCAAATATATAAATAAAATCTTTTTAAAAAAAAGACCCAAAGAAGTGGCAAAAACCTAAGAACTTACACATAAGATTGAACAGAGTGTCAATTGTGAAAAAGTAAGACATATAAGGAAACTATAGAAAGAGAAGTATTTTAATCAAATCTCGTGCAGACTTCTCTCAGACTTGAGTCCGACCTCTGGTATTCAGACTGCTTCTTTCCTACTGCTAAGGGAGGGTGATTCTCATCTAGGAGTTTCATCTCCTGTTTCAAGGGAAAGAGGGGATGAGGGCCTTTCTTGCACCTGCTGCTTTTCAAGTGTCTTTAGCTCAAAATAAGCAATATATATTTGGGGATAGCCTCCCATGATCCCCTTCTCTTGGCTTGTTTCCATAAGTGTTTTCTGTCATCCATATTTGATTTTGAGAACTGAGGATAAACTGAAGGAGAATTTTCATCTCGCAGTGAAATACTGCTGTGTGCTTAATTTCTTGTTTCCTAACATATTTTCTAACGTCAAATTCTCTGTTCAAATCTAAAAACACAAGTCATCTCAAAGTCAACCTCCAAACGCCTTAATTAGTTCCATTAATAGTCATAACTCCTATTAATCCCGTTTTCTTTTTCTAAATGAAAAAAATTTCCTTTTTTGCCTTAACTTGTAAAAGCCGTCAATACCATAATGCGTCTGCCCTTCATTGCTCTCGAGGATATTGTCAAGTACCTACCCAGCAAACACTACCCTTCCCCCTTTTATAAGATTTCCTGATCTTCATCAGATATCACCCATTTGCCACAGCTATGGGCTTCAGGGAAAGCTAACTCCACCCTGAATGCAAGAGGCGTGATGATGATCCCTGCTTGGTTTAAGCCAATCTCAACATTCCATTCAGTGAACAGTATGTAATTTAGGTCACATACTTGCAGATCTGAATGTTCTCTCCCACGAAACATGAACGAAGAAGTATGAAGCCCCAATCATTTGGGCAGCCACTTTATGACATGCATGGCAGAGCAGAGAAAGAAACAGTGCCTGTTGTCATCCTTAAGCTACTGGATCAATCAAATATGAAACCAGACCTATTCCTATTTCCCATACAATAATTTTCCTTATTTTGTTAATCAATTCTTTTTTTTTAAAGATTTTATTTATTTGACAGACAGAGATCACAAGTAGGCAGAGAGGCAGGCAGAGAGAGAGGAGGAAGCAGGCTTCCTACTGAGCAGAGAGCCTGATGCAGGGCTTGATCCCAGAACCCTGGGACCACAACCTGAGCCGAAAGCAGAGGCTTTAACCCACTGAGACACCCAGGCGCCCCTTCCTTATTTTGTTAAAAAAGAGTATTTTTAGAGCAGTTTTAGGTTCACAGTAAAACTGAAAAGAAGGTACAGAGATTTCCCATATGACCCTGTGCCTATACAGCCTCCCCTAATACCAATACCCCCCACCAGTGTTTTATGTTTGTTATCACTGATAAACTACACTGATGGGGGCACCTGGGTGGCTCAGTCGTAAAGCCTCTGCCTTCAGCTCAGGTCATGATCCCAGGGTCCTGGAATTGAGTCCAGCATGGGGCTCCTTGCTCAGTGGGTAGCCTGCTTCTCCTTCTGCCTGTAGCTCCCCCTGCTTGTATGTGCGCGCGTGCTCTCTCTCTCTGATAAATAAATAAACAAAAATCTTAAAAAAAAAAAAAAAAGCAAAACTACATTGATCCATTACCCGAAGTCCTTAGTTTACATTAAGTTTAACCTTGGGTATTGTACATTCTATGGCTTTAGACAACTGTACAATAACATGAATCCACCATTACAGTATACAAAATAGTTCCACTGCCCTGAAAATCCTCTGTGCTTCACCTGTTCATTCCTCCCTCCCGTGCAACCCCTAGCAAGCACTGATCTTTTTGCCATGTTTGCCTTTTCCAGAATGTTAGAGAGTTGGAATCATACTGTACATAGCCTTTTCAGATTGGCTTTTCATTTAGTTCCTCCATGTCTTTTCATAGCTTGATAACTCGTTTCTTTTTTCTTTTTTGCAGAGTAACATGTCATAGTCTGGAAGTACCAAAGTTTGTTTATCCCCTGACCTACTGAAGGACACCTTGGTTGCTTCAAACTTTCTCAAATTATGCGTCAAGCTAGTGTAAACATCTATGGGAAAGTTTTTGTGTGGAGGTAAGTTTTCATCATCTTTGGTTTTCATCATCAAGTCTTCATCATCATCCTCCTGATACCAGGAGGATCATATGACAAAGTATGTTTAATTTTATAAGAGACTGCCAAATTATCTTCCTAGGTGTCTGTACTACTTTTCATTCCCAGGAGTAATGAATGAGAGTTCCTGTATTCCACATCCATCTAGTGCTCAGTGTGGTGTGTGTTCTGCATCTTGGACATGCTAACAGATGTTGTAGGGGATCTGGATAGACTACCCCCCAATGTACCACAATGGCATACTGATTATTTCTAACTAAAACTATTTTATTTTTAAGATTTTATTTGTTTATTTGACAGAGAGCTAGAGAGAGAGCCCAAGGAGGGGGAGCGGCAAATAGGCAGAAAGGTAGAAACAGGCTCCCGATCCCAGAACCCTGGGATCATGAGCTGAGCAAAAGGCTGATGCTTACCTGACTGCCACCCAGGCACCACTCAGTAAAAATATTTTTTTTAAAAAACAGCCTGTGCAAGGAGGGCCCTCAGAACCGTCTCTGTCCCCCTGAAAGCAGGAAATAAGTTATAAGAGCCTATTTAGCCAGAACGGTTCCATCCGGTTAAACAGTGATTTTGTTGTTTATGCAGTAAAACTTAAACTGACCCTGTCCCCCCCTCACCAGGGGAACTTACTTAAAAGCAAGTCCGGGAAACCAGTAAAATATGGTCGACCAGTCCCAGGTAACAGAGCCCAAATACAAGGGCGGGTCAGGTCAGGTGGAGATAACAGCCTGAATGTAGGCATGAGTCGGGCCAGGTGGAGACATCCAATCAGTGGGACGCGCATACTGTCTCCCTAGCTACCAAGGAGTGTGGGCCCTGCCTTTTGGGCACCTTTTGAGCGCCAATTCTGACCAAGGTGATAGGCTAGTTCAAATAGCTACTATGGGGTGAATTGTAATTCAATTGGCCACCCGTGTGTGACCTCGCTGTTAGGGCCAATTTAATGTTAACACCTGTTTAACTATTGGGGCCTGCTTAGCCAGAGCGACTCCATGTTGCCTAGGTAGCCATAGTGTTGTTTACATCCACGGACTTCATTCCAGGAATAAACGTCCCCAGAGCTCCTGGTATGGTTCTGGGTATCGATTTCAGGAGTAAACACCTTAACAATAGAAGCCACATACCTTGGGTCTGCGCTTATGCCCTATATGCCCTATATGCCCTATAAAACCAGCCTGTGAGGGGCGCCTGGGTGGCTCAGTGGGTTAAAGCCTCTGCCTTTGTCTCAGGTCATGATCCCGGGGTCCTGGGATTGAGCCCCGCGTCAGGCTCTCTGCTCGTCAGGGAGCCTGCTTCCTCCTCTCTCTCTGCCTGCCTCTCTACCTGCTTGTGATCTCTGTCTGTCAAATAAATAAATCTTTAAAAAAAAAACAAACAGCCTGTGAGATCAGGATGGGGTTGCTCTCTTCAGAGGCGGCCCTGGCCGGTCAGTCTGACTTCTAATGCTTGGCATAGAATAAAGCTCTACATAACTCTCACTTTGTCTCAGTCTCGTTCCCCTGGCCGGTCAGTCTAACTTCTAATGCTTGTCATAGAATAAGGCTTTGTATAACTTTCACTTTGTCTCAGTCTCGTTCCTTTGAATGGACCCCAACATTCTGGGGGCTCGTCTGCGATCTAACAATGAGAACTGAATCAGCATCAGAATTTCTGGGAAAAGGGGCGCCTGGGTGGCTCAGCGGGTTAAAGCCTCTGCCTTCAGCTCAGGTCATGATCCCAGGGTCCTGGGATCGAGCCCCGCATCGGGCTCTCTGCTTGGCTGGGAGCCTGCTTCCTCCTCTCTCTCTCTCTGCCTGCCTCTCTGCCTACTTGTAATCTCTATCTGTCAAATAAATAAATCTTTAAAAAAAAAAAAAAAAAAAAAAAAAAAAAAAAAAGAATTTCTGGGAAAAGCCTCCAGAGGTAAGATCTTGAGATTTTATCCTGCAGGATCTGGTCTGTCTGTCTGGTTGTGGAGCTCTAGGGTATAGCCCACTGGGGAGAAGCTGGGCGCAGCATTGCTCCCCAGGGCTGGAGTGGATGAGGGGATGCCCCATCCCTCTACTGGGAGATTGCCAGGGGGTTCGAATCCCCCTAGGTGGTCAGGGGAACTGCCAGGGGTTTTGAGTTCCCCTAGGCAGTCAGAGGACCGAGAAAATCCCCACCAGCGGCACGTTGTATTTTTTTTTTTTTAAGATTTTATTTATTTATTAGAGAGAGAGAGAGAGAGAGCGAGCACAGGCAGACAGAGTTGCAGGCAGAGGCAGAGGGCGAAGCAGGCTCCCTGCCGAGCAAGGAGCCCAATGTGGGACTCGATCCCAGGATGCTGGGATCATGACCTGAGCGGAAGGCAGCCGCTTAACCAACTGAGCCACCCAGGTGTCCCGGCAGGTTGTATTTTTGAGTTGGGATTATGTCTTGCACACCCTTAGACTTGATATCTGGTTGAGGAAGGGCTGCTCGGTCTGGTCTGCGGTTGTCTTTGCCTTGTCTTTTTGTTGTCTGTTATGTTGTTTGTTGTGTTTGAAAAAATGGGGCAAGCGGAGAGTAAGGGACCTATGACACCCGTAAGTCTTGTTCTCCAGCATTTCAAGGATTTTCACGGTAAAACCACCCAGTTGGGTAACAAGGTTTACCCAGGAAAACTCTCTAAAACTGGGAATCCTTTCTCTGCCTTCTGGCAGCACTCCCCCTTCTGTTTCTGCACCGACTTGGGTGCGGCCTGCGTAACTGGCCTCTAGACCGTCCTCGGTGCTTCCTGCACCATGGCTCCTTCCCTCTTCACTGTCAAGGAGCAAGAAGAGCAGCCCCTGGACCTAACACCCCCCACTCCAGATCTTCCCACCCGTGTCTCAGGTAAACATTAAAAGTGGAGTGGGTCCAGGTGAAATGTAAATCAGTATTTGAACTAAGTTAAGTTTGTTGGTTTAATTAAGATAGACATGTCTTTAAAGTTACAGCAGTAAATGTGAAACTTCAATCAAAGTTTACTGAAGGTCAAATAAGCTCATGCTATTTGTTAAAATCTGTTAGCAAAGAAATAACTGAACTGATGGTTAATTGTCTGTCTCAAAGTTTTAATGGGTAATTGTTAAAGTAACTTTCAAAGTCTTCAGTAACCTGAAACTTTAAAGTTTTAGTTGGATGACAAATGGAATTAAATTATGGACTAGATTTATCTAGGTCTTAACCAAATGAGATAAAATGCTAAAGCATTGAGTACTTGATGTAGGTTTATGCTTTTGACTTCTTATTGCAATTCTGTTGTAACTGTTCACAACTGGTTAATACTTAACCATCACTAGAGACTGAAGTGTTTCTAAGAATAGAAAATTCTGCTAACTGTAACCAAGACTGACGGAAGTAAGGGAAATAACCCTATATGTTAAAAAGTAGGAGATACATAAGAAAGATAAGGAATGGGAATACATTTTGTTAAAGAAAAAGGTAATTTTGTCCTAAATGAGATGGTTGTTTGAAAGGAAATGGCTTGGGACAAAACCTGAATACAAAAGAAAGTTGTACAAGGTTTGTGAAGGGAAATTTTCAGAAAAAAATTTTAAGTATGGTCAGAATGGACTACCAAAAGAAAAACGCCATAAGGTTTTTATTAAAATTTTTAATGTTGTCTGAAAAACCAGAGGAAAGGCAGTTGACTGATAGTAAGTTTAAAAAAAAAAACTGTACACACAAAAAAAGAGGGCCTAAGAGAGTAAATAATCTTGTCTGAAAGTAAAAATGTCTGGTTGCACCAGAACATGAAAGGAGATAATAAAAACTAAACTTGAGGGTATATAGTAAGTCGTAGAAGGCTTGGGGAAAGTGACTTTTATTTGCCTTGGTTTATAGGTTTAAAAGGAAACAATGAAATATGTAGAAAATTTGACCATATTAGATAAGTTTTGATGGATTTATTCACAAGAAGGAAGAAAAGACTAATAAATCTTTTTCTGTAAAATGTTTCTGTTCAAATGAGGCATAGTATTTAAGGAAGGAAGACTAAAGCCCTCTGTCATGACAAATCTATATTGGTGATCCACTCAAGTAAATGTTAACTATTATGTATTAATTGATCTACTTAATGCTTCTATGTTTTGTTTTATCAGATGTCAAACATCCATAATCCTATTTAAGCATGTGCTTTAAAACTTAGATTTTAACAACTGTCAACAAGATTTAAATTATAAATGAGATCTCTTTGACTCATAAGGATTTTCCTTGGTATGCTAAGTTACTCAGGAAGTACTGCTAAACCGATGATAAACCTTGGGTTACATTTGGGTAAATGCAATAACTATTATAGAGATTCTATGGATTTCCTAAAGTTTTAATGTTTTGATAAGGGTCATCACTTGATTTAACCATATCTATTCTAAATTTTTGTCATTTGTAATTGTTTTAATTCTCTTGTAAATTGAATTCCACCTTAAAGGAAATTCATATGGGAGACTTTCAGGACAAACACAGGTCTTTGATATGCTGAAATCCTGGAACTGAAATGGGTAAATATTTCCAGAAATAAGAGCTGCATTCAAACTAAACCAGAATTAGTAACATGGGACTAGATGAACTGAGAGATTATAATGTTATGTCTCTTAATGTTGTATCTGTTGTTTTAAACATTGCTGGTTCTCTAATGTTTGCTCTTCCAGACTAAGGAAATTTTTTTTTCTTAAGATGTCTGTGACTTACAGAAATGTAAACATATTCATTTGTAAACAAATCAAAGCATTCAACTTTTCTCTCAATCTGAACCCTCTGAAACTCAAAAGGTCTCAGCAAGTATTCTTTCTTCCATGACAGTTGGTCATTTGCATAAGTCCAATAAGAATCTGTTCTCCTTATAACAGGACACCATTGGAAACACTGGTTATTTTACCAAGGTTTAGACTGGAATGTCATATTTGAGAAAGACTCAGATATAACCAGAAGCTTAAAGGAACTAAGGTTGACTTTATGAAACCTGGAGCCGTAAAGCCCCTTCAAACTGTTGGCCTGATACCTTGCTTACAGAGTTCCCAGCAGCCTCACCAGGTGAGTAAAGAATGTCACTTCCTGGCAGGTGCAGGAATCTCAGGATACTTTGGGACTTCAGGAAGAAGAATTCACCCAAAATGACTGGTATTGTAGGCATGTCTGATGACAAGTATATGGCTTGGCTTCTGGCCTGGAGAGGCTATTACAAGTTCAACTGAGAGATTCCTTATAAGAAGTTCCAGCAAAGCAGATTCTAAAAGATCTATATGATCACTTACTGTTCTTGCTGAGCTTATGTAAATAATTGGGCCAAGTTTATTAAATCTGGACTTGTTTTTCAAATAAATTAGTCCTGATTTGGCTATCTCTGGAAATGAGGGTTATTCTAGAGAGAAAAATTATGTTTCAGTAACACACCTTTGTGGATATTAAGTTCTTAATTTTGTTGTCTTTAAAGTTTTGTTTACCTAAACTAGACAACTTGAGGTAAACGTCAGAGAAATTGCACAACAGCTTGTTTAGACGATCTTGCCTTTGCCAGTCAGTCAGCCCCAGATATAAGGAGGGAACTTCAAAAAATTGAAGGATTTGAAGGAAGAATCTGACTGAGTTAGTGGGAATAGCAGAGATAGCCACTGAGGACTATGAGTCATGCTTGCGGGGCACGAGAGCCCTTACAGGCTCTGCAGGAGAAAGAGTATCAGGTGTTAACAACGAAAACACAGCTTTGTCGGAGCCACGCCACTTGTTTTGGCTTTGATCTCCATGAAGGAGTGCGTTCACTGTCTGAGTCCAGAAAACAGGTGATCACCTGATACCCCAGCTCCACCACACCCCGATAAGAGAGGGAGTTTCTTGGGACACTGTAGGCTGTGGATACCGCGGTTTGTGGAGATTGCCCAACCTCTCTACGAACTGACTAAGGGAGGACTCACTGTGGTAAAGTGGACAGCTGAGGCAGAAGGAGCATTTCGAAAATTACAAACAGCCTTACTGAGTGCCCCAGCATTGGCCATCCCGGATGTTACCAAGCCCTTCTACTTGTATGTGGATGAAAAGGCAGGGACGGCCAAAGGAGTTTTAACTCAGACTCTAGAGCCTTGGCAAAGGCCAGTAGCCTATATTAGCAAAAAAATTAGATCCAGTAGTGGCTGGGTTCCCCCCTTGCCTCCGCATAATTGCTGCCACAGCCCTCCTAGTCAAGGATGCAAGTATATTTACAGAAATGGACTAAATTAGACTATGAAGGGGATTGGGCTAAGACTAGAACAGGAAAGTTAATTCTTCCTCGAAGACTAGGAAAAAAACTAATAAGCCAAATACATCAGGGCACCCATTTGGGGACACGTAAGCTTAAGGAGCTTATGGGAAAGCAGTTCCAGGTTTCTAAATTAGGGCGTATGGCTCAGGATGTGGTTGGTACTCAATGTCAGGCAGTCAATGCGGGAGAAACTAGAATGGGAAGAGGGAAAAGAGAAAGAGGTAAGGAACCAGGAATTTACTGGGAAATGGATTTTACAGAGATGAAACCAGGAAAATATGGACACAATATTTGTATATGTTGTGTCTGCAGCTTTCTCTGTGTGTTACAATCTCATTGGCCACCTGTGTGTGGCCAGGCCCAACCACATGGCCTTTGCTCTATAAAAGTTAGTCTGTGAGGCAGGGAGGGGTCGCCCTCTCTGGAAGAGGCAACCCTGAACAGTCAGTTTGATTCTCGATGCTTGGCGCGAAATAAAGCTTTGCTTGACCTTCGCTTTGTATCAGTCTCGCTCCTTTGATTACGGACTTAACAAAATCACCCAAGTGAAAGGCACCCACCCTGTACCAAGAGGTAAAGAAACATCCTTATAACCAGAGATAGGAAATTCAGAGCTGAGAAGGCTGTATAAACCAACCGTACAGGCCACTTTTAGGCAATCAAAGGGAGCAAGAAACACCCAAGCTGGAAGGGGCAGGGCCCAAGTCACTATGGGGCTAAAGGCAAACAGGCCTATCAGGAGACCCACCTCAATATATCCATAAGCCCTAGCTGACCACTGGGCTACTTACAGCCAGGCACAGCCACCAAAAAAGGAAAATTGTGTACATTCTCCTTCAGTCCCCCACCTTAACTACCGCCCATGCCCCCACCCTGTCCTGGCAGACAGTCTCTCCCTTTCTCTCACATTTATTCAGTAAACTTCTGTCTCCTTTGTTCTGCCTTGGGTGAATTCCTTCACCATGGGTGCGCTGGGTGGCTGGCCTCCACCCCATGAGACCGCCCCACACCAACTTTGTTATCATTTGCTAATTTACTACTTTAGCCTAAATTCTGTTCAGAACTTCTTACTGATTTAAGCTCCCAAAGACAAGTTTTCTTTGTCCTGTCAATTCCTCACAAATGTATTGTCTCTTTGCCTAAGATGTATAAAGACTGCTTGCCATAAAAATAATTTTTTTAAAAGATTTTATTTATTTATTTGTCAGAGTGAGCACAGGCAGACAGAGTGGCAGGCAGAGGCAGACGGAGAAGCAGGCTCCCGCTGAGCAAGGAACCCAATGTGGGACTCGATCCCAGGATGCTCGGATGATGACCTGAGCCGAAGGCAGTGGCTTAACCAACTGAGCCACCCAGGCGTCCCATAAAAATAATAAAAAAAAAAAATGACAGCCTTGGGGTGCCTGGGTGGCTCACTGGATTAAAGCCTCTGCCTTCGGCTCAGGTCATGATCCCAGAGTCCTGGGATGGAGCCCCGCATTGGGCTCTCTGCTCAGCTGGGAGCCTGCTTCCCCCCACCCCCACCTCTGCCTGCCTCTCTGCCTACTTGTGATCTCTGTCTGTCAAAATAAATAAATAAAATCTTTTTTTTTTTTTTTTTTTAACATGACAGCCTTAGTCATTTCTTTGGGTCTCAATTTCATTATTGGGCCTCCAGGTGCACATAATAACACTTTGTTTTCTCCTCCTGTTAATTTGTCTCAGGTCAATTTAATTCCTAGACCAGCTAAGAGAACTTGATGGATAGGGGGAAATAATTCTTCCTTCCCTACAATGTATAGTTTCCTTATTTTTTTTTAAACCTGTTTGAAGGGACACTTGGGTGGCTCAGTCATTAAGCGTCTGCCTTCAGCTCAGGTCATGGTCCCAGGGTCCTGGGATGGAGCCCCCTATCCAGCTCTCTGTTTGGTGGGAAGCCTGCTTTTCCCTCTCCCACTCCGCCTGCTTGTGTTCCCTCTCTCGCTGTGTCTCTGTGTCAAATAAGTAAAAAATTTAAAAGTAAATAAATAAATAAACCAGTTTGAGTGGATTTTGGTTACTTGCCATCAAAAGAGGCCCAACTACTATAAATTCATTGACATGGCTATAGACTTCTTAAAAGACCAACTGGACTCTGGAGGGAATAAAAGTTTAACTGTTAAAAATAAAGCCATACAAGTATAGCATTAGGGAAAAATAAAAGAGGGGAAAATGTAACAATAATCATACTGAGGAGAAGGTATTCCTTAGCATAACATAAAATCCAGACTTGTTAAAAAGAAAAACACAGGCCGAAAATGGTGTCACTGAGTCACCAAACCCGGGGCTCAATACCTAACCTAACGGCAATTTCAACCTCTCCGAGATAGCAGTCTCAACTGTTCAGCTGAGAATTTTCTGATCTTGTCAGTGAGGCATCTGTCACGAGGCCATCCCCCAAAGGAAGATGAGATCATCTGCATCATTAAACTCCCTCATCTTCCCCCAAAGGATGGGCCTGCCTGAAGCAATCCTTCCTTTTTTTTGCTGTATACCTTCTCGTGCCACTCTCCTTCCTAGAAAAACCTTCCATTTTGTACAAATCCTCGGAGCTCCCCTCTACTTCTTAGATGGGATTCTGCCCAATTTATGGATCATGCTTAGTAAAGTCACTATATCTTCAAGTTTCTGGGATGCCTGGGGGGCTCAATTGGTTGAGCCTCTGTCTTAAGCTCAGGTCGTGATCCCAGGGTTCTGGGATCGAGTCCTGCACCGTCTGTTGCTTCCTCTGCTTGCCACTTGCCTTGCTTGTGCTTGCATGTTTTTTTTTCTTTCTCTCTCTCAGTTTGACAAACAAACAAACAACCAAATAAATAGAACCCTTTAAAAAAAGGGGGGGGTTAGATCTTCAAATTTCTTTGTTTGAATTTTGGTTTTTAACACTGTCAAGGAAGAGACCAAGAGATTAAACATCATAAAATGTGAAGATACGACAAAAGAAAATTTAAAAAGAAGTTACAGGATAGGAGAAAATACAACACAAAATCGACAGGCGACAGACAAAGGCCTTCTACAAACCAATAAGAAATTTGGCCAAAAGATGTAAAGTGACGCTCTCTGAAGGTAAAATACAAACTGATAATAAATGTAGGAAATAATACTGGCTCAACTTGATGGACCAAATTCGTAACCTGTCTTCTCCCAAATTCCTTTAAAGGAAAGAAAAGACACTTTTTTTAGAGATTGTATTTTTAAATAATCTTTACACCGGCTGTGGGGCTCAAATTCAAAACCCCAAGATCAAGGGCTGCACATGCCACCTTCTGAGCCAGCCATTAAGCAACAGACTTTTGGCTTCAGCTCAGGTCATGATCTCAGGGTCATGAGATTCTTGGGCTCCATGCTCAGAGCAATCTGCCTGAAATTCTCTCCCTCTCCCTCTGTCCGTCCTGCTTGGGCTCTCATGCTCACTCTAAAATAAATAAATAGGGTCCCTGGGTGGCTCAGTGGGTTAAGCCTCTGCCTTTGGCTCAGGTCATGATCTCAGGTCATATTTTCTGAGGCACCTCTGCCCAGGGGGGGGCCTATACTAAATACTCTTTCTTCCCCTCTCACTGTTTAATAGATGTGTTATTACTCTTTGTTAAAATGTTGGTTACTTTTGTAATTTATTTATTTATTTGGCACACAGAGAGAGAGCACACGAGAGCACAAGCAGGAGGAGCAGCAGAAGGAGAGGGACAAGTAGACTTTCCACCGAGCAGGGAGTCTGATGTGGGGTTTGGATTTCCAGACCGTGGGGTCATGACCTGAGCTGAAGGCAGACACTTAACCGACTGAGCCACCCAGGTATTCTACTTTTATATTTTTAAATAAAATAATAAAATATTTAAGTCTTTATTTCTAGTTCCATTAAATCTATAACTTTCAAAGACAAAGACTTTAGTAACCCCTATGTTTTCCTGAATGCTTCCTTCCACTTTTCTTGTCTCCCAAAAAACTGTTAATGCTCCAAGAAGATAACTAACTTCTTATTAATTTCTGATTAACCACCTTGCATACTGTTTAGAAAATATAGTCTGCATCATTTCTACTCTTGGGACTTTACTAAACTTTTTAATCTTCTGCACATTGTCAACCTTTATACATATTCTAAGAGTATTTGAAAAAATGTATTATCTGTTGCAAGATTCTCTTCTCTCTCTCTGACTAATCAAATCTACTAATTATGTAATTTAATTCTATAAGGAATTAATTAAAGGTACTATATCTTTCCTTATTGTTTGTCTTAGATCTGTTAGTTTCTAGGAGTCCTCCTCTCCTAACCCTCTGTTTTTGAAAGGCAAAAGCCAATAAAACCCCATTTGCCAAAAAAGGCAATTTTATCCATCCAAAAGAGGGCAAGAAAGAAGTACAAAAGACACACAGAGAAAGCACACAATAAAATGATAGAAATATCTGAATATATCAGGAATCCATAATTATTGATGGATCAAACTTGCCTATTAACATAAATGGAATGCCAGGCTTGATTTTTTAATTTATTACAGTTATTTCTAGGGGACATACCAAATACTTAAAAATATAAAAAAGGAAAAACAGAGAAACAGATACACATGACAAATACTAACAAAAAAGAAAATGGATGTAGCTGTATTAATCAGTCCAAATAAATTCAAGGCAAAAAGAAAAAAAGTATTACTGTAAGTAAAGAAAAACATGATTTTTTAAAAATTCAATTCGCCAAGAATATATAACTCTAAACTTGTTGCATTTAATAAGATCACTTCAAAATGTAAATGATAATAGTATTTTAAGAAAATGCAGGAAGTTATTTTCCTACTCTGAGAGTATCTATATTTGAGTTTTCTCAAAAGCAGTTGCTTTTTTCCTTCAACAAAATATTGTTGAAGGAAAATAAGGAAGACCTAAGTAAATGGAAAAACATCCCATCTCGTGTATCAGAATGTGACTGTATTTATTTGGAGATAGGGCCTCTAAAGAGGTAGTTAGAGTAAATAAGGTCATATGAAGGGGCCCTAATCCAAGAGGACCGGTGTCCTTATAAAAAGAGATTAGGACACAAACATGCATGAGAGAAAACCATGTGAAGATACAAGAAGATGGTCATCCATAAGCCCAGAGAAAGCTCTGGAACAGATTCTTCCCTCCTGGTCCCCAGAAGAAAACAACCCTGCTGATGCCTTGTGATCTTGAATTTCTATCCTCCAAAACTATAGGAAATTAATTTCTGTTGTTCATGCCACCAGTCTCTGGGATTTGTTATAGTCACCCTGGCAGACTGCAAATTGATCTACAGATTCAATGCAATCCCCATCAAAATTCCAGCTGGCTTCTTGGCATAAATTGACAAGCCGATCCTAAAATTCCTATCGAAATTCAAGGGACCCAGAATCTCGAAAAAGAGTAAAGTTGGAAGATTCAGATTTCCCAAATTCGAAACTTACTACAAAAGCAACAATAATCAAGACAATGTGACATACACATAAGGATAGACATAAAGATCAACAGAATAGAAGAGTCCAGAAATGAACCCTCACATTTACAGTCAATTGAATTTTGACAAGGATGTCAAGAAAATTCAATGGGAGAAAGAATGATCTTTTCAACAAATGGTGTTGACACAACCAGATATCCAAATGCAAAATAGTGAATTTGGATCCCTATGTCAAACCATACATAAATTGACTCAATTTATATGTATATATATGCATATGTAGGTCTATACGTAAAACTAAAATTACAGAACTCCTAGAAGAAAATACAGGAGTAAGGGCACCTGGATGGCTCAGTTACGTGGAGCATGCAACTCTTGATCTACAGGTCACAAGTTCAAGCCCCACACTGGTCACAGAGCTTACTTAAGAAAACAAAGACCAAAAAAAACCAAACCCTAAAAACTTTTATGCATTAAAGGATACCATTAAAAAAAAATAGGGGCACCTGTCTGACTCAGTCAGTAGAGCATGACACTCTGTTTTTGTTTGTTTGTTTTGTTTTTCTATCCAACAAGAAGCCATTACTTTATTAATGACAGAAACAGTACAAATTTCAAACCAAGCTGCAGTTATTCTTTTTTTAAAAAAATATTTTATTTATTTATTGGACAGACAGAGATCACAAGTAGGCAGAGAGGCAGGCAGAGAGAGGCGGAAGCAGGCTCCCCGCTGAGCAGAGAGCCCGACTAGGGGCTTGATCCCAGGATCCCAGGATCATGACCTGAGCCGAAGTCAGAGGCTTTAACCCAGTGAGTCACCCAGGCGCCCCTGCAGTTACTCTTTTGAAACACCAAATAAAGTCCTTGATTTCAGATGGTAACAATTACATTGTTAATTCCACAACAGCATTTACAATATCATTACTGTTGTTCTTCAGGGCTCAGATAGCCTTTGCTCTGGACACATTTGCTTGTGACATGACCAATCCTATGTCCTTAACCTCTACACCAGTTTCATCAACCTCTTCCTCTTAACTCGCCTTTTGTACAGCTGGAGTCTGTGTGTTTTCTTGAATGTTTGAGCCAGCTTCACCTTGAAATTTGAATTTCTCAGCAGCTGCTAGCTGTGCTCGCTGAGATAAATCCTCGATCTTGGCTTCCCCCAAAACCACGTAGGTATCAGAAGCTGGGCTCTTGTAGACATCTGGTTTTGTGATGACAGGGTATTCTTAGATTTCTGGATGGTAACTCTTGTAACCTCTGTTACCTGTCAAAGACCCGTTTCGACATAGCCTTCTGTGCCTTCTTTTTACTCTGGCTCTGCTCTGCTTTACTGACTGGTCTTCATGGATTTCAGTGGCTGTTGCCAGTGGGGCTTGTTCTGTGGTTGCCTGTGTGGAATCCGTTTTTCAGGCTCTGGTATTGATTCATCACTATCAGATTCTGTTCCAGACTGTCTCAACCTGGGACTGTGGCAACTCCTGCTCTGTAGCAGAGACAGTTTCTGTGGCTTCACCAGGCATTTTGTGCAGGGAACGTGGAACCAAGATGGCCGCAGAAAGTGAGCATGCGACTCTTAATATCAGGGTCGTGAGTTCAAGCCCCACACTGGGTATGAAGCCTACTTAAAAAAAAAAAAATTAAAAAAGTAATAAAAGGAAACTCACTGGGGCGCCTGGGTGGCTCAGTGGGTTAAAGCCTCTGCCTTCGGCTCAGGTCACGATCCCAGGGTCCTGGGATGGAGGCCCGCATCAGGCTCGCAGGGAGCCTGCTTCCTCCTCTCTGCCTGCCTCTCTGCCTACTTGTGATCTCTGTCAAATAAATAAATAAAATCTTTAAAAAAAAAAAAGGACAACTCACAGAATGGGAGAAGATATTTGTCAATCATATATTTGATAAGAGACTTGTATGTACAATATATAAAGAACTCTTTTGACTCAATAATAAAAAGACAGTCCAACTTAAAAAAATAGGACAAGAATCTAAATAGACATTTCTCCAAAGATATACAACAGTCAAGAAGTACATGAAGGGATGCTCAACGTCATTAGCCACCAAGGAAATGCAAACCATAAAACTACAAAGAGGGCGCCTGGGTGGCTCAGTGGGTTAAGCCTCTGCCTTTGGCTCAGGTCATGATCTCAGGGTCCTGGGATCGAGTCCCACATCGGGCTCTCTGCTCAGCAGGGAGCCTGCTTCCTCCTCTCTCTCTGCCTGCCTCTCTGCCTACTTGTGATCTCTCTCTGTCAAACAAATAAAATCTTAAAAAAAAAAAACTACAAAGAAACTATTACTCACTAGGATGTCTAAAGACAGTAATAGGGGCGCCTGGGTGGCTCAGTGGGTTAAAGCCTCTGCCTTAGGCTCAGGTCATGATCCCAGGGTCCTGGGATCGAGCCCCGCATCGGGCTCTCTGCTCCGCGGGGAGCCTGCTTCCTCCTCTCTCTCTCTGCCTGCCTCTCTGCCTACTTGTGATTTCTCTCTGTCAAATAAATAAAATTAAAAAAAAAAATCTCTTAAAGACAGATAATAACCTGTGCTTGCAAAGAGGTGGAGTAATTGGAGCTCTCATAAACTGCTGTGGGATTTCAAATGGGACTTCGAAAAATGGTCTGGCAGCTCCTCAAAAGGTTTAACATAGAGTTGCCGTAAGACCCATCCGTTCTATTCCTCCACATACAGAAAAATGAAAACATAGGTCTGCAAGTTGCAGAACAGTACATTAGTATGTTCACACTCCCATATGCTTACATACTGCAAACACACAGGAAAAATCAAGATGTGTGCACCTACCTCTGAGGGAAAAGGGGAACTGGAAAAAGAAGAGACTCTATCATTTCCCATTTTAAACTTTGCAGTATTGCTTACCTCTGTTTCAAAAAATATGTATTTTTTTCTCTAAAAAATCTTTATTTTGATTTTTCTTATAGATAGCAGTTTAAAAAGCAATATGCAAAACTAGGGCAATTATCTTGAGACCATGAGAAATGAAACACGTGGGCTCTGACTCTGGCCATTCCCTTTTGCTTCACATACTCAAGACTTTCATATACGCTATCGTGTTTGATCCTCTGTAAGAGACTTTAAAAAAAATTTTTATTTTTTTATTATTATTTTTTAAAGATTTTATTTATTTATTTGACAGAGATCACAAGTAGGCAGAGAAGCAGACAGAGAGAGAGGAGGAAGCAGGCTCCCTGCTGAGCAGAAAGTCCGACACAGGGCTCCATCCAAGGACCCTGGGACCATGACCTGAGCTGAAGGTAGAAGCTTTAACCTACTGAGCGACTTTTACCATGTTACAAACAAGAACTCTGAAACCCAGAGAAATAAAAAAAAGCTTGTTGAAGGCTACAGAACTAGTTAATAAAGCCAGAGTTAGAACTCTGATTACACCTCGCCACAATACTGCTGCTCACCATAGAGTTCCACACTGGGAGTCAGTCAAGGCTCTGTCACTTATTAGATCACTTCAGGAGCTTAATATTCTCCAAGCCTCAAGATCCTCCTCAGCCATATTCGAAAAAGACTCCCAAATTCTGGTGAACGTATTGAATTTTGCATGTAAAGCATTTGGTACTGATAAAAGTAGCTATTGTTGTTGTTATGTATAAATAAAACACTGGGCATCTCTGAACATTATATCTATACTGCTTCTAGGGTCACATTCAAAAGGTTGACTTTTAGTGTCTACTAAGGCTAAACATACGCAATGTTTTGCCCTATTATATGGCAGTTATATATGTATGCAATATATATATGCCCTATTATACGGCAATTCCACTCTCAGATATATACCCCAATGAAATGCACACTTATGTTCATCAAAAGAAGGTTCTTAGACACTTCTCCAATGAAGACATACAAATGGCTATCAGACACATGAAAAAATGTTCATCATCACTAGCCATCAGGGAGATTCAAATTAAAACAACATTGAGATACCACCTAACACCAGTTAGAATGGCCAAAATTAGCAAGACAGGAAACAACGTGTGTTGGAGAGGATGTGGAGAAAGGGGAACCCTCTTACACTGTTGGTGGGAATGCAAGTTAGTGCAGCCACTTTGGAGAACAGTGTGGAGATTCCTGGAGAAATTAAAAATAGAGCTTCCCTATGACCCTGCAATTGCACTGCTGGGTATTTACCCCAAAGATACAGATGTAGTGAAAAGAAGGGCCATTTGTACCCCAATGTTTATTGCAGCAATGGCTACGGTCGCCAAACTGTGGAAAGAACCAAGATGCCCTTCAACGGATGAATGGATAAGGAAGATGTGGTCCATATACACAATGGAGTATTATGCCTCCATCAGAAAGGACGAATACCCAACTTTTGTAGCAACATGGACGGGACTGGAAGAAATTATGCTGAGCGAAATAAGTCAAGCAGAGAGAGTCAAGTATCATATGGTCTCACTTATTTGTGGAGCATAACAAATAACATGGAGGACATGGGGAGATGGAGAGGAGAGGGAGTTGAGGGAAACTGGAAGGGGAGATGAACCATGAGAGACTATGGACTCTGAAAAACAACCAGAGGGTTATGAAGGGGCGGCAGGGGGGTGGGGGGGTGGGGGTGGGAGGTTGAGGAACCAGGTGGTGGGTAATAGGGAGGGCACGTACTGCATGGAGCACTGGGTGTGATGCCAAAACAATGAACACTGTTATGCTGTAAATAAACAAATAAAAATAAATATATAAAAAAAGAAGGTTTTTGAATGTTCATAGCACGATAGTCCCAATCTGAGAACTCTCAAATGCCCATTGGTAGTGAAGCTGACAAACCTATCACAAAATGGAACACCACTTAGCAATGATAATAAATGATGTACAACTATACCCAACAATACACAGGAATCTCAGAAACAATGTCGAGGGAAGGCAGACAGACACCGAAGACGACGCACCGAAGGACTCATTCCCATAAAATAGCTCATTTTGTTGGAAAAGGACAAAGTAACTTTGGGGACAGGGGATATGCCCGTTGCAGAAAAGAGGGTGGCTGCTGGCGTGCTGGGAATGAGGTTTCTGGGTTCCTGTGCTTGACTACAAAAGTAAGTTCCCGTTGTAAAAATTCATTGGACTGCACGCTTAGTGTCTGCGCACTTTCTGTACGTATGTTATAAATCACTAAAAGTTAAAAAAAAAAAAATGATTTGCCCTTTTCCGTGGAGGACAAATTCTTGGAATTCTTCCTAAACTCATTTAGGTCTGGTTTCACCACTAATCGATTACCCAGAATGGATTACCCAACTTCCACTCCCAACGCCAACAACCGCCCGAGGGAGGGCAGCGTTCCCGCAGCGGGTTCAGGACCACGCCCAGTATTCAGCCCACCGCGCGCGCCCCACGCGGACTGGAGGCTGACCCGCTGCTTTAACTTCGGGCGAGTCCCGGGTGCGCAGGCCGCGGGATCTGAAGAGCCCAGACGCCTCCTGACGTGGCTCCACCACCCACCGTTCCTGCGCCAGTGGACGCCTGACCTGGTCGGGCCTGCGAAGCGCACTCTGCCGCCCCGGACCAGACTTCGGCCGGGGGCCACCTGCGCCTTTCCTTCTCCAGGTCCGGACGGCAGCCGCGCGCAGTCGGGATGGTGACGGTGGTCCTGGAGCCCGCAGGCCGCTGCAGCTGGGACGAGCCCGTGCGCATCACCGTGCACGGCCTGGCCCCGCGACAGCCCGTCACGCTGCGCGCGTCCCTGCGCGACGAGAAGGGCGCGCTCTTCCGGGCCCACGCGCGGTACGAAGCCGACGCCGGCGGCCTCCTGGACCTGGCGCGCGCGCCCGCGCTGGGCGGCAGCTTCGTGGGCCTCGAGCCCATGGGGCTGCTCTGGGCCATGGAGCCGGATAAGCCGCTTTGGCGGTTTGTGAAGCGGGACGTGCAGACGCCCTTCGCGGTGGAGCTGGAGGTGGTCGACGGCCACGAGCCCGACGCGGGGCGTGTCCTGGGCCGGACGGTGCACGAGCGCAACTTCTTGCGGCCGGGTGTGCGGCGGGAGCCGGTGCGCGCGGGCCGGGTGCGGGCAGCGCTCTTCCTGCCCCCAGGTGAGTGTGGGGTCCTAGGGGGCGGACGGCTGGGTGCCCTGGCATCCAGTGATTTCCGGTACAGGCAGAATGAGGTCGTCCGTTAGGACAGAGAAGCTGACAATGAGGAAGCCAGTAGCCAGACAACCAAAATGGAGTATTTTCCCGTGTTCGCCTCTGTTATGCGTTTTGCTTGCATTATATCGTTGAATCTCCATAATATCTCAATGAGGTGAGTACTGTTATTCTGCAGGCTAAAGAAAAGGGGTGTCAGGATGGGTAGGTATGTGGGCCACTGTTATCAAACTACAGATCTCATCAGCTCTATCAATCCAGAAAGCTATTGCCTTGTCACCCCTCTGTAGTGCCTTGAGTACACTGGGCCTAATCTCCACTTCTTCATGCCTCATTGTACCACAGATTACACTTCAGACTCTACCGACTTTCTCACCTGAAGCCGTCTCTGGATATTTATTTTTCTTTCCTCTCTGTAAATAGACATCTGAAATATCGGTAGACACACACACAAAGCCAAGGGTCAATGCAACACAACCTAAAGCTTTATTTCAAGATTCCTGATTTTATGTCCAGTCCCCTAACAGAACGCTATGAATCAACCATCTAAAACGTGAAATCCCTCCTTCCATGATGTAGTCAGTAATGAAAGACTTTATTACTCTCCTTGATAACTAAAGAGTCTTAGAACCTTGTAGATAATTTATAGAATCATATGGAGGATAAACTCATTGATGTGAAGGTACCTTGTAGATTTTCTTTCTAAAGTATTTGTATTCCTTTTGCATGGTAACTCAGGGAGCTGTGTCTTTTCCCCTTTGATTCATAGGAACCCTAAATAGAAAGATCTCTAAAAGGAAAGCATATTATTTAAATTATATAATACCTTTCCTTTATATTGTTCTCTTCTCTAGGACCTGGACCTTTCCCAGGGATCATTGACATCTTTGGATTTGGAGGGGGCCTGTTGGAATATCGAGCAAGCCTTTTGGCTGGTCATGGTTTTGCCACCTTGGCTCTAGCTTATTATAACTTTGAAGATCTCTCCAAGGAAATTGACATCATACACTTGGAGTACTTCGAAGAAGCCCTGTGCTACATGCTTCAACACTCCAAGGTTCTTCTAATGTCCTTTATTGAATTATTCTCTCTAGAAATACATCCAGAGAGGGTGTCACTTTGCACTCACCTGTGCCAGGTCCCCTGTTGCTGCTCGACTCTTCCTTCATGGAGATTTCTTTTGGAGACTTCCTTGGCTTTAGGTGCCTAATCAAACTTTCTCTGTCAGATGGCTTAGTAAGGCAGAATTAATCATAAAAATCCATGTGAGATTTTATTTAAAGGAATTATTTGGAAATTTGCATTTGTTATGCAAAATGACTTTCTAATTTGTTAGTTTTACATGCCTTTTTAAAAAGATTTTATTTATTTATTTGACACACAGAGAGCACAAGTAGGCAGAGTGGCCGGTAGAGGGAGAGAGAGAAGCAGACTCCCTGCTGAGTAGGAAGCCTGATGCAGGACTTGATCCCAGGACCCTGGGGTCATGACCTGAGCCAAAGGCAACTGCTTAACCAACTGAGCCACCCAGGCATCCCTTTACATGCCTTTTTTTAAAAAGATTGATTTATTCATTTTAGAGAGAAAACATGAGCAGAGGGAAGAGGCAGAGAGAGAGGGAGAAGCAGACTCCTTGCTGAGCAGGGGATCCCGATCTCAGGAGCCTGAGATCATTACCAGAGCTGAAAGCAGACACTTAACAGGCTACCCAGACACCGCTACATGTTTTTTAAAATTTTTTAAATTTCATTTTTGTTTATTTATTATTTTTTTATAAGATTTTATTTATTTATTTGACAGAGACAGTGAGAGAGGGAATACAAGCAGGGGGAGTGGGAGAAAAAGCAGGCTTCCCACAGAGCAAGGAGCCCGATGAGGGACTTGATCCCAGGACTCTGGGATCACGACCTGAGCTGAAGGCAGATGCCTAACCAACTGAGCCACCCAGGAGCCCCTAATTTTTTAAATTTTAATTTTAAATTAAATTTTAATTTTAATTTTAATTTCATCCACCTCCCCTCTGGTAACCATCAGTTTGTTCTCTAGAGTTAAGAGTCTGTTTCTTGATTTTGCTCTTTTTTTCCTCTCTTCATTTGTTTTGTTTCTTAAATTCCACATATGAGTGAAATCATTGTATTTGTCATTCTCTAACTTATTTCACTTAGCCTTATACTCTGTAGTTCTGTCTATCTTGTTGCAAATGGCAAGATTTCATTCTTTTTTATGGCTGAATAATATTTGTGTGTGTGTGTGTGTGTGTGTGTGTGTGTGTGACATCTTTATCCATTCTGTTGATTTATCCATTCTGTTGATGCACACTTAGGCTGCTTCCATATCTTGGCTATTGTAAATAATGTTGCAATAAACATAGGGCTGTGTGCATCCCTTTGAGTTAGTGTTTTTGTATTTTGGGGGTAAATACTCAGTAGTGTGATTACTGGATTGGGGGGTAGTTCTATTTTTAACTTTTGAGGAACCTCTATACTGTTTTTCACAGTGGCTACACCAGTTTGCATTCCCACCAACAGTACATGAGTGTTCCTTTTTCTCCACATCCCTGCCAACACTTGCTTCTTGTGTTGTTGATTTTAGCCATTCTGATGGGTGTGAGGCACTGTCTCATTTAGTTTTGATTTGCATGTACCTGAAGATGAGTAATGTTGAACATCTTTTTTTAAAGATTTTTTTAAAAAAGTTGAGAGAGAGAGTGCGTGCAAGAGAGATATGAGCAGGGGAAGGGGCAAAGGGAGAGGGAGAAGCCAACTCCCCTCTGAGCAGGGACCCTGAAGCAGGGTTCAATCCCAGGACCCTGAGATCATGACCTGAGCCAAGATCAAGAGTTGGACACTTAACCCATTGAACCACCCAGGGGCCTTGGGTGTTGAGTTTGTAAGTTCTTTTTAAATTTTGGATACTAAAACTTTATCAGATATGTCATTTGCAAATATCTTTTCCCATTCCTTAGGTTGTCTTTTAGTTTTGTTGTTTGTTTACTTTTCTGTGCAGGCTTTAATTTTTTAATCTTTAATTTTCTTTTCTTTTTTTTTTTAAAAAGAGTTTATTTATTTATTTGACAGACAGAGATCACAGGCAGGCAGAGAGAGAGGTAGAAGCAGGCTCCCTGCCGAGCAGAGAGCCCGATGTGGGGCTCAACCCCAGGACCTGGGATCATGACCTGAGCCGAAGACAGAGGCTTTAACCCACTGAGCCACCCAGGCGCCCCTAATCTTTAATTTTCTGATGTCAGTGTGTTCTCAGATTTTGATCAGAACTTGCCCACGTATTGAAGAAGCTAAGAACTACTTAATTTAAGTCTTACTTGGTTTCTGTAATCATTTGCCAGTGTATGTAGATGGGGTCGGTGAGTCGTTCACTTAGAACAGAACTTGGTTCCACACAGTTAGATACATTGGCACATTGAGACTTAGATCATGCCCACCTGAATGAAGACCTGAACTTGAGAGGCTCCATGACTCAGCATTCTCTAGTGGTTGATAGTCTGGTTGATATTTATTTGTAATAAATACCCACATTTGCCATGTATTCACTCAGATATTTTTTATGTGGGAAGAAACTCCTGTCAGCTGAGCTTGATATATCCTTGTGGCCAACTCACAAATTAAAGTTAGCATCTCTAGTTATGTTAAAATATTTTAATAGTTAATACCTTTATTTCATAATCCTAAGATTAAGAGTCGTGTGTGCTACCAACTGAGCCAACCAGGAGCTCCATATTTTTTTTCTGTCAGCCTCTAAAGGGATGGCTACTGCCCAGCCCCCATTTTCCCTCTACCCTCAGCTTAACTCAGACCCAAAGTATCAACACTCATTAGGTGAACTGATGTTGTTGAAAAATATTCCCATCACTGTAGAACATTTTTCTATGAGATGTGTTCTTTTTTTTTTTTTTAATATTTTTTATTTATTTATTTGACACAGAGAGAGAGAGAGATCACAAGTAGAGCAGCAGACAGAGAAAGAGGGGGAAGCAGGCTCCCTGCGGAGCAGAGAGCCCGATGTAGGGCTCGATCCCAGGACCCTGAGACCATGACCTGAGCCGAAGGCAGTGGCTTAACCCACTGAGCCACCCAGGCGCCCCATGAGATGTGTTCTTGACTCTTCTTTCTTCTTTCCTTCCAGGTAAAGGGCCCAGGCATTGGGCTTCTGGGCATTTCTTTAGGGGCTGATATTTGTCTTTCCATGGCCTCCTATTTGAAAAACATCTCAGCCACAGTTGCCATCAACGGATCTGGGTTCAGTGGAAACAGACCCATAAAGTACAAGCAGACTTGCATCCCACCATTGAACCATGATTTTAGAAGACTCAAGGTAGCCTTCTCAGGCCTCCTGGACATTGTGGATGTGCGAAATGATGTTATAGGAAGGCATGAGAACCCCAGCATGATTCCAATAGAGAAGGCCCAGGGGCCTATCCTCTTCATCGTTGGACAGGATGACCATAACTGGAGGAGTGAGTTATATGCCCAAATAGCCTCTGAACGGTTACAGGCCCATGGAAAGGAAAAACCCCAGATCCTCTGTTATCCTGGGGCTGGGCATAATATTGAACCTCCTTACTTCCCCCTTTGCCCCGCTTCCGTGCACAAATTACTGAACAAACCTATAATCTGGGGTGGGGAGCCCAGGGCTCATGCTAGGGCTCAGGAAGATTCTTGGAAACAAATTCTAACCTTTTTCTGCAAACATCTTGGAGGTACCCAGAATATAGCTTCCCCTAAATTGTAATGTGTTGGTCTGTTACTGACATGAGAAATTCAATGTCAGATTCTGGTTTTCAGTAATCATATGTGAGTCAGTTGTCCCCTGGATAATGTTAAATTCATGTCGTGGGCATTAATGATGTACTTAGGTAACATTTTTAATACATTATGTTTTCATTAATTTTACCAATGTAACACATGCCTATTGGAGAAGATTCAGTGAGAGGTATACAACACAAAGAGTAAAAAGCATCCCATCTGTTAAAATTTGTATTTTCTTCTAGATTTTACTTAACATTTTAAGCCATGGATGAAATTTAAAGTTGAACAAATGCTAGGTCACTTTTTTTTTTTTTTTTTTTTTTTTAAGAATCACTGTGGGAGGGCACCTGGGTGGCTCAGTGGGTTAAGCCTCTGCCTTTGGCTCACGTCACCATCTCAGGGTCCTGGGATGGAGTCCCACATTATGCTCTCTGCTTAGTGGGGAGCCTGCTTACCCCTCTCTCTATCTGCCTACTTACGATCTCTCTCTGTCAAATAAATAAATAAAAATCTTAAAAAAAAACCAAAAACACTGTGGGCGAATTGCCATCCAGTGTTTGTTACTGGTTCGAATACTGGTAGCAGGGTAAAATTTTCATTGGCCAAACCTTACAGAGAAGTGTTGGCATAAGGAAGCCAGGCTGACCTTTTCCTCATGGAGATCAGAGAAGAATGCTCTGAGAGGAGGAGTTGGGGTAAAGAAGGGGAGCATCTCCAGAATAGTTAAGTCAAAACTCTGTTTCAATGATGAATGACCATGACTTACTTTCCTGCTTCCTGGGTTTAAGAGTAGACTTCGGAAAACCATAGTGTGACATTCTTAGAGGCCTCATTGCTCATTTTCTTTGAGGGCCACAAAGCATTGCATAAGTGTATCTAAAGAGATAAAAGTTGATGGTTGTTCCAAAACTGACAAAGACATCAAACCACATGAAACTCAAGAAGCACTATGTCTTAGCATGGGTTGCTGTAACAAAATGCCATAGACTTCGTGGCTGAAACAACAGACATTTCTTTTCTTCTGGAGGCTGGGAAGTCCAAGGTCAAGATTCCAGCAGATTCAGTTCCTGGTAATGGACTTCTTCTGGCTTACAGATGGCTGCCTTCTCCCCATGTCCTCCTGTGGCAAAGAAAGAGAGCACTGGCTTCTCTACCCCTTTTTATAAGGGCACTAATTCCATCATGGTGGGGGGGCTTGCTCTTATGCCCTCGTGTAAACCTAATAACATCCCAAAGGCCCCACCTTCAAATGCCACCACATTGTGGGGTGGGATTTCAAAATACGAATTTTGAGGTGACGCATTCAGTTCATAACAAGATAAACTTAAAGCAAGTATAAAGAATAGCGTACCTATCGCAGAAAAATTATTTGTAGCAGTTTGTAACACAACCATGAACCCTTTGACATTTATTCCACCAAGAGGTGGAAGACCGATACTCTTCTCTCAAATCTGGACGTGCTTCCATTTCAGTCAGTTGTGTGGAGCGTAACTAGTACTATGTCACTTCAGAGGCTAGATCATAAAATGCTATGAAGATTTCTCCTTTTCAGGGTGCCTGGGTGGCTCAGTGGGTTAAAGCCTCTGCCTTCAGCTCAGAGTCCTGGAATCGAGCCCCGCATCGGGCTCTCTGCTCAGCAGGGAGCCTGCTTCCCCCCAGCACCCCCGCCTGCCTCTCTGCCTACTTGTGATCTCTGTCAAATAAAGAAATAAATATCCCACCTTTTCTACTGGGAACATTTGCTTTTGGAGCCCTGAGGCATCTTAGGAAGTCTGACTACTTTGAGGCTGTGATAATGTGAGGAACCCAAAAGATACATGGCGAGGCCAGCTGTAGATATCTCCTGTGATACTCCCAATGGAGCTCAGCCTTCGAGTTATTTCCACCCAGGCACCAGATATGTGAGTGAAAAGCCTCCAGATTATTCTAGGTCCTAGCCATTTATAATCTTCCCAGCAAAGGCTTCAGATATCTGAAGCAGAGAAGAATTGTACCTGTCAAGCCATGTCCAAATTGTGTATCTGTGAGCAAATGATTGTTATTTCAAAAAACATTGTGTGACAGTGTTTCGGGGTTATATTTCAGTTAGCTATTGCTGTGAACAAACTACCTCAAAAACATGGTGGCTTAAAACAGGAACCAGTTGGGGTTCCTGGGTGTCTCAGTTGGTTGAGCACCCAACTCTTGATTTCAGCTCAAGTCCTGATCTCGGGGCTCTGAGACCAAGCAATTGTCCGATGCCACACCAAGCGTGGCACCTACTTAACATTCTCTCTCCCTCTCCCTCTGCCTCTGCCCCTCCACACTGCGTTTGCACACTCTCTCTAAAAAAAGGTGGGTGGGGAGAGAGGGGAAATAATAACTCTTTATTTTTCTCACTCAAATGGCAGGGATGTTGGTAGTGACTATCATCTGAGAATTCAGACAGTCCTGTGAGTTAGAAGTGTCTCCCAGTTTCTCTCCACATGGGTTTTTTTCACTGGCTACTTGGGCTTGGACCCAAGAGTGAGCATCCCAAGAGAGCAAGGCAAAATTGCATGACATTCTTTTGAACTAGTCTCGTAAGCTACATAGCATTGCTCTTGCCATAATCTATTGGTCAAGGCAGTCCCAGAGCCTCACCCAAGTTCAAGGAGAGCATAGAGTCCACCTCTTAAAAGGAGAGTGGCAAGGTTCTAGGACAATATAGGATGGGGAACATCATAATCATTTTTTGAAAATCTGCCTTCTGACCACAGTGGTTCACGTTCCTCCCACAGACAGAATACACCCATTCCTCTTTCAAGACTCCTCAGAACTCTTATTCCATGACAGTGTCATGCGCAGGTTCAAGGTCTAAGATTTTGTCATCTGTGTCACACTGAGGTACAGACGAGACTCCTCACATATAGTTCTTGGGTATAGCTCCCTGTATCATTCTCAAAGTGAAAACCTGTGAACTAAAGAAACAACACACACACACACACACACACACACACACACACACACACACACACACACAATACAACGGTGGGAGAGATGTAAGGTAACTCTTACATTCTTGTTCAAAAATGGGGGAAGTGGGAGGCACATGGACAATAGTCACTGCTCCCTAGCAATTTTGAAATCTGAGAACATTTTGCCAATTCTTTGTGTTGGGGTCTGTTATCAAAGGAACGAGACTGAGACAAAGTGAAAGTTATGCAAAGCCTTGTTCTATACCAAGCATTAGAAGTCAGACTGACCAGCCAGGGTCGCCTCCAAAGAGAGTGACCCCATCCTGATCTCACTGGCTGGTTTTATAGGGCATAACCGCAGACCCAAGTTATGTGGCTTCTATTGTTAAGGCATTTACTCCTGGAATCAACACCCGGAACCGATACCAGAAGCTACTGGGGCATTTATTCCCAGAATGAAGTCTTTAGATGTAAACAACAATATGGCTACCCAGGTAATATGGAGTCATTCTGGCTAAGCAGGCCCTAATAGTTAAACAGGTTTTAACATTAAATCAGCCATAACATCCCCTCCTTTTTTTTCTTTTTTGAAAATTAGTCAATTCCTTGACTCTTCAGTCAGTCCCATGTTCTCTTGTTGTATATTGAGTTTGTAGGACTAACATTTTTACTGCACCAATTCTCTCCTGTACAAATGACATTAGGGTTAGGGCATTTATAATGCAGGGGCCAAAAAGCAACATTAATAATAGTAAAGCCAGGGGGCCTGCAATTGCTGATATTAGGGAAGTCATCCATGGGGACCAGCTGAACAAATTTTCAAACCATCCCTGGGAGTTCTTGCATTGTTGCTCGTGCTCATCTAGTCTCCTTTTAATGGATGCCAGACTGTTTTTGATGACTCCAGTATGGAGTACCCAGAAGTAGCATTCTTCTCCTAGGGCTACGCAGAGCCCCTCTTTTTCTAGGAATAGTATGTCAAGCCCTCTTCTATTTTGCAGTACTACTTCAGCTAATGAGCTCAAAGAATCGGTTAGTTTGTCTATATTTTCATGCAAATAACGTAGGTCAGCATCTACTTGGGACCCAAGAGCCTCAAAATCTCTATCTTCCTTTATTAAAGCTGCGGTCCCTACTGCTGTGGACCCTGCTACCCCCGTCACAACTAGTGCTGGGATTAGGATGGGAACCCACACTTTGTTCGTTCTATCCCTGCAGTAAGATGTTGGAATCCCTCAGGTCCTCCATAATAATCTACCTGGGGGAGAATGTGGACAGTTATACAGAGTTCGTTCCAGGAAGAGTTTTGGAACAAAGCGAGATTAAGGTATGGTGTGAGTCCTGAACTGCAAGCAAACCAGGCTCTGGTGGGGGCCTTAAGGAAGTTAGTGAAGACAGTAGGGACTACTATGGCCTTACATAGGTCTCTATATGGAGAAGTTTGTTTTCCTTTTTGTGTCGCAAGGCAAAGTCCCTTTCCTTTTATATCCCCTAAGGTTAGTCTAGATACCCTTCCCCACTCGCAAGAGTCATAAGAACTTTCATTTTTAATCTGTCCCTTCTGTTCCTACAGTAAGATTGGCCCCTATTCCAATATAATATGGGGGCTGAGGGTTTAAGCATAGCCAGCAGTCTCGAGTAATATTAGGGTCTGAAGCATTTAAAAAGCTAAACATTGAATCTACCAGTGGGAGTAAAACTTTGGCGGCATTGTTGTCACTGTCTACACTTTCTTTTTTATTTTTCATGACAGTCTCTTTTGGGGTTGCGGTGGCGGGTGATCTGGTTGGTTTTGGTGGCTTGGGAGGATTTAAAACTGGGTTCGGCCCTATCAGCCAGGGTGGCTCCCTAGTTTTTGTTTTTTGGATGGTGAAGGCTATACCTGGATCTTTCCCCCATCCATACAGTCTTAGACCCCAAGTTTTTCCTGCCTCCCAATTAACACTTCCCGATGACCCTGACTGCCATAACTTTACTGTAATCTGTATGGGGTTGCATTTTCCGACCTGGCAATTTTCCTGGTTGACTGGTGGTCTAACTTGAACGAGGTCAATATACGTGTCATGGTGTGTCCAGGGGGCTATTCTTTCACATCCCCAGGCTGCACAGTGGAATTCCCCTGCCCCTTGGCAATCAGATTCCCCATTAGCAGGACAGGCATAAAATTGGTAACTTGCAAGTGAAACTCGTATGACTGGTCCCCACATCCCTGAACTGGTACCGGCCTCCCATCCCAAAGGGGGCGCTACCCCCGAGCAATTTTACATTTTTTTTTAATTTTTTAAATTTTTTTGACAGAGAGAAATCACAACTAGGCAGAGAGGCAGGCAGAGAGAGAGGAAAGGAAGCAGGCTCCCTGCGGAGCAGAACCCGATGCGGGGCTCGATCCCAGGACCCTGAGATCATGACCTGAGCCGAAGGCAGAGGCTTTAACCCACTGAGCCACCCAGGCGCCCCAATTTTACATTTATTTCTGACATCAAATCACAGAGATCGAGGGTAAAAACAGGTTGACCTGAGGTGTCGTTGACCTTGAGTGTTGTTCCATCCACTGTCTTTCTGATTTTCCATTGGGCTATTTTAGGCCAATGAGGTGTCCCCTGGCTGCTGCTGAGTAGGAACAGGGTTAAAAGTGACCAAGTCATGAAACCCTTTTGAGTCTTAGTTTTAGTCCACGGTTGGTGGGATCCACTGGCAGTGGCTCCCATTTCTGGGTGGTGTCCTTGCTTTCGGCTCGTTTGATGTGACACGTGTGAATGCAGGCCATGATGCCTTTTTACTTTTACTGCCATAGGGGTGGTCAGGATGACCATGAATGGTCCCTTCCAGTGGGGTTCCAAGTTTTCCACTCAGTGATGGCATATGCAAACCAAGTCTCCGGGTTGGTAAGGATGCGGTTCTACCTCCATCTCCGTCTCTGTGTAGGCAGCTCAGATCCCTGCATGGGCTCTTTTTAAGACAGACTGTAATGCCTGCAGTGACTGGAGTACATACTGATCAGTCATTTCCGCTAGGGCAACCTCTTGTAGCCGTGGGCAGAGTGGAGGGGGTCGCCCAAATGTTATTTCAAATGGGGTAACCTTATTTAAGTAGGGTGTACATTGCTCCCTAAGGAGGGTGAAGGGAAGGAGATCCACCCATCCACTGCCAGTTTCCAGAATTAACTTTGTTAAGGTCTCTTTAAGACTCCAGCTCATTCTCTCTACTTGTCCGGAGCTCTGGGGCCGGTAGGCACAGTGTAGTTTCCAATTAGTGCCCACGGCCTTGGCCAATGCCTGTGAGACTGAACCCATAAATGCAGGGCCGTTGTCTGACCCAATCACGAGAGGCAACCCAAACCTAGGAATTATTTCTTCTAGTAGCTTTTTGGCTACCATTCCTGCCATTTCATGTTTGGCGGGAAAAGCCTCTACCCAGCCTGAAAAGGTATCCATAAAAACTAACATATACTTGTGACCATACTTTCCCTGTTTCATCTCTGCAAAATCCACTTCCCAATAAATTCCTGGTTCCCTTCCTCTTTCTTTTTCCTCTTCCCATCCTAGTTCCTCCTGCATTTACCACCTGAAATTGAGTACATCTATCAACCACATCCTGAGCCATAATCCCTAATTTAGATACCTGAAATGACTTGCCCACAAACTCCTTAAGCTTGTGTGTCCCTAAATGAGTGCCCTGATGTATTTGGCTTACTAATTTTTTTCCTAGTCTTCGAGGAAGAATTAACTTTCCTGTCCTAGTCTTAGCCCAATCCCCTTCATAGTTTAATTTAGCCCATTTTCGTAAATACTTTTTTTTTTTTTTTTTTTTAATTTTTATTTCTTTGACAGAGAGAAATCACAACCAGGCAGAGAGGCAGGCAGAGAGAGAGGAGGAAGCAGGCTCCCCGCCAAGCAGAGAGCCCGATGCGGGGCTCGATCCCAGGACCCCGGGACCATGACCTGAGCCGAAGGCAGAGGCTTTAACCCACTGAGCCACCCAGGCGCCCCAATTTTCGTAAATACTTTAAATCTTCCTCCAAATAGTCTAGTTTTTCGGTAGGGCTGGAGCCGGGAGTGTAACCAGTTCTTGCACTGTTTCTCAGGCTGCTTGCTTTGCGGCTCCATCTGCTAATTGATTTCCTTTTGAAACCAGATCAGTCCCCTTTTGGTGCCCCAGGCAATGCATAACCTCTTTCAGGTCCCAAATAGCCTGGAGGGGAGCCAATATTTCTTTTCTGTTTTTAATTTCTTTTCCTTCTCCTGTTAATAGGCCCCTTTCTTTATAAATAGCCCCATGTATATGGAGAGTAGCGAAGGCATACCTGCTGTCTGTATAGATGTTGGCGGTCTTACCCTTGGCCATCTGCAGTGCCTTGGTGAGTGCAATCAGCTCCGCTTTTTGTGCAGAGGTTCTGTCTGGCAGGGCCGCCTTCCAGAGCTCCTGTTCAGGAGAAACCACCGCAGCCCCCGCATACCTCTTTCCATCGGCCAAGTAGCTACTCCCATCAGTGAACAGAGTCATCTCTGCATCCTGGAGGGGAGTGTCTCTGAGGTCAGGCCTTATTCCTGTGATCTGGGTTAGGACCTCTCCACAGTCGTGTGGGTGGTCAGCTAGCTTTTCTGGCAGCAGCGTGGCTGGATTTAGCACTGCCAGGGGCCTGAAAATCACTTTTGGTTCGTTGAGGAGGAGGGCTTGATACCCTGTCACTCGGGCATTTGTCATCCACTGGTCTGGTGGGGTCTGGAGGAGGTCTTCGATAGCGTGAGTAGGGGTCAAGGTGAGATTTTGACCCAAAGTTAATTTACTCGCATCCTTGACCAGGAGGGCTATGGCAGCAATTATGCGGAGGCAAGGGGGGAAACCAGCCACTACTGGATCTAGTTTTTTGCTAAGATAGGCTACTGGTCTTTGCCAAGGCCCTAGAGTCTGAGTCAAAACCCCTTTGGCCACTCCTGCCTTTTCATCTACATACAAGTGGAAGGGCTTGGTAACATCTGGGATGGCCAGTACTGGGCACTCAGTAAGGCTGTTTGTAATTTTCGAAGTGCTCCTTCTGCCTCAGCTGTCCACTCTACCATAGTGAGTCCTTCCTTAATCAGTTCGTAGAGGGTTCAGGCAATCTCCATGAACTGCAGTATCCACAGCCTACAGTAGCCCACCATCCCAAGAAACTCCCTCCCTTGTTGGGGCGTCGTGGGGCAGGATCGGGTGATCACCTGTTTCCTGGACTCAGACAGTGAACGCATTCCCTTGTGGAGATCAAAGCCTAGATAAGTGGCGAGGCTCTGACAAAGCTGTGCTTTCTTTGCTGACACCCAATACCATTTTTCCTGCAGAGTCTGTAAGAGAGTTTTCGTCCCCCCCACCTCCCCTCGCAAGCCTGACTCATAGTCCTTAGTGGCTATTAGCAAGTCATCAACATACTGTAACAGAGTGATTCCCAGGTTGGAGGTTCTGTACTCACACAAATCCTCATGTAGGGTCTCGTCGAAGATGGTGGGTGAATTTTTGAATCCTTGGGGAAGTCTTGTCCAGGTGAGCTGAACCTGGAACCCTTCCTGTGGGTCAGACCACTCAAAAGCAAAGAGGGGTTGAGACTCCCTTGCCAAAGGTATGCAGAAAAATGCATCCTTGAGATCTAAGACGGTATGCAGAGTTCTTTTGGGGCCCAGGAGGGAAAGTAGGGTATTGGAGTTGGGCACCGTTGGGTGGATATCTTCAACCCATTTGTTAACTGCCCACAAGTCCTGAACGGGTCGGTACTCCCCGTTTCAGCCTTTTTGATGGGCAGTAAAAGTGCGTTCCATGGAGACTTGCAAAGAACTAGGATTCTGTCTCCTTGGAGGTGGTTAATGTGTTTTCTGATCCCTTCCTTTGCTTCCCAGGGGAGGGAGTACTGCCAGACTCGAACAGCCATAGCTGTTGCTTTTAACTGTACCACTACTGGAGGCCGTCCCTTGGCCAGGCCAGGAGGCCTCCCTTCTGCCCAGAATTCGGGAAATTTGACCTGTAGGGTTTGGAGAAGGCTTCCCTCCCTTATCTCCTCTTGTTTTGAGACTGGCTTGTAAAGGAGATGTTCATCTACTGCTGCCACAAGCATCTGCACAGTGGATTGTCCCAAAGTCACAGTCACGTCTCCTTCTGAGAACTGAATGCCAGCCCATGGTTTTTGGAGGAGATATCTTCCCATCAGGTTATACAGGGCATTAGGGAGGACCAAGATTCGATATTTGACTACTCCCGAAGCCAAATTTAAAGTCCTTTCTGTGGTCCATTTATGTCTTTCTGTGCCATTTGCCCCTTGTACCCAGACTTCCTCTCCAGATAGTTTTCCATAGGCTTTAGTAATGATGAAGATTGGGCTTCCGTGTCCACCAAAAAATCAATTGATTTCCCCTCCACCTCAATTTTAACCCGAGGTTCAGGGAGGGGCTCCGAACCACGGCCCCTTCAGCCTTTGGTGGCCAGCATTGCCATTTTCTTCTTAGGGCACTCTCTGGCCCAGTGTCCTTTTTCCTTGCAGTAAGCACACTGATCTGAATCTAAGCCTTTCCACCTGCTTTCTCTGTTTTTGGGCTTTTCTTTCCATTGACCATCTCCTACCTGCCTTTTTCTTTTCTACTGACCTTTTTCCCCCTGTCTCCTTCCCGCCTCATGTAATGCCAAAACTTTAACTATTTTTCTTATTTATTTATTTGACACAGAGAGGTCACAAGTAGGCAGAGAAAGAGAGAGGAGGAAGCAGGCTCCCTGCCAAGCAGAGAGCCCGATACGGGACTCGATCCCAGGACTCTGAGATCACGACCCGACCCGAAGGCAGAGGCCCAACCCACTGAGCCACCCAGGCGCCCCTTTAACTATTTTTCTAGTCTGTTTTTCATCTTATTGTGTATCCCTGTTGTTAAACACCTTTTCTGCTATTCCCACGAACTCAGTCAGATTCTTCCCTTCAAATCCTTCAATTTTCTGAAGTTTCCTCCTTATATCTGGGGCTGACTGATTGGCAAAGGCAAGATTTACTGCCCTCTGATTTTCGGGCACCTCAGGGTCGATCGGGCTATACATTTTATAGACTTCAATAAGCCTTTCTAGAAAAGCCTCCGGAGATTCATTTATACCTTGAGTCACCCCACTAATTTGGATAAATTTATGGGTCTCCTCACAGCCACACGGAGGCCTCCCAGCAGAGCCTGGCAGTAGAAATGTAGGCTCTCCCTACCTTTATCAGAGTTTGGGTTCCAGTTGGGGGTTCCTTTGGGCAGTAGTCTTCCATTTGCTGGGAATCGAGGTTGCTGCCAAGTCTGTCACTTATTACCTAATGGGTCTCTTGCATAATGCGAGCCCTCTCTTCCCCATTAAAGAGGGCCATAAGGAGCTGCTGAATATCCACCCAGGTAGGTTGGTGGGTAAGAAAGACAGTTTCCAAGAGACTAATTAAATCCTGAGGATGGCAGAGAAGGATTTATGTTGGGCCTTGCAGTTATAGATATCAGAAGAGGAGAAAGGGATATAGAGAGGAGGGGGCGCCCTCTCCCATCCAGTGGAGCAAACTCATGGAGAGGCAGTATCAGCGCTGATGGAGCCAGTGGGGTAGGTAGAGGGTGGGTAGAGGGAAGGGGAAGGACCAGGGTGGTCCTTCTGCTCAGTGGTCCCATAGGTGGATCTCGACCGTGTATGAGGTGGACTAGTAAGGGTGTCTCAGGACTGGGAGTCGGGTTTAGGGGATAGATAAGGAGGGGGAGAATCTATGTCCTCCATGTCCAACGGAGGCAGGATGGTCTTCCTTGGTTCCCCCTCATCCTTCTGTTCTGATTTTGGTGATCTGACCTGCTTTAGAGGGAGAGAAATGGCTATGTTAGTAGGGGGAAGGTGAGACTTGAGCCACGATGGTGGCTCTTCCACCAGGTATCGCCAGGCCATGATGTACGGTATTTGGTCTAGATGGAAATTGAAGACCTTACTTTGGGTAGAGTAGATTTGGGCCGAGGTAAATGTTCCTTCTGGTGGCCACCCTGTGGAGAAAGTGGGCCATTCCAGCTGGCAGAGTGTTTTTAGTTTTCCTGGGTAAACCTTGCCACCCGACTGGGTGGCTTTACCTTGAAAATCCTTGAAATGCTGGAGAATAAGACTCAGGGGCATCACAGATCCCTTACTCCCTGCTTGCCCCATTGCTTCACAACAAACAATACAACAGACAACAAAAAGACAAGGCACAGACAACCATAGACCCAGTGGCCCCTCCTCAACCAGATATCAGGTCTAAGGGTGTGCAAGATAAAATCCCAACTCAAAAACACAACCTGCCACTGGTGGGGATTTTCTCAGTCCCCTGACCGTCTAGGGGGACTCGAACCCCCTGGCAATCTCCCAGTGGAGGGATGGGGTGTCCCCGCATCCACTCCAGCCCTGGGGAGCAATGCTGTGTCCAGCTTCTCCCCAGTGGGCTATACCCTAGAGCTCCGCAACCAGACAGACTAGATCCCGCAGAATAAAATCTCGAGATCTTATCTCCGGAGGATTTTCCCAGAAATTCTGATGCTGGCTCAGTTCTTGTTGTTTGATCCCAGATGCGCCCCCAGAATGCTGGGGTCCATTATCAAAGGAACAAGACTGAGACAAAGTGAAAGTTACGCAAAGCCTTATTCTATACCAAGCATTAGAAGTCTGACTGACCGGCCAGAGGAACGAGACTGAGACAAAGTGAAAGTTATGTAGAGCTTTATTCTATGTCAAGCATTAGAAGTCTGACTGATCGGCCAGGGCCGCCTCTGAAGAGAGCAACCCCATCCTGATCTCACAGGCTGGTTTTATAGGGCATAACCACAGACCCAAGTTACGTGGCTTCTATTGTTAAGGCATTTAGTCCCAGAATTGACACCCAGAACCGATACCAGGAACTACTGGGGTGTTTATTCCCGGAATGAAGTCTTTAGATGTAAACAACAATATGGCTACCCAGGTAATATGGAGTCGTTCTGGCTAAGCAGGCCCTAATAGTTAAACAGGTTTTAACATTAAATCAGCCCTAACACTTTGGTGCTCATTAACCCTCTGTAAGTTGTTCTCTGTAGCTCTTAGTTCTGCCCTCTGAGTTAAAACCTTTATTTTCCATAAAATGACTGAGTAACTCCAAAGCCACCTCAGTCTGCTTCCTAGATGTTAAAGATCAGGAGTCCAAAGTTCTGTTCTTCTCTGCACTCTTTGTATTTAGTTCAAATTTGTAGTGCTACCAGAACAATTCTCATAAGAACTATGTGGGTTTTCTAAAAACCTTAGTGAGGGGCGCCTGGGTGGCTCAGTGGGTTAAGCCGCTGCCTTCGGCTCAGGTCAGGATCTCAGGGTCCTGGGATCGAGTCCCACATCAGGCTCTCTGCTCAGCAGGGAGCCTGCTTCCCTCTCTCTCTCTCTCTCTCTGCCTGCCTCTCTGCCTAGTTGTGATTTTTCTCTGTCAAATAAATAAATAAAATCTTAAAAAAAATAAAAACCTTAGTGAGGTTCACTTTATTACATAAAACACACCACTGTAAATCTATTTGAGGGGCACCTGGGTGGCTCAGTCATTAAACATCTGCCTTCAGCTCAGGTCATGATCCCAGGGTCCTGCGATCGAGGCCACATGGGGCTCCCTGCTCAGCGGGAAGCCTGCTTTCCCTATCCCACTTCCCTTGCTTGTCCTCCCTCTCTCACTGTGTCTCTCTGTCAAATACATAAATAAAATCTTTAACTAACTAACTAATTAAATAAATAAATCTGTCTGAGGCAAGAAATTCTCGACCTGGGGCTCCCTGTGAAGATGCTGAGGGTAGCACCCTTAAGATCCTGAGTGGCTCAGTCATTAAGTGTCTGCCTTCGAGGAAGCTTGCTTTCCCTCTCCAATTCCCCCTGCTGGTGTTCCTGCACTCAATGTCTTCCTGTGTCAAATAAATAAATAAAATCTTAAAAAAAAATTCTTTGAATCTATTATTTAATAGCATCTGCTGGGGACACCTTAAAATCTTCAAAGGGGACTTTTCTCGGTTGGAAATGTTCTATGAAGCACTACCTTGAATCTTTCTGAGGTCTTCACAAAGGATACCCCATAGACCCACCCTGGATTTGACTTTGGTCTGAGGTCCTGTCTTAATTAAAGGCTGGGAAAGAGAAATAGTATTATTGTCAAACTTGGCAAGTCCTGGTTCCTTCACATGTAAGAATTCATTCTTTAATCCTTTCTCTTGCATTTTATCATAGGCAGCAGCAGAAGCCAGGTGGCACTATCAGTATTCTGCTGGGAAATCCCCTCAACCAGATTATTGAATTCATTTAGGTATATTTTCCATTTTTCACTTTACTGCCAAGTGTCAGTGTTGCCTTCAGCTTCCAATAAGTTTTTATTGCTTTCCTGTAGGCCCTCAATAATAACCTCCATGGGGTCCTTTAGGCTTTCACTAACAGTCTCCTAGAAGCCCTTCCAGCTTCCACCTGCCACCTAGTCCTAAAGGCAACTGTGATTCCTGTGTATATGGGCATGTCCAGAGACTGCTTGAGTTTTCTCAAAGCCTGGTATCTGAATTCAAGAATGAATGTCCCAAGAAAGGATGGCAGGAACACATGGTATTTTTTTATGACCTAGCTTTGGAAGTCACATAGCATCACTTCAACTGTACTCTCTTGTTTGATGTAAACACAAAAAGGTGCAAGGAAAGTGGACTCTTACCCTCCTGATAAGGGAATTGCAAGATTCCCAGAAGAGCATCTGAGGTGGGAGTTACTGTTGCAGTGATCTTTGCAATCTGTCCACAGAATTGTTTGTTCTATAGGAACACTGCTGAAAAGAAAGCTAAAGATTAAAAAACCTTACCAGAAGTCATAGAAAAAAGACAACCTTCAAAGGAACAACACTAAATCTAACAACAGACTTAAACACAGGAATAATGGAAATGGGAAACCACTGAAATGATCCTTCAAAGCATTGACAGAAAACATGTGACAACCTAGAAGCCTATACTAGAAGAAGAGATGCTTAAGTATGAAAGCATTTATAGGGGCGCCTGGGTGGCTCAGTGGGTTGGGCCTCTGCCTTTGGCTCAGGTCATGGTCCCGGGGTCCTGGGATTGAGCCCTGCATCGGGCTCTCTGCTCTGCTGAGAGCCTGCTTCCTCCTCTCTCTCTGCCTGCCTCTCTGCCTACTTGTGATCTCTGTCTGTCAAATAAATAAATAAAATCTTAAAAAAAAAGAAAGCATTTATATTTCATAAAGTTTATTGAAAAAAGTTAATGAAATCAGAATTAAGTCATTTTCAGAAAAATATAAATTGAGATAATATAGCATATCTGAAATAAAGGAAAAACTAAAGAGTATTCTTTAAGCACAAGGAATATGATTCCAGGGGAGAGCACATAGATGAAGGAAGAAATGGAATATAATGAAGAGGCTAAATATGTAGATAAATCTAAACAAATATATATATATTTTTAAAATAATTTTATTTATTTTTTATAAGCATATAATGTATTATTAGCCCCAGGGGTACAGATCTGTGAATCGCCAGGTTTAAACACTTCACAGCACTCACCATAGCATATACCCTCCCCAACGTCCATAACCGCAACACCCTCTCCCTACGCCCCTCCCCCTCGCAACCCTCAGTTTGTTTTGTGAGATTAAGAGTCTCTTATGGTTAAACAAATATATTTTTAAAGATTTTATTTATTTATTTGAGAGAGAGAGGGAGTGGGCAGGGAGAGGGAGAAGCAGACTCCCTGCTGAGCAGGGAGCCCAATATGGGGCTCAATCCCAGGACCCCAGGATCATGACCTGAGCCGAAGGCACTCTTTACCAACTGAGCCACCTAGGTGCCCCAATAAATATTTGCAAATAATATACTATGTAGTTTAAAATACACATAGAATTAAATTGCATATGCAGGAAAGAAATAAGTGGAGTGGAAATGTTCTAAGATCACCGCATTTTTCACAAGGTGGTAAAAATATTTTTATCTAATGTTAATAAATCAAGAGTTATTACCATAAGTTAATATAGGAGGCAAATAGAGTAATTTTTATATGAAGTTTATATTTATTATTTAATTAGAGAAAGAGCACAGATGTGAGTGGGGGGAGGGGTAGAGGGAAAGGGAGAGATTCTCAACCAGACTCCAAGCTGAGCACAGAGCTTGATGTGGGACTTGACCCCACGCCCTTGAGACCATGACCTGAGCTAAAATCAAGAGTAGTCATCACTTAACAAACTGAGCCACCCAGGCACCCTAATTTTTATTTATTTATTTATTTTTAAGATTTTGATTTGGGGCGCCTGGGTGGCTCAGGGGTTAAGACTCTGCATTCTGCTCGGGTCATGATCTCAGGGTCCTGGGATAGAGTCCCGCATTGGGCTCTCTGCTCCGCGGGGAGCCTGCTTTTCCCTCTCTCTCGGCCTGCCTCTGTGCCCACTTGTGATCTCTCTGTCAAATAAATAAATCAAATCTTTAAAAAAAAATCATCCTTGATTGTTATCCTTTTACTGACCTTGATAGGGCATTGTTTTCATTTTTTTAAAAGATTTTATTTATTTATTTGACAGAGGGAGAGAGAGAGAGAGATGGTGAGGGAGAGAGAGAGCACAAGCAAGGGGAAGCTCAAGCAGAGGGAGAGGAAGAAGCAGGAACCCTGCTGAGCAAGGAGCCTGATGGGATGTAGGCTGCTCCCATGACGACACTGGAATCATGCCCTGAGCTGAAGACAGACGCTTAACCTACTGATCTACCCAGGTGCCCCTGGGGCATTGTCTCTTAATCCCAATTTTTTTTTTTTTTTTTTTTTTTTACATTTTAGACATCAACAACAGTTTGCTGTCACTTGGTGGCCAGTGATTTACCTTTACAGTCTTGCCTCCAAAATATTTCAACTCTCTAATATTTGACATAATCTGTTAAGGTGATATTTAAACAGGTGTCCTAAGCCTAACTGGGATAGTGAAATTATTCATATTGATGGCATGCTGATAGGTGATAATGAAGTAAAATTTCTGAAGTGTAGCCTTTCCCTACTGAGTTAATAACAAAAAGTCAGTGGGCTATTACACATGGAAGAGGTCAGAGGCCAGCTCAGACGGAAACCTTTCTGGGAGTGTAATTATCTAGGGGGTAACCTGAGAGATTCTAGGCTATATCAGGCAAAGGCTATCCATAAAGTTTCTACCCCTAAAATAGGGGCACAAAAATTAATTTTTATGTTTAATATTGGAGATAGTAAGCCACATATCCGGTATTAAACTACAGCTACTTCATCAAGTCACTAGGCAAATATTAGAATTAGTAGGAAACCACCCCCCTTTCTTTTTTTTTTTTTTTTCCACCCCCCTTTCTTACAGCAGCCAACTCTTTTTCAGATTATGGGTAGCCCACCCTGTCAGCTGACCTGTAAAGTACTTATTTCTTCCATGGAGTTCCCTAAGTGCAGAATTCCCTACAGGAAGGCATTTTGAATGGCCCAGCCCAGGCCCCTCCATTTTTTTTTTTTTTTTTAAGATTTTATTCATATATTTGACAGAGACCTAAAGAGCATGCTCAAGCAGGGGGAATGGCAGAGGGAGAGTAGAGCAGGCTTCCCCACAGCAGGGAGCCCGCCGTGGGGGTTGATCCCAGGACCCCCAGGCCTCCTCCTTTGCTGCTTTTCCCTCATGTGCCTGGGAGCCATTTCTGTGCCTTTTCACAGCAACTTAGGTAACAGGGAAGGGACAGGCAGAAGTCACCTTTTTCTTGCCTTTCTGAAACCTAAGTGCAGATTTCATTTTTTAAGTTTCTTTCCTTTGGGGGCACCTGGGTGACTCAGTCCTTAGGCATCTGCCTTCGGCTCAGGTCATGATTCCAGGGTCCTGGGATCGAACCCCACATCGGGATCCTAGCTCAGCAGGAAGCCTGCTTCTCCCTCTCCCACTCCCCCTGCTTGTGTTCCCTCTTACGCTATCTGTCAAATACATAAAATCTTTAAAAAAAAAAAAATTCTTTCTTTTCCTTCTCTCTCTCTCTCTCTTTGGGTGGGCGGCAGAGGGAGAATCTAAAGCAGGCTTCACACCCAGCATGGAGCCTGATGTGGGGATGATCTCATAACCCTAAGATTATGACCTGAGCCGAAATCAAGAGCCGGACACTTAACCTACTAAGCCACCCAGGTGCCCCTGAGTGCTGATGTCAGTTGTGCTGGTGGCTGCAGCAGGCCAGGTAAATTCTTTGTGAGCTGAGTGCTCCTGGATTGAGCACAGCCAGCAATCTTTTCTTAAAAAAGATTTTATTTATTTATTTATTCACTTGAGAGAGAAAGAACGCCGAGAGGGAGAAGCAAACACCCTGCTGAGCAGAGAGACCAACCCGGGGCTTGATCCCAGCACCAGGATCATGAACCGAGACGAAGGCAGGTGTTTAACCAACTGAGCCACCCAGGGGCCCCAGCCTGCAACACTTTAAACAACAGGCATTTAAAATACTCCACAGCAGTTACTTCAGGGGTAGAGAGGTCAAAACTCACTGAACTCTGAGATCTGGTACCTAGTCTGGCTTCTTTTTGTTCAGTTTATAACTATGTGTTGAGCTTCCACTCGCTGGTCATCTTCTGTGCGCTCCAACCAGTAGGCTGAGCTGAATGGTTGGGTTTAGCTACTGAAAGGCACTGGCAAAAATGTGAAGGGCGAGGGGGGCCTGGGTGGCTCAGTGGGTTAAAGCCTCTGTTTCAGCTGGGCACATGATCCCAGGGTCCTGGGATCAAGGCCCTCATGGGGTCGGACTCTCTGCTCAGCAGGGAGCCTGCTTCCCTGTCTCCTGTCTCTCTTTCTGCCTACCTGTGATCTCTGTCTGTCAAATAAATAAATAAAATCTTAAAAAAAAAAAAAAAAAACCCAAACGTGAAGGGCGAGAGAAGAGTGAGGTCAAGGTATTTATTCTCTCCCCACTCCTCCTAATTCACCTTGGATTGCCTTCCTCTCACCACCCTGGCTACACCATCCTGCCAGGCAACCTCTGCCCTTGAGTCTTCTGGGCCCAAGGTTCTGCACCCAACCCTGTGTTTTAACCTTGCCAGTGACTCTGGAAATAGTCCTCTTATGAAAGTGCTACTTGTTTCCTGCCAGAACTCTGACACAACTCAACATGGAGATTGTCAGTGATCAGATCTGTGAATTAAAAAGTAAAACTCTAGGGTCGCATGGGTGACTCAGTCAGTTAAGGGTCTGCCTTCAGCTGGGGTCCTGATCCCAAACTTCTGGGATCAAGCCTCGCATCAGGCTCCCTGCTCCCCAAGAAGCATGCTACTCCCTCTCCCTCTGCCTGCCTCTTCTCCTGCTTATGCACCTGCGCTCTCTAAATAAACAGATCTCAAGAAAAGCAAAATTCTTACAGAGCACTTGCTATACAGTTTTATCCGTGCAGTGTTTCTACATAGGGTAGCCCACATATTCATCACAATATACCTTTAACAGACAAAGAGGCTGAATTCAGAGCCTTAATTACATATCTTGCTAAGTAAGGATCACCAGGATATTAAGGTGCAGGATCAGACTGGAATTCAGGTAAATCTCACTCCATCAACATTTACCTGCTCTGGAAGCACCCTTGGTACCCTTGGCTCTGGGGGAAAGGCTCTGTAAAGGACTGAGGTAAAGGAAGGATTAGGCTGTTTCTCCACGGATATCTGAATTACAGTCACATGGGATGCTTTCTTCATGCATCTCCAGATTCTTGGAGTTGCCATTGTCTTTCCCCATCTCAGCCTTCTTTGTACCTCTATTCCACGCTTACTGTGCCGGATTGCAGAACCAATAATGAACTCTTAATTTTGCAGTTTCTTTCTTCCGACCAGACGCTACCACAAACATTAGGAGACCTCACACAGCGGCTGAGAGTGTCCCACGTGCGTCCAAGAGGCGAAGTGCAAAGGTTCCAAAGTCAATTGCGTCCCAGGGAGGTGGAGAGACGCCTGGATGGACACGTGACTGGAGAGCCTGCCATCCTTAGTTCAGCAGAAATCAGGATGGCTGCGACCTTGATCCTGAAGCCCGCGGGCCGCTGTGGCTGGGACAAACCCGTGCGCATCGCCGTGCGCGGCCTGACCCCGCGACAACCCGTCACGCTGCGCGCGTCCCTGCGCGACGAGAAGGGCGCGCTCTTCCGGGCCCACGCGCGGTACGAAGCCGACGCCGGCGGCCTCCTGGACCTGGCGCGCGCGCCCGCGCTGGGCGGCAGCTTCGTGGGGCTCGAGCCCATGGGGCTGTTCTGGGCCCTGGAGCCCGAGAAGCCCCTTGTGCGGCTCGTGAAGCGGGACGTGCAGACGCCCTTCGCTGTGGAGCTGGAGGTGGTCGACGGCCACGAGCCCGACGCGGGGCGTGTCCTGGGCCGGACGGTGCACGAGCGCGACTTCCTGGGGTCGGGAGTGCGGCGGGAGCCGGTGCGCCCGGGCCGGGTGCGGGCAGCGCTCTTCCTGCCCCCAGGTGAGCGCCCCGGGTCCCCGGCTGTTCTGCAGAACAGGGGTGGGGGAGTCCCGGGACCCTGGGCGGCCTCTTGGCTGGCCCGGGGAACCACGTGATTGACGAATTTTCCTAAACTCTGTCCGCACACTCCAGAGTCTATCATGGATTCTGGGTAGAAGTTTTTTGTTTTTTTGTTTTTTGTTTCTCTTTAAGTTTCATGGCACTTCCTAGAGTCACTGCCACTCCTTAGCTGTACGCTAAAATGTGCATTCAACATGCTCAAAAAGTGCATTTATTTCAAGTGCCAAACAGGCGGCTGTGTTTCAGATACAAGTATTAGGTAATGACTTACGCAGCAGCTGTGTGAGAGTGATCTTGGCTTCTTTCCAAGGAAGCTAACCGCCACAGGTGGAGGCGGTGCTCCCTAATCCTAAAAAAATAAATCGATGACCACCTTCTCCCATCATGCACAGTCTGTCAGTGATTCTTTCTCTCTCTCTTTTTTTAAGATTTTATTTATTTATTTATTTGAGAGAGAGAGAAAGAGAGTGAGTGTGTGTGCACACAAACACCAGGGAGGGGCAGAGGGAGAAGAGGACTACCTGCTGGGTAAGGAAGCCCAAAGATGTCGGATCTGATCCCAGGACCCTTAACCCACTGAGCCTCCCAGGCACCTGTCAGTGATTCTTAAAAACTTAAAAAAAAAATTTTTTTTTTAATTTTATTATTTGGCAGAGAGCACAAGCAGGGGGAGCAGCAGGCAGAGGGATAGTGAGAAGCAGGCTCCAAGCTGAGCAGGGAGCCTGATGCAGGGGTTGATTCCAGGACTCTGGGATCATGACCTGAACTGAAGACTCATGCTTAATGACTAAGCCAGGCAGGCATCCCTGTCAGTGAGTACTAATGTGGGATGCTTTTTCCCCACCCCCAGGAACATTTGGCAATATCTGGAGACATTTTTGGTTGTCACAACTGAAGGGGTGGGAGGGGATGTTACTGGTTTCTAGTGGGTAGGGCCAGAGATGTTACTAAACGTTCACGATGCACAGGACAGCCCACACAACAAAGAAAAATCATGCTCAAAATGTCTATAGTGCTGAGATTGAGAGACCCTAGTCTAAGTAAAAGGTGCTTACTAGGTAAAATGGGCCTGGAAACAAGACCCCTGACCCAACTCTTAGAATCAAATTCCCGCCTGAAACCCCTCCTATATAGAAAGGCTGGCATTGCCGCATCTCACAGAATCTGTAAACAATTCCGTCATTCTCCAAAACAGGAGGCCCTGCTTTATTCTTACAGTGCATCGGCAATTCACAACCTTAACTAGAGGCTGCACACTCAACCGTGAACTCCTGCCACTGCAGTAGGATTTAACACAACTCTCTGTGTGCATATTCCTAGAGGTTTGCCCAGAGATACAGTAGGAGCTCAATAAATTGCACCAACTGATTCAATATGAATCTCCCCCTGGGGGGTGCCTGGGGGGCTCAGTGGGTTAAGACTCTGCCTTAGGTTCAGGTCACGATCTCAGGGTCCTGGGACGGAGCCCCATGTAGGGCTTGCTGCTCAGCGGGGAGCCTGCGTCCCCGCACCCCCCCAGCCTACTTGTGATCTCTTTCTCTCTCTCTCTGTAAAATAAATAAATAAATCTTTAAAAAAAAAAAAAAAAGAATCTCCCCCTGGGGCACCTGGGTGGTTCCTTTAGTTAGGTGATCAGCTCTGATTTCAGGTCATAACCTTAGGTCATGATCTCAAGATGCCTGCTTGAGAATCTTTCCCTATCCCTCTGCCCCTTCTCCTGTTCCCTTGAGTGAACAGGAGTGTTCCCTCCTCACTCACTCTCTGAAATAAATAAAAGCTTTAAAAAGATTTAAAAAGAATCCCCACCCAAAAACCTTTCACCACCCATCAGGGCATCTGATATTCCAGTCAAGTCAATCTTCCATTAACTATTTCAATGTCTGCCATGTGGTCCATTAAAAATTGTTCTCTGTCTCAAAATCTTTTGTAGGGGTGCCTTGGTGGCTCAGTCAGTTAAGCCTCTGCCTTCAGCTCAGGTCATGATCCCAGGGTGCTGGGATCGAGCCCCACATTGGGCTCCCTGTTCAGTGGGAAGCCTGCTTCTCCCTCTCCCACTCCCCCTGCTTGTGTTTCCTCTCTTGTTGTGTCTCCCTATGTCAAACGAATAAATAAAATCTTTTAATAAAAAGGCTTTTGTAAATAATGTAGAAGAATTCAATCATTTAACAAATATGTATTAAGTCAAGGACATGCTACATACTGGGGCGGAATAGATATCAAAGCCAGACATGGTCCTCACTGTACTTAGAGCCTAATAAAGGGCCAGGGTGACTATACTTGCATTTACAGATGTGGCAAGTGCTGTGATAGGGAAAGTAAAGGCCCAGGGTGCTAGTGGGAATGTGTAAAATGCTATCTGACTCAACTCAGCCTGGAGGGAGATCTGGGAAGTCTACTTCTGTTTCTGGGAAAGGAGATCTAAATGTAGGTTTGAAAACTGAGGGGTCAACCAGGTCATATAAACTAAAGAGGGGAGAAGAATAATGTGTACCACTTTCAAGAGCCACAAAGAATAGCACATTTAGGGATGGTTTTATTTAAGGCTGGACTGGAGAGTGCAAGGACATGGGGAGTATATCTAATAAACTCTTATGTTTGTAAAGCATTTTACACCTCTCCAATAATTCTCGAATAGATTTCGTTTTTTTCAAAAAATATTGTGGGAAATCTGCATTTCATCATATGTTATTTCTAATTTGGTATATCTATATAACAAAATATATGAAGGAGTGCCTGAGTGGTTCAGTGGGTTAAGTTTAAAGCCCCTGCCTTCAGCTCAGGTCATGATCCCAGGGTTCTGCATCAGGCTCTCTGCTTAGCGGGGAGCCTGCTTCCCCCCGTCTCTCTCTGCCTGCCTCACTGCCTGCTTGTGATCTCTGTATTTCAAATAAATAAAATCTTAAAATATATATATATATATGAAAAATTCTGGAGAAAATAAAATATCGTGTTCCCCCTCCTTTCTCCCTGAAGGTTACTAAAAGAAAAAAAAAAAAAAAAGCAAAATTTTAAAAAGGGTCCTTTTTCCATCCACTACCCCACCCCGAACCTTCCCTGCTTCAGAAACTTCTCTTTTGCTGGCTGTCAAAGTCTGAAACTCAGTCTTTTGAGAGCCTAAAGCTCCTTATGATTTGTGTTGCTTTCTAGGTGCAGGACCCTTCCCTGGGATCATCGATCTGTTTGGAACTGGTGGTGGCCTTTGTGAATATCGGGCCAGCCTCCTCGCTGGACATGGTTTCGCTGTGCTTGCTTTGGCTTACTTCAGATTTGAAGACCTCCCTGAAAATTTGGAAGATATGCACCTGGAGTACTTTGAAGAAGCTGTGAACTTCATGCTGCAGCATCCACAGGTGGGTTCCGGTGCTTGCCTGGATGCAGAGGAGAGGGAGTAGAGCAGACACAGGACTGGATTCAAAATCCCTCCCAGGACACAGGGTCATAGGAAGATGTCGTGAGACAGCAAAGTTCCTTCAAAAGTTACTAGGATTATTATTTTCATTTCTACCCATCTTTCTCCAATCTCTTAAGCCTCAACTGTTTATTTCCCTTTAATTCTTGACCATAATTCAAAGGGCTTTACTAAAATGTTAGTAACCTTAAATTCTGGTTCTCCATCTACCACCACACGGCCTTATAATCCTGAATAAGGCAACTGCTTTCTCTGAGATTCAGCTTTTTTCATTTATAAGGTTATTCTAAATGTACAGAGGAAAACATTTGACTATTAAGAGACATTTTAGGACCTTTGAAAATGGAGTATATTTGATGATATTAAGGAATCATTAATTTTGTTAAGTGTGATGATGATATTATGTTTTAGAGAGTTCTTATCTGAGACTGGAAAAAATAAAACATTTTGGTATGATTGTAAATGGAATACATACTCTTCAACTATATAGACTTAAACCCAAATCTTCTAATGTTATATGTTATATGTTCTAATAAAATGTTCTATCTGCTCTGTAGGGTACTCTAACTCTGCCAGAATCCAGGGAATGGTCTCTTAGCAGAGTTGCTAAAACCTAGATGATCTTGAACTGTGATTATTGGTTTATTAGAGGACATAAGGCCCCAGGGAAAAAGAAGAGACCAGTATATACTATCAGTTCTGCCCTTAGACCTAGGCAAGAGCAGCTTCTGTCCTGGGCCTTTTGTTTTAGATGGCCACACTCTGGCCTTCCACAGGGTGAGGAGTCCAAGGGACCCAGGGAATGTATCCATCTGTAATTCGTGTCCCTTACACACACACACACACACCCCATGCCATTGTAATTTGGAGCCCCAGAATTCTTTGCCAAATAGCACTGATCCTGCTTCCAGGCCCTATGTCTCTTCTCTGAGCTATCAATGTGAACACACCTAAGCCTTAAACATGTAGGCTGGGGTGTCCATATACGTGTGTGAGAGGCCTCTCAAGGTGCATGATGGATCTAGGGACAGGAAAAGAAGGAAGGTGGGCCAGGGATGGAGGACTGGACTCGCTCTCCCCCAGGCCACAGTACAGAACTTCAAGGACTCCCAAGCGTTCAGATTTTCTGTTATGGAGGTATATTTATGAAGGTGGGAGCAAAAAATATATTTGAAGAGTTTGTTGATTTGATTTATAACTTTTAAACATTTAGATATGGGGTGTACGGGTCTCTATGTACTCTTGACTCAGTTGCCATGAATATTAGTGGAAGGCCTGCGTACTAGGAAATCCATTGATTTGCTTCTTACAAGACACAGTTGAGCTTTGTGGGTTGTTGCATAAGGAAAGAAAGTGAATGACATTTAAGAAAGCTACCTAGAGAATATAAAAATCACCATTTATGTCCTCCACTTACAAATAATGGGCTTGTTCTGTTTCTCTTCTTCAGGTGAAAGGCCCCAATGTTGGGCTTCTTGGCTTCTCCAAAGGAGGTGACCTGTGTCTCTCAATGGCCTCTTTCTTGAAGGGCATCACAGCCACGGTCCTTATCAATTCCTGTGTGGCCAACACAATAGCTCCTCTGCATTACAAGGATATGATTATTCCCAGTCTTGGCAGTGACCCAGGGAGATGTACAATTAATGAGTCGGGACTTTTGCATTTTGTGGATGTTTGGGACAACCCACTGGAGGAACCCAATCCCCCAAGTATTATTCCAGTGGAAAGGGCCCAGGGGCCCTTCCTGTTCATTGTTGGCTTGGATGATCAAAACTGGAAGAGTCACGTCTATGCTCAGATAGCCTCTGAACGGTTACAAGCCCATGGGAAAGACAGACCCCAGATAATCTGCTACCCAGGAACTGGTCATTGTATTGATCCACCTTATTTTCCTCCTTGCAGAGCTTCTGTACATAGAGTGTTAGGCAAAGCAATAGTCCATGGAGGTGAGCCAAAGGCTCAATCTAGGGCACAGGTAGATGCCTGGCAGCAAATTCAAACTTTCTTCCATAAACATCTCAGTGGTAAAGAATCTGTCCTGTCCAGCAAAATATAACATTGTAGTAATCGTAGACCAGATACTATTAATCAAAACCTAATTCATAGGGGTGCCTGGGTGGCTCAGTTGTTAAGCGTCTGCCTTTGGCTCAGGTCATGATCCCAGGGTCCTGGGATGGAGCCCCACATCGGGCTCCCTGCTCCGCAGGAAGCCTGCTTCTCCCTCTCCCTCTGCTGCTCTCCCTGCTTGTATTCCCTCTCTCTCTGTGTCTCTGTCTGTCCAATAAATAAATAAAATCTTTAAAAAAAATTAATTCATAGAACATGTATGGGGTTTTCCAAAGCACATAGGAAACAGCTGTCAACAAAATAATTATCTTAGCTTCTGGTCAGGTCCTATTGGATTCCCAGACTTTGGAACCCTCCTTTCTTCACTGCTACCCCTTTCTCCCCTGAACTTTCCCTACCATATAGGCTTAACCGTGATCTTGTCCATAGGATCAATCTTAACCTGAAGTAGGAGAAATGTGAGAAGTACCGGCCCAACTCTTAATTGCTGCTCTAGCTTTGACCTGTGTTCTGGTTTTGAAGACTGAGCATCTGTATTGCTAAGAGTTTTGTATCCCCTGGGGTGCCTGGGTGGCTCAATGGGTTAAAACCTCTGCCTTTGGCTCAGGTCATGATCCCAGGATCCTGGGATGGAGCAGCATATTGGGCTCCCTGCTCAGCAAGGAGTCTGCTTCCTCCTCTCTCTCTCTCTGCCTGCCTTTCTGCCTACTTGTGATCTCTGTCTGTCAAATAAATAAATAATTTAAAATTCTTTTTAAAATTTATCTATTTATCTTTTTAAAAACAGGACATTTAGGGACGCCTGTGTGTCTCACTCCGTTAAGCTTCTGCCTCTGGATGAGGTCATGCTCCCCAGGTCCTGGGATCAGGTCCCACATCAGGCTCGTTGCTCAGTCGGGTGCCTGCTTTTGGCTCTGCTTGCTGTTCTCCCTGCTTGTGCTCGCTCTCTTGATCTCTCTCTCTCTGACAAATAAATAAAATGCTTTTTTAAAAAATTAAAAAAAATAAAAACCTAACATTTAAATGTCATGAGGGAGAGTAATGGATCCTACAAAATCTAAGTGGGGATTCCAACTTGAAAGTTCCTAAGAGAGAGGGAATATGTGCCTTTTGGGTGCCTTCCAACTCTGAGATTCTCAGAGGTGCTCGATTCCAGAACTTTGGACTTGTTCTTGCATTCTGAGGTTGGATATGACAGTCACAGATTAAATTTAACCCTCGTAACTTATTACCCAGTTCCAGGCTTCTCACAGGGCTCATTACGGTTACCAACTTGGAGTATATCCTTCCAGAACCATTTTATATGCATGTACATGCAAATATTTGTTTGAATGTAAAAAAATATGGTTTTATTTTGTGAGTCCCGGGACTTTTTCTGGAAAACAAGAACAGTCATGATGTAATTTTTTTCTGCATAAAAAAACCACATTTATAATACTTGGGCCCGGCCCCAAGACAATAACGATTATTTCCATAGTGTATACATCTGTAGCGCTGCCTCATCTACAACGTTTAAACTTTAACCTTGAATCTTTCTTAATCCCAGGCAAAAAAATTTCAAGGAAGGAATTTGGCCAAAGGCTATTATTACTCATAGCCTCCTTCAACTAAGTTTAGGGAATTGTGACCCCTGGTGGCCAGGGAGGGACTTTAAAAAAGAGACCGGCCAGGGGCACCTGGGTGGCTCAGTGGGTTAAAGCCTCTGCTTTCGGCTCAGGTCAAGATCCCGAGATCCTAGGATCGAGCCCCGCATCTGGCTCTCTGGTCAGCGGGGAGCTTGCTTCCCTTCCTCTCTCTCTGGCTGCCTCTCTGCCTACCTGTGATCTCTGTCTGTCAAATAAATAAAATCTTTAAAAAAAGAGAGAGAGAGACCGGCCAGCTTTCTGTCAGATCAGTAACTTCTCTCTCGCGGCGTCCAGAAGTAGGCTGGGGAGGAGCTCCAGTCCCACCACGAGGACTCCAAAAGCATGACCGACTCGGGTCCTCCTAAGTCGCCTCTTCCTGCAGCATTTTGCTGAGCGGCGCCCCCAGGGACCAGCCCAGGGCCCTCCTGCCCTCCAGACCCGCGGATGTCCCACTGGGCCCGCCCCTCCCGGCCCCTGCCCGGCTCGTCTCGCCCCGCCCCGCCCGGGGACCAGTGACTCTCCCTCCTGCCGGGCCGGGCCGCGCCGCGGGTCTTGCGCGGGAACCAAAGCCGCGAAGATCTCGGGGTCATGTGGAGCGCTGCCCAGGCGGTGCTCGGAACCCCCAGGATCCCCCTCCTGCCCCGGAGGTGGATGTCCACATCGACCCTTCTCTCCAGAAGTCTGCGACCCTGACCGTCACGCCTAACACTGGGCTGGCCGACGAGCTCCTGGACATTAAAGTGGAAGGCTTAGGCCCCAGGGAGCGGGTGACCCTGCGGGCGACCCTGCGGGCGTCGGCCGTCAGCTACCGAGGCCGCCTCTTCCATTCGCTGCCCCACTACGAGGCGGACGGCCGCGGGGCCTTGGACCTGGCCAGGGCCCCGGCTCTGGGCGGCGACTTCAGGGGCGTGGAGCCTCACGCCGGTCGGCCCCGAGGATCCCTGCTTCAACCAGGTGCCGAGGGGCGTGATGAAAAGCCCGCTCAAAGTGGAGGTGACCGTCCACCGCGCGCCGCGGCAGCCGGCCGTGTCGCTGGGCCCGGCGCTGGCCTCGGCTCAGGGGCAGCGCTGGTTCTCCAGCCCCGAGGTGCGCGGTGCTCGGCTGCGGGCCGGCCGCCTGCGGGGCGTCTTCTTGCTGCCCCAGGTGCGTGAGGTCTTTTCCGCAGAGGGCTTCGCGTGGATTTGGGAAATCGATTTAGGAAAGCTGGCTTGCTTTGCTGGCCAATTTATCTCCTGAAAACAAGACGAGCGGGTAGCGGGATTCGGGGCTGGATCCCAGGACCCTGAGATCATGACTCCAGCGGAAGGCAGAGGCTTTAACCCACTGAGCCACCCGGGCGCCCCAGATGACCTTTTTGTTGTTATTTTCAAACGTACTCTGATTGCTCGGAGACCTTTATCATGATGAAGAAACTGTTCTGTTGCTCATTTCATAGATCAAAGAACAATTTATTTTATAGGTGAGAAAACGGAGGCTTAAAGTGTTTTAACCAAATCACACAGCTAGACGGTGCTAAAATCAGGACATAGTCAAATTCTTTGAGAGCGACACTCATACCGCAAACAGGGACTGACTGAGTGAAACAGGTTTTTGTTTTTAAAAAACTAGTCTGGCTTATTTTCTACTCTCTCAGGAGCCTTAGGAAAAACTAAGAATCTTTAAAATGAGAGATTTAAAACATTTTCATCGTTGAGGGTGGGTGGGCTTTTTCTTTTTCTTTTTCTTTTTTTTTTTTTTAAGATTTTATTTATGTATTTGACAGAGAGAGAGAGAGAGAGGCAGAAAGGCAGGCAGAGACAGAAGGTGGAAGCAGGCTCCCCGCTGAGCAGAGAGCCTGATGTGCGGCTTCATCCCAGGACCCTGGGATCTTGACCTGAGAGGAAGGCAGGGGCTTAACCCACTGAGCCACCCAGGCACCCCAGAGAGAAGCGGGCTCCTGGCTGAGCAGGGAGCAGATGTGGGGCTCCATCCCAGGACTGCAGGATCATGACCCCAGCTAAAGGCAGCCACTTAATGACAGAACCACCTAGGTGCCCCTCTTTTTTTTTTTTTTTTTTTTTAAGAGTCTAACAGGTAATAGCAAGTTTACATACTGGGGATCAAATTGCTGAATTGAAACAAAATAAACAAATTCTCCATTATTTTAATGTGGTAAACCTGAGGTTGGAAAAACTTATTGCTGGAAAAATTTGAGGATCTATGCGTTATGTCTTTTTCTTGGTTTGCTGTAGGCTTTCTGAAAGTAATCTTGAATCCAGAGATGCTTGAGGTTTATCTAATTTTAAAAAGAGCAGATCAAGATATGTCAAGATATCTGAATGTTAAGAAGAACATACTGTAAAAACCACTACCTAAACATATACACCCTGGCTTTCACTTTGGTGGCTAGGTGTGCCTTACTTTCTTTCTAGACTTAAAAATTTAGAGTGGCCTTTGGCACTGGAATTTTAGATCTCTTAGTTTGGTTTATATTCTAATGTTCTTGCCTCTCAATCGTTTTCATAGATTTATCTGGGACTTTTATGGGAATAACGTAGAAGAATATATCTGAAAAATACTAGGAGGTAATTGGCTGAGACATTCTTCTCTTGGAATGGTGAATGAATAATGTAACCTACCACAGGAATGTTGAAAGAGAAATGACATCAACATCAGAAGGAAATAGTTGACACTTTACTCTCTTTCCACTGTGAGGGAGCAAGAATTTACTGTCCCCTTCAAAGTCCTTCTAGCTGGATTAAGAATCAAATTGACATGAGACAGATTAACAGAAGAAAACGAAACTTAGTTTTTTATATACAGGGAATCCACACAGACATGGAAATTCCAAAGACAGTCAGGCAAAACGAAGTATATATGTCATCCTGAACTAAGGAGAAAAGGTTTGGGGTCTAGGACTTTGAAAGGAAGGAGTGCAGCTCACAGGGCAATAAGAAGACCAGATGTTTGGAAATTAGATTTTTGCCCTGCCATATGAATGGCACTCAGATAAAATTTATCTCTGGTAGTAAACCTCATTCTGGGAAATACCCCTAACTCAGATTTTTCCATGCCATTAAGGGAGGGCAAAAGTTTCTCTTGAGCCTGCAGGGTCTCATTTGCGTTCAGCTCAAGATAACCCCCATGCCACAGTGGCATATTCTGAGGGCAACTCCCCTGAGCTCCTTCGAATTCAAAGTAATCTTTATATACCAAAGTGGTTGATCTAGGGACAGCCTGCCTTTGGCACCAACACCACACATATTGTTCATTTTATATTACACTATCATTAGACCTTTAAAATAGCAAAACTGTGTTTATTTTTTTATTTTTTTAAAGGTTTTATTTATTTATTTGACAGAGAGAGAGATCACAAGTAGGCAGAGAGGCAGGCAGAGAGAGAGGAGGAAGCAGACTCCCTGCGGAGGACCCTGAGATCATGACCTGAGCCAAAGGCAGCGGCTTAATCCACTGAGCCACCCAGGTACCCCGCAAAACTGTGTTTATTAAGGGATTTTGGTGACTTTGTATCTTAAGGTCATTGAGAACTCAAAGGGCCTTTTAAAGGTGGACTTTTTTTTAATGAGGTATTATACTGTCACAACTAAGAGACTGCCAGAACTATTTGCTTAGATTAATCAGGATTCACACTTCAAACCAAAACATTTTCCATATCTTTGGTGCAAATTTCCATATTTTTTTCCATTTCCAAGTGATTTTCTCATAGGAAAAGAAGATAAAAACATTCTTACATTTATAGCTTCAAAATAGCCAAAACAAGTATCTATTTCAACCACAAAAATAAACCTATTTAAGCCAAAACAGATTTTTCCTCCCAAGGCAAATAGGTAAATACTTTAAAACAGAAAAAAATACTTAAACAATGTTTAAAGTTAAAAAAATAGTAAGAATTTTTAAAAATATAAATTATACAATTGGAATTTGCTTCAGCAAATATTAGGTAGGTATCATAGTCCATTAAATGTCCTATCATCTAATCCCAGATTAATCCTCTTTCCTGGTTTATAGGAGATGGTCCTTTTCCTGGTGTGATTGATATGTTTGGTGATAGAGGATTGAATGAATCTCGAGCTAGTCTCCTGGCTTGTCGAGGTTTTGCTACTCTGGCTTTGCCATTTTATGGCTATGAAGATCTACCTCCAATCATGAAGGACTTAAATTTAGATTACTTTGAGGAGGCAGCTAAATTTGTGCAAAGTCACCCGAAGGTGAGTGGGATTATAGAGAGAAATGTATTTACAATTAACTCCTTAGGGCCAGGAGAGAGTGAATAAAGAAAAGTGGTACCAAAGGGCTGGAAAACATCTATAACAAATATCTGTTGAATGATTTAATGGATGGATAAATAAATGAATGAATAAGCTATCTAATACATACATAAATGGTTTTCTTTATCTAGAGCTTTGCAACGCCATTAACAGTCATGCTTTCTCTCTCTCTGTGTCTCTCTCTCCTTGTCTGTCTTCTTTTTCTTCAATCCCTAGGTTAAAGGTCCAAACATTGGCGTGATTGGTTCTGGCAAAGGGGCTGAGTTGGCATTTTCCATGGCTAGCTTTCTGCCAAATATAGCTGCCGTTGTAAGCATCAATGGCTGCATCTCTAATACAACTACTCCCCTTTCGTGTGGTAGATGCATCCTGCCAGGACTGCCTTTTAACCAAGATAAAATCTCTGCTATGGGTTCAGGGGTTTATGATGTTAAAGAAGCGCTGGAGGACCCCTTGGACCCAGCCTACCAGGCAAGCCGCATCCCCCTTGAAGAAGCCAGTGCCCATTTCCTTTTCATAGTCGGAGAGGATGACAGGCACTGGAAAAGTTCTGTCTATGCGGACATAGCTGTGAAGCACCTCACAGAGCACGGGAAGACAAATTTCACTCCTTTAAGCTACCCTAACGCCGGCCATAGAATAGATTCCCCCTTAAAGCCCCTTTTTCTCTGTATCCCTGGATCCCGTGTTGGGAGTGCCTGTTCTGGGAGGTGGACAGCTCAAAGCTCATGCTGTGGCTCAGATTGAGTCTTGGAAGAAGATCTTGGAATTTTTGCACTTGCATCTAGGGGTAAAGTCAAACAAACTAGAAGTTTAAGTTTAGAGTATGTGCAGAACGAATTAAGGGCTAGATTGAATATTTTTAGCAAGTGGTGACTGAAATCTAGACTTCTCACAGGCATCTGCAAGCTTTTAAAAGAAGTAAGAATACTTGCTTTAAGTTCATCAGAACCTGTAACTTTGGCTAATATCCATGTTTCTCCAATTTTGGTTCGTTTGAGCTTGAACTCAAGGTAATTGCTAAGTGAAAACCAGTTTCCAATCTGTCATTTACCCACCTACCCTCCTTGTTACCTGGACTTCCAAAGGTTTTTTAAAACTGGTATATGGGGCACTTGGGTGGCTCAGATGTTTGGGCATCTGCCTTTGGCTCAGGTCATGATCCCCAGGTCCTGGGAGCGAGTCGTACATCGGGCTCCCTGCTCGGTGGGGAGCCTGCTTCTCTCTCTGCCTCTCTCTCTCTCTGTCTCTCATGAATGAATAAATAATATCTTTAAAAAAAAACCTGGTGTATGATAATTAGTTTGATATTATGTGTCCCAGAGATGATAAAACTGTTTTGAACAGGGGTGAATACATGAATATAGGTCCCTGGTTTAATGATGAAGAGCCACTGGACCGTGATAACTTTCTCATAATAGAGACTGGAGTGAACTCTAACAAGATGACTCAGAGACTCCTTTGTGGTAAGACTGAAGTCATAGAATCCTTTCTGTTGTTAATCAGGTTTTGATTTTTTTTTTCTAGTTGCCACCTGTTCTAGGATCTTTAAAGAAAGTTAGGCATCCTAAAATACTTGCTTTAAAACTGCTGACCAATTACTGAGAAACACTGATTCTTTACAGTTCCTCTATCTCTGTGTTTGTACTTTAAAAAACTTTTCTTCACACTTTGCTTCAAAAACATATTTAAAAATAGGCACATTCCAGTTCTCCTCCTGAGCTGATAATGGCACAGTAGACAATGTAATTATCTGAGGTAAAGACTGGGTTCATCCCTTCTACTTTCCACCACCCTCACTAAAGCTTTAATTGCAATTAATGCATGAATCTTAATTCATTAAAATAATTTTAACTGAAATTCTGAGATTTGATTTTAAACTTTAAAAATAAATGTGGAGGAGCACCTGGGTGGCTCAGTGGGTTGGGCCTCTGCCTTCGGCTCAGGTCATGGTCTCTGGGTCCTGGGAGCAGGGAGCCTGCTTCCCCCTCCCTCTCTGCCTGCCTCTCTGCCTACTTGTGCTCTCTCTCTCTGTCAAATAAATAAATAAATAAGTAAATCTTAAAAAAATATGTGTGGAATTAGGTGTTAAAATTTCTCAGAATGTACTTTCAGTTTAGTGGTTTTTTCTTCCACATAATTGAAGGGGAAGATTAAAGTATTAATTATCAGCCTTTGATTTTGGTTGATCAGTGGATCCTGTGGTCAGAACTATATTTTGGGCTCTTGGCAGAGGACGAAGTGTTGTCACCCTAATTTGTAGTATTAATAGTTTCCCTCCTCCAAAATTTACGTTATTTTTAAAACATAATATATGTTTCAAATTATTAACATCAAAAGAAAGTATATGTGTCATACTTTATACATACCTAAATACATATGTATTACTTCCTGATTTTTGGGTTATCCATGTAAGATTTTTTTTTTTTTAAGTTTTGAGAGAAAGCAAGAGCACAAGGGGGAAGGGCAGAGCAGAGCGCTTTGGGGGCTCCTATCCCAGAGCTCTGGGAACATGACCTGAACCAAAGACAGGTTTAACTTACATGAACCCCATTCATGTAAGATTTAAAAAAACAATTTTTTTTTAAAACCATAGGGGAGAAATTGGCTTTTTATCAAATAACTATAATGAGAATAATAATCTGGGAAACTGACTATTGGAATTTGTTACAAAGCTCATTCCTATTTGAACAGATAAACCTTTTGACTGTATAAATAACCTTAACAATTAATGACTCTCCTAAGCATTAATTCTTAAATTTTTTTTTAATTTTAAGGTATGTAACTTTTAGCTATTTTGTTGAATCTCTAATCATCTGGTAAATGTGACATTTTCTTTCTCTTTTATTCAACCTACATTCTTATTCAGAGAATTAAAGATTCCTTAATGTGTTCTGTGGTTACCATTCACACTATTTTACCTTTACTTTTCTTTTTTTTTTTTTTTAAGATTTTATTTGTTTATTTGACAGACAGCGATCACAAGTAGTCAGAGAGACAGGCAGAGAGAGAGGGGGGAAGCAGGCTCCCCACTGAGCAGAGAGCTGGACGTGGGGCTCGATCCCAGGACCCTGAGATCATGACCCGAGCCGAAGGCAGAGGCTCAACCCACTGAGCCACCCAGGCGCCCCTTACCTTTACTTTTCAACAGGTCTGCCAGATTTTCTGAATTTGGGGAAACTGTGTCAATAGTAGTTTAAATCTTTCTCTCAACTTTTTTCTAGGCCTGCAGGAAGAGCAAGTAGATCCAAAGCTGTAGTCTCTGGTGAACAGCTTTTTGAATCTATTTTGCCATTTTGTAGGACTCAGAAGAACTAAGAAAGGATCCAAGTTCTATAATTCTTTCTTTTCTTGTGTGAATAGTTTTAACCTTTGAGAATCTAAAACTCAGCATATTTCTGCTTATATAGTGGTAAATAGTTTATTTTGAGGTAAATAAGACATATTTATAGTCAAAGTTTCCTCCTCCGATGATGAGGAAGTCAAAGTAACATTCTGAAAAAGCATGAAGATGGAATTGATTTACTAGTGGCATTTTACCTTTAATGCCAATGCCTTATGATGTAATGCACAGTCTTGAGCAAAAGGCATACTCTATTAGGTTATAAGATATGTTCAAGGATTAAATCAGCAAAACTAGTGGATGTTTTGGCGTCCAGGATAAATTCTAGTTTGGAGAGGTCTGGTAGTATGGAGATCTGAAACAAAACGAAACAAAAACTGAAACAAAATACTACAAGAAAAAAGGCTAGATAGATTATGAATACTCATTTTATCTTTTTAAAGTTTTTCAAAAGATTTTATTTATTTATTCGTCAGAGAAATAACAAGCAAGGGGAGTGGTAGGCAGAGGGAGAAGCAGGCTGGCTCCCCACTGAGCAAGAAGCCTGATGAAGGACTCTGGGATCCTTGATCCAGGGTCCTGGGATCCATGATGCCAGGACCCTGGGATCATGACCTGGGCCAAAGGCAGATGCTTAACTGACTGAGCCACCGAGACCCCCCTCTGAATACCCATTTTAATTTTCTTTAATAAACAATTTAGTGTTTCCTGTTTTTTTTTAAAAATATGATCCAATTACCTTTTTCAACATGGAATTTATTTGTTATTTCAAAGTTTAAAATATCCACATTATAGGGGCTCCTGGGTAGCTTGGTTGGTTAAGGGTCAAACTCTTGATCTCAGCTCAGGTCTTGATCTCAGGGTCATGAGTTCAAGTCCCATGTTGCCCTCCACACCTGGTGTGGATCCTATCCTATCTACAAAAAAAAATTAATTAAATTAAATATAAATAAATAAATAAATATTCACATTCAAGAACAGAATAATCAGAAAATAGAGAAAAATTAATAAATCTTTAAAATAAAGCAAATAATTTAAATATCAAATTAAATATTAAATTCAATTAATATTTAAATTAATTGTTTAATTAGATATTAAATATTAAATAATTGAATAGTTTGAAATTTTATATATATATATATTTCACATTCTTGTATAGAATAATCAGAAAATAGAGAAGCAAAATGAACACCATATTAGTCTTCTCAGGCTGCCATAGGAGAATACCACAGACCGGGTGGCTTAAACAACAGAAATTTATTTCCTCACAGTACAAGAGGCTGAAATTCCAAAATCAAGATGCCGACAGTGTTAGTTTTGGGTGAGGCTTCTCTTGTTGACTTGCAGGTGACCATCTTCTTACTGTGTCCTTGGATGACCTTTCCTCTGTGACCACCACTCCTAGCATGTTTATTCCTCTTCTAAGGACACCAGTTATATTGGATTAGGGCCCCACTCTTATGGCCTCATTTAACTGAAATTACCTCCTTAACAGCCCTCTTTCCAAGTACAGTCACAGTGGACTTAGAGCTTCAACATATGAATTTGCGTGGGGAGGACACAATTCAATCTGCAGCAAACATTAGACTCTCATAATATTCTTTTAGATATATGTTTGTATAAATGCATGTACAGCATATAATTTTTTTAGATTTACTAGAGAGTGCGTGTGTGCTGAAGTGGGAGCAGGGACAGAGGGAGAAGGAGAGGGAGAAAATCCGAAGCAGGCTCCATGCCCAGGATGAGATTCACCCCCCCACCCCCCACCCCCAGATCATGACTGGAGTCAAAATCGAGAGTCAGAGGCTTAACGACTGAGCCATCCAGGCATTCCTGCAATATATCATTTTTAAGAAGATTATACCAACTATTTTGTTTGGTAACTTGCATTTTAAATTAGTACATCATGAGTGCATGTGAATAGATGCATTTCAACAACTTAAAAAAAAAGGATTTTATTCATTTATTTGACAGAGAGAGAGCGTGCAAGTGAGCAGCTGAGAGGCAGGCAGAGGGAGAAGGAGAAGCAGGCTCCACAGTGAGCAAGGAGCCCAATGTGGGGCTGGATCCCAGGATCCTGGGATCATGACCTGAGCTGAAATGAAGAGTCAGAATCTTAACTGACTGAGCCACCCAGGAATCCCATTTCAGCAACATTCTTTTTTCTTTCTTTCTTTCTTTCTTTCTTTTTTTTTTTCTTAAGATTTTGTTTATTTATTTGACAGAGATCACAAGTAGGCAGAAAGGCAGGCAGAGAGAGGAGGAAGCAGGCTCCCTGCTGAGCAGAGAGCCCAATATGCTGCTCCATGCCAGGATCCTGGGATCCTGACCTGAGCCAAAGGCAAAGGCTTTAACCCACTGAGCCACCCAGGTGCCCCTTTCAGCAACATTTTTAATGGAAGTATATTATTTCATTGTTTGGATGTTTGATAATACCAATTCTTTTTTTCCTTGACATTTGGGTTATTTTACTTTTTGCTATTAAAACCTTGAACATTGGGGCGCCTGGGTGGCTCAGTGGGTTAAAGCCTCTGCCTTCGGCTCAGGTCATGATCCCAGAGTCCTGGGATCGAGCCCCACGTCCGGCTCTCTGCTCCGCAGGGAGCCTGCTTCCTCCTCTCTCTCTGCCTGCCTCTCTGCCTAGTTGTGATTTCTCTCTGTCAAATAAATAAAATATTAAAAAAAAAAAACCTTGAACATAAATCTCTGTGCACTTGTCTTATTATTTCTTCAGGATGAAGTCCTAGAAGCCCAAGTGCTGGGTCACAGAGGAGCACACGTTTTTAAAGCTTTTCATGCTATTACAAACAGCTCTCCACAAAGGCTGTGTCAGTTATAAAGAGCAGTGTTTCTCCATACCCCTAGCAACTCAGTATTTTTACAGTTTTTGTCTAATTTAATAGGAGGAGAGGAGGGGAGGACATCTCGGTCATCTCAAAACACCATTTTATGCTTTCATTCACCGCCGGCTCCATGGAGAGGTTGGAGGAAGGCAACCGAGGAAATTCAGCTGAATTTAGTTTCAGTCATAAAAAGAAGAAAAAAAAAGGAATTTAGTTTCGGTCGAACTACAGGTGGATTACATCAGGTGATAAAGACAAGGATGCGGATGGGCAATCTGCAGGAGAAGGGAATTTTTAAAGTTATTTACGGGAGGGGCAATTTTATAGCGAGGTTTTCAACTTTAGGCAGGCCCGTCACTGCAGATCGAGTGAAACTGCTTTCGGTAAAAAGCATCTCCTGACCACCCTGCACGGCGAGGCTCTCGCATCCTGCGAGAGCCCAGCAGCTCCGCCGCAGAAGCTGGAAAGCGAGCAGCTGGCCCGCGGGAGGACCGAGGCGGCTGCCCGGCGGTCCCACAATGCCCCGCACGCGCCACCCGGAGGGCGGAGAGAAAGGACCGCTGCCGGGGGTGGGATCCACCGAGAGCTCCGAGAAGTGCGCACGCGCACTGACCTCGGCGGGCCCTAGCAACCAGAGCAGTGACAGTAGCAACGGCCGGAATGGTGAGTACCCTTTAGGCCTCGTAGTCAAAGAGGAGAGGAGACTGGAGGTGGAAAAGGGTGACTGTGGAGTGTTGAGGGTCGGGGCGCTTCTCGGTCAGCGGAAGGAAGCCGGTCACCGGCGCTAGCTCCGCAGTCAGAGGCCTGAGGCGAAAGAGAAGCCCCGGCCCCGGGTGGTCTGGGGCGAGGGCGGCCTGGGCAGATCGGAGGTTGGGTTCGTGTGGAGGGACTCCGACAGAGAAAGGGAGCGCAAGGAGCAGGAACTTCTCGAAAAAGAGCGGTTTAGAGTGGGAAAGGTGATGAAGGCGGAGTGTGAATGAGGATTTTTCTGTACGTAGCAGTCCTTTTCCGCCTGGCGAGACGGGGCGCGGGGAGCTGGTTATGAGAGGCGTGTGTGTCACCCCGACTGCCGCGGTGCTCCTTACCTGTGAGGTGCGCGCGGTGTCCTCTGAATGACTGTAAGTGCAGTTATGAGGTAGCACTGTAAAGCCCATTCGGATAGACTGTATTAGGAGATGTTTCTCATGTTTAAGTATGCATAGGTATAGTCGGCTGAAAACTGAGTTTGCTGGAATGCAGATTATGAATTCTTAATGCAGTGGGATTCGGGAATTGCACTTCGACGGTGCACCTCAAGTGATTCTAAAATTGGGGGGCGTCCCAGCATACTTTGAGAAATACTGCTACCTGGGATTTGAAATCTATCCGTGATCTATCCAATCAAAGACCTTTACGAAGGAGTGATTTTACTTACTGATGCTCCTCAACTCCTCCTTAAAATGTGCAGTGTTGGGACACCTGGGTGGCTCAGTCGGTTAAGCCACTGCCTTCAGCCCAGGTCATGATCCCAGGTTCCTGGGATGAAGTCCCACTTCAGGCTCCATCCTCCGCAGGGAGCCTGCTTCTCTCTCTGCCTCTGCCTACCACTTTGCCTGCTTGTCCTCTCTCTCTCTCTGACAAATAAATAAATAAATAAATAAATAAATAAAATCTTTTAAAAAAATAGGTTTAAAAAATGTGCAGTGTTGCTTACGGATTTGGTAGTTCCACCTAGCAGTTTGAAAAGGGATGTTGTTGGTTGATTACAGAGTCAAAGCTGTTTAGCAACGTAGGTGATTGTCCTGTCGGGTGGAGGTGTTTATGAAGAATAAGTACAATTGGTTGTCTTCTTTCTGTGATCCCAGTGCTGTGTAAGTGGGCAGAAATTGAGCCCAGGAAATCGAAATGATGACAAAGTCATGCTGGCCTTCAACCACAGGATTAAATACCACTTTTTTTTTTTTTTTTAAGACTTATTTATTTAACAGACAGATCACAAGTAGGCAGACAGAGAGGAGGAAGTATGCTCCATGCTGAGCGGAGAGCCCGATGCGGGGCTCGATCCCAGGACTCTGGGACCATGACCCGAGCGGAAGGCGGAGGCTTTAACCCACTGAGCCACCCAGGCGCCCCTTAAATACGACTTTCAAACGTAGTTTCCCCCCACACTTTCCTTACTTTATTCTACAGGCGTTTAGCTGAAAACCACTACCAAAGAAAGTAAAACGTTCTGGAACCTAGGTTTATATTCAGGTGAAGAAATACTCAGCCCTAAATGATTCTGAAAGCATGATCCATGAGAATTACTGAAAATCATCAAGTAGAGAATCAGAACCAGTAATTAGATGAAGCTAGCTAAGGCTGGAAACCGGTAGGTCCAGAGCCCTCCAGAAATCAGGTCAGCATAGTTTTTTCAATGAACAATACATTAGCCACCTGGGCGCCTGGGTGGGTCAGTCAGTTAAGCATTTGCCTTCATCTCAGGTCACGATCCCCCAGTCCTGGGATCAAGCCTGCTCTTGTGTTGTTGCTTTCTCTCTCTCTCTCTCAAATAAATAAATAAATATCTTTATCTTTGTAAAAAACTGCTTTCACCTCCATTGTCTTTAAATGATTGTATTTCAGGTCAAAACCCAGATTTATGGCCTCTGTGAAAAATCAGAAATACCGTATTTCACCACTGGACACATTTTCACCCTATTTTTGTATTACTAAAATATGATGGTGTTGTGTAATTGGCAGCATCTTTACTTTCTTAGTAAAGAGTGTTATTTTCGGGGCACCTGGGTGGCTCAGTGGGTTAAAGCCTCTGCCTTCAGCTCAGGTCATGATCCCAGGGTCCTGGGATCAAGCCCCGCATCAGGCTTTCTGCTCAGCAGGGAGCCTGCTTCCTCCTCTCTCTCTGCCTGCCTCTCTGCCTACTTGTGATCTCTGTCTGTCAAATAAATAAATAAAATCTTAAAAAAAAAAAGTGTTATTTTCAGTAATGGAGTTTTAATGTTTGGAGAGATCTTGTCCCAAGTCCCACCTGCCAGCTGTTTTCTAATGCCAGAGGTGAGATTATTCTCTTTATATGGCCAGCTTTACCCATTAAAGATGTCCACTGGTCCTTTAGGCATTTCAATTTTTGACTTCTGTCTATAGGGGACCTCATAAACCAACTTGTAGACAGCCAGATTGCTTCCAGTTTGAAAGTATTATTAGATGTATCTTTTCATGGCCCTATATAGGAATTTTTTGGGAAATCTACCCAGCAGGGGGATTTCCGAGTCATAGGGCTTCTGCATACTTAATTTCCCTAGGTATTGTCAGACTGCTTTCCAGAAGTCTGCTAGTTTGTTTTGTTTTGTTTTGATTTTAAGTAAGCTTTACCCCCAACGTGGGTCTTGAACTCACCACCCTGAGATCAAGAGTTGCATGCTCTGCTGACCGAGTCAGCCAGCCACCTCTGTCTCTACTAGTTTTTACTTCCTTCATTACTGTCTGAGAGTTCTACATTCTCACCAAATTTCCTTTGCCAATCTGAGGATGTATTTTAGTATTCCATTGTTTTACTCTGCATTCCTCTGATTTTCAATGAGTTCCAGTACCTCATGATATTGTTAGTCATTTGGATTTCAATTTCTGTTAATTCTCTGTTTATATTTGTTTTGCTAACTTTTTCCATTTTTTGGTTTTTGAATTTTAGGAGTTCCCTCTATATTCTCTATTAGTCTTTTGTCGGTTTTATGTTGAAAATCTCTTCTCCCAGCTTTTCTGTTAACTCTCTCAACAGTGTTCTTCACTTGCGGAATTCCCTTTATTCTATTGTATTTTCTATGTAAATGATCATGTGCGCATAGTGTGTTTTATTTCTTCCTTTAAATCATTCCAATTTGTATTTTCTTTTATTATAACATTGATAAAGATCTCTTGTACCATGTTAAACAACAGCAGTGATAGTAGGGATCTTTGATGTATTTGGGATCTTAAAGAGATGACTTCTAGTGTTATCTTCCCAATTTGCTCTTCTTTCCACCTTATTTAAAATACACGTACTTTACACACATAAACACACATCCTGATACCTCTTACAAACTCAGCGTTTTTGTTTTTGGTTTTGTATTTTCTTTTTCCTTAGTAATTGTCAGTTTTTAATATACTATAAAATGTATTTATTTAATATATTATTTACCATCTGTCTCCCGCCAGTGGATGTAAGTTATAGAAGGTGGGAATCTTTGTTTTGTTCCTTGGTATTTCCCAAGCATGTAAAAGTATGGTATATAGTAGACACTTAATGAATATTTGCTGAAATGAATGAATTTCTTCATTAAGTCTGGAATTTGCGATAGCTTTTTGGTATGTAGCTTTTACCAAGTAAAGAATTTCCTTGTAATTCTTAGTTGAGAGCTTTTAATGTTAGATGTAGAATGTTACTTTTTTAAAAGATTTTATTTATTTATTGAACAGAGTGAGCGAGAGAGAGAGAGAGAGAGAGAGCGCGCGCACAAGCAGGGGGAGCGGCAGGCAGAGGGAAAGGGAGAGCGGGAAGGAGAAGAGGGCTGTGAGAGAGGAAGGGCCCAGATGTACAACTATTTTATAAAATACTTTTTCTTTACTTACTGAAATAAATGTGATTTTCCCCCCTTTAATCCATAAATAGATGATTTACATTTATAGGGTTTTTTGGTTAAACAATCCTTATGCTCCTGGCATCAGCCATTCTTGACCACGATTATTATTCACCATTGGCTTTGCAGAGCTAATGTTGTATCTAGGATTTTCAAATCTGTGTTGAGAAGTAAGGAGGGCCTCTTTATCTGGTCATGACATCAAGATTATTCTAGGCTCATAAAATAAATAGGCAGCTTTCCCTCCTTCTCTGATTTCTAAAACAACTTGTCTAACAGAGAATATCTGTTCCTTGAAACCTTGTCATGATTTACTTGTAAAATTATCTAGGCATGGAGATGTAGGGGAAGAGGATAAGGGTAAATCTCTGGTTATCTTTTTAACATTGAAAATAATTATTGGTCTATTCAGATTTTCTGATTCTTCTTGTGACAGTTTGACACTTTTGTGTGTTTTCTAGAAATGCATTCTTTGTCTAGGTTTTCAAACTCCTGTATGTTTGCTTATGATGTTTTATTTTTAAATATTTGTGGTATCTGTTATTTCCTCTGATTCTCTGTTTTCGTCGTACAGCTCTCTTTTTCCTCAGTCAGGCTTGCTAGAGATTTAGGAACCAGCTTTTAGTTTTGTTAATCTTTTTTTCTTCAGGTCTGTTTTTCATTGACTTATTCCTTTGTATTTTCCTTAGCCTTCTTTGTGTTTGCAACGACGTGCTTTTTCAAATATCTCAAATACTTTGCTTGTTTCCTGTTTCTTATTTTCTCTTAATTTTTGAATAGATAAATATATTTGAAACTATAAGTTTCCTTTTAAATGTTATATTCCTCAAATTTTTATATTTATTCTTTTTTTTCTGTTTTACTGTAGTTTATAGTTTACTCTTTAACCCAAGGATTATTTATTACTATGTCCTTGCTTTCTAGATGTAATGGTATATACAGTTGAGCACCATAGGTCTGAACTGTACTGATCCATTTATATGTGGATTTTTTCCAATAAATACACTGCAATACTGTAAGTGTATTTCCTCTTATGATTTCTTCTTTTTTTCTTTTTTAAAAATGTATTTGAGAGAGAGCATGTGAGTCAAGGGAGGCTCGATCTCATGACCCTGAGATCATGACCAGAGCCAAAACTAAGAGTCGGATGCTTAACCTACTGAGCCACCCAGGCACCCCTCTTATGATTGTCATAATAACATTTTCTTTTTTGTAGTTTACTTTATTGTAGGAATACAGTATATAATGCATATAACGTGCAAAATGCACATTAATCAAATGTTTATGTTATTGGTAAGGTTCTGGTTGATAGTAGTCTTTTAGTAGTTCTTGGCAAGTCAGAAGTTATACTCAGATTTTGTACTATGTTGTGGGTTTGAGGCAGGAGAGGTTGTTGTCCCTAATGCCTGTCTTGTTGGAGAGTTAACTGTACTTTTAAACTTTTCCTTTTGTTATTGATTAGGATTTTTTTTAAGATTTTATTTATTTATTTGACAGGCAGAGATCACAAGTAGGCAGAGAGGCAGGCAGACAGAGAGGTGGAAGCAGGCTCCCTGCTGAGCAGAGAGCCCCGACTCCACCCGGGATCTGATCCCAGGACCCCGGGACCATGACCCTAGCAGAAGGCAGAGGGTTTAACCCACTGAGCCACCCAGGCGCCCAAACACTTGAAACTTTAAATGTGAGAAAAGGGAGACATCCTTTGATTACTGCTAGAGTTCATTTAAAAAAATCCTAAGCAGGGGCGCCAGGGTGGCTTAGTAGGTTGAAGCCTCTGCCTTCACCCCCGTTGTGGTCCCAGGGTCCTCGGATCGAGTCCCATGTGGGGCTCTCCACTCCATAGAGACGCTGCTTCCTCCTCTCCCTCTGCCTGCCTTCCTCTATGCCTACTTGTGATCTCCGGCTGTCAAACAAATAAATAAAATCTTTAGGGGCACCTGGGTGGCTCAGTGGGTTAAAGCCTCTGTCTTCAGTTTGGGTCATGATCCCAGAGTCCTGGGATCGAGCCCCACATCGGGGGGTTAAATAAATAAATTTATTTGACAGACAGAGATCACAAGTAGGCAGAGAGGCAGGCAGAGAGAGAGAGGGAAGCAGGCTGCCCACCCAACAGAGAGGCCGATGCGGGACTCGATGCCAGGACCTTGAGATCATGACCTGAGCCGAAGGCAGCAGCTTAACCCACTGAGCCACCCAGGCACCCCCAAATAAATAAAATCTTAAAAAAATAAAATAAGTTTTAAGTGTCATATTAAATTGAATCTAAGATACTATTGATTATAAGGTGCAACGTTATTTTATGTTTTAAGAAGAAAAATAAGTTGGAATTGAATCGTGACAAGTAATTTCTTATCACTTAATTTTTATTTTGTGCCTATCGACAAAGTTCTTTTAAATGTATTTAGGCATGTAGGTTTTTATCATAAGTCATTATTTGCAATCATAAAAAAGAATATATGTATATGAAATATATTGGTTAATATTTTTCTAGATCATCACCACTGTTATCTGGCCACAGTAATTGTAAATTGTTCCTGATTGTAAAATGCATCCAAATTTCAAAGATGTTAAAACGTAAAGGGTGTAGATCTTAGAATCAATGAAATAAGATCTATTTTTTAAATTTTATTTTAAAGATTTTGTTTCTTTATTGACACAGAGAGAGATCACAAGTAGGCAGAGAGAGAGGGAAGCAGGCTCCCCACTGAGCAAAGAGCCTGAGGCATGGCTCGATCCCAGGACCCTGAGATCATGACCCGAGCCAAAGGCAGAGCTTAACCCACTGAGACACCCAGGTGCCCCATAAGATCTATTTTAATATCAAATGTTGAAAACTGTATCTTTTTTGTAAACCAAGTGGGAGAGAAGTATATGGGCATTATATCATGATTTCCTTAATTTCTCTGAGAGGCATTTAAATACATCATCCTGATTTCAGGAAATTAAAACACTTGGTTTGCATGTAAGGTCTCAAAGAAAGAAGTTAATCTTTTCAATGGTAGATGCTGAGGCTAATAATCATTGCATGAAAATTGAATCAACAAATCATACCAATAAAGATACTCTTGTTTCCTTTCCTTTTAAGGCAAAAGCAACAACAATCAAAGAAGCGCTAGCCAGATGGGTAAGTATATGAATTTTTACCTCTTTTAGAAACCATACAAGAATTATTGGATTGTTATTTAAATCTGACCATTCAGTACAAGGAATCTTTGTGGTACTGGAACTATTTAACTGTCTTGACTGGCGGTGGGTACATGAACCTATATAGGTGATAAAATTGTATACATTTAATATGCACATCCAAATACATTCACACTTGTGTATAAATGAGTACTAGTAAAACTGGGAAAGTCTGATCAAAATCAGTGGATTATATCAATATCAATATCCTACATGTCCCATCAGTGGGTAAATGGATAAAAAAAAAAATTATATATCTACAGAGTGGAATATTATTCAGCCACAAAAAAGAAGGAAATCCTTTCATTTACAGCATGGACAGACGTTGAGTGCATTATGCAAAGTGACATAAGTCAGACAGAGAAAGACACATACTCTGTGATCTCACACATAAGTGAAATCTAAAAAAAGCTGAACCCGGAAGTGAAGAGTAGAATGGTGATTGCCGGGGATTTGGGTGTGGGGGAAATGGGGAGATGTTGGTCAAAGGGTATAAACAGCCAGTTATAAGGCAAGTCCTGGGGATCCGATGTACGGCATGGTGACTATAGTTAATAATATTGCCTTATATACTTGAAAGTTGCTAAGAGAGTGGATATTAAATTTTCTTAGCACCCCCCCAAAAAAAATTAGGTGATGGACATGTCAGCTAACCCAATTGTCATTTCACAGTATATACATGTATCAGATCATCACCTTAAACTTATACAATGTTACATGTCAATAACTTTGGAAAAAATACTAAGGTATATATTAACATAAGAAAGGAAACTGCATTTTAAAAAACATGAATTGAATATAAACTATAGATATTTTGAATAAAGTATTCTATAAAGTTTGAACAGTTGTAATTCAGCATCATGAATAGAATTCCCTTAGAGTATTGACATAGCTCCTAATTTCTATGCCCAGTGATAACTTTTTTGGTAGATATTTTTAATAGTATTTTGTATAATGTATGCCTTTGCTCTTGAGGCTGAGCTTTGAATCAAAAGTCTTTCAGGAAAAAAGAAAATCTTTCAGGAGACTTGTGTCTAGGGAAAATAGGGTGGATAGGATAATGAAATATTTGAATTCTTGTTTTGGTGCTTATAAACTTCTCTGTACTTCACATTTAAAAATTCATTTCTGGGGGCGCCTGGGTGGCTCAGTGGTTAAAGTCTCTGCTTTCAGCTCAGGTCATGATCCCGGAGTCCTGGGATCAGGCTCCCATCGGGCTCTCTGCTCAGCAGGGAGCTGCTTCCATTCCTCTCTCTCTGCCTGCCTCTCTGCCTACTTGTGATCTCTGTCTGTCAAATAAATAAATAAAATCTTTAAAAAAAAATTCATTTCTGTTTGGTTAATGAAAAATCTGTTTTCTTAAAGAAGAAAAGTAAATATGGAATAAGCTTAGTATTAGATTAGACTTTCTTTGAATTAGATTTTAGGACTTAATTTACTTATAATAATAAGTGGTTGCTTTTTTTGTTTTGGGTTGTAGGTTCTATTTCTAGATTATATTGTGGCCATAAATCTTTGACTTTAAGATTATTTGAAGACATTAAGCTCGTTCTTTCACTGATTAACCTAACATTTATTCAGGATCTACTATGTATCAGTTTCCCTCTCATAACCTACAAATGTATGACACAAAAATACGTACTGAGTATATGTGTATTAGATCTTTTTCTTTCAATGTATGTATTTCTTTCAATGTGTGTATTTTCTTTTATGTTGTTTTTTTAATTGTGTATTTTCTAGCATTGACATGTTACCATTTGAATTATAAAAATAAGCCTCTGTATGTCTGATAGTGCACTGTTTTAGAAAATGCAGGAAAGCAAAGGAAATGGTCCTGCACTTTAGGAGTTTCCTGTTTTGTTGGAGAGAGAGAACTAACTTTAAGTATGGACGTACTTTGAAAATATTACTAGGCAGCATATATTGGTAGTATTAAATTTTGTACATAGTACTGAAAATCTAAGATGGAATTTAGTAGTAAATTATTATAGAGCAAATAGCTTTGACTTTGGCTGTGTTGTAAGGATGACATCTTCCCGAATTCTTGGTATTTTGGAGCTCTATCTCAGACTGAACTGTGTACAGAAAAAAACAGGAAGAGGGATGCCTGGGTGGCTCAGTCGGTAAAGTGTCTGCCTTCAGCTCAGGTCATGATCCCAGGGTCCTGGGATAGAGTCATAGCATCAGATTCCTTGCTCGGGTGGAAGCCTGCTTCTCCCTCTGTCTGCCACTCCCCCTACTTTACTCTTTCTCTCTGGCAAATGAATAAATAAAATTAAAAGAAAAAGAAAAAGCAAGACAAGATGGCAAAATAGTTGATCTTATAGATCTAAATCTGATATTTAAGAAAAGGGTGCTTAGGGACAAAGAACTCTTCCCAAGAAAATGTTGTTATTGTTGTATTTTTGTTTATTGATAGACTCTTAAAGGATTTAAAAAAAAAAAGATTTTGTTTATTTGTCAGAGGGAGAGAGAGAGAGAGTGCAAGCAGAAGCAGGGGGAGAGGCAGGCAGAGGGAGAAGCAGGCTCCCCACTGAGCAAGGAGACCGAATGGGGACTCGATCCTGGGACCCTGCTATCATGTCCTGAGCCGAAGGCAGATGCTTAACTGACTGAGCCATTCAGGTGTCCTGACTCTTAAAGGATTTTATTTTTAAGATTTTATATATTGACTTATTTGTCAGAGAGTACAAGCAGGGGGAGCAGCAGGCAGAGGGAGGAAGCAGGCTCCCCGCTGAGCAAGGAGCCTGATGTGGGACTGATCCCAGGGTGCTGGGATCATGACCTGAGCTGGAGGCAGATCTTAACCCACTGAACCACCCAGGCATCCCAAGGATTTTATTTTTTTTTAATTTATTTTTTTTTAAAGATTTTATTTATTCATTTGACAGAGAGAGAGATCACAAGTAGGCAGAGAGGCAGGCAGAGAGAGAGGAAGGGAAGCAGGCTCCCTGCGGAGCAGAGAGCCCGATGCGGGGCTCGATCCCAGGACCCTGAGATCGTGACCTGAGCCGAAGGCAGCGGCTTAATCCACTGAGCCACCCAGGCGCCCCCCAAGGATTTTAAATATTACAGAAATGAAAGTTATTTTCTTTCCTCCTCCCTTCCACTTGATTGGGACCTAACAATAAATGATCTGAACCGGCCATGTAGCAGCCTGGTTGTCAGGGTCAGTTAGTAAATGTCAGTAAGTGAATTGTAAAGAATGCAGAGTTATAAAATTCTAACAATTGTTTTGAAATAAACTTTGAAAAGCCTTAGAGTAGTCTGTACTTTTTTAGTTCTGTGTTACAATCAGGTTTCACTTTCTTCCAAACTAATTTTTGTCATAGGAAGAGAAAACCAGTCAGAAGCCATCTGAAGCCAAAGAGATTAAGCTTTATGCTCAGATTCCCCCTATAGAGAAGATGGATGCCTCCTTGTCCACACTTGCTAATTGCGAGTAAGTTCTCTTGTCTTTTTTCCCTTTCTTTTCTAAATACACAAACCAGAAAAAATGTGTTTGTTTCCTATGGTCTTCATTTCTCTTTTTTTGTTTGTTTGCTTAATGCAGTTCCCCCTTTGGCAAGGCCAAACATAAGAGATTACTGGTTTATGGGACTACTAATTAAGTAATCCTGAACAATGTAGTATTTTTTTACAGTAAAATTTGTATAATGTGCCTGGAGAATAGAATTTCCTTGTCTCTTGGGAGAAACTAAATAACACAGTAATACTATTATTCTGCCATAAAATCCAATACTTTCTCTTATAAAATTAGCCAGTCAGCACTATACTTAGCAGAGGACTAAGAGATACTGTTTTAAAATCTTTTTCAAATTATAAAAATACATTGTAAAACATCTAGAAAATACAAAAAGCACAAAGGAAAGAATTAATATTAACCAAAATTGTACCACTTTTGAGAACCAGTATTAGCATTCTGATATAGAGCCTTCTAATTTTTTTTCCTAATTGGGATCAAACTATACTTATTATTTTGTAATTCTATTTTCCCACGACTTTAAGTACCAAATCTATATTAATTCCTCTTAACTTCTTTTCTCTCTCTCTCTTTTTTTTTTAAAGATTTTATTTATTTATTTGACAGAGAGAGACCACAAGTAGATAGAGAGGCAGGCAGAGAGAGAGAGAGAGGGAAGCAGGCTTGCCGCTGAGCAGAGAGCCTGATGTGGGACTCGATCCCAGGACCCTGATATCATGACCTGAGCCGAAGGCAGTGGCCCAACCCACTGAGCCACCCAGGTGCCCCTCTTTTTTTTTTTTTTTTTTAATTTGAGAGAGAGAGCGGGAGAAGTAGAGAGTCAGAGGGAGAAGCAGACTCCCTGCTGAGCAGGGAGCCCCATACAGGACTCGATCCTAGGACTCATCCTCTTAACTTATTTTCTAAATACTCTCCGTACTTTTTAGCAAGCTTCTGTGGCAAATTTGAGGCAGTTAAACCATGACACCTTGTGACCATGCTGTCTGGCAGCAGTGTCTCTTCTCAGAGCTGTAGAATATTGTAAAATCACCTGGGATTCTTTCTGCTCTCTCCACCCTGTGTGTTTCGAAGTGTAGTGCACTGACTACCAACGTAAGAATCTCCTTATACAGGAGATAAGCCCCATCCCAATTTACAGAAACAAAATAGCTAGTGATGAAACCTAGGAATTTTTTTTTTTAAGAGTTTATCCATTTATTTGACAGAGACAGTGAGAGAGGGAACACAAGCAGGGGGAGTGGGAGAGGGAGAAGCAGGCTCCCCATTGAGCAAGGAGCCTGATGTGGGGCTTGATCCCAGAATCCTGGGATCCTGATCTGAGCCGAAGGCAGATGCTTAATGACTGAGCCACCCAGGCGCCCCAATCTGTATTTATAATAAGCAACTCGAGTATCTCTTAGACACATAATTTGTGAACCCATGCATTAGACTAGTATCTGTCTTTGGAATGAAAGGGAAAATCAAACATACTTAGTTATTGTAAGCAACTTGTCCTTTATGATGACAGCACAGTGTATTATGTAAAATTCCATCTTAGATTTTTTTTTTTTTTTGCTTCAAAAGCATGATTTCAAAGAAAGAGCACTGTTTCAAAATGGTCAGATATCTTTTTATCATAAAGCCATCTCAAAGGCAAATATTTGAGAAGGTTTTGTACCTAGTACCGAGTACCTTGGAAACTGCTGGAAAGTATTTTCCAAAAGTGTCAGCCTGTTCGTATTTTTGCTGACAATCTCTTTAGACAGTTTGCCTAGACACCAATGAAAGAATTCATCCCCAATCACATTCCCAGATTTAAGGCACTCCATTTTCCACTGGTATTAGTCAGGAGTTGGGGATTATTGGAAAATATACAGATTTGACCAATAATTTACACTGTACAGCAGTTGCTTTTATAAAAAAAATAAATAATTCTTCTTCAAGTCATATCAGAAAGGATAAGATCACATGTTTTAGGGTCTGTTTTGGAGGGGCTTAAATTAGACTCTGCCCCTTTCTGGCTATGTAATATTAGGCAAATTGCTTAACATGTTTGTACCTCAGTATACTCATTTGTAAAATACGGGTGATAATAATAGTACTTATTTCACAGGATTGTTGTGATGGTTAAAACAGTTTATGTAAAGTACTTGGAAGAGTTCTGAGCACAGATTGTGTTCAATAAAATAAGCTTTTATTATATTTTTTGCATGAAGCAAACTAAAATAATAAATATTTTTGTCAAGAAAGGATGACTAATAAAAAACAGAAAGAAAAGAAAGGATGACTAAGAATGTGTAGTTATGTCCCTATAAAATATTTTTTTCTTTTCTTTCTTTTTTTTTCGGTTAAGTAGGCTCCACACCCACTGTGGAGCCCAATGTGGGGCCTGAACTCATGACCCTGAGATCAAGACCTGAGCTGAGATCAACAGTCAGAGGCTCAACCAACTGAGACATTGAGGCACCCCTAAATTTTTTTTTATATAACTGAGTTATGAGTAGAAAATATCTAGACAAATATATACAAACCATTAAAAGTAGTTCTCTCTGGGGGAATCTGTGGAGTGGTTAGGATTACATATGACTTCTTCAGTATACATTTCTGAATGATTTAACACACAAGGAATAAATATCTTCGTACATGCACATATATAGTTCTGCTTTTTTTTTTTTTAAGATTTTATTATCTATTTGAGAGAGAGCATGAGAGGAGAGAGGTCAGCAGGAGAAGCAGACTCCCTGCCGAGCAGGGAGCCCCATGTGGCACTCGATCCTAGGACTCCAGGATCATGACCTGAGCCGAAGGCAGTTGCTTAACCAACTGAGCCACCCAGACACCCTATAGTTATGCTTTTTATCAAAAGGAATCATATAAAATGTATTGTTCTTCTAGGTGGTTTTTAACTTGAGTGCACTTCATGCACATCTTCTCAAGCTGGTATCTGGAGCCCAATTTCATTTGTATTAGTGACAGCATAGTTTTCCATTATCTGTCCCTCAGTTGCTAGATGTTTACAGATTTTTCCCCATTTTTTTGCTGATGCAGTAATACACTAAATAATCTAGTTTATAGATCTGTTGGCATTGGTATTAGCATTTCAGTAGGATGTATTCCTAGAAATGAATTACTGGGTCAAAAAACACATGCATTTTAAAAAATTTAATAGGTAACACCAAATTACTTTCAGAGAGTTTTTTAAAAATTTTCTACAATAAATATGTATTAACTTCTGTAATCAGGAAAAAAGTATGAGGATTGATTTCAGAATGAAAGAATACATGACATGTCTGAGGGAAAAAAAGGATTTGGTGTAAAAAGAAAACACGATTTAAATATTATCTTGTATGGGCACTTGAATAATTTCTGATACACTATTTATTTATTTATTTATTTTTCTGATATACCACTTAAAATTATTTTGTATTAATTCAAGTTTTCCTTTGTTCTTTTCAAGGAAGCTTTCGCTGTCTACAAACTGCATTGAAAAAATTGCCAACCTCAATGGCTTAAGTAAGTGATCCACAGTAACAGATGGTTCTTGGATTTTCTCGTTATTGGAATAAACATTCCAGAGACACTATGTAATCCCAGAAACTGGCACCTGTTTTAACCACAGTAATTGTCAGATGTCAGAGAGACTATATCAACCATATGTCTTAAATGTGGTAAAGAACATTAGAACACGAGATCTGAACATTAAAGACATTTTAAAGCTTTTTTAGAGTTAGAATTAAATGGAAGAATTAGACTTCTTTTTTTAAAATTTTATTTATTTATTTGACAGACAGAGATCACAGGTAGGCAGAGAGGCAGCCAGAGAGAGGAAGGGAAGCAGGCTCCCCGCTGAGCAGAGAGCCCGATGCGGGGCTCGATCCCAGGACCCTGAGATCATGACCTGAGCTGAAGGCAGAGGCTTCAACCCACCGAGCCACCCAGGCGCCCCAGAATTAGACTTTTTAATTATATATTTTTCAAGTCTGTCTCATGTTTAATACTTATAATATTTAAATTTTAATTCCTCACCATCATTGTTTTTGTTGTACTCCTTATCTATCTTTTTTTTAAAATTTTTTTAGATTTTATTTATTATTTGACAGAGACACAGCGAGAAAGGGAACACAAGCAGGGGGAGTGGGAGAGGGAGAAGCAGGCTTCCTGCAGAGCAGGCAGCCAGATTCAGGACTGGATGCAGGGCTAAATACAGGGCTGGATCCCAGGACCCTAGGATCATGACCTGAGCCGAAGGCATGACATGAGCCACCCAGACACCCCACAAATAAGCATTTTTAAAGCAAATCACAATCTAACTCTTTAAAAGTTTGAAAGCAAAAGATTTTAAAATACTAATTCATTTGATTTCACTTTTAATCCTTTGTAGAGTGAGGTGGGCTATACATAGATATGTTCCTATTTTCTAATGTGAGTCCTTATGCTATAGTAGATTTGAAATATATATGCTTCCAAATTTAAAGTTCAGATCTTCTTTACTTATTTTATCCCTGAAGTATTTTTCCTAGCCAGCAATTTAAAACCATGCATTCAAAATAGCTGACCATTTGTAAATTTCATGTTGTCATGATGTGAAATTATAGTTGTAGTGTTTACCTTCAATAAGTAAGTCAGTTTCCTACTTGAATACCACTTTTTATTAATACAGCCTTTCTTACTTATTAGATGAGTATATTTATTATATAAAGTTTATTAACACTTCATTATACTAGATATACAACAGCTGTAATATGATTCTCATAAACAGATAATTGTGGTTTTTTTTTTTCCCCACTGCAGAAAACTTGAGGATATTGTCTTTAGGAAGAAACAACATAAAGAACTTAAATGGACTGGTAGGTTGTTATTTATTTCTTTAAAAAAGCATGCACTTCTTTCCTTAATATACAAGCAATATTTGTCCGTTGCAGAAACTTTACTAAATAGAAAAGCAACTATGAAAGGTACCTATAGATCACTTACAATTTAAATATTGGTAACTTTTTTTTAAAGATTTATTTATTTATTTGAGAGAGACAGAGTATGCAGGGGGAGGGGCAGAGGGAGATGGAGAGCTGAGGTGGGGCTCAGTCGTGACCCTGAGCACGACCTGACCCAGAACCAAGAGTTGGATGCTTAACTGACTACCCCGCCCAGGCACCTCATAAATATTGCTGACATTTTGGTTGTCATCTTTCTTGCATTTTTTTCTATTCTTTGATGTAGAAAATGAAACCATACTATACATATTGTTTTGGATCTTTTTTTTTTTTACTTAATATGTAAAGATGATTTTTTTCACGTTATTCATTCATTTAACAAATCATTTAGTATATTTCCTGAATGCCTACTTTAAGCCAGGTGCTCTTCTGGGCATCAGAGATACAGAAAAATATGAAACGAAGTCCTTGCTCCCCTAGAACTTCTATTACAGTAAAGGGAGGCAGACTAGAAAATATTTGTATAGTACACAAACAATAGATTATATAATACGGGTGGTGATGAAGGCAATGAAGAAAAACAAAACATACAAAAGCATAGGTGGATGGAAAGTGAGGATGTAAGCTCTAGAGCCCACCAAGGGACTGATGTTCCAGACCGAGGTGGGACAGCAAAGGTAGATGTCCTCAAACCGAAGGTGCTTGACATGCTTGAGTAAGAGCAAAAGAGTTGAATGAGGCGGGGGCAGGGGAAATTTTCTGCCCTGAGGTTGACCTGTAAGGCCCCACATGGGGCCTTATAGGTCATAATAAGATTTTGGGTTTTTTTCCCAAATGGCTTGAGTAGTCATTGGAGGTTTTCAATCAGAGGATGTAACTTAAGTTGTTCTGTTTTTTTTTCTTAAAGATTTTATTTATTTGAGAGAGCATGCCTGTGTGCACACATGCAGGGGGAGGGACAGAGGGAGAGGAAGAGAAGCAGACTCCCTGCGGAGCGCAGAGCCTGTCGCAGGGCTTAATCTCATGACCCTGAAATATCATCTGAGCCGAAATCAAGAGTTGGACACTTAACTCACTGAGCTACCCAGGTGCCCCGTAACTCAAGTTTTTAAAATAATTTTCAACCATACCCTTTTTAAATAACAGCGTAATATTCTATTTTACTGATTTACCATAATTTAAGTCAGTTACTTATTAGTCATTGTTTCTAGTTTGGAGTTGTTATCATAAATGCTATTATAAATCTCCTTTTAGCTATATTAGTTCACATATCTGTGAGTAATTCTTTGGATAAAGTCCTTGAAATGGAATTGCTGCATCAAAAAGTATAAATTTCTTTTAAGGCTTCTATATAGCATATTATCAGGTTACCCTTTGGAAAGTTTGAAACAATTTCTATTCCTACCAGTAATGTATCAGGGCTCCTATTTCCCCTTGCCAAACTTGGGATTTAAAATTTTTTAAGTTTTTGACACTGTATTTTATTCGTATATTTATTGGCCATTTGAATTTCCTTGCAAAGAAGTTGAGATGAAACAATACTGTAAAACTAGGCAATTTCAGGAATAACAAAGCCAATGTCTTTTTCTTGTATCTGTTCCCCAAAAGACAATAATTTTTTAAGTTGTCTTAGATTTTATGTGTTTATTTTAGACAGAGGAGAGAGAGAGCTAGCATGAGCAGAGGGGAGGGTCGTGGGAAAGGGAGAAGCAGACTCCCTGCTTGTGCTCTCTCTCTTTGTCTTTCTCTTTCTCTGACAAATAAATAAAGAAAATCTTTAAAACAAAACAAAGCACTAGGGCGCCTGGGTGGCACAGTGGGTTAAAGCCTCTGCCTTCGGCTCAGGTTATGATCCCGGGGTCCTGGGATCGAGCCCCACATCGGGCTTTCTGCTCAGAGGGAGCCTGCTTCCCTTCCTCTCTCTCTCTGCCTGCTTCTCTGCCTACTTGTGATCCCTGTCTGTCAAATAAATAAATAAAATCTTAAAAAAAAAACCAAAAAAAAAACAAAGCACTGTTGCTGAGACCAGCAGTTTGTAGTAGCTATCACAGTCTTCAGTATGTTTTTTTTAAAGATTTATTTATTTATTTGACAGAGAGAGAGCGCGATCACAAGTAGGCAGAGAGGCAGGCAGAGAGAGAGAGAGAGGGAAGCAGGCTCCCTGCTGAGCAGAGAGCCTGATTCGGGAATTGATCTCAGGATCCTGAGATCATGACCCTAGCCGAAGGCAGAGGCTTAACCCACTGAGCCACCCAGGCACCCAGTATGTATTTACTTTTTCCCAGCTATTCCACATCTAAGAGTTTTTCATGCTCATGTATATGAGCAAAGATGTTAGACCAAATATATTATTTGCAACATAGCTTGTATAGAAAGCTGCAACACTCTAGGTGTCTGTCACTTGTAGACTAGCTACATTAAATAAATAAATAAATAAGTAACATATCAAGGGGAAAATGAGGAAGGACTTACCTATACATGGTGGGTAGAATAATTTGCAAGGTATATTGTCAAGTGGAAAAAAAAAAGCAATGTGTATATATATATATAGATAGATAGATAGAAAGTTAGATAGGTAGATCTATCTATCTATATATAATATTTCTGGTGATAGCTGTTACCTCTGTGGAAAGGAAATGTGAGATGTGAAACACTTTTCATGCTTTTTTTGTAGTATCTGGGTTTTTTTGTTTTGTTTTGGTTTCGTTTGTTGTTATTTTGTATGTTACTCTTTACTCAAAAAACAAACTAGTGATTCCCCCCTAAAATACAAGCAAATATTTGTTTACCCATGTTTATAGCAGCATTATTCACAATAGCCAAAAGATGGAAGCAACCTAAGCGTACCTCTATGGATGAATAGACAAACAAAAAAAAAAATGATGGAAGAGCGGCAGAGGGTGGGAGGACGAAGGTAGACGGGGTGGAGGACTTGGCCAAGATAGTCAAATCTAGGCAATCTGATTGCAGATTCCACACTTCAATTTAATGCAAAGAGTTTTGAGATTTTTTTAAAAGATTTTATCTTCTTTTTTTTTTTTAAAGATTTTATTTATTTATTTGACAGAGAAAGAGAGATCACAAGTAGGCAGAGAGAGAGGAGGAAGCAGGCTCCCTGCTGAGCAGAGAGCCTGATGCAGGGCTCTATCCCAGGACCGTGAGATCATGACCTGAGCCGAAGGCAGTGGCTTAATCCACTGAGCCACCCAGGTGCCCTAAGATTTTATTTTTAAGTAATCTCTACACCCAACATGGGGCTCAAACCCACCTTCCGAGATCAAGAACCACATGCTTCTACGACTGAGCCAGCCAAGGACCCCAGTTTTCAGAATTATTAAATGTATTTTCTCTTAGTTTGTCCCTTGTCTTTTTACTTTATTTGTAGTAGTCAAGTGGAATTTTAAAATTTGTCAAATTTATTCATCAAATTTTATGACTTCTGTGTTTTGTATCTTATATAGAAGGTCTTCTATATTATAAAATAGTCACATTTTCTTCTAGTACTTCTATAGTTTTTTAAGTGTAAAATTTTAAAGTTTATATATTTAGTCCATCTGGAGTTTTATTTTTATATATTTCATTAGGCAGGTATCAAACCTTATTTTTTTTCCTTTAAATGGTTAGCCATATATTGAAAAATCTCTTTTTCCCCACTGTAAATGCCACCTACCAAACTCTATGTATGCATGGGTGGGTTCCTGGATGGCCAACTCCCTATTTGGGGAAGTTGGGCTCCCTGCTCCGCTTCTCCTTCTCCCACTCCCCCTGCTTGTGTTCCCTCTGTCCTGGTCTCTCTCTGTCAAATAAATAAAATCTTTTAAAAAATGTATTCCTGGGTAATTTATAGTTTTTGTTGCTATGATGAATGAGGTAATTTCTCTCTAATCACTTCCTGTTTATAATATAAAAGCTATTTTTTGTATATATAATCAATTGCCTACAAACAGTTCTTAACTGTTTATGAATCAGATCTTCTTAAAGACTTCTAAGCAACATTGTTATCTGAATTCATTACTTTATATAAAAAGCAAACACTAATAATCATCATCATCATTTTATGTGGTCCAAAATGGAGGTTTTTATAGCACTTTATTAAGCCCTTCCCATTCCTACAACTTCCAACGAAATACTATTTATGGAAGACACTTATTTTTGTTTGTTTTCAATACTCGTAATTTCATACTTTGTTGACCTCAAAGAATCATAAACTTTAATAGCTGAAAGGGATCTAAGAGAACTTCTTGTCTGAACCTCATTTCCTTTCCTTTTTTAAAAATTGTTGCAAAATACACATAACATAAAATTTACCATGGTAACCATTTTTAAGAGTACAGTTCAATGGTATGAGGTATATTTGTATTATTGTACAACCATCAATGGGTATCCATCTCCAGAACTCTTTTCAGCTGGTAAAACTGCACTTCTGTACCCACTGAACAATAATTTCCCTGTCCCCTCCCCTCAGCTCTAAAACCCCATTCTACTTTCTGTGTCTGTGAATGTGACTACTATACATACCTCATGTAAATGAAATCATACAGTATTTGTCTTCATGTGACTGGCTTATTTCACTTAGCATAATACACTATTTATGTGTAGCATGTATCAGAATTTCTTTCCATTTTAGGGATGAATAATATTCTTTTGTATGTATATACCATATTTTGTTTTGTTTATCCATGCATCCATTGATGGATACTTGAGTTGTTTCCACCCTTTGACTATTATAAATAATGCTGCTGTGAACATGGGTATCCAAGTATCTCTTCAAAACTCTGCTTCCAGTTCTTTTGGGTGTATGCTCAGAAATGGGAATGCCAGGATGCCTGGGTGGCTCAGCTGGTTAAGTGTCTGCCTTTGGCTCAGGTCATGATCCCAGGGTCCTGGGATCGAGTTCTACATCAGGGTTCTTGCTTAGCAGGGAGCCTGCTTCTCCCTCTGCCCACCACTCCCCCTGCTTGTGCTCTCTCTCTCTCTCTCTCTCTCTTTCTGGCAAATAAATAAATAAAATCTTAAAAAAAAAAAAAAGGAATGGGAATTCTAGATCACATATTTTTAATTTTTGGAGGAACCACCAAACTGTTCTGTAGTATAGTAGCTGTACCATTTTACATTCCCACCACTATTACACAAGGGTTCCAATTTCTTCCTATACTTGCCAACACTTGTTATTTTACATTTGCTTGATAGTAGCCATCCTAATGAGTGTGAAATGGTATCTCAATATGCCAACCTCCTTATTTTACAGAGTAAGAAACTAGGAGAAGAAATGATTTGTTCACATGCAGAAGCAGACCAGTTTGCTAATAAGTACCTATTTACTCAATGTCCGGTTCTCCAAAGAGCCAGTGCACTTAATGACAGATTTCACTGAACTGATCTACACCAGTTTAGCCAGGTTTGCCCGTTGCTAGTCACCAGATTGCTTCCCTAAAATCTTATCATTATTACCTACTTAAAAGTATATAGGAAATTGTGTGTTTCAACACCTTGAAAATTTTTCTTTAAGGTTTCAGTTAGTCTTAATATATAGCTATTTCATCTCAGCTGTGTTTTTGTCAGTCCATCTTTGTAGAATGTCAGTTTCATAATTTAGACACTAATCACTTCTCAAATGATTAGAACACATAAAAACAGTAATCTAATTGAGCTGGTTAGCAAATCCTTCCATTTACGGAAGTACAATAGACAGTGGAATAGTTTGAAAATGATTTGAAAGAACTATGCTCTGGGCATCCCAAATCTATACATTTGTAAGTCAGTATACATAAGAAACTCTCATTCCACAAAGTCATATTGCCAAGCAAAGAAAAGTCCCCAAGTGCACTGCAATTCAGCAGTGGTAAAACAGCTACATCCAAATGGCTGAAAACTAAACTAAAACTTAATTAGTACTTGGGTAAATAAAACATCACAGACATCTTCAAAAGTTATCCTAGCTAAGGAAATTTCTACCCTATCAAAAATGAATTGCTGTAATTTATAAGTAGTTTTTCAGCAGATCAATGAAAGAGTAAATTCAACAAATTGGCTCTTGGATCTGATCCAGCTGGCTATGTGAAATTGACCGAGTCCTCACTTGCACGCATAAAACAAAACTAACTAAGCAGCAGAACCCAAAATTGAGCCTAAATCTTCTAATCCATATTTAGTCAGTGTTTTTCCTGCTACCTCACACTTTCTAAATTGGAGACATGAGGTGAATGGAGATGCGGTGAGATGAAAATGTATGCAATACATTTTCAGTTATTTGAAGACTGATTGCCCTCTTCTGAAAGATAGGCTATATTAGGTCCTTTGGGAGAAGATACCAGATGAGGGGGTTTGGTTAAATCACAAAGTTCTGATATATGAATGAAGTTGAAAAGTTCAAAGTTGAAACTATGATGAATTGTGGGAGTTGGGATGACACACAGACTAATTCAGGCCAGGCCACTCCCGTCTTGGCTTCCCCCTGCTTCCACCAGTACGGAAAATGTGTTAAGGATATTTATCCAGGGTACACTTATTTTCTTTGGGGCTCTTTGAAGGAAAAATTACCAGGACGTAGACCTAGGCCCCACAGTCTAGATGTTACCATGTGGTTGTAGGTAAATTATTTTGGGATAAGAGGGAATTGAGCATATAATTGATCCTGCATAGCACTTTTTTTTAGTTGGTGGACAGGCAGGGAGAGAGGGAGAGAGATAATCCCAAGCAGGCTTCATGCCCAGCACAGAACCTGATATGTGACTTGATCTCACAACCCTGAGATCATGACCTGAGCCGAAATCAAGAATTGGGCACTTAATCAACTGAGCCACTCAGGAGCCCCTCATTTCTTTTATATAAAAAGAAATAATCATTATATTTGTCTTATGTCTATAAAGGAAGGAAGAGTCTTTGTACCACCATTGATTAATCTAGCATTTAAGAGCCAGTATGATCTTTATACCATAATGGAAAGCCTGTGGGTTTTAAGCTGAATTTTATACATCAAAATAAGAGGAAAAATAATAAAATAAATTTTGATTATTTTATATAAATAAATAAAGAGGAATTGATGGATAGATAGTGGATGGTTAGATGGACAGATACGTGATAGGAAAGAGATAGTAAAATGTTAATGGGAGAGTCTGGGTCGTGGATGCATGGATACTTGGCTGTAAGATTCTTCCAACTTCTTGCGTTTGAAAGTTTCCGTAGTAAATACTGAAACAAAACAAAAAAAAAACCTGAAATTTAGACCTTGCTTTATTATTTGATAACATTATGATGTTAGAAAATGTCTTTAAGCTCTCTATAATAGAAGTCAAGTAACCTGCTTTTTCCTATCTTAGATGTTATAAGGATCAAATAATAAAATGTACTGGGAAATAATTTGAAATCTATACAGTTCAATAAAAGTGATAAAATATTGCTGTTATTTCCCCTTTTGATATTTCAGTAGCTATTCTTAGATCAGTTTGAAGAGAGGAAGAAAATGTTGTACTTGCCTTTTTAATGAGAAAAAAACTCCCACATAGCCTTCAGCTCTCCTGCTAGTGGCCAGGTGTGTTTCAGTTCTCTCTGAAGGCCATTGTCTTTATGTTTATAAGAAAAGGGACAGAGGAAAAGTTCTTTAAAAAGCTTGATGTTTAAGCTTTGCGCACTGGCAGTATCGTAGCCAATGAGGTTTATCCGAGGCGCGATTATTGCTAATTGAAAAAGCTTGATGTTTAGGGACGCCTGGGTGGCTCAGTCGGTTAAGCAGCTGCCTTCGGCTCAGGTCATGATCCCAGCGTTCTGGGGTGGAGTCCCACATCCAGCTCCTTGCTCGGCAGGGAGCCTGCTTCTCCCTCTGCCTCTGCCTGCCACTCTGTCTGCCTGTGCTCGCTCGGCGCTCAGTCTCTCTCTCTCTGTCAAATAAATAAATAAAATCTTAAAAAAAAAAAAAAGCTTGATGTTTAAAAATAAGCTTGTAAACCAAATTACTTTCTTTTCCAGGAAGCAGTAGGGGACACATTAGAAGAACTATGGATCTCCTACAATTTTATTGAGAAGTTGAAAGGGATCCATGTAATGAAGAAATTGAAGATTCTCTACATGTCTAATAACCTCGTGAAAGACTGGGGTAAGCTGGAGCTGGCTCTTCTCTGGCTCTTCTACCTCCTATTTATGGAAAATAGCCCAAATAGAGAACAAGATGCAAAATGGGGACATTTCTTTATATGCACACAGGGGAATAGCTATAGGAGTTCCAGTCTTTCAGCTGAATGCGTGAAATTTACATTAAAATATTTATTTAAAGTGATTATAATTGAATAGATCCTGGTCCTATTCATCATGGAAAAAAATTATTGTCCAAAAGCTGAATGGAATCAGGTGTTTTTTTTTAAATTTTTTAAAGATTTTATTTATTTGACACAGAGAGAGAGAGCACAAGCAGAGGGAGCAGCAGGCAGAGGGAGAGGGAGAAGCAGGCTCTCCACTGAGCAGGGAACCTGATGCAGGACTCGATCCTAGGACCCTGTGACCATGACCTGAGCCAAAGGCAGCCGCATAACCGACTGAGCCATTCAGGCATCTTGCAATAATCTTTTTTTTTTTTTTTTTAAGATTTTATTTATTTATTTGACAGAGAGTGCTCACAAGTAGACAGAGAGGCAGGCAGAGAGAGAGAGAGAAGAGGGAAGCAGGCTCCCTGCTGAGCAGAGAGCCTGATGTGGGGCTCGATCCCAGGACCCTGGGATCATGACCTGAGCCGAAAGCAGAGGCTTTAACCCACTGAGCCACCCAGGCGTCCCTCTTGCAATAATCTTAAAGTCTTTCTTTCCTGTCTAAATTTTGAGTGGAATCAGTTTAAATTTAATAATTCTTGGATGGAAGATGTATTTGCCATCTATATGACTTCGTTTTCTTTGTTTTGTTTTCTTTTTTCTTTTAAAGATTTTATTTATTTATTTGACAGACGGAGATCACAAGTAGGCAGAGAAGCAGGCTCCCTGCTGAGCAGAGAGCCTGATGCGGGGCTCGATCCCAGGACCCTGGGACCATGACCTGAGCTGAAGGCAGAGACTTTAACCCACTGAGCCACCCAGGCACCCCGACTTCGTTTTCTTACAGTGTATTATTCATTCAGCATTTACTAAAGCCCTGTTCAGTGTTATGGACCGTGCCAGGCTCTTGAGATACATAGTTGAATAGGACACTGCCCCTGCCTTCAAGGAATTCACAACTTAGTGGGAAAGAGTGATTTATAAGCTAATAATTATAAAACTGTGTAATGAGCTCTTCCATAGGTGTGTGAATGCAGTGCCTTGAAAATTCAAAGATGAGGGGTACTTGGATGGTTTGGTCAGTTAAGCATTGGAGTCTTGGTTTCAGCTCAGGTCATGATCTCATGGTTGTGAGATCAAGCCCTGCAGGGTCTATGCTCAGCTCTTTAAGACTGTCTCCCTCTCTGCCCCTCCACCCACTCTCTTTATATTAAATAAATAAATAAATCTTTAAAAAAATAATTCAAAGATGAGGGGCGGCTGGGTGGCTTAGTCATTTAAGCTTCCAACTCTTGATTTCAGCTCAGGTCATGATCTTGGGGTTGTGGGTTTGAGCCTCACATTAGGCTCCACGCTCAAAGGAGAGTCTGCTTGAGATTCTCTGTCTCCCTCTCCCTCTGCTCCCTCCCACACACTCTCTCTTTCTCTCAAATAAATAAATCTTTTTTTTTAAATTTTTTAAATTTTTATTTATTTATTTATTTATTTATTTTGATTTGATAGACAGAGATCACAAGTAGGCAGAGAGGCAGGCGGTGGGGGGAAGCAGGCTTCCTGCCGAGCAGAGCGCCCAATGTGGGGCTCGATCCCAGGACCTTGGGATCATGACCTGAGCTGAAGGCAGAGGCTTAACCCACTGAGCCACCCAAGTGCCTCTCAAATAAATAAATCTCTTAAAAAAAAAAGAACTCGAAGATAAGGGAATGGGTAGAGACAAAAGCAGTTTGACTTAACCCACACTGATGCAGTACAGCATAGAGAAGACCTGTTACCGTCTTAGTGATTCTGAACCTCATCTCCTTTTCTAACCCCATCCTTAGGCTAGGATAAAGATAGAAGAGGTATGTCTTCTTTTTCCTTCCCTTTCCATAATGTCTTCAGAGAGTGACTTCATATGGTGTAATTTCCCTTACTTTCTTCAAAATCTTAACCAACAAATCGTTCTGAACGATTTGTCACAAACTAAGGGTTCTGAATAGTCACAAACACATACTAGAGTTCAACCCCCAAAATTGTAACAGTTGAACTTGCCATTTTAATATGGAATGTGTTCCTTGTACTTGTAGCTGAATTTGTGAAGCTGGCAGAATTGCCATGCCTAGAAGACCTGGTGTTTGTAGGCAATCCCTTGGAAGAGAAACATTCTGCTGATGGAAACTGGATTGAAGAGGCCACCAAGAGAGTTCCCAAACTGAAAAAGCTGGATGGTGAGTGACTCTGGGCGAGTTTGGGACAATGCTTTTTGGGTATAAGGATTGAATTTGTGACGTGGAATAATGAAAAGGAACAAAACTAAAAAAGAAATAGCTTGTCTCTAATCTCCAAAGCCATTTCATTCCATAGGAAATTTTGCAGTCCGGGGTCGAGCCAGGGTGAGATGAAAACCTAGCATACTGAGCCTGGTATAAGGTCATCCCTAGACCAGAAACTTTTAAGAAAGCCGGTCTTGTTCTCAAGTCAGGTATTATTTTGCAGGATAACTAGACATAAATGGTAAGCAGTTGCTTTTTCACAACTGGACCAAAATTGTAGTTTTCACTCTACCCCCACCCTCTAATTGTAGTCAACCAATATTTAAGATAGGTATCAATGTTTGTAGATATCCCTGACTGATTGGGTTCAAGTTCCAGTTCTCCCACTTAATAGCTTTTTCATCATCGTGCTAGTTAGTTAATGTCACCAAATCCTTTTCTTTTATAAACTAAAAACTGGAAATGATAACAGTCCAGGGATCTTCTTAGGCCTTTCAAAGACAAAAGCCAGTAAGTCTGACAGTCTTTCTCTACTTTCCACATGCCTCTGTAGCAGTGATCCAGAGCCAACTAGGCTACCTGATTGAATGGAGGGAAAGAAAAATATTTAGAAGAAACAAATAAGCAATATCCAGCTACGTAATCATCATCATCATCATTATCATCCCATGTACCAAATACGTATTTGCCCTATTGTCTTTTTTTTTTAAGATTTTTATTTATTTATTTGACAGAGAGAGATCACAAGTAGGCAGAGAAGCAGGCAGAGAGAGAGAGAGAGAGGAGGAAGCAGGCTCCCTGCCGAGCAGAGAGCCCGATGCGGGACTCGATCCCAGGACCCTGAGGTCATGACCTGAGCTGAAGGTAGCAGCTTAACCTGCTGAGCCACCCAGGCGCCCTGCCCTATTGTCTTTAGCACCATACCCATACTGATAGTCACACCCAAATCAGAAGGACCTAGCTGTCTGTGGTTGAGGCTTCCTTGTCCCTCAGCCCTTCTCGTCCCTCTTTACCACCCCTGCTGCCTTGTCATTCTATCCTTCCTATATTCTTTGTCTCCCCATCGCTCCCCTACTCCCTCTTTCAGAGCCTCATTACACAACCCTTTTATCCACCCCAGCTTACTGCAGTGGTTGTTCTTAAATGGGGCCGCACCCCTATGAAGATATCGGATATTTTAGAATCTCTGGGGAGAGAGTGAAGAGGTCTCTATTGTTTGAAAAATTTCACAGGTGATTCTGGTATGCCTCCCTGGAAGATATTTGCTCATCTGTCCTCCAGTTGAGAATTATTGATGTGAAAAGCTCTTAACTAACTATTTTCCAATTTTAGTATATGTGCTGCCGAAGCGAGTACAACTGTCTATTTTCCTACACCAGAAAGTTTTAGCAGCTTGACTGACGTTTAATTGACACACAGTTATCTGCACATATTTAAAGTGTGTAATTTGTACGTTTTATTACACATATACACCTCTGAAACCATCACCACAATTAATTAAGTTAATGAAGATATGATGGTGACTATAGTTAACAGTACTGTCTTACAGCAACTTGAAAGTTGCTTAGAGAGTGGGTCTTAAAAGTTCTCACCACAGGGATGCCTGGGTGGCTCAGTTGGTTAAGCTGCTGCCTTCGGCTCGGGTCATGATCCCAGCGTCCTGGGATCAAGTCCCATATCAGGCTCCTTGTCAGCAGGGAGCCTGCTTCTCCCTCTGCCTCTGCCTACCTCTCTGCCTACTTGTGATCTTTCTCTCTCTGTCTCTCTCTCTCTCCGACAAATAAATAAATAAAATCTTAAAAAAAAAAAAGTTCACACACACACACACACAGAAGTACCTATGTAAGGGGATGAATGTATCAACTAGTATTGTGGTAATGAGTCCATAAAATATATGTATATCAAATCATCACGTTCATACTTACACAGTGCTATCTCAGTATAGCTCAGTAAAGGGAAAAAAGATAATAAACATATGCATCACCCCCAGAAGTATCCTTGGGCCTCTTTGTAATCCCTCCCTCCTGGTCCTTGCCATCATCCCTTCCAAGGCAATCACTGATTGCTTTCTGTCTCTATAGATTAGTTTGAATTTTCTAGAGTTTTATATCATTGGAATCATGCAGAATGTTCTTTTCTTTTTCTCTGGGTGCATACGTAGGGGTAAAGTGACAGACTTGTGGAGAGGTACAGGAATAATTGGGAAGAGGCAAACAGGTTTCTAAGATACTGGTAATGTTCTATTTCCTAAATTGGTAGTGGATATATCATCATTAGCTTTATTACTCCTTAAATTATTTAATTGCGTTTGTATGTATGAATATTTCATAATTTAAAAATAAAATAGGAAAAAGGGGGTAGGGACGTTAGAGTCTTAACTTAGCTTTTTAACGTTCACCTTTGGTTGGATTCCAGAAACCATTTAAAGTCATTTGTCTTCTTTCAGGATTGCATACAGGAAATAAAACCCTTCCCTTAAAAATGGAACAGAACCCCTCATGTAGACCTTGAATAGACCAAGCCACATTGTAGGCTTTTGGCCCAAGTATTGACCTCAAGCCAATCCGAACAGCTCCTAGGAGAACCAGCTTGGTCTACCCTAGTAGGATAGACCAGAACAGAGACAGCTACAGCTGCTAATTTGCCTACCTTTGCTTCTCTTCTGTTGCTTTTAAGCAGAACTGGGGAATCTTAAAAAGCTAAAATGAAAAGGATAATGCCAAATATTAGTGGGACGTGGAGAACTGGAACTCTCAGACCTTGCCAGATGGTAATGTAACTTGGTATAACCACTTTGGAAAACTGGCATTATCTATGAAAGCTCTGCGTACATATCCATTATGACCCCACTTTTCCTCCTAGCTATATACCCAAAAGAAAAGGATATATATGTTTACCAAATGACGTGTCAGGATATTCATAGCAGCACTATTTTAATAGCTATGAATTGGAAACAACCCAAATGCCCATCAACAATAGAATAAATTATGACCTATTCATACAATGTAATATTAAACAGCAATAAGAAAGAATGAACTACAGATTTCACGCGGTATAGATGGGTCATCCAAACATAGTGTTGAGTAACAGAAGCCGGACACAGAATGTATGTTATGCCATCCTGTTCATATCAATTTCAAAAACAACCAAATAACCTGTGGTGTTGGACCCTAGGGTAGAATATGCCTTTTGTGGGGGGATAGTGACTGGAAGGGGGCCTGAGGAAGTTTTGGGGGTTCTAATAATGTTCTCTGCCTAATCTGGTGCTGATTACCAGACGTGTTCACTTTGTGTATATTTATTGATCTGTGCACTTATGTGATTTGTGTACTTTGGATGTTATACTCCAGTAACACATTCACTCTCCCCTGCGAAAAGATGCTGTGGGGAGTACAGAGGGATGAAACTCTGCTTACTGACATAAAGAACATAAATATTCATTACGGAAGGATCACAGAGGAAGAGGCACTGGAATTGGTTTCTCATTAAGGGTGGGGTTTAGATGGAAGGAGTGTTGTGGCGGGTGGGGGGGGCACATTCCAAAATGGAGGAACTCTGTTGAACAAGGCTCCAGGGGTAAGAGTGTGCACGGTGAGTCTGGGAGACAGTGAATTGATCAGTTTAGCTGGTGCAGAAGGTGACTGGCTGAGGAGTTAAGACAGAACAGTGGATCGAGGTCAAATTGTGGGCAGGCTTCAAATGCCAGTGCTCAGAAATGGGTGGCCCTTGGCCCAGTGACAGCCTGCAGATGTGGGTGTTTTCCCCCCAAATTTGTCCCTATTGTTTAATATTTGGGAGAATAATATAAAAATTCAGATTTCTGGCAACACTGGGATTGTATATTTTATTGTGAAAAATGAAGAATATTTCTTTGTTTAACATACAAAATTTTTACTGTGGATCGGGCTTTGTTTTTCTGCCTGGCACCTGTAACCATTTCATTTGCAACTCTGCACCTGGGGAGCCATATTCATAAGAACTTATATTAATCCATTTGAGAGTGTCCCTCAGGGGCTTTTTGGATAATTTGAAATTAAAGAGATTATTTTATGAAATTATTTTTATTATGGCACACTTCCAAGCATCTCATAGCTTCTCAAGTTAACAGGAAAATATTTTCATTTAGAATTTTAATAATCTTTTGAGAATGACCAGAAATAATTTTTTCATTTTAGGTACCCCAGTAATTAAAGAGGATGAGGAAGAAGATAACTAACACCACGTTTTCTGCTTTGTGTTAACTTATTTAAATGTCATAAGAACAATAGATAAGTTTTGTATAATTGTCTATTTTAAAGATTCTGTGTGGGGCAAAAGGTTCTTCAGATAAAACAAATCTCTCATTCCTATCTTTCTTTTAAACCTATTGAGTGTTTCTCCCCCTAAACGGTAACACCAACTTCATACATCCTAGTACTTTTTTTTAGAAACTCAAATTCTCAATTTTTTGTCTTCAGTCCCAGTTATGTACTATGTGGCCCCGTCTACAAAACTTTTATAGACCAGTCACTTTTAGCAACAAAGAACAACAAATACCATTCTTTATTCAGTTTGTTTAGGTGTTGTTTTTTTTTTTTTCAGACCAAATATATATACTTAACTTTTGAATCTGTAGACCATCTTTCCTGAAGGTCCATGTCCTTATGACTCAGAAGCACAAATGTGTTATGCCTTTGGTTCAGAAGGCATCACAGTGACAGGAAGGGTTCCTCTTAGAAGAAATACAGAGCAGTCCTAGAACAAAGACTCCCAAAGTCCAATTGGAAAAGCTGTGGTGAAAAAGAACAAATTAATATCTTGGAGGCCTTATACCCATGTTATATTTACTCATTTGTTTTTCTAAAAAAAAATGTGTGCATTGTCAACTGGAATTTGGCTTGTGTTTGCATGCCTGGCCACTTGAGTCACTGGGCACAGTCAGTCATACTGTGGTCTGGGTCAGTGGCGAAAATGACAGCCATGATCATTCCTTTGACCACTACCGTGGTCATGTTATTCATGTGGACCTGACTTTAGGCACACTTTTTGGTTTATAGTCCCTTATATGTTATATAAGGGAATATATGTGAACAGTGGTTATATTTGAATTCCTAGTGTAAATGTTGGCTATTCATATATATCAAAATTTTCTCTAATAACTTTGTTCTGTTGACCCTCATGTTGGGAGAAGTGGTTGCTATAAATAAGGATATAGAACTTAAAAGACTGCATCTGACACCTTTCAGTAGATTAAATTTAGAATCTCAAAATATATTTTTAGAACGTTTCTAAGTTAGACAGCTCTTAAAATGAATTATGTAAGTGATTATGGAGGGAAAAGAGAAGAGATATTTCATTATGGGATCCCAGGCAAATGGCAATATTTTTGAAGATTGCCTTCTCTATGAAGCATGGTGGGTGACTTAACCTCAAAATTGCAAAGCAATAGTTGGATACAGAGCTTAGAATTTGTAAGGAAAAAAAAAATCTTTTTGGAAAGTACAAGATATAGTAGTCAGTAACCAAAGGAAGTTCATAGCAAGTCATGACTGAATCACAGATTGCAGAAAAGAAGTCAGAGGTGCTCAGCCAGATTGTGCCTAAAGTCCCTCAACCAGAGACTAATTCCTATTTCCCCATTTACTTGTGTAAAATCAGTCAGAGGAGAGAGTCATTTTTTAAAAAAAGTGATTGCATAGTCCCAGGTTTCAGAAAATTTCAGCTTTCATTTAAGTGGGAATTACGTGATTTCTCTGAGTCACTCTGATCTAAAGGGACCACTGCTTTGACAATCAATACTAAGTGTAAGCAGCAAGAGGAAAAATGAGTCCAACACTTTTTTTAGCTTCCTTTTTGTTTTTCCTCATAATCTGATAGGAAGAAATCTTTACTCTGGCTTATACATTCAAAGCCTTTTGGTACTTCTTTTGTGAACTGTAGACAATGAGTATTCCCTGTGGCGATGTTTAAGTCCCCCAAACTAGGAGGGAAGACGATCTTCTTCCGGTTGTAGTTTACACTTCACCCAGTAGGCAAGCTTGAAACCATTTTACGATGTATGGATATATTTTCAAAAGTTATGCTGGAAGTGAATGTAATAGGAAGGGATGACTTCATACTGAATCTGTAAAATGGCTTGCAGTGTTGGTGTGTGGTTTTCTGAATTCTATAATATAGAAACTAATTTTCTCTGCTTCTCCTTTGTTTCTTAATGTCTTTAATCACTGACAGTTCTGAAAGAAATGAAAGGTGCTTTTCTGTGTCCATTTCACACAAAATTCATATTTAGTTTCAACAAATATTTGAATGACTTCTATGCATCCTTTTCATGGAGTTAAAACCAGAATCCATGCCATTAGAAAATGGAAGATAGGATGTATGAGTACATTCTGAACATTCTCTCCAATCATTCCTTAAATCATCCTTTACTGTTGCAGATTTAGCTGATATTAAATCCCTTTGGTTTATGGATTAGATACTTGACCTACTTGGAATGGCTTCTCTCTGTGCTCCTGGTTTAAAGCATTATGCCATTTTAGTGGCTCATTTAAATTTCTTCTATTCTCATAATGATGGTAGAGCTCTAGAATCAGTTCAGTATTTTAATTTTTCACAGGTAACTTGATTTTAGTCTACAAAGAATTCAGCTTTTCTGTGTTCCCTAACTCTAAGCTTATGGGTATATTACCTGGTCAAGACCTTGAAAGGTTTTTGTGTTCTCTGTTCATAGGATTTTATTCCTTTAAATCAGAGTTTCTCAGTCTTGGCCCTATTAACAGGTTGGGTTGGATGATATTGTCCTGTGTATTACAGGATGTTTAACAACATATCTGGCTTCTCCTCACTAGATGCCAGTAGAACCCCCTGCTTAGTTTTAACAACCACAAATAGCTTCAGACATTACCATCTGTCCCTTCTGGCAGGGGCGCAGGAGCAAGTCTGCCCCTGGTGAAGAACCAGTGCTTTACACTAACGTTCCTGTCCAGGGTGCATTATTTTCACTCCCTAGTACGTGTGCCACCTGAGTTATTATATGCGAGAGGCGCCATACTTAATAACCATGGGTGGAACGAAAACGGTCCTTGGTGTTTTTCTCTTTGGTAACGGTCATTTTAATAATTCTCATATAACACTAGAAACTCAGGGCTGGAAGGTTCGACGTATATTTTTCAGCAGGGTCTCAACTTCTATTTCTTAGCACTCTTGCTTTTCTTAGGACAGTAATTATTAACCTACCTCTCTCTTACTCTAACAGAACTCAACTTTATGGTAGATTTCTCTTTATCTCTAAAGTTCGACTTTCTGAGCGTGCTTTTAGAAAATGGATCATTCTTTAAGTGTTCATTCTTTAAATGTTCCTTCATTGTCCACTAATGCATAGAATTTTCCAGACTGGAGCAGTCATTAAATACAGAAAAGTATTGTATAAAATTTGGCAAAATTTGGTAATCAGATGTGAAAGTTAGCTGGTATAGACACCAATTTTGAATGTGACCAGAGGAATGTCAAATCATGATAGTTGGTCACTAACTCAATATGGTTATAAGATACTTAAATGTGGTTCTTGTGAGGAAAAAGAAATTTTGGCTTGAATAGATGCTTCTTCTTTTACCTTTTATCAGTAGTCTGAAGTAGAGTAACAAGGAATAAGAAATGAACCTTAACTGTTGACTTATTCTCAAAATCGGCGATGTGTAAGTGGAATGGAAGATTGTTTATCTCTCTGACCCAGAATCTTCTACCTGGGTTTTTCTTAGGACTAAATGGAAGAAGTGTAGAGTCTAGAAAGGTTGGATTTAATCATTAACTTTTAAAAATTGATGTGTGTGGGGGTGAGGAATGTCAAAGTATCGATCATATGAGTAGTTAGTGTCTCTCTGACCGCAGTCTGTCAGTTTGCGAAGACCTTACTTTGTAAGTATTGGTAAAGGGAGGAAACTAACTGCTGAACTGAAAGTTATTCTTGAACTGAAATTAGTTTCTTTGGCACACATTTTCTTTATTTAGGCTGCTTACTGGGTCTGTGAAAAATTAAATATAAAGCAAGATTGAGTGCAGTGGATTTGGTGCTTCCATCACAGCTAACTTGACCATATTCCTTTATCTTCACTCCAGCGTGAGGTTTTTGTTTTTGTTTTTGTAAAACCATAAAATAGGTGCAATTAAAAAAAGGGGTGTGTTTTAAAAAAATCACTGAACTCTTAGAAATCCCACATCTAAATCTCTATCCCTGCTTTTTTATAAGCTAATGACTACAAAGGAAGAAAACTGAAAGAAAAAAATGAGATGGAGTCTTACTTTTTTTCTAAACTAAGAAAAATTTTCTCTTGCCACTTAGAGAAGTCATAACTGGATTCTAGTAAATTTCCCATATTGGGCTCAAATAGAGGGGAACCAACCAACCAAATTCTGATCCAGCAAATTTAACAAGGGAGTGGGGGAGAGTGAACTATTTTGCAGTAGATTTGCACTTTAAAATTATAAACTGGATGTTGGTGGAAAGTACTCCCAAAGGGCAGATAGGTCAATACCTAGCCTGCGCGTGGATATCGGAGAATCCGACTTCGTCCTTGCTCGTTCTAAGCCCACCTGCGCAGTAGTTGTCTGTTGACATGATCAGTCAGGATTTCCCTGTGTCCCTCGTTGGTATCATCTTCCACATCCGCTACATTGACAGTCGTCCCTCTGGGGAATGTGTCAAGTAGAATCCTCTCAGAATAGAAACTTCGTGAGTTATCTTTCCCACATCTAGATTTGCAAAATTAATTTAGATGTTGGTTAAATTAAGTTGTGGCTCATGTTACAAGGGTGGGAAGTTCTTTGCTTCTTGGACCTGTCACAGGGTACCTGCCTCTGAGGTGCGATCGCCCAGAGGGATCAATTCCATCAGAAGACTGGTGAGTCAGTAGCTATGGAGAGTACACATGTAGCTAGCTACCTCTCCCAGGGTGTCAGTCATGATGACGAGCATCATTCCAGAATCTTTGGCTTCTAGAACCAACTCCATTCTGAAGAACATTTTAACATCTATTAATACTTTGGTAATAATCTTTTATATGCAGGAATTTTGTAGCATGACTTTATGACTAAACTTATTGTGTTAAATTATTTAGAAATGTTGAGTTTCTGAATGTTATTTTGTGAGACATGTTTTAACATAGTAATAAATTGTGTTATTTTATAAGAAAATAATTGTATCTTTTTTGGTTATATGATCCATTAGTTTTAACTAGTACAGAGCAATGACATGAACTTCCAATGACATTCGATTCTGAAGAAGTTTGGTCTTTGGATCAAACATTCCACACAGCTTGTGTGCATGTGTATGAGAGAAGGGGGGGAGAGATTGACTCATTTCTTTATGCTTCCCCCCCCCCCCCCATAGTTCACCACCAATGACAGTCTCCTCTCCCAGGTTTGTAAGTCTTCACCGTAAGTTCTCTGGGCACCATTTCAATGATTAGTATCCTGGAAAGAGTGCTTCCCAAGACAGCAAGTTACTACTGCACGTGACAAATCCTAGTCTTCTCCTCACTAGTGGTATAGGAGGTTAAGATTGGTTGGCAGGCCCCTGATGTGTGGTCTGGAATAACCTGACATTGGCCAGCCCCTTTGTGATACACAAGAAATAGGGAAGAGCCTAGGTACGGCCATAACATTATATGCTGTCTCAGCACATACTCTGCGCTATCGGCTGAATATAATTTTGGTCTCAGGATGGTACTATAGTGCAGGTTCTACTTCTTTATTCCACAGTTCTTGGTTTTAAAGATGTTTCTTGCTGCTGTCCTCCTTTAAAAAGCAGATTTTAGTTTCTGAGCCTATGAAGAGAAAACCTTATTTCAGATTCGAAACAGCTCATTACTTTTAGTTCATTATTTTCTAGACTAAAGGGTAGATGTCTAGAATCCTGACATGTATACCATTATATGTATTGTATTAAATATATATGTATGTATATGTAGATATATAATTGTTATATATAATAAAAGAATCCTAAGTGATAACCCTCCTTTCTAAAATTCAGTCAACTCTGCAGCTATGAGAAGGTGTATCCCTATGTACAGACGTAGAAGGACGCCTGCAACATTGGGTGAAAAAAATGAACTCATTATTTTTGTTATGAATGTGTGGGTGAGAATGTGTGTATATGTGTGGTGGCCGGTTGGTGTGAAGCGGCAGTGGGAGCACATGTGTGTGTGTGTGTGTGTGCGGAGAGACGGGAACGTATGGTTGGGGTGGAGACTGCTGCAGTATATGCATGGGGGGTGGGATACGATGGAGTGCTGGGGGGAAGGTGTCAGTGAACGTGTGTGTACGGGTGAGATTGTAAGAAGTAAGCGGGGTGCGTGTACCCAGTGCCGTGCCGCCAAGATGATGGGAATGAGTCGGGGAGTGGAGGAATGAGGCCGTGTTTGGTGGGGGAAGCGAAGACTCGGTCTCCTTTGTGAGGGTCAAGGATGTGGAGATCTCTGGAGAGAAGACTGAGTGTGGAACAGACCTGACATGGCAGATGAGGACGTAAGTGAGTGTGCAGAAAAATCTGTTCGACTGTATACCAGTATTAGCCTTTATAAATGTTTGCCTTATGATTGTGAAATGGATTGGCTGTAATTTTAAAGCCTTGTTACTAGGGGAAAACCCCACTGAACTCTTATGTTCATGTAACCATTTCTGGATTTATTGGGATCTCGAGACAAACATCTTCAGTCACTGGTTCTCTGCAGTCAAACATGTTTTTAAACTGTCCCTGTTTATACCCTTTTCATTTAAAGGGCTGCTATAAAACTGAAACATTCATTCTAAACAGGTATGAGGAATCATTCCTGTAACAAAACATTTTTAGCTGAAAGGGGATTTAAAAGGGGAGAAAAAGCATTGCTAGATAACATCCTGAGCCTCATTTCAGGATTTCCTAACATTGTATAGTAAGTTAATATTTACTTATGTCTATTTAGCCTTCTAACATTTGCCTGGTAGAAAACATGCAAAAATGGAATACATCAAAAGTTTCTGCAATTTAAACTTATATAGTATGCTATAAAGCTTAAAGTAACTGGTTTGATTTTTTATTTTTTTTTAGTGACATGGGGAAGTCCTCCTAAGAGAATATAGAGCTTAATTACAATGACATTTTGTACACATGTCAGAAAAACAAGACAATAGAATTTTTTAAAATTCTTTTATTTATTGACATGTATTTTGATAACTTCAAATTCAGAACACTTAGAATCAGCATGAATAAGAACTACTATTCAACGACAAATATTTGAAATGGGGGAACAGATACTGTAACCGGTTCTTATTAACCTCCCCATGCAATTTATATCTGTATCTTGTACAGAAAAAAATTGATTTACATAATTCTAGAACTGCAGTATTTTTCTAACACCCCATTCCATAGTCTCAGAATACTCTTCAATTAAACTGATCCAGATGTTTCAAGATGAAAAGTAAGAAATTCGCTTTGTTTGAATAACTAAATAGCATCTAATTAAGTCGCATTTCTTTCCATTAATGTAAATCAGGAGCAATTTACCGTAAACACAAAAAACTATTCACGGTATCAGTAACAATGGCTCCTGTATTTACTGAACACTTCTCGTGTTTGCCAGGCCCTGTGCTGAACATCTGAACATGCAATTTCACATTTAATTGCCTCAATGGAAGTGTCACGAATTCACATGTTTTTTTACAACTGAAGTTTGCCACAAGGACAGCGTGCACTGAGCACCTGCGGACAGGTCTGTACTCGGCCCTGCAGCCAGTACCACTCCCTTGGAGCCGCGCAGGGTGCTCACTGGCGCGACAGTACTAATGTCACACGAATACCCAGGCCTGACTCCCCCCGCCCCCCCAAAACAAGAGAACATGGCGAAGTCTTTACAACTAAGAGACACACCTGTAAGACGGCACGTAGACAAGGAAAGCGGCTGTGATCCACATCTGCACTACAGCCCCACTCCTGGGCCTCAGAAGTTCCCCTCCAGGCCTAACTGCAGGAGGGCGACCTCAGCCTCCTCTTCCTCCTCCTTGGCCTCCTCCTCCCGGATCTGCACCAGCAGCTGGAAGAGGTTAGGGGCAGGCCCTTCCCCAGCCCCCGTCAGCCACAGCTGCCTTCGGATGGCCCCGCTGTGGTTGGCCCCTGCAATGACCTGCTCCAGGCGGGCCTGGTTCACGTTATCTTTATCTATGGCCCCCTTCTCCACCACCTTCTGCAGAAGAGGCTCCAGACGAATGACATAGGCAGACAACTTCTCTCCGGGGTTCTGGTAAGTGTTCAGAAATTTGACCTGCGCATCCCTAGAGCTCTCCACGCTGCCAAACACCTGCTCGAGCGCCTTCAGGCATTCGGCAGTGGTTATGGAAGGGTTGTTAGTCTTGAGGATGCGGATGACATCAGCAGCAGGGCCTCTAAGACTCTCCATCAATCGGCGCCTCTTTTCTAAATCAGACACCTGCCACTCCTCTAAGACCTCACGAGTGTGTTCCAGCCAGGGATCAAAGGTCTCCTCCCCAGGCCCCGGGACGTCCCTCCCCGAGAACAGCGTCAGCTTCTTGTACCATATGGACTCAACAAGAGGCTGAATAACGTTATCCAAAATATAGTTTAGCATCTCTGCTGGCATATCTGGGCCTGGGGCCGGAGCGGGGTTCTGAAAGCCAAGGACGCGGGCAACATCTTGCACGGTCCACCCCTCTCTCGCTAGGAAGCGGTGCAACCTTTCTAAAAACTCAGCATCGGAAGTCGGGGGTTTAAAGACCACTTTCCAGACCCCTCCTTTCCCCGGCATCTCCCTGGGGATCGCGGCGTAATCCACAGCGCCAGTGAGCTCTAACAAGGCTGCTTTCGCATTCTCTTCCCTCCAAAACATTCTCCCAAGCACTCGATAGGGCACCTGGGGCATCGCAGCCTGGAGGGTCTCTTCGATTTCAGCCTCATCACAGTTCACTGGGATCCCCCAGACCAGCAGCGCTCTCTGGGAGTTCACATCCATCCCCCTGCACCAGTCTTCCAACAGTGTCATCGCCATCTTCCCAACTATCACGGGCCCCAATTCTATAACAAGGATCAGGCTGTGTCTGCCTGTGCGCTAGGACTCAGAACAGCTGCCGACACTCCCCCAATATGCCCGAGGGAGGCAAGCTTCACGCAGTCACAATTAACAAACGACACCAGACTCCTGCGCTTGTCCTTTCGCTGCCAGCCCCCCACGTCAGTCCGTCGGCTCTTTCTCGGAGCGAAGCCTCGGGGAGGCTTGAGGCAGTCGGTCACGCGTCGGCCGCCACCTTGCGTCTCCGGTCGGGGTCCGCAGCCGGGGTCTCCACGCGCAGGCAGGGGGCGCGGCGCGGCGCAGAAGGCGAGGAGCGGGGGCGGGTGGCCGAGGCTGGAACCGCGGGGCTGGAGGGGCGCCGGGGTGTGGCCGCGGGGCGTGGCCGCCTTCTCCCTGCAGCCGGGGCGCCCGGCACCCGCTGCACCTCCCGGGAGACGACCCAGCGGCGTTTGCGGCCGAAGGCCGGCCTTCAGGGCGAGGAGCGGCTGCTTTGCAGACGAGGGCTGTGTCGTCCCCGAAGGAATAGACAGTTCGGAGGTCTCGGCGGCGGCGGCGGCGAGGCCAGCCCGCAAGCGGCTTCTTTGCAGACGCGGTGATGGCTCCAGGCGGCGAGGGCGGCTGAGGACCGAGGACACAAGCCAGGCAGCGGACGCGCCAGAAGGACGGGGAAACAACACTGCAGGCGGCGGAGGCGGGGGCGCGCAGGGGCAGCCGCGCGCCGGCTGCAACCGGCTACGGCGGTGTGGCGCAGCTCGGCCGCCAGGTCGTCCGACCCGCAGCCCTCGGAGGCGTTCCTGCCGCAGTGGGGGGCGGGGCCGGCTCGGGGAGCGCCTTTCCGCCACGTCCCGCCCCCGCGGCTGGGCGTAGCCATGGCAACCGCGGCCTTGAGGACGCGAGTTCCGCGCGCTCCCGGGGTTGGCGGGGGTCGAGCGGTTGCCATGGTGCTAGCGAGGCGCTCCCGGCACTGCTTACTCTGAAGGCGCATTTCCTTTTTCACATATTCCAGATTTTTTTTTTTTTTTTTGTAAACAAAGCACCGTGTTTAAAAGAAAATCTAATTCAGGAGTGGAGTGAAGGTGACGTCCGTCAAGGCAGACTGGCCTACCGCTGCGTAGGAAAACTACCGTCTTGAGCGCGGCGGCTTCCCTTGTGCCACCTGATTGCCTTCTGCACGCTCCGTACTTCATCTCCACGAAACCAACACGTGCGAAGTGTGCCTTGTACATATTTTTGTGTGAGACACTGAGTGAGACTTTCCCTTGTCTAAAATTTTGTAAAAATATCTATCTTTTCAGGAATCTTTGTAGCCAGGCAATCGCTAGCTTGTTGTCCTCCACCCCCCCCACCCCCCCCCGTCCTGGCATCGTTTGACAAAGAGGTGATAAAAGAGAATCTTTGTGGTTCAAAACTGTCAAGTAATCCCTTGCAGGCAAAAAGGGGCCACCCAACCTCAGTCCCGGGTGGTGACAATCTCCCCAAAAGAACACAGCATTCAACTCTGAATTTTTAAAACCTTATTTAATAAAAGGTTTAAAGATACAGAAGAACATTCAAAAGTAAATAAGTTACATAGGTACATTACAATCACATCCGCAAGATTTACTTTAGTGTGTTATTTTTTCTTTTTTATAAAAAGCACACAAAAAATAAAATCTTCAGTCTGGTCTATCACAACTGTACAGCAAAAGAGGTAATATTTATATATATATGTACACTATTTTAATATGTAACAGTCTTTTTAAAAAAGGGTGCCACAGGCAGCAAACACACAAAAGGCAGTGTCTGATCATTTTTTTTCCAAAATAAAAGGAATATACTTATTTATATGCTATTAAAATATTTGTACAATAATTACAGACTGTCAAGGCTGTTCCTGTGCTGTCCCCTCCAAACAAGGCCTTCAACTTAGAGACAAATGAGGGAAAAGTTGAAACAGCTGCAAATTGTTAGAGGCAAATATTAACACGGCAAAATATGGGGGAGGACATACAATTGTTTTTATAAAAATATGCGTACTTCCTGTAAACCTAAGGAGTTAGGCTTGCCATTCTGGTAATAAATACCATTCGAAAAAAGACAGCCCCAGGGAAAATATATTTAAATAGCTGAGGCTTGAGTATGTGTTGTATTCCTCTTCATCTTAACATCTGGCACATGAGAAGAAAGAGGTCAGGTCACTGAGGCAGTTAAGTATAGGGGATCTCTTTAGACATAAGCAACATACAACCTCTGTGTCAGGGGAAGGGGGGCGGCAGAAGGGATGAGGGTGTACCTTAGCGGTGAGGGGGGCTGCTGAAGGCATGGAGGACAGTGTGCTGAAGCACAGTCTCCTTGGGTGGGTAAGAGACCTCAGAAATGGTCTGGAACACAGGCACTAGGTTAGTTTCATGCCCTTAGCTAAGTGTAGATGGAGATGGGAGATGGTATGGGGAGGGCATCAGAAAGCCGGAGGTGTTTGTCATTTAATTTCTTAAAGCAAACAGCTCTGAATAGAAGACAGTAAGAAAAAGAATTCACAAAAGACGAGCCGATTGTGTTCACAGGGCGAAAGCACCATAAAGGATGTACCTGTCCCAACTCCTGTGACTGTACCTACTTTGTTCGCAGGTCACTTGGAACAATGGCATCTGCCCGCTACATGTTTTAACTTTCACCAAATATTCTAGGGATGACTCCATCATGGAGCATGAGCCCTTCTAAAATACAGTGTCTGGTGGAATTAATACAGAGGTACCAGCTTGATTTTCTCCAACATTTACCCAGTCTGGTTTCTATGAGCTTACAAGAGGAGAATCACTCTAAACGATGGAGGTTTCCTCTTACCATGTGTCTACAGAGGGGCCTGAAACTAAATACCACCGAAATAGAAAAAACCTCAGGAAACGTAAGTAGCACTTTGGGGCGAAGCTGCGAAGGCACTCTTATTACACAAGTGATTGAGAAGACAGCCTAAATTTGCCACCCTCCTGTTTCCGGAGGGTGTACCAGATTTTTGCAGTCTTGGGACCTTGAAGAAGCCTTTGGGGGAAGTGAACTGGGAACTTGAAGATCTAGGTAGCTTCCTGGAGTCTGGCAGGGAGAAGAATTTTGTTACTCCCATCGCTGGGGTCCTGAAGAACCATATTAATGCATAAATGAATGCTGGAAAACACCTGTTAGTGCATAGTTTAGAAAGAAACTCCCTCCCCACTCCCTATCAGACAAGGCGCCTTTTGGCTATCTCCTAAGGAGAGTGGCAGAATTTTTAGCTCCTTCCTAACCTGCTGACGGGTCATATACTTGCATTCACTTGAAACTTTTAACACAACTAAGGCTGAATAACAAGATCAGAAAAGCAACTCAGCTCTCCTATAGGACTGGCAAGTGCTGGGGCCCCTAGAAACTTCCAGCCCTTCACTTCAGTGACTCCATGCCAAATATGGCTTCAGTCAAGCCAGAAACAAGACTAGAATCCTGGCTTCCAGCCAATCCCCTCAGGCAACTTGAAAATACAGCCAAAGAGGTAGCAATTAAGAACTGCCTTTGATCTCCCTTGCTTCTGCTAGTCTTTGTGTGGCTTTGGTGACACCTTATACCGTTCTACCCTCTTTCAGTGCTACTATCACTCCTAATGGCAAGAGCTTCCAGAGCAATGAGGTGAGGGACCTTAGGGTCTTAGGAATGGGGGGGTGGGGTGGATGCCAAGAAGGTGCCTTGTTTTGGGATAAATGCACTTGGGCCTCTGTAAAGCAGGAGGCCCCTGGTCCCTGAGAGGATGTTAAAAATTAAATATTACGAATAAATAAATAGCTCCCAAATGACACAAGTCAAGGAATGAAGGCTCCTGTCCAATCTGGTTAGGAGACCTCCCCCTCCCAGGGAAGGATCCGGAAATCTCCAGCATGCAGGACTGGGGGCTGCGCTAGACCAGATGGGATGGGGATAGAGGGGAGCTGCCAAGGGCAGGAAAGAGGCAGGGAAGGAACTCGCACCAAGGGGGAGCAGGCTGGGCCCCGGATAAGCTCCCTTTGCAGCCTCCAGGGCCCAAAGGTGTTTGGCAAGAAAGGTGGGAAGCGGGGAGAGCCCAGGTCTATCAAAGAGTTCCCTCCAGCCCAGCCGGGCAGCTTCCACTCTCTGCAGCCTGCCTTGCCCTCCAGACAGCTCCAGAGAGGAACGCTGCCCCAGCCCCACCCCACCCCCATTCAAGAACCTGTTCAGCCCCAGCAGGCTACCGGCCAGCAGCAAAGGGACAGGCCCCTGTCCTCTGACCACTAGGCATTCTGGCAGCTTTCCTCCCAGAGGAGGTGGCCTGAGGACTGGGTCACTGGAGCGTAGGCCTGGCCATTGTCATACAGGGGACAGCACGGGTACCAGGCTGAGCTCCCTCTCAGAGAGGACCGCCACACTCCCTCCAGGGGAGTCCCTTTTGCCGGGGACTTGGGGGCAGGACCTGTGCCGCCTCTGACATCCTCCGGGAGGGAGGGGAACTAATGCTGCCAGGAGGGTGGGCTCCTGCCTGGCTCTCCACGACCGAGGGGGTGGCGGGAGGGGGGGGAGACGGGGACACACACAGAGGAACGGAAGAGGCTACGCGGTGGCAGAGGTCCCGGCGTGGGTGGGGCGGGGCGCTGGAGCCCCTCCCGAGGGGCAGCCCCAGCCGGCAGGGGCCTTCGCGGTTCCAGGGGAGCCAAAGGACGACGTCCGACCCCGAATGCAAGAGAACTGGGTCCTGCAGCCCTGAGGACTGCTCCTGGGCCTTTGCTAACTAACAGAGCCGTTTATTTTATTGTCTCGTCTTGCAGAGCAGAGTCCGCGCCCTCTCTCGGGGCTCCCTCTGGCGGCCCCCGGGGGCTGCAGGAGCTCGGCCGGCTGGGCCGCGGGGCGCCGTCCCCCCTCCCCGGGGCCGTCAGCCCCGCTCCCCGGCGCCGCTCTCCTCGCGCAGGGCCGGCTGGTGGGGAGAGTTGGCGGCTGCGGTGGCCGCGGCGGCCGCCGCCTCCTTCTCCTTCTGCCTCAGCGCGGCGGCCTTCTTCTCCTGCTCCGCGTGGCTCTTCATGTGGGCGCTGCGGCTCTTCACCTTGTAAAACACCCTGCGGCCGGGCAGGAGGGGCTCAAATCAGAGGGCCGACCCCACTCCCCGGGACCTCCAGGCCCGACAGCGCGCGTGCTCGCGTGTGTCTGTGCAGTGCGCGAATGTGCACCCCACCGGGGCGCCCCGGCCCTGCCTGATGGGATCCGGCCACACGGCCCACTCACTCCCGCCCTGCTTCTAGGGGAAAGATGGGTTCCTGACTCGGCACCATCATCCCTTTCCTCAGAGCCACCAAGTGACATCACTGCCCTAGAAACCCTCACTGCCAATTGGAAAGCAAGGCGAGAGCTCCCACTACCTCTCCCCTTTCCCCTGGAGAGCAGCTTTCCCTGCCCCCCCCCCCAGGGGTGGCCACCCTGCTAGGTCCCAGGGGAGGCAGGGCCCACCATCTTACCTGCCACATTTTTTACAAGGGAAGGTGTTCTCCTGATTTTGGGTCTTGTTAAATGTCTCTGGTTTTTTCTTCTTCTCCGAAAAAGGTAGTGCCCTCCGTGACTTCCCAGCCCCCTCCCTTGGCTTCTCTGAGGCCTGGCCACCAGCAGACCCAGGGGCATTGGATTCATGGCTCCGGAGGATGAGGACGTCATTGGCCTGGAGAGGATCAGACAAGGACAGGTGAGAGACTGGGAAAGAGAGTTTCCTGAATTCTGGCATCGCAGGGAACAGAGGGCTCTGGAAGGTCCTACGCTCCTGCCAAATGGTCCTCTAGAATCCACCGGAATCCTTTCAATGACAAGGGACCCACTTCTTTTTGGCAGCTGATTCCAGTCTTTGGCCAACTCTTTTTTTTCCCCCTTCAAAAGGATTTTAAAATTTTTATTTATTTGACACAGAGAGAGACAGCGAGAGGGAACACAAGCAAGGGGAGTGGGAGAGGGAGAAGCAGCCCGATGTGGGGCTCCATCCCAGGACCCTGGGGATCATGACCTGAGCCGAAGGCAGCCGCTTTAACAGCTGAGCCACCCAGACACCCCGTCCCCAACTCAATCTTTACAAAGCTGTAGGTCCAGCCGTTTTGTGGGACAGCCCTAGCTGCCACAGGATTTCCCCATGCGTCTACCTGACGGGGAGGCCTAGATGTCTCCGTTAATGATGTCTGCAGTCATTTAGCCCATTCATTCGTCCCTGAATTCCATAAATGAGATGCAAGTCCACGCGACTATGCCAGGTGCTGGGGATACGGAGGTGACAGACAGGAACCCCTGCTCTCAGAGAGCTCGCAGTCTAGTGAACGGGACAGACAACAGGAGCCACCAAGGGAAATACCAAGCAGGCAAGCAGATGGCGGAGAGCAGAGGACCGTGGCACAGAGCTGGCGAGGTGCTGCTGAGAACATAGAACCATGGGCCCTGAGTCAGGGAAGCCTCAGATAGCCATGGAGAGTCATGTCTGTGCGCGGGCTGACCCTCACCGGGGAGTATTCACAGAAGTCAGCAGAACTCCATGCAGCTTGTGCACAGAGCACAGCTCCTGGAGAAGGAGCGCAGCCCAGTCTCCGAAGGGAGGAGACAGCTCTGAGTCTGCAGTCTGGGCTGGGGGGGGGCCTTCCTGCAAGCGCAAGTGTACGACATACTTGTTTTTTTTTTTTTAAACTCTCACAGTAGTTCCCGAATAGGCCCTTCCCATCCCTACTCTCTTTGGGGACACCTCTCCCTGACAAGGAACATGGTACGTCCTGCTTCTTGGTCTGTGACAGAGTGGACGGGGCCTCATTGTAAGGACCACGGGCAAGTTACTCAGCATCTCTGAACCCAGCATCCTCTATCTTCCAGGTACGGGTTAACACTTTATGGGGTTACCATGAGGAATCAACAAAAAATAATGGGGAGGAGGGCACCGTGCAGAGAACACATGTGAGGGGCTGTTCTCATCGTCTCAGCTTGTTCTTGTCAGATGTTCTTGGCGGGGACACAGCTCACTCAGGGGGAGCCTGCCTGACCTACAACTCATAAATGCCTCCCTACCATCCCACACGCCTTTAAGGTCTTCCCATAGCTTTCTTCTTGAGTCTCAGATCCAGACACAATATAGTATAAAAATTAATAGCAGACTTTGGAGTCAGGCTGCCTCCTAGCTGTCTTACCTAGGGGCCTCGATTTCCTCATCTGTAAAATGGGAATAATGACAGTACCTACCACACAGGGTTATGAGGATTAAAGGAGTTAAAAGCATAAAGTACTTAGAACATTTCCTGCTGTGGCGACGATGATCGATGATCGCCATCGCCTTGTTCCTGTTCTGCCCTCCCTCCCACACCCCCAGGCCCAGCTCCAGCCCTCCAGACACCCCTGCAGAGGGTCACACTTACCGACTCATTGGCCTGTAGTGTCTGTGTGGCTTTGACAGCCGCCGCCCTCCGGCTTCGCTCTCGCCCCTCTTCCTGCTCTCCCTTCTCCGGGATCTCTGGCACTTCCTCCTCCCCCTCCTTCCTGGTCTCCTTCACTTCCCTTTTGGGCTCCAGCCTCTCTTCACTTGGAGACTCTCTTCTGGGAGGAGGCACCCTAGGGAACTTCTGGGAAGTCTACAGGGGACAAGACCAAGGGCAGTGAGCCTGGAGCGCGGTTACACAGCCGTACTGCCCTGATGCTGACCCAGACAGAGGCCGCTAGCCCCTGATCGTCCTGCTTGCCCGGCCTCCTGTGCTACAACTCCATTTCCTGCCCCCGCTGGTCTACCCAGGAAGGATGATGGGAGTCTTGAGCCCTGGAGGCCCTCAGGAAGAGACAGAGCCCTTGAGACTGAATTAAAGGCAGGGAGAGGGCAGGCCAGTCCAAGACACACCCTTCAGCAAGGTGGTCTGGTGGGTCCAGGCAGCAGCCTTAGCTGCAATCCTGAACCACCTGTCATGCTTTCGGGACCTGCGCCCACTTTCCACCCGCACAATGGGGACTAAAACAATCCCTCCTTAGTGCAGCATGTCAGCAAGTGTGGACTTTGAACCCCAAGATGATGTCAGGTGGAGACATGGCCAGAGAATTAAATAACATTCGCTCTTCAATTTTCTTTCAATCCCCGACTGGGTCAAGGACAAAGTTTTGAGTCGGGTCTTACCGTGTCTTTTATCCTTCTCCAGATTTCGTTCAACAGGGATCAGGCCCGAGACTCGGAGCCTTGGCAGGTAAGAGTATCTACCCAGGACTTAGTAACATTGTTTCATTTTCATTATCTATTTATTTGTAGTGTACCTTCTCTGGCAAACAATACTGGTTTTCTATGACTGGGACACAGTGTTTCTCTTCTGAGTAGGGAACGAGCAGACGGAAAGAAAACGTGAAGGAGCAGCACAGGTGGAGTGTGACCGTGACGCAATCAGCAGCAGTGCGGCACAGCTGGGCAACAGGGTTAGCGATCTGCCGCGAGGGGACAGTACGCCAGGGCTGGTCCGAGCACTGTGGGAAAACTCCCGAGGTTCTGCACTGACACAATCTATTACTCCCATGACACTGGTAGACAGAGAGGGGAACCTACAAGGTCCAGGTCCAGTGCCCAGGACATTAGCTCCCTGGGGCGGTCGGGGACACTGCCTTCCTCTCTCTACCCTCCAGGGACTTCCAGAGAGCTTGGCCTCAGGCTCCCAACTCGGCCCCTCGCCCCAGACACAGCCAAGGCTCGAAGCAGCTGAGGCTGGGAAGGGAGTCACCTTAATATCCACTTCAACCTCTTCCTGGGCCGACTTCTCATCACTTGTATCCACATCCCCAAAGGTTAGCGTCCCATTGCGGCCAATTTTCACCTGCTTCTTGTAGGTGTAATAGAACTCCACACACTGGGCCACCGTCTTGGTCTGGATCTGGTTGGAAGACAAAATGAGGTCAGAGCTCCTGGTTTAGCTCAACTGCCTGGGGATACTCTGGCCTTTCCCATATCCACGCATGTCCCCTCTCAGCCGCAGCAAATCCTAAACCCAAGAAACCCAGGAAATACAACCATTTCTCCAGTGCGTATTCAGAATAAACCAATGACCAATGCTTCAGCACTACTAAAAAAGGGGGGGGGGGCTAAAAAGCTAAAAGCAACATGAGGCCACTGGGGGAGACCTGAATAGGGATTGCGTATTAGAGAGTATTACTGTATCAGCTTAAATTTCTTGGGTATAATGATGGTATTGTGGTTTTACCAAAGAATATATACATATTTTTTAAAGACTTTATTTATTTATTTGACAAAGATCACAAGTAGGCAGAGAGGCAGGCGGTGGGGCGGGGGGGGGGGAGTGCTCCCTGCTGAGCAGAGAGCCCGATGCGGGGCTCGATCCCAGGACCCTGAGATCACGACCTGAGCTGAAGGCAAAGACTTAACCCACTGAGCCACGCAGGCGCCCCAAGAATATCCTTATTTTTAAGTGATATTCACATCAAGCGTCATGATGTCTGTAGCTTACTTTTAATGATTAGTTAAAACAGAGGAAGAGGAAACAGAATATATATCAATTTATATATCGACAAAAAAAGAGAGAGAAAGCAAGCGTGGCAAAGTAACAACTGGGAAACGTAAATGAGGGGTACGTGGCTGTTCACTGTACTATGTTCTCAATGTTGCTGTAAGTTTGAAATTTTTCAAAATAAGAAGTCAGGGTGAAAACAATCTGGACACCATCCACAGTCAGAGCAGCCCAGACCTGGCAATACAAACTCCCTTCATCGAGCCGGGCAACAGTATCCATCCCCTCCAGAGAGCAGCAACGGACAGTGAGGCTAGAGAAATGGCCAATGTCCTACATCAGAGAGGGACTCAGGGGAGACTAACAAGAAAGCTCCGGAAAACCTGAAAAGGAAGCAGAAGGCCCAAGTCTTCCTCTGAACTCTGCCACTAACAGCTGTGTGACCTTAGGTGAGTCTCTTCACGTGCAGATGACATCCAGCGGGCCTCCCAAGCCTCTGAAATCCTAGCACTCCCAGGTCACAAATCCATCTGGCTCCCGGGGTTAGGTTCTGGAAGGTTTCCCCCACACAGGGGCTGTTTTCTCTGACTCTGCCCTTTCTGCCCCAGGCTCCCAGACTGCTCAGCCAACTGTGGGGCTGCAGAGGGAGCTGGAAGTCCCGTCCACAGAGCCGCAGCGGTCAGTGACAGTCCTCAGTGCCCGAGGAGGAAACAGTTGTGCTTCCATCTCTCAGGAATGGCCAAGTCACAATGTATTAATTAGATCCTGTTTATGCTTTTGCTATCAATTCTCTCCGATCGTCTGTATGACTAATGGTCTGGTCTTCTCATTACGGCGTTAGGGGCCCCGCCGTGAATTTCACAGGCACGTACTTCGCAGAAATGTTGCCCAATGCAGGAACGCAGTGTTGCTAAAACCCAGCAAGTGACTGTCCTCACAACAGGGCCCTGAGGAGAGTTCCTCAGCACCCGGTTCCCAGAGCGTGTCCCCCAACACGTTCTTGGAAACCCTCTTGCCTCAGCAGGCCACAAGGCTCAGATTCTGTGAGGCAAGGCTGCTGGAAAGATGCAAGTCCTTGGATTAGCAAAGCTCTTCTTCTCCCAGAAGAAGATGGGGAGAGGACAAGAGAAATTCAATCTAGGAAAACTAGGCCTGGCCTCCTCTACCTGCTCAGCTGAGTTATTGGAAGGAAGCCCTGGGTCTGAGAGGAAAAGGGGGGGCAGTGGCCCCCCCCAGGTCAGTCGCCCCCCAAGTCGGTCACACAGTCCCTTCCCTGCTGGCTCTCAGTTCCCCTCGTTCTCAGGGTGACCTCTCCTCCATATATAACTGTGGCTTTTGAAGTACTCAGCCCCTGTGGGAACGGCTCACGTCTGCCAGCAGCCCTCCTTCTTTTCCTGTTCTCCCCCAGGCAAGTCACCGCCTCAAGTCTGACCTCTCCGGGTGGGTCTGTCCACTCAGGCCTCCCTCTGAGATTCCAGAGCAGGGCCACACGACCCTAACCTGAGGGAGGAAGGCCTGGAACCAAGGGGAGGAAAGGCCCAAGTTTCCCCCCTTGTTTGGAGAAGTGTCTCTGAGGACACTGAGTGGCATGACCCTCACGGCTTTCTCAGGGGGCCTGGGAAGGGACTGCGGGCCCACCACAGGCAGACGGAACCCCATCCTGCAGCCAGTTCCGCCCCTGATACAGAGCCCCAGCTTACCAGCTTCTGCACCAAGAAAAAGTCCTTCTTGTAGATGGCAATGCCCTTGTTGAACAGCTTCCTCTCTGCCATCTTCCACTGGTCAGAGCCTGCGGGGCAGAAAGCGAGCCGAGGCAGTGAGCTGCATGGGGCTGTGTGCACCGCAGGCGGCGACCCCAGCTGGCACAGCGGTGTGAGGGCGCCCACCGGTGGTCCCCGCGGGCATTCAGAGCCGGATCCACACCCTGCTCGCCGCACTCCAGCTATGGTACAGACTGAATGACATAAGCCCGTGGAACCCAATGCTTTGCCTGGCCTGGGCAAACGATCCCCGTTCAGCGGGGATCGAGGACAGTGGCTGCTGTGCTTATGCCACCGGGTCACTGTCCCTTCTAAAGCACAGTGCCCAGCATGCGACACGGCACTCCAGGGGCTGCCTAAGTTCCAGGCACCCGAGGCTGGTGTGGACGGCACCCCCTACACACCTGTCCCTTGCACCTTGCCATGGACTTTTCCGCCCTGCACAGGCTCCCACCGGCCCACACCTTTCCCCCTCGGCCTCCGGGGCACACGAAGCCCCTTGAGAACTACCCCAGCTTGGTAGGGTAGGTCCTTCTCTTTGGCTCTTGGCTTATCCATCCCCTCACGCCCCCGGATCCCCGGGCCATGCCTCGGCGCAGAGCTGCGCCCCCCCCCCCCCCACGGTGCCGGAGATCCCTGGAGGCTGCAGGTCCAGGCCCACCTGTGTAGTGATATGTCGCCAGCGGGTGGTTGTGGGGCCGCAGGGGCTTCTTCAGTAGCAGCTTATTCAGCGTTTCCTGAAGGGGAAGTGGAGGGAAAGCTCAGGGCCCTGCAGGTGTCTCGGTGGTAGGCGGGGCATCCCAGGTGCCGGGCTGAACTCAGAAGGCCTCTTCAGCCCTCCGAGTAGCAGGGTGGGCCTTTATCCCCACCCCCCCACACACACACACACTTAGCTGCTAAGGGACAAGGGGTCTGGCGAGATGGCGATGTCATGGGGGGGGAGGGGCGGCTGCTCAGGAACCCAGCCACGGGCCTCCTCAGAGGGGAACATGCGGTCCCCGGGACAGAGAGCCACAGGTGCAGGAAGCCCTCAGTGATGGTCTTTCTGAGGGTGGGGACTCACTGACCCAGAACCGGAGTCTGGGGTACACAGGAGGACCCTGTGCCACGAAGTCTGGGCTCTGGAACTAAGATGGCTTCGTCAGACCCCCTGCCTGCCTCAGATCAGCTGGTCAGCAAACACGCGTCCGGGCCAGCCTCCCCGAGGGGCCCTCCCTCCACCAGGGCCGCTGTCTCACCAGGATGTCTCCCCTGGACTCGTGCAGACAATGCAGTGCCAGCTCCTGGTTGGTGCCAGCCCCAGGGAAAATACTGGAACAGGCGGCAGTCAACAGGTCTTCCACTGGGGCCAGCGTGGGAAGGGAGGAGAAGGAATCAGGTTCCCGGCCCGGCCCACACCCACCTGCCCGACAGCCCACCTTCGCCGCCTGGTCCCGGTCCCCTCTCACCTTGCCTCTGCTTCTCCTGGCTGCTCTCGAGGTTCTCCCACGGCTGCCACACCAAGTCAGCCTTGTGGGGGTCGGCGGCTGCCAGGGCGCGATCCCTCATCGAGGGGATTTCCGCTTGGAACCGGGAGCCCACGTTGATCCGTCTGCAGGGGTGGAAAGGGCAGGGAGTGAGGCCTCGCCTGGCGGTGGCTGGGACTCTTTCTCACTGGGGTGGGAGAAGGTGCCGGGCGTAACTGGCCGAGGCTGAGCACAGGAAGGCCTCAACTGGGTGGAAGGGAATTTGGCTTCTGTGAGGACAGCCTGACAGAGGGCACCTGGTATGGCCAGAAAGACAAGGCCCAGAGATTGGAAAGGGGAGAAGCTCCAGGTCTCCAGACACAGAAGTCATCTCTTGGACTATCCCCCAATTCTCCTCAGAGGTGAAATTTAAACCGAGCTGGTCCTTTCCTTTCCCTGTGACTTCCACACAGAAGCAGGTTGGACACAGTAAAGCCCAGAGGCCACTGCAGAGTCTCAGAGGCCTGCTCAGCCCTCTGCAGGCCCCACACGACCCTGCTCTTCCTCACAGGGCCCGCATGCACTGGATCCCTCTCCACCACCCTCATGCCACGGGCCAGAGAAAGCGCTGCACTTACGGCTCGATGCTCACTGGGGTGGCCTCCCCCATCACAGAGAGGACAGGTGGGGTGACTTCAGCACTATCTATGGGACAAAAGGCACATTGGTGAATGGTCCCCTTCTCCCTTTAGCAAGCGCCCCCAACCCCCACCCTGCGTGGCTGCTCTGTTTGCAAAGAACCACAGCAGTGACTCACAGAGACTCAAACTTGGAAATCAGGCACCCTGCATTCTGGCTCCTCAGCCCGCGACTGTGACCGCTAACTGTGACTTTGCCAAACATGTGGCTGCTTCTGCTTTCACACCTGCTGAAAGGGGCTATTACTACCCACCCCCCGGGGCTAACGTGAGGGCTGAATGAAGTCACGCACAGAGCCGCACCCTCCATAAATATTAGCTATTATTACTACTACTCCTCCTGCCCAGAGCTGGGTCCCTGCCCCAGGAGCTCCCACACTACAGAATGAACTCCGACCTTAAGCTATACTTGCTCTAGTCAAGGGGGCTGAAACTTCTGGCACACTAGCAAGGTGATGAAGGGGATCCCCGTTTCATACTTATCTCCTCCCTTCCGTGCTGGATTCTCTGCCTCAGTTTCTCCTGAGCTAATCTTAGCGTCCCACGGGATCCAGACACTCCCTTGCTCTGAAACTCAAACCCTGGCAGACTCCCCTCTGCAGCCTGAGATAAACCCCGACCTCCTCACTCTGCTGGCTCACGCAGTCCCCCCTTCCATCCATGCCTCCCACCACCCCCTTGCCCGGACCCCGGATCCAGCAGACTGCTTACCGTCGGCTCTCATCACTCTCCCTGCATGCCGCCCCACCTCCAGGCCTTGGTACCGCTCATTTCCTCACCCTGGTAGACCCTCCCCACCCTAGCTCGGCTCTAGCCCCACCCTCTCTTGAAGGCTGTCTTCCTGGGAGCCTCTGCAGGCTCTGGAGCTCAGGGTCTGCTTCACTCGCCAGCTGCTGCTCCCACTCTGCTCACAAACTCTGCTTTTCTGTCTCCCAGGTTCCCAGGTCAACTCCCTAATGACCCTGTACTCTCTTTAGAACAGACCATGCTGTCCCATGCACCGCTGGAACCTTCACAGGTCCAATTCAATGCTTTACCCCCAAGTACTTGATAAACACTCCTGGATGGACAGGAGACCTCTCGCTGCTGCCAGTCTGGTCTCCACAGTGATTTCTTCCTGCATAACCCAGGCAGGGAGAGAAGCTTTGAAGCTTGGGAGGGTACGTGGGAGGCGAGGTGGTCAGCCAGCCCAGGGTGAGCCGTTTCTCATGCACAGACACCAGGGGGCACCAGAGAGCTAGGCCAAGGGCGGTCAGGGTTGGAGGTTAACGTCATGACTGCATGGCCTCATCCCTCCACCTCAGGTAGCCTTTACTCCCACTTAATCCTCCACCACTGCTAAGGGGCAGGATTATCCCATTTTTCAGAGGAAATGGAGCCTTTCGTGGAGTGGGAAACATTCTTCAACAATTCACCATCCAGGCCAGCCAAAATGTCTGCTCTACGCCAAAACTACTGTTTGCGAGAGCCAGGAGATGGGATCTACCAGACAGTAAGCGCAATCAGGACGCTCCAGGTATGATGTTAAGCGCTTTACGTCTGTTAATGCATACGAACCTCCCCACAACCCTGCGAGGTGGCTGTTCGTTTGAACGCCAGGAAACTGCTATTTGTGGATCCCAAAAGAGTTGAGATCGGCGATTTCATCATCAAGCAAATACTACTAGTATCTTCAATTAAATACGGAAGAAACTGAAGCTGAGCGGGTTTGAAGGACTTGCACAAATAATAGTAAATGGTAGAACTGGGATCTGAACCTGCGCAATTGGGCTCATACTTGCCCCCCACACCCCTACCTGTTCTTGAACCAGGACAGTTTCCTTTTCTCTCTCAGAGAAGAGACTGGAACCCCTTTGCCCAATGTTTTAGCCCAATCTCCAGCAGCCCTGTAAGGAGAGTCTCATCCCTGCCCGATGCCCTCTCTCCCCCCCCCCTGCCCATTTCCTGCCCCCATGGGGGGCCCCTGATGGGGGGTGTCACTCACTAGACCGGAGCAGGGTGCGATGGGCACTCTTTGGCGTGATGGGAGGAGGGGCTGGGATGCTGCTGGTTGACATGATGGCATTGAAATAGAGGCCGGAGCCCTCCCGCACAGGGCTGAGGATGGGGGGAGGCGTGTAGGGGGGCAGCTCAAAGCTCCGCTCAGAGGGGTGGTCGGCGAGGCGGACAGGAGAGCGCAGGTGGCTCTGGTATGGGGTGATGTTGGAGTAGACGGGAGGGGCAATGAAGGTGCCCGCCTTGGTGGGGATGATCAGGGGCTCAGGCCGTGGCCGCTGCTTTGGTTTCCGCACTGAAGTGTCCCCTTCCAGCTTGACATTCATGTCCTCAGCCTGGAGAAGGAAACAGAACCAAGATGGCTCAGCCTCCAAGGTGCTGGGAAAACCGAAGACGTGACCACTATTTGTCAGTCTCACCTCCGGAACTTCATCTGCCCGCTACACCCACCAAGGCAAGCCTGAGACAGGGGACGGGTCCAAAAATCCCTTTATGGTCTCCTCTAGGCTAGGGGTCAGCACACTGTTTCAGTAAAGGGCCAGAAAGTAAGTTTCGGCTTGTGGGCTGCGTGCCCATCTCTATCACATTTTCTTCTCTCCCTCCTCCCATGCTTTCCAAATAATCCTTTTAAAATGTGAAGTCCATTCTTGGGTCTGGATTTGGCCCACACGCCCTGGTTCGCAATGCCTGACGTAAGTATGCCACTGGACAGGGAGCTGTAGTAGTTAAGGTCCAGGCCCCGTGGCTGGATTGCTTGGAATGGGATCTACCTCCTTTATTTACCACCGAAAATTTCCTAACTTCTCTGTGCATCAACATTTTTAACATGGGAATAATGAAAATAAAATGAATTAATACTTGGAAATCATGGAGAACAGTACCTGATACATAGTAATGACTCAATAAATACCAGCTGCTATCAAGCTCTGTATTAGATAGAGGTGACTGCTGTGTGCCAAGACCTGAGCCGGGTAGGGGGCCACCAAATGAAAAAGACAGTCCTGTCCTCATAGTATCAGTCCTATGACCACAGACTAGCCCATTCATGCTGTCAAGGGTTAGCGCTCCGAGCTTACAAGTCTCTCTGCTCAGTAGGCCTCATAGGTCTTCAGACAGAGTAGAGGGTAGGGCTGTAAGGGAACAGAGGGCCTTTCTCTGCTCCATCCCTATCCTCTCAGGAGAATGGAACCCTATGAGGATGAGCAACATCCACATCTTCTCCCTGGGTGCAGGGCTGGCCGAGAGGTGAGGCTGGGTCACAGTGGCCCAGGAGGCCTGGGAACAGCAGCCTTTCTCCCCCTCCCAGGGTCCAGCCCACAACCCCTTTCAGCAGAGGGCCCTGATGGTCCACGAAGTCTTGGCCATGGCCTTTACCCATCTGTGCCCTCTTTTCTTTTCTTGCCCTTCTTTTCTTCTTCTACTAGGAAGAAATGAAATGTTTCATTCTTCCTCCCTTAGGGGAACAAGATGATTACACAGAAAAAAATGTGGCAGAGCCGAAGACCCCCAAACTTGCTAGACAAGAAACCCAACATGAACTCAGCTAGCTATAATGATTTGTTAACTTTGTAATAAGGGAAATGGAATTAAACTAATATTTGACAATATTTTTTGTATTAATTTTGTAGATGTGATAGTAGTATTGAGGTTATATGAAAGGAAGGAAGGCAGGGGGAGGAAGGAAAGCAGGAAGAGAGAAAGCTTATGTATAGTGTACTTCAGATACAAACCTAAGTATTTATGAATGCAATGATACAGTGTTTGGGATTTGTTTAAAACAAAAAATCTAGTGGCAGAAGACGTGGAGATACAAATTTTAAAAAAGAACGTCTGTATTCTGAAAACTGTTAAAGCCAGGGGATGACTAAATACTGAGGTTCATTTTACCATCCGCTACACTTTTGTGCAACACTGAAAATATCTATAATACAAGGAAAAATAAATAACTAAGTCAACAATAACAATAAATAAATACATAAACAGACCTCCTCCTAAAAGCCTGGTGAAGCGAAAGTACCCACAGGTGGGGATTCAAGACATCCAAATTCCAGGGCTAGCTCTGTCCTTTCTTGGCTGTATGAACTTAGGTAACTTCTCGCATTTTCTGGACCTACTTCCTCATCTGTGAAATGGGCACGTGGAGCTGTGCAGTTGCTCAGGCTCCTTCCAGTCATCCTCAGGACAAGCTAAGGCCTCTAGCCTCCAACCTCTATCACAACAAGGGAGTAGAGACTGAGCTGCCCATGATAATCTTAGAGCTCCCTTTTCTATTATGGAAGACAGGCTTGTAGGCCAACTCTCCAGCTGAGAACTAAAAAATCCTTGCCGAAGAAGGAGAGCCTGATAAACCCCCAGGCCTTGGATTGGGGCTCCAAAAGGCTAACTCCTCAGAATAAAGGTGACTCAGAGATACACTCATCATCACATGGAATAATGCTTAACTTAAAATCATCTCATCTCAGGACGCCTGGGTGGCTCAGTCGGTTAAGCCGCTGCCTTCAGCTCAGGTTATGATACCAGGGTCTTGGGATCAAGTCCCACATTGGGCTCCTTCCTCAGTAGGGAGCCTGCTTCTCTCTCTGCCTCTGCCTGCCACTCTCTCTGCTTGTGTGGTCTCTCTCTCTTTTTCTCTGACAAATAAATAAATAAATGAATAAAATCTTTAAAAAAAAAAATCCCATCTCAATCGGTGATTAAATTAAATAATTCAGGATTGCTAATGCCCTTTGCTACCTGTCAAATGCAAAGGTAAATCCTCTCTAGAAGACAAGAACGTCATCCACAGTCTTTAATTACCTCAACAATTTTTCATATATGTCTGACATGAAATTAAAACTAACCAGATCTGTAAGAGAACAAAATGTGACTTAAAAACAAGAAGTAACAGGCATTTAAAAAAACAAAACAAAACGAAGTAACATAACAGAAGGAGACCCATTAGGTACCCACTAATGGAGTTATCAGACATAAACTCTAAGAAAACTATGCTTAAATTATGCAATAAAAGAAAGGGTTGAAAATTTCATTGAAGAACTAGAAATGCTACAAATGAACCAAATAGAAATTCAGTAACTAAAAAAAAATAACTAAAAATAAGAACTCAAAGAGTGGGCTTAACAACATATTAGATACAGCTAAAGAGAGAATGGGTGAACTGAAAGTCCAGAGTAAGAGAAAAGTGGAAAATACAGAAAAGTGCATGACAGACGAAACAGGGAATATGGTGAAAGGTGCCAACAAATGTGTAACTGGAGTTCCAGAAGGAGAGAAGAGAAAAAAATGGGGCAGAAGAAATATTTAAGAAGGACTACAAACTCTAAACAGGATAAACACAAAGCAAACCAGTATTTAGGTCTAACAGTAAAAGTGCTGAAAAGCAATGACAAAAACAAAAACAACAATAAAAAAAACCCATTTGAAAGCAGTAAGATAAAATGACACCTTATATTCAAAGAAACAACAAAATGGCTTATGGTGATTTCCTAACACTGTAACTACAACAAAGTCTAAAGACAATAGGATGATATTAAATGCCAAGAGAAAGTAACTACCAACACAGAATTCTCCACCCAGCAAAGTTATCCTCCTCCACTCCTGCTCGCTCTCTAATAAATAAATAAATCTTAAAAAAATAAACATTTTCAGACAATCAAAGACTAATAAATTTCATCATGAACAGACTCGCACTGAAGGAAATACTAACGAGCGTTCTTCAAACAGCACGTAAATGATCTGAGCCAGAAGCCTGGAGATATGAGAAGAAATGAAAAGCAACAAATTGCTAAGTCTTTCAGTAAATCTAAAAGGAACAACAACTGAACAAAACAATGTTATCACTGAGGAATGTATAGAATTGTTGAATCACAAGATTGTACAGATGAAACGAAAATAACACCATATGTTAACTATATAGGAATTAAAGTTAAAAACTTAATAAAAACAATGATGTTATAATACCCTGGTGATGTTAAAATGTTTAGAAAATGAAAATACATGTTAATAATTCTACAAGTTAGAGAATGGTGAAAAACGGAGTTAAAAGTGTTGTAAGAACTATGCATTGTTCTGGAAGAGGTAAAATACTAATTTATATTAGATTTCAATAAGCCAAGAATGCATGTTTTACACTGTAGTAGCTCTTTTCAACCAGAAAATTAAGCCCTAATGTCATGAGGCATTCACTATACGTAATGACTTAGCTTGCTTATGCATCTGGAATGGTACTAGCTTTGTGCCACCTGAGAAGGTAGTCATTCAAATTCCTTTTTGTGGGACTTAGTTCTCTCACATGAATCCAGAAAAGAAAGGCTGCCCGGATAAGTACTAAAAGAGTAATGAATAAATAAGAGTAATAATTAAGTAAATAAATAAGAATAATAAACAAATATACAACTAATAAATTAATTGAGAGGGAAAATGGAGTAACAAACCCAATCAAGCCAAATGGGGTGAGGGGGTGGGGGAAAGGAATAGAAAAGGCAATATGGGATAAATTAGAAGGCAAACAGTAGGGGCGCCTGGGTGGCTCAGTGGGTTAAAGCCTCTGCCTTCGGCTTAGGTCCTGGGATCGAGCCCCATATCGGGCTCTCTGCTCAGCGGGGAGCCTGCTTCCCCCCGCTCTCTCTGCCTACTTGTGATCTCTGTCTGTCAAATCGATAAATAAAATCTTAAAAAGAAAAGCCAGATTTAAACCCAAGTATTTCTGTAATTATGTTAAAGTAAACTACAGCAATGCTCTAAAAGACAAAAGTGGTCAGGACAAATAATAACAAATCCCAATTATAGCCCACTTGAAAGATACACCTTAAGCATAAGGCTACAGAAGGGCTAAAAGTAAAAAGATGGAGAAGATACACATCTATCTCATCCATTCCCCCTCCCCACAACACTAACCAAAAGAAAGCTACTGTTTCACAAAATAGACTTTAAGAGGCAAAAAGATTACGAAAGATAAATAGAAATATTTCCTTATGATGAAGTGTCTCATCCACTTCTAAATGAGTATGCAACTAATAACACAGCATCAAAATGCATAAAACAAATGCTGGCAGAAAAGATGAGATAGATAAAACCTCAATCTTCGTGAGAGACTTTAACATGTATGTTGGTACTGACAGAACAAGTAAACATTTCTGCATCCCAGTGTCTAGCACAAAACCTGACCCATATTAGAAGCCAAAATTTGCTAACCTGTAATGAAAGAGATTCACACATGCTAGATTTTCCTAGGCAGTCTTAATTTTAAGTATTTAAAACTGTCCAACTGTCTCCCACAATTGCATTTATCTGTCAATTTGGTTTGGAAAATATAAATAGTATCTCCACAGGTTGCTTGAATCCCTCCTGTATTGCCATGTTCTCGTTTTTTCCACAGGGTATTGGGTCCCCAAGGGCACACAGGTACTAGAGGTGTTTGCATGGGGAGCTTCTCATACCTGAGCTGGGGCATCAGCCCCCGGGATACGGGTGGACCGCCTGCGGGTGACGATGACGGATGGCTTGTGTTCAGTGGGGTTCTGTTCAGGACCCTTCCCGTCCTCGTCAACACCTCCAGCTTGGGCCGCCTCAGTTGGGTCCACAGTCCGCACAGGCACAGATACTGGGATGATGAGGGGTACCATCCCGCTGTCCTCTCGTGCTCGCTTGGCAGCTAAGGAAGGCTCAGAAAACTCCACCCCACACTTGGTAGTTGAGGCCAACACACTTTTCCGCTTCTCCTCAGAGCCACTGGCATCCTGGAGGAAAGGGAGAAGGAACAGAGGTTAAGGTTTAGAAGGTAAGTCCTGGTAAGTCCAAGACCTCTAGTCGCCACTGGATTCAGGAACTCAGACACCCATGATGGTTCCCATGAACCGAAGCATTAATGCTATGATGGTTCCCATGAAAACCAACAGTTTTCACGGTCTTTCCCTGAATACCTTTTCTCTCACCACATTCCCAAATACTCCCTATAACCTCCCTCTGCCAGGACTTCGGATCCTGCCTGGCACGGGGGTCCCCAGATGGCCATCTCAAGCCACAAGTGGCTTACAGATTGTTTTGTTTCATTTGCATGGGGCATGGCACAAGAAACAGTATCTAAATTCAAAACACGTATCTCTGCAACAAACCAACCAACCAACCAACCAAAAACGTATTTCTGCAAAAGAAAGTAACCAAGGAACCTGTTACCAGGCAATGGTGGTCTTTGTACCTTTTCCCCATTAGCAAGTGGCTGGAGGGAAGTCAAATTCTAATGGCACCATCCGTCACAGGGTTTAACAACAAATTATTTGTGATCAAGTATAAGAAAGTACAAGTTCAAGAGAGGTGCTCAGATTCGGTTCATTCTCCTTCCCCCGTTACTGCCACTTCTTTTAAATCCACCTGGTTGCAGCAAAATTTACATAAAACAAAATGCACCTATTTTTAATTAGTTTGAAGCATTCTGACAAGTATTATCACCTGTGTAACCACTGCCTGCCACCTTCTCGTTTTAGTTCGCAGGCTCTGGCAATGGTTTCACCTGCCCCTACTCCCAGTCCTTCATGTGCCAACCCACAGTGGCACGCGGCACCTTCCTGCCTGCCGACTACACGTGTGCAGACACTTTCTCTCTCCTTCAGGTTGGTATGTACCTACGCTTTGCACACAGGGAGCTCAGATCTCCCAAAGCCTACAGGTTCTTTCCGTCTCCATCAATGAAGGGAATACACTGCCCTCTGGACTCCCCTGGCCCCAGACACGGCTCCCCGTGCCCTCTGCCAGGCCAAGCCTGCACCCCATGCCACTCTCACCTTTGCGTTCTGCAGTGAGGCCAGCTCCACTGCCTTCTGGGCCAAGGTCAGCAAATTGGCCTCCTGCGACACCCGGCGCCTCCGTCGAGTGCTCTGGATCACCCCACCCCGTAGCACCTGCCCACAGTCCCCCGTGCCCACGGCCCGCACGCCCTCCTCGCCGCCCATGGTGGGAGCCTCCCGCTCCCGACCGTTGGGTGCCAGTCTCTCCCCGTCAGACAGCAACTGCGACTCCCTCAGCTCCAGCGGGAATCCCAGAGCTTCCGGATGGGGCTGCCCCAGGGGCCCAGGCGGCGGCTGCTGTGGGGGCCAGTGATGCAGGAACAGGTTGCTGGAGGGCTCCTGTCCAGGCTGGGTGCCAGCCACATCCAGGGGGGCGGCAGGCAGGACGCCCTCCTTCGAGAGGCGGCGGGAGCGGCGGGGGAAGGCGATCTGGGACTGAGGTAGCACAGGCTGTGGGGCTGACTCCTGCAGGAGGGCCTTGCGCAGTTCTGGGTTCATGTCAGGGTTGGGAGGGAAGGGGTAGGGCGCCATGCTGTGGTGAGCCAGGTGCGACTGCCCCAGGGGCCCGGCCGGCTGCAGCCCAAAGTCCTGGGGCTGCTGCGACGGGGGCTGCTGCATGGGATAGAAGTTCTCGAAGAGCGGCATCTGCGGGAGGGCGGCCTGCGGCGCCGGCGGCTGCTGCTGCTGCTGCTGCTTCTGCGGCGGGAAAGCCGCCACCGGGTTGGGGGGCAGTGGGCCCTGCCGGAAGACCTGCCGGTTCACCTGGTGGCCGAACGCCAGCTGGAAGGGTTGCAGGGGCAGTGTCTGGTTTGGGGGCTTCTTGGCCACATGGAAAGAGTTCAGGGGCGCCTGGGGCCGGCCGACCTCCAGCTGCACCTTCGGCGGCATCATGGGCCGCGCCGCATTTCCGTAGCGGTCCAGCTGCGGCCCCGCTCCTTTGTCCCGCTTCATTGCCTCGGGGTGGCTGTAGTACGCAGAGACCCCCATGCCGGGGTGGGGGCTCCCCTTGGGTCCACTGTAGAGAGGCAGGCTGTGGCGGTTCCACGTCGTGGGGGGCGGAGGCTGGCCCGGCTGCTGCTGCCAGCCGCTGTCGCTGACGCCCCCGCCGCCTCCGCGCTCGGGGCCCCGCCCCGGAGCCATCACGGAGTTGGGCCACTTGACCGAGCCCACCTGCTGGGACAGCATGGCCGCCGTGGTCCGCTCGGGACCATACACCACGGAGTTCAGCAGGTTGGGAGGGGGCAGCTCCACAGGCTGGGAGACGGGGGCCGCCCCTGCCGGGCCCTCGTGCCCGAAGTACGGCTCCTCCTTCACTCTGGTGGACTGTGGAGGGGCGGGGGGCTGCTGTGGGGCCTGCAGGGGTGGGGGCTGCTCCTTGGGAGCTGGTTCCTGGTCCCCGAAGAGGCAACGCTTCCGCTTGTTCTGAGCCTTGGGCTGGGCCTGGAGGTTCATGGTGTGGCCAACCGGGCCCTGGCAGTGAGCCCTACTTCACCAGTTGCCCATCCCCTGTGGGAAGGTCCTGCTGGAAGCCCAGCTCTTGTCGGGGAGCCAGTGGGGGCAGAGCGGGAGGGGGATGAGGCCAGGCACAGGGAGATACCAGGTCGGCTCTTCCTTGCTCTTGGCGGAGAGGTTCTTGGGCTCGGCTACTCTGCCCAGTTCATGATGTTCCACGGGTCCCTGGAGCCTGCAGACACAGAAGCGAGAGCGTCAGCCACAGCCTCCCAGGATGCCCCAGGTGTCAGCACAAGTATGAGGGAGGGGCCCAGGCTCACAGAGCAGCCCTGGTGAGGCAGGAGCCAGGGCCTCCGGTGGGAACGACCAGAAGGCAGTGCTTTGTGACTCTCTTTGTCCCACCAGCTCACCCTGCAGCATTTGGGTGTATGATCTATACACTGCACAAAGGCATCTACCAGGAACAAGCGGGGCTGAGATCCAGTCAGATCCCCTACAGCCACACGGGAAAAAGGGGCAACAAAGACCTCACAGGCCATGTCTGGCTGCCCATCGGCTGAGCATATCTGTCCACACAGTAGCTTCCCCAGCAGACCAAGGAGTTTTGTGGGTGTTTTTGTTTTTTTATGTTTTTTTTTTTAAGATTTTATTTATTTATTTGAGAGATCACAAGCAGGCGGGGGGGGGGGGGGGAGGAGAGCAGGCTCCCTGCTGAGCAGAGAGCCCGATGTGGGGCTCCATCCCAGGGCCCTGGGATCATGACCCGAGCTAAAGGCAGAGGCTTTAACCCACTGAGCCACTCAGGCGCCCCCAGACCCAGGAGTTTTATCCACACCATGCCTCCTGCGGTGCTCCAAGCATATCTCAGACGCAGGAAGTGGAGACAACAGGGGTCATTCCTAACTCTGTGGCTCCAGGGTGGGGAGCCCACAGGTCCTTGCAGAGCCCAGGGCCCAGGGCTAGCTCCGAGCCAGTCCTTTGCACTGAGGCATGCAGGTGAGGCCCTAGAAGGGTAGGTGCAGTTCTGACCCCACCCCTGGGAGGAGCTGCTGGGTGGGACTGCTGTGGCCAGTCTTTCCCAAAACAGCACAGAACCTGTTTTGCAGCCCTGGCTGGCTGGAGGCAGGATCCAGCCTGGTACCTGGTCAGCAATCCTCACCTACCCTCCTCCACCGCCAAAGAGCTCCTAGCGTCCTGGGCAAAGGACCGGAGCAACTACGATCCGGAGGGGATGCAGACTGCTAGGACTTAGGTCCGAAATGTTTTTCTGTGACATGGTGTGACTTAAAAGTGTTCACGGTGTCTGTGTTTATTTTCTAACTTCATTAAACAAACAAACAAACAAAAAGCAGGTTGCTCTATTTATGCTGCTATAGGACAGCCCAAATCAAGACCAGTATTTTATAACGTACATGTATTTTTATCACCTACATGTACACCTTGCATGTATTTTCAAAGCTCTGTCTTTCCTTCCCCCAACCCCCACCCCCCCCCCAAGCTGGTGAAGGTGGGATCTACTCAGCCTACCTCCTCCCAAAGCCACTAAGATTCTGGTCCTGAGCCAGTCAGGCCAGGAGGGAAGGGGAGGGAGAGGAGGGGAGCTCAGGAAGCCCCGGGGAATAAATCTGCAGGTCCAGACCAACCTCAGACCTCAGACCCTACAAGCTCCAGGTCCTAGTTAGTAGTCCCAGGAGTCCCCGGGAAACCAGCCCAGCCAAGGAGGGCTGGGGCTGGGAGTAAGGGCCGCCTCTCTCGGTGCAAGGCCCCCTATCACCCATTCACAGGCTTCCGCAGCTCCCCAGCCCTTCCCCTCCCAGAGCAGCAGTGACTCACTCCAGCCCCCCCCCCAACCTGCCTTTCACTTTCACCAGCACCCAGAAGGGGAGGGACTTCCTCCTCCATTTCCTTCCTCAGCTCTGGGCCCTGCAGTAAGCAGACAGCGCTTCCTGCCAGCACCCTCTTCGACTTCACTTATGGAAATCAGGGGAGGGGGGGAGAGGCTAGGTGGGCATCCAAGCCCCCCTGGCCCTGGCAGCAGGGGGACAATTTGCACAAGCAGGGAGTGCAGAGAACCATGGAAACCACCTTTAGAACAAACCCCTTTCTCTTGCCTTTAAACTCTCATTCCCTGACAGCCAACCTGACTCAGACCAGAGACCCCAAAGCCAGCGACCCCCTCCCCCATGAAAATAACCCTGGGTGGCAGGGCGGAAGATGCAGGCTGGGACTGTGGGTGACAGGCGTCAAGCTCAGCCTCTCCAATCAGCGTGAGCGAACTAGCCGGGTCTGCAGAAGCAAGACAGGGGAGGGAAGAATGTGCCCGAGGGGAGAGGGAGGGAGGGCGCCGAGGGGGGAGATGGCCGATCCACGTGCCTCAGCCCCCCCCAACCCCAGAGCCCCTCAGGTGCTCACGTGCACTCCTGCTTCCCCTGCCCTCAGCAGGCACAGGCTGCCCCCCCCCTCCCCAGCTACAGTCCTGTTGCCTTTGATGAGCTGCAGCACCAGCTCACGGGCTTGGGGACTGGAAGAAGGGAAGGCCCATGTGACAGATGAGCTTGCGTGCATGTGTGAGCATGTACACCTGGTGGAGGGTAACCCAGGCACCCAGCATGGGGTGGGGGGGGGGATGGCCACTTGGAGCCCAGGGGGAGGGTGAGTTCTGCGGGCTGGGTTGAGTGAGATGGAGGCCAAGTCTGTGCATGGAGCTCAAGGCAGGGCTGCTTGGGGGGCCTAAGCCCTGGGCCCCATGCTGGCTCACCAGCTGCTTGGTCAGGCTGGTCAGCCTTCCCTCCTCCACCCTGCATGTCAAGAAGGACCCACAGTAGGTTTCCAAAACTGGCCTGGGAACCTGCTTAGAAGAAACCAAGGCAGCAGATTCTGGGGAGGCTGAATCACCCCAGCAGCTTCTGCAGAGGCCTTCCTGTCCCCCCACACTGGCAGGCTGAGTGCCAAGAGCACACAGACACCCAAACCTGCGACCCTCAGAGAAGGCAGGTCATGATCTGGGGGGAAGAGAAAACCGAAAGATGCCTTGGAACCCTAGAGGAAGGAGGGGAGGAACCACACCAAGGCAGCAGGGCTCCAAGGATGGTGGTGGCTGCGGCAGCAGCAGAAGGCACCTGAGCCAGGCCCGTCCTAAGCGCTTTGCATAGGTTCAGTTTCCACAACAGCATTATACGGCAGCATGAAGGCCAAGCACGAAGCATTGCTTTTTTAACCTCCATTCCACAGATGAACTAGCTGAGGCTCAGAGGGGCTAAGTAACCCCAACCTAGGTCTGTCTGCCTCCCAGACCAAGCTCTTCTTTTTTGTCCCTACGACATGCCACAAAGACACCGGGTCCTTCTCCCTGCATCCCCCCTTCCACAGCATGCGCCCCACCATCTCAGGGCAAGGACTTCTGGACACAGATACACCTCCTCACTGACAGGCCCCTCACCCCTGCCCGAACCGTTGCAGGTAAACCTCTTTTATTTCTACCCCCATACAGCTGAGGCCCTCAGTCCTACAGGAAGGGAAGGAAGAAATGGGGCTTCACCACAGAAGGGCCACCCACAAGGAGGCCTGAGACTGCACTGGCCACATCAGCCCAGTCCTCTGGGCCTGGACTCTCCAACCCCTGCAAACTCACCCCTGCCTCAGGTCTACTTGCTGCTGCTAGGGCTTCCATCTCTCATACCCTACTTGAACCCCACAGCCTGCAACTCTGGGCAGGACCAAGCCACTTCCTCTTGTTTCCTGTGCCCCAACCCCACTTCTCTGTTCCTCAGGTGGAAGTCAGCCTGGCCTTCCTCCCAGTGAGGAAGAGGAAGGAAGCCATCTTTTCCGAAGGCTACTGACCTATGGGCCAACTCCCTGAGGGTACAGGGAAGAGGGTGTAATGAGGAACTTCTGCAGCAGCTCCCCCCCCTCCCCCGGGACCAGCTGCAGGGTCTCTAACAGCGGATGCAGGAACACTGCAAAAGGAAACCCACAGTCACCAAGGGGCCCCAGACACTGCAACCCACTTATCAGTCTGTTCGGCTGTCTGTCCCAGCTCTAGTCCTTCTCCCTTCCTCTGGGCGCCTCACTGCTCTAGCCGATCTCTAACGAGAGATGCCCCTGGGCTGAAGACAAGGCAAGAGTCTGTTGTCAATGACCTGGGACCCATGAGGCTTTCAGGAGGATCTGTGGTAGAAAACACTTTCTCTCTATGAAAGAAAGCAACATGCACCAAGAAAAGGAAACAGTGCTGAACCCGCATACGTGTTTTGCAGACACGTGAGGGAAGGCGCTGGAAAAGTGTTTGGGCACCCTATGCTGATGGTGAGACCATGCCCTCCAGAGACGGCAGCTGGAAAACATGCAGCTCCCCAAGTGTCCTCAACAGCCCTGCCACGTGCCCAGCCCCCAGCGGTGGGGCGCAGCGGGGCCAGGCCATGACCACCAGGAAACCAGAGCCATCCACGAGCTCGAGACACCGAGTGCGGCCATCTAAGAGATGAAACCAGTGTGAGTCAAGGTGACACAGGCCAGGAAGGAGATGCTTCACCGGGTCCCACAGCAGCTGCTGGAGCTCAGCTCCGATCTGGATATGGGAGCTGACTGGAGGACCCTCCTGGCCCTTCTCGCTAAAGCTTCTAGCTCCTGCTCTTACAACCTGGGCCACTCCCAGCCCCACAAACTCAGCGCTGGGAGGACGGAGAGTCAGAGCTCACGCATCCCCAACCAAGACAGTACACACCTATTTATGGCATCTAACAAATCCCTAGGCCAGCCAATTCCCAGAGCACCAGAGAGGCTATGTCAGGACAAAGTCTAAACTCCCCATCCTGCCCACAAGTCCTGCAGACTTTGGCTCCGGCCACCTCTCTCCACCTGCCACGCTTCGGCTCTCCTGCAGTGCTGTTCCTGCTCTGCTTCCAGGTCTCGGGCAAGGCAGAACCTCTGCCCCTGACACCCTCCCAACCCTTTCATCTGGCCAGGTCCTACCCGTCCTTCAGGTCTGAGACACTGTTTCCTGGGGGAAGCCCTCCCTCACCCCAGGGCTGAGCCAGGAACTTCCTTATGCACCCACAACACCTCCCAGCCACCTCCCCCGTCCCGCACGCTTAGCACACAAAATCTCTACAGGCCTTTATCCCCAGTAGATACCAAGCTCTATGGAGCAGAGTTTGCAACCATTGTACCTTGACACTTGGTTTGTACCTGCCCCATGGGATGCTCATTCAAGACTGTGCCCAAGGTGAGTCAGAGCTCTGCCCGGCCAGGGGCACCACTCATGGCCAGCGTGTCCACCCTGGGCTCCCACCCAGGCCCTGGCTCCCAGTATCCCCGATGCACAACAGAGATCCCCGTGACCCTGAGATGAAGTGAAAAGCCCATCCAAACTCCATCCCATCAGCTGCTGCCCCACACCACAGGCAGGCCAACTGGAGAAGTGCCAGCCCCCCTGTTGCCCTGTCCAATTTTTCTTCCCCCATGGCCTCCCACCCTTGCTTTGACCACAGCCAGAGACATGTGAATGTGTTTACCTCGTGCCCTGACATGGCTGGGCTGGGCCTCAAGACACAAAGGTTTCTGGCTAGGATGCCAGGAGCAGTGAGGAGGGGCCCTCCTTGGCCCACCTGGCCCTCCAGCCCATGCTCCTATCCTGGAAAGTTCTCTCTCAGGTACTCTGGGGTCTGTGGCTACCAGGAGACTAGGCAAGTGGCCTGGAACTGTCATCTTGGGCTAGCTAGAGTTGCCCAGGCCCTAGATAACCCCTCCCTCTGGCCACAGAGCAATCATCAGCAATGCTGTGTTCCATCCCGCTCCCCACCTTTAACTGTTAGGGGGTGTGAACCAGGCTAAAGGGCCCCCGTCTCCAAACCACTGGACACATACGTTCTGTTCATAAGGAGTTTGCATACCAGTAAGGAAGGACACACCAGCAACAGGGACAAGGACCTGACTCCGACAAGTGTCACTTCCCCTGGGGAGGGGGGTCAGGGGGTGAGAAAGCAGGGCCTATATGATCCACCCGTCCCCAGTTTAGCACTTCTCTGGACTCAGCTTCAGCTCAGAAATGCAGAGCCCAGGCCAAGAGGGTCCCAGGGATCTGAGCCATCAAGCGGGTGAGAAGGTTCAGCCAGGGTTCCGGCTGGCTACAGTCTGAGCTGTGACAGTAAAAATGTCAATGCTGAGATGCCTCTGAAGGGATGTGTGTGAGAGAGGAGTCCTTTGCCTTACGAGGTGCTCTCGGGGCTTCATGCAGACACCTACCCTCACTGTCCCTCTCCTCCACCGCCAGCAAGCACCCTCAGGAAGTCTATAGGAAGCCAGAATGTCCAAAAGAAGCTACGAGAGCGAGGTCTATTTTATAGGGGGGAAGCAGAGAGAAATGAGAGTCCCAGGAAGAGCCCGGAAACGATCGAATCTCCAGGCCCAGCTTCTGCCCACATGGAGGGGACTGGCTGCCTCCCTCTGAGGCGAGGGCCACCAACAATCACAGGCAGCCTAGGAAAATCCCTTCCGGCAGGATTTGGGAGTCCCAGGGAACCAAGGTAAAAGCCGGCAGGTTTTGGCTTTCTCCAGAAGAGATACAGCAAATATGAAATCTCTGTACCCTAAGGGACCCGCACCCCCAGAGGCTGCTCCAACCTCTACCTCCCCTTTGGAAAGGCCAGGCTGGCTCCTCAGCAGGTCTAGGGCAGGGCTCTTTGGAGTCTGTGCCTAAGCCTCAGGGCTAGACTCTGCCCCAGGCCAAGACACAGAGGAGCTGTCTCACAGGGGCCTCCCTAAACAGGGCCAGATCCTGACTACCGAACAAGTCCCCCTCCCCACCCCGACTCTCCACCACCATCACAGACACAGACACACACACACACACACACACACCCTTGCAGCCCTCCAGCTCTGGGGAAACACAGGACACACGGCATGGTCCCTACCCGCACAGACCTCCCAGCCCAATGGAGGACACAGAAACACACACTGATTATAACCCACAATGGCCCGTGCAGGTGCGAGAAATACGGGAACAGGTGACCTGCGGAGAGTTCCTGACTCTCAGCCTTGGCCGGAGCTGTTCCCTCCAACCGGAAGCCTTGCCTTCAGGATGACAGTCTACCCCCTGCGGGCAGCCTCTGGCACACACAGTTCCCACCCTTTCTGAATCTTCACGCTCTTACTCCGTAATCACTTTCCCATACTACTACTTCACTCTCTCTCTGTTTTTGCCCCAAGACTGGGGGAACCAGGGCCTGGAGGCAGTGTGGCCCAATGGCGAGTGTCGTGGACTGGTTATCCAGTCACACATGTCTGGTCCAGAGCTGCAGCTCCCTGGTTCCTGCCTCTGAAGAACTTAGGAGCTTTGGGCAGGCCGTGGGGGTGAGGGGGGGCGGCGGTGGAGGGAACAAGGCAGGACAAACACCTTTGGAACCAGCAGCTGCGACATGAAGTACTAGCCACCCGCACTGACCACATGCCCCGTATGTGTGAGTACTGCTTACTTGTGTAACCACTATTCCCACCTGAGAGATGAGAAAAGGTTGGCTCTGAAAATAACATGTTCCAGGTCAGAGCCTGAGGACACGGTGAGGAGCCAGGGTTCAAATCCAAGTCCACCAACTCCAAACCAGATCTCTATCACACCCTGCTGCCCACCTGTGGTGAGCAGTGATGCTCAAACCTACCCTAAGAAATGGATTTATGGGTCCGGTGAGGAGTGGGGGGTGGAAAGCTGCAATGCTCCACCGGCAGCCCTGGAGGTGGCCACGTGCTGGAACAGGGGAAAGACCAGAGGGTTGGGGAAGGGCATAAGATGGTTTCCGAGGACCCACTGCTCCCTCCTCCCTAAAGAAGCCGACCGCCAGAGGGCCATACCCTGCCTAGGAGATGAGCCGAATCCCACGGAACCCTGGGTGGACTCCGCTCTCAGTCAGCCCTAGGGCCGACCATGGCTCTGAGACTGCCAGAGCCCCCACATGAGCACCACTGTCTACTACGCACTTACTATCTGTCAGGCGTGGTGCCAAGTCATTGCCAGCAACATCTCATTGAACCCTCACTCTTCCCAGTCTCATTTTGTAAGTCAGGAATGAAGCACTCGGAAATACCTACCTAACGCACAAAGAAGACAGTAACAGAGTAACAGAGAAACAAACAAAAAGACGTGAGACAGACATCAATAACAGAATGGCAGACAGAAACGCTACCCTATCCATAATTATTTTAAATGTAAATAGATTAAACACTCCAATTAAAAGGGAGAGGTGGGGAAGAGGGGTTAAAAAACAAAAAAAGAAACCACGATCCAACTATATGCTGTTTACAAAAGACACACACTTTAGATTCAAGGACGAACAAACAGGATGAAAGTAAATGGATGGGAAAAGACCACATAAAGGGTAACCCAAAGAGAGCTGGACAAGTCATGCTAATATTATGCTAATAGACTTCAAACCAAAAATTCTTCCCGGCGGAGCTGGTGGGTGGTTCAGGGGGTTAAGGCTCTGTCTTCAGCTCAGGTCATGATCTCAGGGTCCTGAGATGGAGCCCCACATTGGGCTGGCTCTCTGCTCGGTGGGGAGCCTGCTTCCTCCTCCCTCCCTGTCTGTCTGCCTCCTCTGCCTACTTGTGATCTCTCTGTCAAATAAATAAAATCTTTTAAAAAAAATTCTTCCTGGAGACAAAGAAGGATAAAAGCATCCACCCCTCAAGAGAATATTACAAATGAGAAACATATACGCACTTAACAACAGAGTCCCCAGTACATGTAAGGCAAAAACTATCAGCATGCGTGGGAGAAACAGACAATCCAACAGTAATATCCAGAGACTTCAATAATGGTCCACTTTGACTAACAGACCGAACAACTAACCAGAAGATCAACAAGGAACATAAGACTTCAACACCAAGAAGCAACTAGACCTAAACAGATACCTACAGAACATTCCACCCAACAATAGCAGAATACACATTCTTCTCAAGAACACATGGAATATTCTCTAGGACAGATCGCAAATTAGCCTGTAAAACAAGTCTCAATAAATTCAAAAGAAGTGAAACCATTCGAAGCATGTCCTCCAATCAAAATGAAACGGAATTAAAAATCAACAACAGAAGGAAATTTGGGGAATTTACAGGAAATGAAGGTTCTAAGGAACTTGTCAGGTTGTCCCAGCCCAGAAAGGCCACGCCCTCAGATCATGGACTCTGCACCTTCTGCGCAACCCTAGCAAGCTGCAGATCTCAGATTTTTGCAAAGGCCCGCGTAGCCCCTCTTCCATCCCCCGTACCAGACACACACTGAACCTGACCCCAAGCTTGACCCCAGAATCCAAACAGTCGTGGGAGGGAGAGGCCTGTGGGGCTGTAACAGCTTATTAGGCAGCTGCCTCTCCCCGGAGGGGGGGTGGGGAAGGCCACAGGCAAATATTTTCACTCCCCCTGCCAGTCTACAGAATATCCAAAAGAAGGAAGCAAACATTTACAGAGCACTCCCCCCACGCCAGCCACTTGACATACCCTAATCCATGCTTACAAACTTCCCATCTAAGCATCAATATTATTGTCTCCATTCTAGACAAAAACCAAGGCTCTGCCGCTAAAGTGGTAGAAGCATAATTCAGGTCTCTGTGGCCTGCCGTCAAAGTCCCTGGTCTTTCCATCATTCTTCCAGAAAACTCCCAACTGCACACTTGTGGGCTTCAGAAGGAATGCCACACGTGAAAACCCCACAAAGCCGGCTGTGGACCCTCCCCTTCCTCACGCTTCCTCCCAGCTGCTGCCTTTGCTGGGAGCACTTCCAAGTAGAGCACAGTCTCTAACACTCCCACCGAGAAATCATCCCAGCCCCAGTCTGTCAGACACAGGCTCCTCGCAAGATGGGGTATCGGTAGAAGTCCCCGGAAAACCATAGGATTTTCAGGTGAGGGGACAGCAGAGGTGAGCCAGGAGCCGTAGGGTTGGGAGGATCCCGCTCACTGGCCTAACGGCCTCCACACCACAGGGAGAAAGCTGGCCGGTGCCTCTCTTCAGAGCCAACCAGCAAAGCCGGGCCCAGCTGAGGAAGCTGAACAGATTCCAAACATGGAGGGATGCCAGTGCTCGCTGAGTCCATTCCTCGTTCCACAGAGCAGCAGAGAGGGAAAGAAATTAGCCTGCGGATGCACAGCCAGGAGCAGAGCAGGGCCCAGAATCCAGAACTCCATTAACAACGCTTCGTGCCTCCACTCAGGCAAGCCACACCTTTTGGCAAGACACTGGGCAGGGCCTGGAGCCAAGGTGAAATCCGAACGTCACACACACAGCTTTCTCCTTTCCCACCATCAGCATCTCTACCATTTCTGGAGGGGACCACTGTGTGCCAAGACAGTGTGCCAAGACAGTGCTAAGCACTGTGCCCATGACGTGGTTTAATCTTCAAAACAAGGTACGCGTTAGTACTCTCCCCCTTTCTCCAGTGAGGAACCTGAAGATCCAAGGGGTCCAGCCACGGGACCAGGCCACGGGAGTAGAGAAGGGAGGCTGGGACTGGACTCCACGGCCCTTTCTGCAAACTTCCTTCCCAGGGCTTCAGGCTCCGCCTCCTGCTCAGTAGCTGGGACCTGGTGGCAGCCTCTGGACGGCTCACATCTTCTCCCTGGAGAGCAGCTTCGGCGGGCCTGAGAACCACCAGGGTGTTCTGCGAGCGTGGCTGGGCAAGGGGGCTGGTGACAGAGGCGTGGGAAGCGAGCGGCTTTGAAAATGGAGAGACTACTGGTGATCACCACCACAGGGGACAGTCTGTGGAAGTCCCAACACCTTCTGCTGAGAAGGAAGCCACACCCCTCCCACACTCCCCAGCCCCACACCCACGGCGGGGCAAACAGCTCTTTACACATAAAGCCTTGACTGTCCTCTGCTTGTCAGACAACCCAAACCCTCATGGGGCCCAGGCTCCTGTCCCTTCCTCTGGCCACCTGAGTCTGGGTCAGGTCAACTCCGTGACTGGGTTCCCACTGGTGACAATCCCCCCTCCCCCACCCAGGGCCCTGACCATCAGCCAAAGCAACTCGCCTCCTGATAGGGCTCTCTGGAGGCTTCCTCTCAAGAACCTGAATTCCTAATAAATAAGGGCTATTCACTGCACATCCTAATTAAGGGACACAGATAGTGTCTGCCCACCCCAAAGGTCATTGGTCCACATCTCTATTTCATGACAAATAAAACTGAAGCCCTACAAGGTGAAGTGACGTGCCCAAGGACACACGGCGGATGACTTGAGTAGACAGGTGTGGTCAGGGCCTCCCAGGTGGATGCTCTCACACCCGGCACTTCCCGGCAGGGCCAGGTCCTTGACGTTTGGCTCATGTCCTTCTCGGGAGGGAAGTGGAACAGGGGTGACTAGCACGTGGTGTCTGCATCAGCCCGGGGTCTCCTGTGTGGTCAGCTCCAGAAGGCGCCAACACCAACCCGGTGGCCTGGATCAGGCAGTGAGGAGGGTTGCCTCGCTGGTTTGGAACAAGAGTAGGGACAATACGGCTCCCCAGGACCTGCCAGTGTCTGAGAAGCACAGACCCTTGCTGCAGTGGGGGTGTCAACACAGCTGCCTGGGCCTCCCGAGGAGCTGAGACGTGGGCACAGGGCCGCCCGCCTCACTGGCCCGGCCAGCCAGTCCGAGCCATGCCCTTTCTCAGGCCCCGGTCAAGATCCAGGGCCTCTGCCAAATGCTCACACATTCCTTGCGTTTCTTCAGTCTCCGAGCAGCTGCTGCAGGGCCTTTTTTCCTGTGTTGATTTATTCTTTATTGTTCCTGAAATACACCCAGAGGCCTTGGGCACCAGCCACCAGCAGCGCATCCAGCCCAGGCCCAAGTACACACCGACCAGGTTCTCTGAGGGCCCGCCTGCTGGGATGATGGATGCTAGGGTCAGACCCAACAGCCAGAAAGGGAGACCCAAGATTCCACCCACCCCTGGCCTATGGTCCTAGAACTGATCTCAGGGCTGACTACAGAGGCTGGGATGTCTGGGGAAGAGGAAACACTTGGAAAGTCTCAGGGAGGCCCACACTAAGGCTTTCCACTGTACCCATGCATGAGGGACTCCCCCCGCAACCTTCCAGGTCGGGGACAGCTGACCCTTAGGTGTCTGCTGCCATCCACAGGAGGGCCTTGTGGCTTGGGCTGGGCTTCTGACTGCCCTGTGATGTGTTTGGAGAGGGAGGCCTCAGAGGGGTCTTCCGCACCCTTCCCAGTCCAAAATATCTTCCCTCATCAGCGGTCTAAAGCTGCCTCATTTCCTACCATCAGCACTTCTCTCCAAGGCTCAAAGCACTGTTCCCCGTGCGCATGCAAACAGCCCAGGTAGTGTGCACTGCATGGCAAGAAGAGCCAGGGCCTTAGGGTCTGACAAAATGTATCCCAGTTCCTCCAATCACCAGCCTCTCTCTGGGTCTCAGTTTCCCTAATCAGCAAATGGGCACAATATCCTTGCCTCCTAGTTACCATGGAATCTGATGAGGGTTAACGCGTACATGGAATGCCTGGCATAAAGCAGAGGCTCAGTAAATGTGCTTTCCTTTCCCCACTGCTGGGCAGGAGCGGCATCGTTATCAGTCTTCAACACCCAGGGAGGACCTGACTAGTCTGAAGCTCTCAGTCCCGCAGCTGAGCAGACAAGGAGCTGAGCCGTCCCAGCATTCGTGTCGGGCTCTGCAGGCACGCAGGGCATCTGCCCTAGGGACCCAGGAGGGGCACACCCAGCACAGGCCCCTCCTGGGCTCCGCTGTGCCAGCAGGGCCTGTAGGGACATGGTGAGACAAGAGTCCCTGGATGATACCGGGCAGAGCTTCCAGGCCCGTCACAGAGCCTCCACCACGCTGGGCTCATTCGAAGAAAAGCAGTAAGAGGGAAAGTACCATCATCTGAGGGAAGCTGGGGAGAGGGGTGGCCAGAGCAAGTACGAGCAGGGACGCCAAAGGCACCCGGCCAGTAAGCCTGTCCGCCCCCCCCCCCGGGGGCGACCACAGTCAATGTCCCACAAGTCCAAGTGCCTGCCGGTTATTTTTGGCACCTCTTCTGCCCAAAGCCAGCGAGGAAAGGCAGCTGCTAGCAACATGGAAGGGGTGTTTATGCTTCAGCGTGCGAGCACTGAGGCAGGGACACAAAGAGCACAGCGGCCACTGCGCAGGGGAGGCCTTGGCCCCCTTTCTTCCTCTCCTGACTGTCCCTATGAGGTCCCATCTGCCTGTCACATAGTTGACATAACATGGGTACTTCTGCTTTCACTTAGATCCAGTCTCCCAACCACAGAAGTCTCTCACACACACATGCAGACACACACACAGGCACGCACACACACACACACACAGACAAATAACTAACTATGGAGCCAGATGGGGACTGAGCCACACCCAGGAGCGGGAGACAACTCCTCTGGGCAGCCCTCCCACCTTCCAAGCCAGGAGGGGCAGGATGCTGGAGCAGCTCCTCTTTTCCAACCGCCTCAGGTGACAGTGGACAGGAAGGGAACCTCAAGGCACTCACGGTCTCTGCACTTCCCCATCTAAAAACAAAGGAGTGGGATTCGATGTCCCAAAGTGACTTCCAGCTCTGGGATGACTCCTGGGAGCGGGGGAGCCCAGGATCGTGACCCAGGCCCTCTGGGGAGGTCAGACCCAGGAAGGTCACGTGGGAAGGAGACTCCGGGCAGCAGTTAGGTACATTCGCCAGGAGCTGGCAGAAGGCTGGGAGGGGGAGGGGCAGGACCAGGAAAAGGAGGAAGAGGAGGAGGAAGAGGTAGAAGAGAAGGAAGGGGGGGTGGGGGGGGAGCCAGCCTATGAGCACTCTCAAGAGTTGCCAGTTATCACTTAAGCTTTTCTGAGCCCCTTTCTGAGCTCTGGGGCCCTCCCCCACAAGGATCTGACACATTCTGCCAACAGCAGGCTGGACTGGGCCTTTGTCTCCAACTGCTGGAAAAAGCTGCGAACTGAAATCCCTCACCGTTTTCCTTCCTCTCTGGACCCCATTTCCCCAGAGAAGTTGGGCAGCCTCACAGGGAACCCCCTTCTGGGTGCAAGCCTGGTAGAGGTTCCCCACTCCAAGCTCTGGCCTGGTCAAATCTTGCCCTGGCTGTTCCCCTCCCCCCTTCCTGAGACTCCTGGAGGAAGAAGCACTGCCTGGAAAAAATAACCCACAAGCTCCCTGCGGCTGGAGAGAAAGGCAGAGGGAACAGGGAGCACCTTCCCCAGCTGGCCACAGCACTGGGCTCTGTTCCAGAAAGAGCAAGAGCAAGAAGGGCTGCCCGGGAAGCCTCAGCCTCCCAGCACCCCCCCCCCCCTACGAACCCAGCAAACCACAGCCCATAATTGTGTCCCTCAGGGAGACCCACCACCCCCACCCCAGCAAAAACCCACCTCTTTTCTGACATGTGGCAACTTTCTTCTTATATAATCTCAGTGTCTTCCCCCTCCCCTGCTATTTCAACTGGTGAAAGAGTATTTCAACTGCTCAAAGAGCGCAGGAGCCCTGTAGAGGGCAACTCCCACCCTCGGCTCCACCCAAACCTCCACTGAGGTCACACTGGGAGGCTTCAGGTGAAGCAAAGACAAGGGGACTTTTTCCGTGGCTGAGAAAGCAGCCTTCCTCCCACCCACGTGAGCAGTTCAGCCTGAGGCCTGGGCGGGTAGGTTCCCGAGAGCACAATCTGATCTCTGGGAAGTTGAGCCCTTAACTCTGGGCTGCAGGGACGGAATCCCTTGCAAAAGCGCAGAGGCACCAGGATCTGGGCTTGTCTAGATGAGAGGATCACACAGCTGTACCCTGGGCCTAGGGACTTAGGAAAAGGAGCTTCATTCACACATGCCCCAACGCCCTGCAGGAGGGCCCTCCTACCACAAGCAGAACACGCTTCATTTCCTCTTCCTTGGGAAGAGTAAAAGGCCAACAGCTCAGTTGGGGGGACCAGGGAAATGACAGCCCCCATCTGTTGAGTACCTACCGTGCACCCTTCCGCATGCCAGATCTTGTTTCACCTGCCCAGCAATCCTACAAAGTACCAGGATCATCCCCATTTTACAGGTAAGGAAACTGAGGCTCAGGAAGTTTAGCAAGGCCCAAAGCCACACAGGAAGTAGAGAAGCTGGAGTGGGAACCCCAGGGTCTGCCCAGTCCTCGTTCCCGTGCACCTACTGGGCTTCCTTCGTAGTCACCGCCCGGGTTCCTGTCCACACACCATCCAGGAATGGTGTCCCGAGTGTGGGGGCGGAAGTGGGTGTGGACAAGCTTTGCCTGATGGCTCTGGAATTTGAACTGATGCCCCCCCACCACACTGTTATCACTCCCAAGTGTGTGGCTGTGAGAGACCCCATAAGCGTGCACGTGCTGGGGTGGAGGGAGGGGCAATCTGGATTCCAAACAGCAGTTTCCAACACCAAGTTTATGCTGTAATGCTTCTGATTCATAAAATGAGCTCCCAGTCTCAGGGTATCCTGAACGCTGCCTCGAATGCAAATGCAAATGCCTTAAGTAAGACCTGGGGATTTCGGCACACTCCGCCTAGCTCCAGCCCCGTGTGCAAGTTCAGCCCCACAGCCTCACGGCTCCATGGGGCGGCAGCAACCCCTCCGACGGAATGCAACCCCTGGCTGCATTTCCTGCAGCCGCTGGTGAGTCAGGGAAGAACGGAGCACCCCAGGCTGCTATTGTACCGATACACACGCGCACGCACACGCACACAAAAAGGTTGCCAGTTTGGCCCAGGCAAAGGAAATGCCCAGGTTAGCAGATTCCCAGGCAAGAGGCTTCCCACGTTTACCCCGAGGTCCCCTTGGGGTCAGAATGACCAGAAACATTCTCCAGCTCTCCGGAAGGCCAGCTATAGTGCGGGGCCAAGGAACTGGGCTCACCAGCACCAGACTCACTCGTGGGCTGACCCCTCCTGAAACCAACGGCGCGGTATGAATCCCAGCAGCGGCGAGACTCACGGGGCCCACCCCAGGCAAGTCCACATTTTTCTGCCAGAGATCCTTCATCCACTTGTTCGACTAACATATACTAAACGCCTACTAGAAGCCAGGCTTGTGAGAACAACACAGGACATATACTAGGGCAGAGATGAGCGTCATGCTGAGATGTACTTTTGGCCTTTCACATACAGGCTCCTCACTGCAGCTATGCGACGAAGGTTGGGAGACTCCTCCGAGTTTACGTTTTGAGCACCAGAGTACTGTATGTACACAAATGACTGCATAAGGCGGAAATGAGTGTTCGGAAGAAGGCTGAGGCACCGCCAAAGAAGAATCATTTGAAACAGGCCTAAAAGGATCCGCAGGATTCTCCCAGCTACTTGTGGTTATCGCCACTCCTCTGCGAGCAAAGCTTCCTTCTGGGAGACCCAGCTGCAGGAGAGGGGCCCTCAAGGCCAGATTCCCAGACTGGCCCGTTCCCCTTCTAAGACACTCTGCCCCAGGTGCCTGCCCCCCCCCCCCCCCCCCGCTCCCCTCTCACTCCTCTCTTCTCCTGGCTCCACAGGGCAGCCCTTCCCTGGGTTCTGCAGGCACTGGGCAGCCCTTAACTGAATCTGTAGCTGCCTATTGCCTTTTTCCCCCTCCATTTATTAAAAGTAGCAGCCCACAGGGCTAAACAATTGGGTTATTTTTAAATCCCGCATTTAAAAGTTGAACTCTCATCCTCACGGACGTTCCAGGACACCCTTTCCTAAGATGAGGTGAGAGTTCTGCCTGGCACTTGGAAAAGCCACAGCAGGCGGTGGGCAGACTGTCCCAGAGCAAGCTGTATGGTGGTGCGGGGTGGGGTTCTTCACCCCCTTGTCCCCTAGGCTTTACAGAGATCAGAGTAACCAGCCAGAGACCAATACAATTAGAATGGAGACTGGCCAGGACCATGCAATGAGATGGTTTATCACAGTAATTGAATGTTTACACCCCTCTTATTCAGTGTCCAGAGCAGGAGGAAAAAGAGGACCCATAAATTCTCAACCTAGGAAGGTTTCTCCTTTCCCCTCTGTCCCGAAGCCATCCAACTGCCCGTGGAAAGGGTGCATTTCTCTTATTTCTCCAATCATGTGCCACACCATTTCTGGGGGGCTCTGGAGCAGGACAGGTGGTTCTCCCTCCTCCCCCCTGGGCCCCACAGGGGAGGACAGGCTTCTCCTCAGAGCTGCTGTCCCTCCTGCTGTCCCTTCGCCAGACCTCGGGTCTCAATCCTGAAGCTGCAGGGACAGGGAGAGGCCAGCCCTCCAGACCTCCACAGGCCAGGCTCCCCCTGCTGGAGCAAGCCAGACCTCCCCTCCCCCCCAGCCACAACTGCCAACAGGGATCCCCTGCACACACGTGCCACGGCGGCCTCCATGGTGCGCCTCGGCCAGGCGGCTCTCCTCCCATTCCACCGGCCGGGCTCCGCAGGCTGGCACACGGCTCCGATGTGGGATGGTGGAAGCAGGAAGTAGCCAACAAAGTAGTTACCAACAAAGTTTTAAGTGGGGCTAGTAACTTCCCCTTTCATCTTTCCAGCAGCTTGCTCTGGAGGCTGGGCCGGAGTACCCAGTGGCCTCCACTCTGGCCGGAGGCAGGTACTTCCTCCAGGTCTGCCTTCCTCCCGGCTGAGGCTTGAAAATCGCTGGGCTGCACCAGGCCCTTAGCCAGAGGCTTGGGTGGGGGCCCTGCAGGGGGGCAACCCGGTGCACAGGCTCCCGCTCCCGGCAGCGTGGCTTGGGAAGGCAGGACTACCTCCACCAAGCCGGCCATGTGCAGGGTCCAGACAAAACCCGCGCCCCCGAGTTCCGGACGGGCACCCACAAGCACAGCGCGCGGCGAGGCGCGCGGAGAGCTAGGCAGGCCGCAGAGGCGCGGGCGTGCGGGGGCGGCCGAGAAGGATGACAGGTCTGAGGTGCGCCAGCAGCGCCGGGGTGCGCGGGGTGAGGCCAGCCGACCCGCCCGAAGCGCTCCCCCTTAGGCCTCTGCCGCTCTTGTCCCAGCTCCCTGCCGCCCCTGCACGTCTGTCCCCCCACACTCCCGGCGCGGGCACGGTTTCCATGTCCACTTTGCCGTGCACACTGGCAGAACCCGGGTCAGGGGCTCCCGCGCCAAGTTCCCGCAGCTCGCGCGAGCCCCTCCCGACTCCTCCAGGGCCTGGGCTCGGTCCCGCAAGCCGGTCCCCGCGGACACCACGTTTCTCTCCGGGGGAGCAACAGCCGGATTCCCCCGTCGTCGTCGCCGCCGCCGCCCCGGCGGGCCAGGCGGCTCGGAAGGGTTTTCCTGCCGGGGCCGCGCCCGGGTGGGCGGGGGCCGCGCGCGAGCTGCGTAGCTGCACAAACACGGCGGGCTGGCGGGGCACACGCAGCGGCGGGCTGGAGGTGCGGGCCGCGGAGGCGCGGGCTGCGGGGCGGCGAACGCACGTACACACGCACACCCCGCCCCCGCGGCCCAGGCCGCAGAAGTTGACGCGCCGCGCCCCCCGCAGCCCCGCGCCCCCGCTCCCGGCCGCGCCTGCAGAGCTGCAGCCCGCGCGCCCGGCCGCCACCGCCTGCGCGCAGCCCCGGGTCGCTGGGCCGCCGCCGCCGCCGCCGCCGCCGCCAGGGCGGGCTGCGCCTCGCCGCGTGCAGGCCTCGGCAGCCGGCCGGGCACCCCACTTACCCTGCTCCTGCCCGAGCTCCAGCATCGGCCGTCCCCCTTCCGCCGCGGGCCGCCGCCTTCGGTCGCCTCCCAGGCTCCAGCCGCCTGCACGCACTCCCGGATTTTAAAAACAAACAGGCGCCTCCGCCTCCCCGCCGCGCTCGCAGGGCTTCCGCCAGCCCGCGCCTCCCAAGGCTGGGAAGTTTGCTGGCGGGGCCCGGGCGGGACGCGCGGGCTGTCACCCCTCGCTTGCGGCGCAGGAGCCTCGGCGCACCCCGCGCCCGCGGTGTCTGCCTCGCGATCGTTCTCCCTCCCTCCGTGTCACCCCCAGTCCTGCGATGCAGTGTCAGGATTGCACTGCTCTGACTCATCGGTTGAGCTCACAGCTTGGAAAAAAAAAAGAGAGAGAGAGAGAGAGGGTGAGAGGCAACAGCGAAGGAGGAGGACTCTGGCGTGCTACAAAGGATTGCACAACTCCGGGCTGGGAGCGCGGAGCGCCCAGCGGCCGGACGGCGCGCGCGGCACGGCGGCGAGCAGGAACCAGCTCCACCACTCCATCAGCACAACTGTCTCGGGTCGGCCGCACCGCCAGCAGGCCTGGCGCCGCCCACTTCCTGCGACCAAATAAGGCCGGAGAAGGCGTCTTTAAACCTCGGGCGGCTGTCCGGGCTGGGGATTTCCAGCAGACCTCACCTCCAGCCCCGAGTGGGTCGCCCTCCTCCCTCAGCCCAGGCCGGCGCCCCCGATGGCTTTGCTGGAACCAACAGGCCACGCGGCCCGTTCCTTTCACACACCAAGGTCAGAAGGAGACGGTGACGAAATGCTTGGAAACCCATCGGGCCTGCCAGGAAAGTGTGTATGTGATGTTGGGGAGGACACAAGTCGCTTTCTTTCCACAAAGAGCACTCTGGTTTTGGATCCGGTAAATCATACACAATCCTCTCTAAGGCACTTCATTAAGTTTCCCCAAGTTTCACTTTTGGCATCCTAGTGGTGTAAAGGTTATTGAGAAACGTCCCAGCCCCCATAAAAGACCAGTTACTGAGGTGATGAAAAGCTCCTGGGTTTAATTCTAGCCACTGAGGGCAGAGTTGGGGCAGCTTTTCACTGCAGGCCCACATTTCCCCTCCCTTCCCTCCTAATCACCCCCCCAAACCCCAAGCCTCCTGGCCTGGCTGCCAGGAAGATGGGGAACATTTCTACTCCCGGAGGTTCTTGCTGGCCCCCACATTCAGTGAAGCTCCAGGGCCAGGAGAAAGTCCAGGGGAGGTTCTTTCCATTTGTTTCGGTTTTTGTTTTTCCCAAAGAGATGGGTCAGAAGGAGGTTTGCCTCTGAAGGAAGAAAACACTGTGTCCTGGCAGCGGCCTTCCCCTGGGCCCAGTCCTGAGAAGCAAGTGCATCTCTTGCTTTCTCAGGGAGAAGGGGAGAGGCAGTGGAATGGGATCCTCACAGACCCCCTGAGCCTGCAGGGTTGCCGCTGGGGACGAGATGACAGAGACCCTGCCTTGCTCCCGAGCAGGAGCACCACCGTCTCATCCCGTTCTATGCCTCTGCTGGCGGGAGCACCTGTGCGCCCCTGGAGCTCACACCTCACCCGGGAGGAAAAGGGCTTACTGTACCAGGATAGAACACATTCGGCAGAGGAACCACCTAAAACAGTCTCATCTTCAAAACAGCCATCATTATGCCAGGGCACTGCACCAGATGACCTCTTAAAACTCCCTTCCGGTTTGAAATCCAGTATTCCGTGATTGTAAAAAGTGAATGGAGGAGCCAGGGAAACCACCTTCAACAAAGAAAAGCCCAGGCTCTGGGATTTAGCATCTGCTATGACAGTATTGTTTCTGACAATTCTTAAAGCATGTCCCCACACAGAGCCCACTTAACAACCCTATGTATGTGTGAGTTTTATCCCCCTGGTTTTATGGACAAGCACACGGAGGTTCAGATAGGTTAAGGGACTTGCGCAAGATCACAGGGCAAGTCAATCATCTGTCACTTCTCTGTTCCTCTTCCCAACTCCCCCAGAGGAAGGCAGTGAGCAGCTGAGGGACTGGGGTGCTGAGGCGTGCAGACCCGGTCCCCCAAGTACAGGCTAGATTCTCAGGACTCCTAGGCAGAGGTTCGGTATAAAGCCTTTTGTTTTTTTCCATCTGTCTGATTTCTTCATTCCCACTGACACCTCAGGGAAGCCAAAGCAAAGCCACTTGGTGTCCAGTGCCCGCTGCTGCCAGGTTTCCTCTGCAGGCCTCTGGCCATCCTGTCCTCCCCACCCCCACCACCGGGCCTAACCCTGAAATCTGGCCTCAAGCCAGCCTTGGAGCAAGCCCCTGAGAGCCAGGGCAGACCAGCCCAGGGATGTTCCCAACCAACCAGAAACCCCAGCTGGGAAGCACATTCCTAGAAGAGACTGCCACCGTGGAGCCAGGGCCGAACCTCCAGGGAACGAATGGGAGCCACTCCAGAGGGCACTCCTCATGCAGCCTCGTCGGGCCGGGACTTCCTCCTGTGCCATGCGGGGTAGCTGGGCCTGGCCCAGGAAGCAGCACGAGGAGCAGAGGAAGGGGGCAGGGGGTGCGTGGGAACCAGAAGTCACTGAACCGGAGTAGTCCCGCTCCTCTTGCAACAGCACATCCCTTCACCCCAACTCAACTTCCAGACTCAGGCCGTTTCAGAAAGAAGAGAGGAAGGAGAGGGGCATGTGTGCGTCAGAGGGAGGAGGGCTCAAGATGGCGCCCGATGCCCCCTCCCCAGGATAAGCGCGCCTCCCCCCGGGGCGGGCAGGCAAGGATGTGTGTAGACAGCTGCAGCTCTTCCGAGAAAGCCCTGGAGGTCAGTTTTGCTGCAGATATGACAGTGCAGAATCACTGACATGTGAAGTGAAAGTTTTGGTTTTAGAAGCTCTAGTCTCTGGGGCAGCCAAGAAGGGTGTCCTTTGGAGGGGGAAAAAAAGGTGTTCCAGGGATCTTCCCCACAGAGCAAGCTTTTCTCGACCTTTACAAACTGCAGGGAAGAGAGGGGCACAGAGCTCCAGTGCCCAGGGAGTGTGTCTGCTGAGAGACGCTCCAGGAGGCAGAGCACCCGGGACAGGCTTCCAAACTCTGGGTCCTGATGAGGGCAGAGAACGGCCTTAGAGAGGCTTCCCGGGACTGTACCAGCTCTCTGGACTCGGCCCCGAGTGTCCACTTCTGGGACAACCCGAGACCATTAAAAAGCTTCCGAGGGTGAATTTTGTGGTACTGAATTACATTCCAAAAAAGGTGTTATTAAGAGGGTTTGAAAAAAAGCTTCCAAGGAAGCTAGGTCTTCCCTACCCCGCCACCCACCTCTACTAAGTAACTGCTGCCATCAGTTACTGTTTCAACAGGGGTTTTCTACCCCCCTCCAACCCCACCAAGCCCCAGGCCTGCATTCCTGCCCTCTTTCCATTGTCCCTTCTCTGTCAGGATCTTTCCATGGAGGCCAGCACAGATGGTGTGTTTCACCAAATAAGCGACCTGTACTGGAGTCTGGGGAATCGAGGAACAAATACGATTGGGAAAATCACAGATCCACGGGGCTGGGTTCCTTGGGTCCCTATTGTCCTTTCCTTTGCAGAATAAAGGTTCCGCCTCTAAGACCTCATTACCTATGGTTTCAACAGAAGAAAAGAGAGGTTGTGGAAAAAACGGTAACCAGGACAGAGTCTTGGTCCTGTGTGATACCGCTAATGCCCTGTGTGATCTTAGGGAAGTGGACACCTCTGAGCCTCACTTTTGGGACCCATAACAGATGTACTGAATTTGTTACACGGACAATGAGAGAACACACACCTTCTAGGGGCCTGGGAGAATTCCAAGGGCAAAACATTGCTTTATGACGGCATCCTGCTATGTACACTTAAGGGATTACAATTGTTCCTCTTTTTACTGTTTTAGCCTATGTCCCCTTCTCCTAAAACTGGCTTCTTCCTCTCAACCTAGCCCAGGCAAGATCTTTTTTCCCCTGAAGACCCCTGGGTCCATCCCCCCTCAGCCTCAGGGTGACCCTCTGCTGGGCTCGGCCCAGATTCTTTTCAACCCTGACATCCGGGTGTCCTTCCAAGGCCCCCCTCGAGGTCTCTCTTCGCGTCCTTTCCCCACACTTCTTCCCCAGTTCCACCCACCAGCCTGAGGAGAGACGCTCTTTCGACAGCCATGCCTTCTCCTCACCACTTTTTGTCATGTCCTTTCTGAGAGGGCAGCGAGCTCAAAACCACCCCAGCCAGTAAGTGAAGCCATCGTGTGCTATGAAGTCCCTGCACTGTTTTCTCTTCTACCCCTGAAAGCTCCGTTCACATTTACTTCACCTGTTCTGGGGCAGGGCCATGGCTGCCACACCAGGCCCCAGCTGTCCGCGTCCTTTCGCCCACCTACCCTCGCCTCCACCTCCCTCTCTTGCAGGCCCGGGTTAGGTTCTTACAGTGCCTTTGTCAGGCCTGAGAGGGAGCTTCTGCAGATGTCCCCAGTTGCCGCTGTCACTCTGGGAGCACAGGGACGTCTGGCTGGGTGTAGGGGGAAGGACAAAACAGGTGTGGCTGCCAGGGAGGGCGGGCCAGCAGGGCCACGGGGACAGAAGCACCCTTTCTTCACAGAGGCAAGGCTGCCAGCTTCCCAAAGGCCTCCTTTCAGCACAGTTCCATGCCCCCTGCGGAACCAGCCCCAGACAGACTCCAGTCACTGGCTGTTCGCTGGAGCTCAGCTTCCCTACCTTGTGGCCATGGGCCAGGAGGAACTCCCACAATATCGAGTGTGTGCAGTGGGGCATGCTTTAAAACATTATTCTTGGGGCGCCTGGGTGGCTCAGTGGGTTAAAGCCTCTGCCTTTGGCTCAGGTCATGATCCTGGGGTCTTGGGATCAAGCCCCACATCAGGCTCTCTGCTCAGCGGGGAGCCTGCTTCCCTTCCTCTCTCTCTCTGCCTGCCTCTCTGCCTACTTGTGATCTGTCTTTCAAATAAATAAAATCTTTAAAAATAAATAAATAAACAAATAAATAAATAAAACACTATTCTTAGGGGTGCCTGGGTAGTTCAGTAGGTTAAAGCCTCTACCTTCAGCTCAGGTCACGATCCCAGGGTCCTGGGATGGAGGCCCACATCCGGTTCTCTGCTCGGCAGGGAGCCTACTCCCCCCCTCTCTCTGCCTGCCTCTCTGCCTACTTGTGATCTCTGCCTTTCAAACAAATAAATAAAATCTTAAAAAAAAAAACCAACAACATTATCCTTAAATGAAAAGAAATACTGATAGGTCATGGACTAGAACCCCATATTCGTGCTCATGGGAGTACACGGGTTAAGAGCCAAAGCTGAGACGTTAAGTCCAAATCTTGGCTCATGCTAGCTTGATGACCTTGAGCAAGTGATTTAACTGCTTGGTTTTCTCATCTGCAAAATGGAGACAAGATCTTCACAGGATCTGGCACACGTGAAGTCTTTCTTAAGTGTTGGTTACCATTTTTTCTCATCTCCTGATTCATCCCCTTGCGTCTCGTCTTGCACACTTACCATCCTCACTGCTAAGCGATCAAAGCTGCCCCCTATTCAAAGGGAGCCTTTGCTGGCAGAGTGCACTAGAGCCAATGATTGAATAGGGGGTGGGGCAAGGGTCTGGGTCCGAACGTTCAGCCCCCTCACCTCAAGGTGGAACCCATGCTGTGATGGTTCAAGTCACACCCCTGAGATCCCCGTGGGGTCTAGCTGAAGCTAGCCAGCTCCAGCTGCAGTAGGGCTTGCTTTCCCTTCCTTCACAGTACGTCCTCCCCAGCTCTATCCTGCTTCCTTCATCCCCTTCCCCTGAGAGCGCTTCCTAAGTCAATCCCAAGCACCCCTCACTGCCTCTGTCCCTGCTCCTAAATTTACTGAGCTACTTATCCTCCTTACTAGGATTAGAGAGAGCAGTCCAGATGCCAGTTGCCTTGTATCCCTGGCGCCCACACATGGCGGGTGCCCAGGAAATTCTTGATAAATGCACAAGTAATATATGAGAAAATCTGAGGTAAGCAATCACATATAGTATTATTATTATCACTGTTTTCATTACTATTTCTCCCATTCGAAATGCACGTTTAACCTCTCTGAAATCAGGATGCACCCCACAATCAACAGAGCATGCCATGGTTTAATCAACAGCATTTTCTCTTTCTTAGCTGAACATAAAATACAACTGTACCTGGGTGGCGCAGTTGATTCAGCATCCAGCTCTTGGTTTCGGGTGCAGGTTGTGATCTCGGGGTCATGATCTCGGGGTTGTGAGACTGAACCCCGTGTCAGGCTCTGTGCTCAATGCGGAGTCCACTTGGGACTCTCCCTCCCTCTGCCCCTCCCCCTGCTCTCTCTCCTTCTCTCAATATAAACAAATCTTTTTTAAAAATTAGAAAAATAAAAATCAGGATTTCTGGTTTGTCGTGAAAAAATTGGAACACTGGCCACCCTGAGCCCTCCCTGTCAGAGGTGGAGAAGAGTAGCTACCTGAGGGAGTAGCACTAGGAGAGACCAGCAGCACCACAGGAGCAGCCCTGTGGTGGGACGCCCACACCCCAATTTTCCACTGCTTCCTTGACCACTTATCATCTCACCTGTGCTGTTGGAGATGGGGATGGGATCTTGGAGTGGGTGATCCTTAGACCAGATGAACCCCAATGCCCTCTCCAGCCCTAACATCCCGTGTAGCTCCTCCCAGAACCTCCTCTGTAGCCCCCTACAAGGAGGTCACTTCAGGAGCCCATACTGGAACCACTCAGGTAAGCCCCTCCTCTCCCCTCTGACTTCCATCACTGGGCCCCCAGGGACTGTCCCTCTCCTTCCCTTCCCCTCTCTACACACCCAGAGCACCAATCCTAGCCAGTTGAGGGGCTGAGCCAGGCGGGTATGGAGTCCTGTTAGCTCCGGCCAAGGGTCCCCCCACCCCCGCCCCGCCTGGGCCCCCCCCACCCCCAGGAGGGAGGGAGCGAGGCAGGCTGGACAGTGCGTCTTTCGTCTCTCCACAGGAGAGTAGTTTAAGGAGACAGATGGAATTGGGGAGGCTCTGCAGACACCAAGGATGAACACAGTTTGACACATGAGGAAACACAAACAGTAAATCATCAGGATGAAGAATGTACAGTCTCAGCAGCAATCTAAGATATGCAAATGAGAACCCCATTAAGGACCCATTATGGCCTCAAGTCCACGTGCAAATAAGTAAATAAATTAAACAAGAAGGCTGCTGATGGCAGGGCCATCCAGAGACAGCCGCCCCGACACTGCTGTGCCACTCCAAACCATTCAAACCTTTCCAGAATGTGATTTGGCACTGTGTTGCGAGAGTTGACGACTTTGACCAGGTAGTTACGATTGGGAGACCAGTTTCCACGAAAATAATCTCACATACCCTCCCAAAGGAGTTTTTGCAAACGATACTCATGGCACCTATATATAGACCCCCCAAAACTGAAATCCATTCAGAATGAAACCTGAAAGGGATCGGCGCGTGGAAACAATCTGATGAAACCATTTGATCTCGCTCTGTGACAAAATCAGCACAAAGGGACAGTACAGGCGGACTTACAAGGACTTAGAAACGAGGTTAAAACATCCACAGGAGCATCAGCAGCAATCAGAAGAGAATCCCGACAGCACAAATTGCTAAGATGTAATGTTTACTCTAACTGGAGATGGTTTAAATAACAATGACGATGATGATAAAAATGTCAGGGCCATTGAATACGATTTCCTGACCACAAAGAATACCCCGCCCAGCTCCCAGGAAGCCGGGGAGCTCCAGCTCCCGGCCTGAGGAGGGAGCAAGAAGGGATGGGAGCCAGGAGAGACAGGACTGTGGGCAGGAGGATGGCCCCAGAGCTTCCCTTAGCAGGAGGGCTCAGAAAGATACCTCCCGCTAAAGAAACAGAGTTACACAAATCAACCCACACCATTTAACCTCTAACGTCCTGGGTGCTGGATCTCGCTGCTGCTTTTCGCTCTCAATTTTACTAATACCTTATTTCAGCAACTTCAGAGGTGACACCAAGGCTCTCTGTGGGCTAGCCTAGGAACCCAACCACCATTTATAGCATTGTTTCTATGGAAATGTGTTTCAAGCTTCAAAAAATCTAGCTGCTGACAGCCCTGGGGCACGCACGTGGTCTCTAAATTAGGGAACTGAGACGAGCAGTTACTGCTGGGTCCTGGGCTCAGAAGACAGCTTGCTACTGAGACTGTGCTGCACAGCACCAGCAATGATCCCGTGGGAGCAGGCTGGAGGTCGCTGTACGGGGTGGGATGGGACCACGGCATCTAGGAATATTCCAGGAAAGCACATAGATACCCCCCTCCCCCGCTGCCTCCAAACACATCACAGAAAATATGAAATTGGCCTCAGTACCCCTCCCGAGTATCCAGATGAGCCCTGAGCCCACCCACTTTCCACCTCATTCCTGACCCTGGCCAACCTCTAGCCACAAGGGCTCTCACTTCAGTCGGATCTCAGAACAAAGAAACTCCAAACCTTTGACAGTTCTGGAATTTGGCTTCTGCAGATAGGTGCTCAAGATAACCAGGGCCCCAGCAGGGCCCGACATCTCTCCACACATGCACGGCTGCTGCCACGGTCTGTTCTAGCAGGTCCGACCTGTCTGCACAAGGTCTGCCCCGGGGCTCTCCAGCTCCCACCCGCCTGAGGACTCCACAAACAACACTGGGAAGTCTCCCTTGCCTGCCCTGAACCACAGCAGCCACAGGGGAAGGATGATCAAAGGTCCTCTGCAAAGACACTTCGCATGTCCAGAAAGTGCCCCATTAAGAAGAAAAGTCTACACACACATGGGGAGGCAGGGACCGGCACGGGGTGAACGGTGAGAAGCCTGTTCACCAGGCATCCCAAGGTTCTGAGATGCCAGAGACAGGAGAAAGTGGTGAGAAGAGGGTCAGCTAGCGGCTCGGCCCCAAGGCCACACCTCCAGCGGCAAGTCCGAGCAGAGCTCATAGCGAGATGGGGGTTCAGAGGGGCCTGACTGCTAAGCAGGTAGAGGCAGACCGGATAAATGTGGGGGGCTTTCCGAGGCTAACCATGAAGGGCAGCTCAAAGTCTCAATCCTATAATAAATATGTACAATACTGCAAACACCCAAGATGCTAACTCACTAGAGCTCTACCTGGGTTAGGCAGGGCCGCAGGAGGTCAGTGTGCAAAGCACACGCTTGCTCGCCGCTGCCTACCGGAACTGCAGAAGAGAGCATAGGAGGCTGCCTCCCTCCACCTGGAGGTGAGTGGGCGGCTCAGCGCTGAGCCTCCGGGCCACACGTACTCAAGGGGCTGGTTCCCTGCAAAACCAGGTGTGAGCAATCATCTGGGGCTCTGAGGCCACTTGGAGGTCACCTGCACCAGGCAGAGTCCGATGGGAGACGGGCAGTTGTATAATTAGCCAGCCGGTGAGGTCAGGCCTTCCATCACGAAAAGACTCAGTGAGCCAATCTGAATTCTCCAGCCCCTGCAGTGCAGGTGGCTGATAAGACCCAACAGTTCTGTCTTCCCAGTGGTAACAGACGGGAGGCCCGGAGGTCCCTCCACCAGGCCTTCCCACCCAGATCCAAAGTCTCTGATACCTTAAGGTTTTCTTTTAAAAAAGTGTATTAAGTATGTATCAAGCAATTTCAAACACACAAAATATTCATGGCCACTTGCTTCACCTAAACCCAGTATTTACCTTATGCCAATTGACGCTACGGCCCGTGTAATCAGCTTTTAGTCACTCAAGTGTATGTGTAACGTTGCCTGCTAAGACGGAAACCACTTTTTCACCAAAATCCATCAACATTTTCCTATGAATCAGTATCATCTTCCTATTAATTTCATAATGGCACAATATGTCACCAGATTTAGGTATCATGAACTCATAAATTATAAAGCCATGAGGGAACACTTAGGCTGTTTACAGTTTACTGCTATTTTAAACAATGTTGCTATAAATATCTTTATCCATATAGATAGCTCTTTTCCTCTTCAGAATTATTTCCTTAGAATAAATTCCCAAGAGAAGCACCTGGGTGGCTCAGTGGGTTAAGTCTGTCTTCAGCTCAGGTCATGATCCCGGGATCCTGGGATCAAGCCCGCATCAGGCTCCCTGCTCACCAAGGACTCTGCTCCTCCCTCTCCCTCTGCTCCTCCCCCAAGTTGTGCGTGGGCTCTCTCTCTCTCAAATAAATAAATAGACAAACTTTAAAAAAAAAAAAAGAAATTCCCAAGAGTAATACTGATAGGTAATTAACATTTCTTAATAACTTCAAGTTCTACATTTTTAAAAAGATTTTATATATATATATATAGCTCTGTGTCAGTTACCTGGATTTCCTATTTTCCAAGGTAGTTTTCCTGACCATACTCCCAATCCTACCAATCAAGTTCCATTTTTTTTTTTAAGGTCTACTCTTAAAACCCACTTTCCCGGGCGCCTGGGTGGTTCAGTTGGTTAAGCCGCTGCCTTCGGCTCGGGTCATGATCTCGGGGTCCTGGGATCGATCCCCGCATCAGGCTCTCTGCTTAGCAGGGAGCCTGCTTCCCTCTCTCTCTCTCTGCCTGCCTCTCTGCCTACTTGTGAACTCTCTCTCTGTCAAATAAATAAATAAATAAATAAATAAAAACAAACCCACTTTCCCCAAGTTCCCATTGGCTTTGGCATCTGAAGCACACATCCTATGACTGAATGGGTTTCAGAGGAACTCAGCTGATTTTCTGTGGAGGGATAAAGAAGGAGGACAGAGAGATGTGGGTAGAGAAGCAGAGGACCTGGATGGATACCAGGGGGTAGTATGCCCCATGGAGGCAGAGACAAAGGCAAATCCCACAGGCTGTCCCTTCCAAAACAAGGACATCGAACCTATCCCACCACCTAAGTCCACCAAACACACTTGCAAGGGTTCCTAAAGATCTTAGCAATGCTATGTGCTTCTAAGTTCTGGAAACATACTCTGCAAGCAACATAAGCCACACATTCACCACTAGTCAAGGAGGCCCACATATGTGTGGGCTCAGCCCTAAGCGTGGTTCAACTTTAAGAAAACAAGTCTACCCCCACAGCCATGGCAGGAAGATGCCTCTTGTCAGTACCCTCTAAGTGGCATGCAGACCCCAGATGACTGTTTAATATCAGGAATGTCCTGGATAGTAGTTAGGTTCCATGGTGATGGACCATAAAGATACCACCTACCAGACTCTGCCCACAGCCTTGTGGGATTTCTGAGCAGGGAAGGACCACATGCAGTCCAAGCCTCTCAAAGGGTGCCACCTTTAAACCAGCTCATCGATGCCCCCTCAGAGCCCTTCTCAGGGTGAGCAGGACCCAGGTGCTAGGCTTGGGGGTCCTAAGTCCCCTTCCCACCCTCACCGGGGCCTACCTGGCAGGCTCAGAGAAACAGCAAAGCCACCAAGGCTGTGGCTCCAAAAGGTGCCAAGGGAGAGCCGCCGTGCCGACCAACAGTTCACCCACCCCATGCGTCCATCTGGTCAGTATCGGGTCCTGGGCCTGCCCATGGCTCCCTCCCGTCTCCACAGGCTGCCCTTCCGGGCCCATCATGGGACACCTACAGTGTGCCAGGCACAGTTCTGCCCCAGGGAGGAGCCAGGCCCCTACCGTGGTGAGTTCTGTGGCAGAGAGGCTAGGGCGGAGGCTCAGGAAGGCGGCAGGGAAGCAGGTGACTTCCGGTGACTCCTGTGGGCGGCTGCCAGGAGGAAAAGGGCAGGGAGGGCATTCCAGGGAGAGGGAGCAACAACACATCAGACGCAGAGGAGCAGAAGTGCACTGACCCCAGAGAGAACACGGGCCACGCTGGGGAAGGAGGCAGTGGCAGGGGAAGAGGCAGGAAGGCGCACCGGGCTCCCAAAGAGGCCTTGTGCACCCTTCTGAGGGCTGTAAGCCTTCTCCTGCAGGACCTGGGCAGCTCACGGAGGTTTGTAAGAGGGGGGATGTGAGCAAAGCCGTGTTTTAGTAAAATAACCAGGTCCTTCAAGATTTCTTCTACATTTCACTGCTGCTTTTAACGTGATTTCACGTCACAGGGGCAAAACCACACAAGTCAGTAGAAGTTGTGCCAGAGTCTGGGCCAGGAACACACCTGCTTGTCCCTCTCGAGGGCCATCGTGACCCCACACGGGCGGCCACGCCTCGCCTTGGGAATGGCCTCCAGTTCAGGCTATAAGAAGCTCGCCCATGACACACACCCGGCTTCACGGAGGCGGCAGCTCCCACTTGCAGGTGCCAGGGGGAAAGACTCTCGCAAGGCTGCCAGTCACCCAGGCCTGAGTCCAGTTAAGTTCAAAAGTACATTCCTCTTTTTCAAGGAAATTAAATCCTTTGTCTAAGGCAACTGGGAATGAATGATCAAGCCTTCTGGCAAAGTGCCCTTGCTTCAGAGAGCTATACCCCGCGGACTGGAGGGTAAGAAGGGAGGCAGCGCTCACCTAACCCAACGCACTCTCGCACTCTCGTTGTGGAATGTGACTGTAGACGCTGACAACCCCAGGCAGACAAGTTCTAGCTCCTTGAGCTTTCCCTCTCAGGCAGGATACTGGGTAGAACATCTCAATGAGGTTGACATCTTCAGAATTGGAGAGAGGCCCAGTCCCACTGCCTTGGACAGCTGGGGCACAGGGACCTCAGTCATGCCACAGACCAAGCCTGAAGCCAGACCTCCAGCCTCCAGTCTGAAAAGCAAGGTAGGACGTCCCCCCTCCCCCGCAGAGCCTCATGGCCCCAAGAGAATTCAAGCTGTTAGCTAGAGAGAGCCAAGCCTTGGACTCCGTCCTCAGAAGGCAGCGATAAAGTTTTCCAAGTGGAATCAAATGTGCGGGGAGGATCCAGATGCTGGGATGACCTGTCTTTTCCACTGGAATCTTTCAGACTCCAGAGCTCTCCAGAGCCTGTAAGAATCCTGCTGTTTAGCTGCAGGCTAAAAGACTCAGAAAAATGTCAAAAAGAGATTACGATCAAGATGTAGATACGTTCAGTAGCCTAAGGCGGGGATGCTAGGTCTCCACCTCCCCGGTCCACTTTCAGACATGGGGCCTTGCAGTGAGCCCTGGTGGGAGGCAGAGCTCCACCTGCTGCGGGGGAGACGGCAACCTCAACCTCCACGGCCTCACTCTTCATCACCCCCCCCGCCCCCACCCCCACCCCCACAGCGAGATCATCGCGTGTGACCTAAGCTGGACAGCCAGATGCTTGGCCTGGGTTCTGCCTCTGCCGCGAGTGGCTCAAAAAAGCCGGGAGTTCAGAACTCCTTCTGGAAGGGGCAGCAGCATCCAGGGCTGAGATGCAAGGTCAGTGGCATTAGCACCTTCGCTTTGGTTCTAGACACCCAAGGCCCCACAGTCCTGATGGATGTCGGAGCCCTTGTTGTTCAGACTCTCAGGGAGCCATGGTGTGTCGTCTCGATGCATTCCTTTTCTCCTTAATTTAGCCAGATTACCCTATCATGTCCTTTTACCTCCACAGTGGTTCCTCTGGCCCCCAAGACAGCACCTACACTCAAGCTTCTATCTTACCTTCTGTGAAGGCAGTCTCATTTAGCTACCCACACATCTGAGAGGACTACAGCCACCTAAGCGTCGCAAATACGGACAAATGCCATAAATGCTGGCTCTAACGACCTCTCTGTCCCTGGTTCTGCTGGTTGGGGCATTACCATCAGAAACAAAAGGCATTAACACTGAAAAGAAATAAAATAAAATTAAATTAAATTAAATTAAATTTTTAAAAAAGAAATGAAAGGCATTGCCATGCCCTGGGACTCTTCCCTATTTCTCCACCAATTCAGGGAGAGGTGGACATGGAGCCAGGAAACCTGGCTTCTAGAACTTGCACGTGCCACTTCAACCCTGGGGCAGGTGATATGGGCAACACCTATTTCACAGGGAGGTGAAAGCAAAGGAGAAGCCCCCAGTGCAAAGCCCCCTAATTCCTAGATCAATCATTCTTTTTGGTCCTCTCTTTCTTGACGTGCCCAATGATCAACAGTTGATCAATTTCAGCTCCGTTTAATAAATACTTATACGGAGAGTTTCCATGTGCCACCTGCCATACCAGGTGCCCAAAATCACAGTAAAACACAAAGTTGCCCCCCACCACCTTCAGCATGACACCATGCTCTCCTGGGGTTCTTCCTTCCCCACCATTCTTTCCTTCCCAGTCTCTACTGCTGATTCCTTCACACTGCACCTTTTTTTTTTTTTTAAGATTTTATTTATTTACTTGAGAGAGAGAGAGATCACAAGTAGGCAGAGAGGCAGGCAGAGAGAGAGGAGGGAGCAGGCTCCCTGCTGAGCAGAGAGCCTGATGCGGGGCTCGATCCCAGGACCCTGAAATCATGACCTGAGCCGAAGACAGAGGCTTAACTCATTGAGCCACCTGGCGCCCCCACACTGCACCTCTTAAATGGTGATCCCCTCATCTTCTACTGTATGCTCTTTATGGGTCAGTATCAGCTTCCCTATCTCCAACCGCCATCTATGTTCTGGGATCCCCAAATGTCTGCTCCAGGAGGTCTGATAGACAGGGGACTGAAGGGAGATAATCAGGTTTGTTTGGAACTTGTCTTGAAGCTGCAGCTACACACTAAGTCATTTTTTTAAAAATATGTATTTAATGGGGCGCCTGGGTGGCTCAGTGGGTTAAAGCCTCTGCCTTCAGCTCAGGTCATGATCCCAGTGTCCTGGGATCGAGCCCCACACCAGACTCTCTGCTGAGCAGGAAGCCTGCTTCCTCCTCTCTCTCTCTCTGCCTGCCTCTCTGCCTACTTGCAATCTCTGTCAAATAAATAAATAAAATATTGGGGCTCCTGGGTGGCTCAGTGGGTTAAGCTGCTGCCTTCGGCTCGGGTCCTGGGATCGAGTCCCACATCGGGCTCTCTGCTCAGCAGGGAGCCTGCTTCCCACGCCCCGCCGCCCGCCTGCCTCTCTATCTACTTGTGATCTCTCTCTCTGTCAAATAAATAAATAAAATCTTTTAAAAAAAATAAATAAATGAATAAAATCTTTAAAAAATATATGTATTTATTAAATATATATATATTTATTTACTTACTTACTTACTTGAGAGAGAGAGAGATCGAGGAGGGAGAGAGGGAGAGGGAAAAGCAGAGAAGCAGACTCCCCGCTGAGTGCAGGGGCAGACACGGGGCTCAATCTCATGACCCTGAGAGCATGACCTGAGCCGAAATCAAGAGTCAGAAGCTTAACTGACTAAGCCACCCAAGCACCCCAGTGAGTAATCATTTTTACTTAAATGATGTTTATTTGGGATGGTTTAGTTAGGGATCACAGAAGGGCAACATCCCTCCTTGCCGTCTCCGGCCGTCATTGGGGAACTCCTGCCTGGACCCGTATGTCCGGCTACCCACTAGACATCTCTCCCTCAGATGTCCCATCTCGTGAGCTGCGTGTACCTCCAACTCAACTGTCTGAATTCAGACTCATCGTCTCTCCCCTAAAATCTGTTCTTCCTCCTGTGTCTCCAGCAGAACCTGAGCAAATACTCAGGCTTCTCCCTCGCTCCATACATGTGGCTGGTCCTCAAGGCCTGTCAACGCCACTCCCTTAATGCCTTCCTCATCCAGCTCCTCCCTCCCCCACTGCTCTTGGCTCAGACCCTCCGTCTTGCCCCAGTGACGACAATGACCTCCTCACTGGTCTCTTTGCTGTCCGTCTCCCCCCATTTCTATTCAGTCCTCCACATCACAGCCGAGTGGACTTTCAAAAAGAAAATCAGGGGCGCCTGGGTGGCTCAGTGGGTTAAGCCTCTGCCTTCGGCTCAGGTCATGATCTCAGGGTTCTGGGATCGAGCCCCGCATCGGGCTCTCTGCTCAGCAGGGAGCCTGCTTCCTCCTCTCTCTCTCTGCCTGCCTCTCTGCCTACTTGTGATCTCTGTCAAATAAATAAATAAAATCTTTTAAAAAAATTTAAAAAAATCAATCTCTCTCTCTCACACACACACACACACACACACACACACACACACACAGTCCTCTGTGGCTCCCACTGCTCTCACAGTAAGATCCAAACCTCTTAGCGGACACAAACAGCTGGCATGAGCTCCAGCCTCTGTCTGCCATGTTAAGCACTCTCTCCCACCAGTGCTCCCTCACACTCCGCTGCTTGCGGTTCCCAGAGCGTCCCATGTCGTATCATGCCTCCATTCCACCGGCCTGAGCTGTTCCCCGTGTCAAGAATACCCTGATTCTCTTTGCCACCTGGTGGACACCTACTCGTTTCTTAGAACTCCACTCAAAATCAGGTCCTCCACGAAGCTTCTCCTTCATTCATTCCACAGCGTTCACCAAGCGCAGGCACCATGCAAAGTCCTGGGTCCACCGTGGACCCTTCTTAACACTCCTGTCTCCTCTGGCCTGGCAGAAGTGACCACAGACCCCCAAACACCGTCACACTGATGTCCATGCCACTAACTGTTCTTGGCTTTTGCTCATGTCTGTCTCCTTCACACACCATGGGCACTTTGAAGGGCGAGGCTGAATCTTGATCTTTGTATCTCCAGGACCTAGCCCAGAGCACACAGTAGGGATTCAATAAATGCATGTCACATGAGCGAATGGCGAGGATTCCCTTTTATGAGGGAAAGTACCCTGTAAACCATGCTGGGCAGGGTTCCCACTGCGGCTCTGGCTGGTTTCTTTTTCTCTGTCCCTGGGCAAGTCAGATCCTAAATGCCAGCTGGGTGGCTCAGCACAGCCTCCCTGGGGAAATGGTAGAGGAAATTCTGAGCTTTCCACCACGTCTAGGGCAAGTGGAAGTGGGATTGGGGAGTGGCTGTTGGCTCCTAAGTTGTCACAGAACACCTGCTCTTGGGAAGCCACAGAGGAAGTAGACACAGACTTGTGGAAGATCCCACTCAGGCCCCTTATGGAGGCTGCCACAGGGAGACTGACAGAGGGCTAGTGCTTTAGGGCAGAGAAACGTGTGTTTCTGGGCAAAGAAAAGTGTGTTCCTGGGCCTTCTCCTGGGTCCATCAGGAGAGGACTGGGATCTCAGGAACTGGGAGGATTTCTCCATTTCCTCAATGTAGCCCAACCCACGTTCTACACTCAGAAAATACCCAGTAATCACTGGCCAGCTGGGCCTGGTTAGGAGTTTTTAGGGACTCAACAAGTTGACAGCAATTAAGATCAATGAAGACTGTAATGAGATGATAAAATGGTAAGAAGCCTACTAAAAAAGCATCCCAGTCTCTTCTTAAAGATCTCCCCCTAAACCCTCCTTGTTCCTTGTTGTTTGTAAGTTTCTTTCTATTCTTTATTTTTTATTTATTAAGACTTTATTTGTTTGAGAGTGAGCAAGAGAGAGAGAGCATGAGAGGGGGGCAGAGGGAGAAGGAAAAGCAGACTCCCCACCAAGCAGGGAGCCCGATGCAGGAGCTCAATCCCGGCGTGGAATCATGACCTGAGCGGAAGGCAGACACTTAACCAACTGAGCCACCCAGGTCCCCCAAGTTTCTCCTTTTTAAATCTTTGTGTACTGCCTTAAGGAAACTGAAGAGATGGAGTCCTTGGCTCACAAACAGACGTGAGGGAACTAATGATTACGGTGACTGAGATAATCCATGCAGGATGGCAAAAGGAAATGGAATGTGGAGATTGTGCCCCAACCCTTCTACTCCACAGCTGTGTGATCTCAGAGAAGACACTTTCCCTCTTTGAAACTGCATTAAAGATGAGTTACTACAAGTGCCCTTCCCAGCTTTAAATGCTTAACCTCAGGATTCTCTGAGATGCTGTTACCACAGTTACTGTAAATCAGGGGCTGGATGAAAACAATCCCTGAGGTCCTAGTCAACTCTAATTTTTATTTATTTCTTATTTATTTATTTTTTTACCTAGTCAACTCTAAAAGGGGATTGTTGGGGCACCTGGGTGGCTCAGTGGGTTAAAGCCTCTGCCTTCCGCTCAGGTCATGATCCCAGGATCCTGGGATCGAGCCCCACATCAGGCTCTCTCTCTGCCTACCCGTGATCTCTCTGTCAAATAAATAAATGAAGTCTTTAAAAAATAAATAAATAAATAAAAGGGGATTGTTCAGGGCGCCTGGCAGGCTCAGCTGGTGGAGCGTGCAACTCTTGATCTCGGGGTTGTGGGTTCAAGCCTCCCATTATGTGCAGCGATTACTTAAAAATAAAATTTAGACAAATAAAAGCTGATTACTTAGTGAAACCGCAGATTCTAGAAATGATTGGTTTATTAAATGCAGTTTAGGCATAACTTATCAGAAATAGTTTTCTATGTAAATCACAGTTTCACTCCTGTATGTTGTTCAAGAATTTTCAATTCAAAGTCCGATCGGCATATGAACTGCAACATTGTGTGTCCTGGAGAAAGACAGGAAGCAGCCTAAATGCTCTTCAGTAAGAAACTAGTTACATAAATGATGGCATTTTCCTACAGGGAAATACAATCTAGCTAGTGGAAAACATGAGGCAGCTCTAAATGCATTGTTACAGGATAATCGACAAGATACATTAAGTGAAAAACACAGAATGCAGAACCCTATGTATAGTATGCCAGAATTTTGCTTACATATTCAGATTTTCTTGTCTGCAAAGGCTACCTCTGGAAGCATGGCTGAAAAATGACAAATCATAGTTGCCTAAGACAGGGACACTGACAGATTGAAGAAACGGGAACATGAGAGAAGGGGAAATTTATTTTTTTGAAAATTTCAGGTTATCAGATCATTCAATATTTTCTTATGGCTTCTGCTTTGTAATCTTTCTTAAGAAGGTCTTCCTTCCCTCAAGGTTAAAAATAGATATTTTTCTAATTCTACTGCATTTGTATATGTGGGCATAATATGTAATCTCCTATCTAATGCTGAAATGACATTTGAGACTTACTTTATACTATATAACTGATCTCTTTTGAAATTTGAACCTTATTTATATATTACCTTTTTAATAGAAAGTGGGAGGGGGGGAATCTACCAGATTTTATTTTTAAATAAAACAATACTTGGGGGGGGCGCCTGTGTGGCTCAGTGGGTTGAGCCTCTGCCTTCGGCTCAGGTCATGATCTCAGGATCCTGGGATGGAGCCCCGCATCAAACTCTGCTCAGCGGGGAGCTGCTTCCCTCTCTCTCTGTCTGCTGCTCTGCCTACTTGTGATATCTCTCTGTCAAATAAATAAAATCTTTAAAAAAGAAAAGAGAAGCCTATGAGCCACTTTTCATTAAAATATATATATACGTGGGGGCCACCCGGCTGGCTCAGTTAGTACAGCATGTGACTCTTGATCTTGGGGTTGTGAGTTTGAGCCCCATGCTGGGTGTAGAGATTACTTAAAAAATAAAATCTTTAAGGGGTGCCTGGGTGGCTCAGTCGCTGAGCTTCTGCCTTCGGCTCAGGTCATGATCCCAGGGTCCTGGGATCAAGCCCTGCGTTGGGCTCCCTGCTCGGAGGGAAGCCTGCTTCTTCAGCTCTCCCACTCCCCCTGCTTGTGTTCCCTCTCTCGCTGTGTCTCTCTCTGTCAAATAAATAAAATCTTTAAGAAAAAAAAATCTTTAAAAAAATAAAAGAAAAAACAATTTTTTTAGGAATCTATTTTACAGGGTACATGTTATGGTATGCAAATTATATCAACTATGTCTCAATTCAAAAAGAAAGAATCTAGCTTATACGGCAAAGTTGAGAATAACAGCATGAGAACTGGCCCGGTCAAGGCCAACTTTAGGGTTTAGCCAGGATCTCCCAGAGACTCGGTTTTCTAGTTTAGCCTACCTTTGTAGATTCAGTGCCTCTTTGGGCGAAACAAAGCTGCAACGAACCAGGAAGCACCTTTGTCTTCCTCCAAAGTCTTGCCTGAGAGTTGCCCTACCTCCTATCAGACTGGTTCCCTTGGGAGACCAGGCCAACACAGATGACAAAGGCTCTCCCGGGGGAGCAGGTGCTCAGGCATAGGACATTGTGGGGCAGGTCAACCAGGCTCAAATTAGTCTGGAAGCTGCACAGATACTATCCCGCCGCCCTGGGGAAGAGGGGCTGGAAACGGAACAGAATGGTGACGTCCGAAGCCAGGAGGCGCGGGGAGGAGGGCAGGCTGGGTGAACATTCAGAATACAGCCCAAGAACCACGGTCCCTGGAGCTTGGCGTGGCTGCGCGTGTCTACACACAAAGCACACAGGACTGCACAGCTATTGCCATTTTATCATCATCATCACTGTCGTCATCACCATCCTCTTCATCACCACCACCAAATACGTACTGGGACTCGCCGCGAGTTAGGGCCCCCAGCCTGGAGATACAAATACACTTAAAACAGGGACGTCCAGTTTGGTTGAAAAATGGTAACCATGGGGGCACCTCGGTGGCTCAGTGGGTTAAAGCCTCTGCCTTCGGCTCAGGTCGTGATCCTAGGGTCCTGGGATCGAGCCCCGTATTGGGCTCTCTGCTCGGCAGGGAGCCTGCTTCCCCTCTCTCTACCTGCCTCTCTGCCTACTTGTGATTCCTGTCTGTCAAATAAATAAATAAAATCTTTTTTAAAAAATGGTAACAGTGGTCCACCCATAGGCATATTAAGAAGCTGGATGAAGGTAGGGTGCCTGTGTGGCTTAACTCAGTCGGTTGGTTGAGTGTCCGATTCTCGACTTCCACTCAGGTCATGATCTCAGGGTCCCGATAGAGCCCAGTGTCAAGCTCCACACTTAGCATGGAGTCTGCTTGTCTTGCTCCCTCTGCTCCTCCCCTATCTCATGCTCCTACTCTCTCTCTCTCTCAGATAAATAAATAAAATCTTAAAAAAAAAAAAAAAGAAGCTGAATGAAGTGTATGATTGATTGAAGCCCAGAGGAAATGTTAAAAATCCTTTAGTCCAGGTTTTTACGTTTTTCTTTGGTACAGGGTCCCGGTGAATGTTAGCACCGGATGGGACGGGGAAGTTCTTAAAGAGGAGAACAGGAACAGGGCTGGAGGGAAAGCAAGACAGAGCCAAGCAGAACAGAAGAAAAAGGCATTCCAGGCTTCTGGGGAAGCAAGAGAGGCAGGAATGCTTGCCACCAGCAGTATGGACAAACACCCAGAGTGAGTCACTGGGTCAGTGAAGAGGGTGAGGGCAGGGGAGCAGCAGAGGCCAGACCCCTGTGTGGAAGGCCCTGACCGCCAGCCTAGAAGTTTGATCCTTACCGTGCAGACAGCAGGGAGCCATTGAAGGTTGCTGAGCAAGAGGGTGACCCTTGCAACCAGGCATTTCAAGTGACATTACAGAGAGCCCTTTATCCCAGGCTTATGCAAAGCCCTGTGTATATTTCAAGTAGCACTCGATACAGAAAGTCATAAAGCAAAGCCCTGTGTCATGCAGACAAGGAAAAAAAGTAGTTTAAGGGTCTCACAAGGAGATGCTTCAGGGAATGCGAGAAATGAAGGGGAGAACATTTTAAAGAAGGAAACGCATGTGCAGCACTGACCCGCCGGGCATCTGGAAAACTGCAACACTTTCTCCAGAGTCTGGCATGCCCTCTTTCAGCTCGTGGGGTGTTTCTTCTGCCTCCTTTTTTGGAGCTTAGCTGTGCTGTCAAAACACTGGACTGTGTATAGGGAGTGAGGCAGCTGGGAGGAGGCAGATGAACAGAGATAGAACTCTCGGGCTTGGGGAGCGTAAAAGGCCTTCCCTCGGAGACCACCGTCTTGCAGGGGACTTTTCCTTCTGCCTCTCTCAGTGGCACTTTGGGGCGTCTGAGAGAGTTGCTGAGTTTACTAGTTACCTCCAATGGTTTCTCCTCTTGAAACAGAATGATGTGTACACTCTGTCTGGTTCTGAATCAGTGCTTTTTCAATATTGTTCCTAGTGGTGCACCGCGAGGCAGGAGGGCTGCTGCGGGGGGGGGGGGGGCAGACAGAGGGGACATGAACTGGGCAGCACCTTTGGGCCACTAATCCTCATTTATGTAAGGTGGGAGAGGAAGTCAGGATTGTGCCCTGGCTCGGGTACAACTGCAGGCAAAGCTCTCTGAACGCTAAGGCAAAACTAGGCAGGCCAAGAGAAGGGCCTGAGTTAGGCACAAACACTAGCCAGGATGAACTAAGATGTGGGCAGGCAACGGCTCCTGGTGAGGCCACAACTCCAGGGAATCTCCCTCCTTCTTTCTCTGGCCTTTACAAGGAGGGGTCCCTCTGCTCCACTCTTCTGCCTACACTACCGGAGGGCCTTTCGGCACCTTGAGGCTCTGCAGCTTCTAAATTAACACCAAGTACCCCGACTCAGAGCTGTCTTTTCTTTGAGGTCCTAAGGGAATGCTCCCCTCCTCTCCCTCTCAAGGCTAGGGCTGGGCACCAGTAGGTCAGGGGAAGCACCTGACCCGAACCTTGACAGTCAAGTTCAGGAAAAACCCAAATGTACCCAGAACAGGAGGTTGGGCAGCTCAGGAACTCAAAACTCCTACCACAGCGGTGTTTTGCTCTAAACCTCATTCCCCTGTGGCCGCTGGGCCTGTATATTCCAGACTTCCTAGAAACATGCTGATTTCACATGTTTTTCCTCGAGTCTCTGGAAGCACATAGGTGACTGCCAGGGACTATGCCCTAATGTTTTGCTTTGGCAAACTGTCACTGCCCATGACACACAGCTGGCACGAGCCTGCAAAACGGCATTTTTCTCCTCCAGGTGAAACTCAGTTACTGGGCTGGGGAGAGGGCCAGGCATGGGGAGCCCCAGGGTGCCAGGGCTATCGTTCCTGCCACTCTGAGCAGAGAAGCTGCCCAAGCACTGGGGGGGAGGGTGCCACAGAGTCACAGAGCAGCCCCGTGGTGCAGGGCTGAATGCTGTCCCGTGAGAATCTTCCACCTATAGGCCACTCTGTCTCTAGGAGAGAGCAGGGGTGCTTCTAGGGGTGGGAGCAGAAGGGCCCTCCTGTATCCTGTACATGCTTTTTGATTGTGATTTCAATCCCTCGACTACGACTACCGTTAGCCATATCTTAGCCACATCGGAGGCCGTGGAGGAGAACCTGTTTGCCTTCTTTCCGCACTTGCAGCCTTGGCTCTCTCCCCGCCGCACACAAGCTCAACAGGTAGGAGGACCCCCCACCCTTCTCTGTGCTGTAGGCCTGACTCAGGAAATGGGCCTGGGGCCCTCCTGGACAAAGTGTACTTGAGTCACGCCTCTGGGAGGAGGGGGTGTCACGCCCCAGCCGCATCCTGCCCACCCCAGACACCATCCCAGACACCCAGTCTCCAAGCCCCAGCACTTTTCCCTTTGCCCAGAACACAATAAAGGAATTAGGACCCACCTACTAAGTTTCTGCAGCTGACACCAAGGCTCAAAGTCTAGCTCGCCAGCTCAGTCACACAAGTCTGACGTGTCCTCTCTGCAGCCAGGCCCCACTCCAGACACCACCATGCAATTTTGCTAATTCAAACTGCTTTCCCATTTGGGGAGGCTGATAGCCATCTCCCAGCTCCTTTTCCTGCTGACGTCACCCCACATTTTCTACAGACACAAATAAGGGTACAGTCCCTGGGATAGTTTTTAGGCTGCCTACGTTGGGAGTGCAGGGATCCTGCCCTCCTGGGTCTACTTCACTTCTCCGGTGTTTGGCAAGTTGTCTGAGGTTAAGGGAGAGGCCAGGAAATAAATCACCTAGCTAAGGTGAAGGGCCAGAAAGAACTTGGTGACTTGCAGCTCAAGCCCAGATCTGTCCCGGGCATTTGCAATGCAAATCTGCGTTTTGTTCGCAGCCACCGCGTCTTGCACAATAGCCTGTGTATAAACATCCACGCCAACAATGCCTGACTGTGCAATCACGCTGTAATTACAGGCCGGCAGGAAGCTGCTGCTAGGAAGGAGCTGCACCATCCAACCTCTAGACGTCCCACGTCCGGAGTCTCCACCGCACCGACGGACACTCCAGCACACCCCGACGCGTCCCGCCGCTGCTCCGCTCGCAGCCTCCAAGTCAGGGAGCCCCGACCCCCCTCCCCCCGCCAACACCTCCCGCCCAGTTGCTCTGTGGGGATGTCATAAACTTCTCGGCTGGTCTTTAAAAAGCCCTGCGCCACGAGGCTACCGAGGGCGGCGGGAAGAACCAGCAAAGTTCGCAAGCACCACCCTGCAGCCCTGGCAGTTTTAGAAAACAGCAGAGAGCGAGATGCCAGAGTGCACTGGAAGCGGGTTCCGGAGTTTTATATAGAAAACACTCACATATGTACGTGGGTGTGCTGACAGTTTTTATGGCTAAATTGCAAAGTGTTAGGCCTTAGGGATTACTGTCAGGTTCGGGACGCGGTGTGGGAGGAGGAAGGGTGGGGGGAGTCGGGAGGGATCGGTTGAAAGGGGGCTTGGGGCCCATTCCGGTTTTGCTTTTGGGAAATGCGTACGGTTGTTTTCCCAAACGTCCGAGTCGCTCTGCTCTTCGTCACTGCAGGGCCGAGCGAAGAAAAGTGGGGGGAAAGTTCCTTTAACTTCCTTCCTGCAACCTCACCGAGGGCTGCGAAGAGGAAGAGCACGTTTCCCTGGGAAGCACCGGGCAGGGCTGGGGCAGCTGCGCCCAGCCTGTGCGGATGCGGGACGCCGGGCGGAGGACCAGCCCCGCACGCAGGCCGCGGGCAGCCCCTCCCTGCACCCCTCCTCTCGCAAACGGCGCCTGGAGAGGCCCGGCTGCAGGGCCCGCTGTTTCAAGCCCCGCGGCAAACCGGCGACAGCAGGGGAGCAGCCCCGGGCCCGGATCCCGGCCGCCGAGCGCCCCCCACCCCCCGCCGTGCCGCGCCGCCCGCACCCCAGCGCTCAGCTCTGCCGGCCCAACCCGGCCCCCCACAACCCCGCCCGCGGGACAAGCCCCGGCACCCCACCCCCCACCGCGTTTCCGAGCCCCACTCCGGCGGCCCGGCGGCCGAGGGGGCGCCCAGCCCGCGGCTCACCTGCGCGCTGGATCCCGGGGCCGCTCAGAGGGGCGCGGGGCGCAGGCGAGCGCAGCCCGCAGACTCAAACTTTGTTGCTCTCGGGACGGCGCAGTCGTCACTTCCTCGCGGAGCGGGCGGCGCGGCCCGGGCGTGTGACCCAGCAGCTCGCGCGGTGGCGCGCCGGGCCCTGCAGCCGCCCGCCCGCCCGCGCCCCCGGCTTTGCGCGCCCCGGTCGCCCCGGCGGCGCCGACTCCCCGGCTCGGCGGGCCCACGGCTGCGGGGGGCCGCGGGCGGTCGTCCTGCGAGGCTGCACCCCTCGGGGTCGTTGACGCGCGGAGGAAACGCGACCGAACCTGTATTCTCAGACCTGGGTCTGGAACGTGGTGTTGGGATTCCGGGACCCCGGCGAGCTGGGGGTTCCAGGCGAAACACACCCAACCCCACAAACAAAAGGGTGGGGGAGGAGGAAGAGAAAGTTTCTCAGTTTCGCGTTGAGGCTTAGAAGGTCAAGTCAGAAAGCGAAGTGCTCTGTGCTTTGCCAAAGAATGCCTAAGCTGGGCCTTAAAACCCGGGTTTCCTCTCCCACGTTCCCTCCACAGGTCTGCACGCTTGTCCTTCGTCATTTCCACGGGTTCTACGCGCGCAGGACGTTTACCATTTATCACACTTCAGGGGGGCTGTTCCAGCGTCCAAGTTGGCGCTGCAAAATGGTTTCTGTTCTCATCCTCCCCCGCGCCTTCCACCTCTTCCTTGACACTCAACTCTCAGAAGATCTCTTTGGGGCCTGATGCATTCCGTGTTTCATCGCGAGCCAAAAGCGCCTTAGAGGGTTGGGGTGGAGTCCTGAGAAGAGGAGCTTCAGGCAGTAGTAATCTTGAAATTTATTCCAGCCCAAAATAAATTCGCTCGCCGTATTCAAAAACTGCAACCAAAAAACCACCTTTTTGGTTTCTGATAAACAGCAACAAAGTAGTTAAACGGCAAGTCTGTAGGGAAGAATTCTCTCTGGGGAAGCTGGAGAGAAAACCGGGTTAGCCTTTGCTGTGGTTTAAA